>NW_027672594.1:1968600-2624800 GCF_964165515.1 Mesoplodon bidens | reverse complement strand
TATTTATTTTTTTATACACTAGGTTATTATTAGTTATCTATTTTATGCATAGACATGTATACAGGTCAATCCCAATCTCCCAACTCATCCCACCACCACCACCCCATGGCTTCCCCCACTTTGTGTCCATACGTTTGTTCTCTACCTCTGTGTCTCTATTTCTGCCCTGCAAACCAGTTCATCTGTAGCATTTTTCTAGGTTCCACATATAGGCATTAATATACATTATTTGTTTTTCTCTTTCTGACTTACTTCACTCTGTATGACAGTCTCTAGATCCATCAACTTCTCTACAAATGACCCAGTTTCATTCCTTTTTATGGCTGAGTAATATTCCATTTTATATATGTACCACATCTTTATCCATTCGTCTGTCTGTGGGCATTTAGTTTGCTTCCATTACCTGGCTATTGTAAATAGTGCTGCAATGAACATTGTGGTGAATGTGTCTTTGTGATTTATGGTTTTCTTTGGGTATATGCCCAGAAGTGGGATTGCTGGATCCTACTGTAATTCTGTTTTTAGTTTTTTAAAGGAACCTCCATACTGTTCTCCATAGTGACTGTATCAATTTACATTCCCACCAATAGCCGAAGCGGGTTCCTTTTGTCCACACCCTCCCCAGAATTTGTTGTTTGTAGATTATCTGATGATGCCGATTCTAACAGGTGTGAGGTCTTACCTCATTGTAGTTTTGATTTGCATTTCTCTAATAATTAGTGATGTTGAGCAGCTTTTCATGTGCGTCTTGGCCATCTCTGTGTCTTCTTTGAAGAAACGTCTATTTAGATCTTCTGCCCATTTTTGTATTGGGTTGTTTGTTTTATTAATATTAAGCCGCATGAGCTGTATATATATATTGGAGATTAAACCTTTGTCCATTGATTCGTTTGTGAAAGTTTTCGCCCATTCTGAGGGTTGCCTTTTTCCATTCCCGTTTTTTTAACAAAGAAAGAAAGAAATCAAAAGAAGCAGAACACTAATGTGCTTGAAATATGCCTCTTGAAACAGTCGTTTTGAAATATGGACGTCTTTTGAATTTTTTGGTCGATATATGACCCCAGGATTTGTTTTCAGGGCAGGTGTCATTTACAGGCCTGTAATGATTTGGAATATCCCCTGACCATTAGCGCTGGGATTAAAGCTGCTGTTGTGTGAAACGGCCACAAGGTGGCAGCAGTTCTCCCTTACCAAATCTGGTTACTAGGGCAGCAGAGCCTCAATGGAAGTCGCATTCTAGATTGGAATGTAGAACGGAATGTACCAGGAGAAAGCCCCTCAAGGTTTTCTCACTAATTCTTGTTCGTGTTTTTAATTTAATTTTTTATTTTTTATTACAGCAAGTTTGAGTACAACGTTTAGCTTGTTGTAGGTGTGCAAGAGGTGGTTCTTTTACACATATACATATGTCTGTTCTTCCTGGGATCCTTTTCCCATGTTCGTTATGACAGAATGTTGAGTAGTCTTCTCTTGGTACTCCGTAGGTCTTTGGTGATTATATACGTCTACTGTGTTTGTATATGTCTGTTAACCCCAATATCATAATGAATTCAATCCTCACACCTTTCCTTTGGTGAACCATAAGTTTGTTTAATGAATCTGTGATTGCCCTTCTCCGTGGAAATATCTGCCCTGGTATCAATTTATAGGTAACACCTATAAGTGATATGATATGATATGTGTCTTTCACTTTCTGACTTACTCCAAGTCACGTGATTACCTCGAGACTCATCTACGGTGCTGCAAATGGCATTGTGTGCTTTTTTTCCTTGGCGAATATTCTGTCTTAGCGAGGTCCATTTTCTGCAATGTGATTCCCCGAGGGCTGAGGATTAGCTGACCTGGGCAGCCTGACCCTGCCGGCAAGCCCTCCCCAGGTGTGCCTGGGTTGAGGTCAATATAAACAGCACTCCAGGCAGCAATAGCCCCTGCAGCTGTGCCTGACTCCATATTCTCTGCCCCGTCAGCAGTCTCGGGGCTGTGCTGTTGGGAGGGTGTGAGGGTCCACGGCTTTGTGGTTGGCCCGGTGTGAGTGGGGCTCTGCCGGACTTTCTGCAGGAGTTGCCAGGCTGCCACCTGTAAAGAAGAGGATGTGTCACCCATAACTTCCACTGGAGTATCTCTCCGGGCTGAGGTGCGTAAGGAAAAAAAGGAGTGGGGGCCGGGACAGGAGGGGTATCTCAGGCAGGGCAATGGAAAGCTTCCAGAAGAGCGCCCGTGGCCAGGATCATCCTGGCTGACCTGCAGGCACCAAGTTGGCCTGCGTGCTTTCGCTGGTGTGGCTCCACGGCCCTTCCTGTAGGCTTTCAAGCCCTTGTACATATTCAGGTGTTTCACCTGGGAAGGGTGGGAACAGTTCAGCAGCAGCTGGCCTGGGGCTCAGCTCACGTTTACTCACAAAGGCCTCGGCACGGTCCCCCAGCTTTGCAATAAGGACGCTCCTTGCGTGGGCGTGTGGGGCTGCTGGCTGTATGGGAGATGATTGCCCACCTCTGACCAATTTCAGAATTGTTTACCACTGGAGCATGTGCCTTGGTAGTGTTTTCCTCTGTATAACTGTTAGGTTCAGTTTTTTTTTTCTTTTTTGGTTCAATTTAGATTTTATTCCTCTTTTATGTATTTATAGATATAAGCATGGAAATAATTCATTCTTATAAATACATCAGTGTGAATTGAAGAACTTTTTTTCTGTTTTATTTTTACATTTTATTTTTAAAAATTTTGAAATTTAATTTTATTTATTTTTTATACACTAGGTTATTATTAGTTATCTATTTTATGCATAGACATGTATACAGGTCAATCCCAATATCCCAACTCATCCCACCACCACCACCCCATGGCTTCCCCCACTTTGTGTCCATACGTTTGTTCTCTACCTCTGTGTCTCTATTTCTGCCCTGCAAACCAGTTCATCTGTAGCATTTTTCTAGGTTCCACATATAGGCATTAATATACAATATTTGTTTTTCTCTTTCTGACTTACTTCACTCTGCATGACAGTCTCTAGATCCATCAACTTCTCTACAAATGACTCAGTTTCATTCCTTTTTATGGCTGAGTAATATTCCATTTTATATATGTACCACATCTTTATCCATTCGTCTGTCTGTGGGCATTTAGTTTGCTTCCATTACCTGGCTATTGTAAATAGTGCTGCAATGAACATTGTGGTGAATGTGTCTCTGTGATTTATGGTTTTCTCTGGGTATATGCCCAGAAGTGGGATTGCTGGATCCTATGGTAATTCTCTTTTTAGTTTTTTAAAGGAACCTCCATACTGTTCTCCATAGTGACTGTATCAATTTACATTCCCACCAATAGCCGAAGAGGGTTCCTTTTGTCCACACCCTCCCCAGAATTTGTTGTTTGTAGATTATCTGATGATGCAGATTCTAACAGGTGTGAGGTCTTACCTCATTGTAGTTTTGATTTGCATTTCTCTAATAATTAGTGATGTTGAGCAGCTTTTCATGTGCGTCTTGGCCATCTCTGTGTCTTCTTTAAAGAAACGTCTATTTAGATCTTCTGCCCATTTTTGTATTGGGTTGTTTGTTTTATTAATATTAAGCTGCATGAGCTGTTTATATATATTGGAGATTAAACCTTTGTCCATTGATTCGTTTGTGAAAGTTTTCGCCCATTCTGAGGGTTGCCTTTTTCCATTCCCGTTTTTTTAACAAAGAAAGAAAGAAATCAAAAGAAGCAGAACACTAATGTGCGTGAAATATGCCTCTTGAAACAGTCGTTTTGAAATATGGACGTCTTTTGAATTTTTTGGTCGATATATGACCCCAGGATTTGTTTTCAGGGCAGGTGTCATTTACAGGCCTGTAATGATTTGGAATATCCACTGACCATTAGCGCTGGATTAAAGCTGCTGTTGTGTGAAACGGCCACAAGGTGGCAGCAGTTCTCCCTTACCAAATCTGGTTACTAGGGCAGCAGAGCCTCAATGGAAGTCGCGTTCTAGATTGGAATGTAGAACGGAATGTACCAGGAGAAAGCCCCTGAAGTTTGTCTCACTACTTCTTGTTCGTGTATTTAATTTAATTTTTTTTTTTTCTTTTTGCGGTATGCGGACCTCTCACCGTTGTGGCCTCTCCTGCTGCGGAGCACAGGCTCCGGACGCGCAGGCCCAGCGGCCATGCCTCACGGGCCCAGCCGCTCCGCGGCACATGGGATCCTCCCAGACCGGGGCACGAACCCGCATCCCCTGCATCAGCAGGCGGACTCTCAACCACTGCGCCACCAGGGAGGCCCTAATTTAATTTTTTATTTTTTATTACAGCAAGTTTGAGTACAACGTTTAGCTTGTTGTAGGTGTGCAAGAGGTGGTTCTTTTACACATATACATATGTCTGTTCTTCCTGGGATCCTTTTCCCATGTACGTTATGACAGAATGTTGAGTAGTCTTCTCTTGGTACTCCGTAGGTCTTTGGTGATTATATATGTCTACTGTGTTTGTATATGTCTGTTAACCCCAATATCGTAATGAATTCAATCCTCACACCTTTCCTTTGGTGAACCATAAGTTTGTTTAATGAATCTGTGATTGCCCTTCTCCGTGGAATTATCTGCCCTGGTATCAATTTATAGGTAACACCTATAAGTGATATGATATGATATGTGTCTTTCACTTTCTGACTTACTCCAAGTCACGTGATTACCTCTAGACTCATCTACGGTGCTGCAAATGGCATTGTGTGCTTCTTTTCCTTGGCGAATATTCTGTCTTAGCGAGGTCCATTTTCTGAAATGTGATTCCCTGAGGGCTGAGGATTAGCTGACCTGGGCAGCCTGACCCTGCCGGCAAGCCCTCCCGAGGTGTGCCTGGGTTGAGGTCAATATAAACAGCACTCCAGGCAGCAATAGCCCCTGCAGCTGTGCCTGACTCCATATTCTCTGCCCCGTCAGCAGTCTCGGGGCTGTGCTGTTGGGAGGTTGTGAGGGTCCACGGCTTTGTGGGTGGCCCGGTGTGAGTGGGGCACTGCTGGACTTTCTGCAGGAGTTGCCAGGCTGCCACCTGTAAAGAAGAGGATGTGTCACCCATAACTTCCACTGGAGTATCTCTCCGGGCTGAGGTGAGGAAGGAAAAAAAGGAGTGGGGGACGGGACAGGAGGGGTATCTCAGGCAGAGCAATGGAAAGCTTCCAGAAGAGCGCCCGTGGCCAGGACCATCCTGGCTGACCTGCAGGCACCAAGTTGCCCTGCTTGCTTTCGCTGGTGTGGCTCCATGGCCCTTCCTCTAGGCTTTCAAGCCCTTGTACATATTCAGGTGTTTCACCTGGGAAGGGTGGGAACAGTTCAGCAGCAGCTGGCCTGGGGCTCAGCTCACGTTTACTCACAGAGGCCTCGGAACGGTCCCCCAGCTTTGCAATAAGGACGCTCCTTGCGTGGGCGGGTGGGGCTGCTGGCTGTATGGGAGATGATTCCCCACCTCTGACCAATTTCAGAATTGTTTACCACTGGAGCAATTGCCTTGGTAGTGTTTTCCTCTGTATAACTGTTAGGTTCAGTTTTTTTTTTTCTTTTTTGGTTCAAGTTAGATTTTATTCCTCTTTTATGTATTTATAGATATAAGCATGGAAATAATTCATTCTTATAAATACATCAGTGTGAATGGAAGAACTTTTTTCTGTTTTATTTTTTTATTTTTTATTTTTTATTTTTCTTTTTTTTGTGGTATGCGGGCCTCTCACTGTTGTGGCCTCTCCCGTTGCGGAGCACAGGCTCCGGACGCGCAGGCCCAGCGGCCACGGCTCACGGGCCCAGCCGCTCCGCGGCATATGGGATCCTCCCAGACCGGGGCACGAACCCGTATCCCCTGCATCGGCAGGCGGACTCTCAACCACTGCGCCACCAGGGAGGCCCTTCTGTTTTATTTTTACATTTTATTTTTAAAAATTTTGAAATTTAATTTTATTTATTTTTTTATACACTAGGTTATTATTAGTTATCTATTTTATGCATAGACATGTATACAGGTCAATCCCAATCTCCCAACTAATCCCACCACCACCACCCCATGGCTTCCCCCACTTTGTGTCCATACGTTTGTTCTCTACCTCTGTGTCTCTATTTCTGCCCTGCAAACCAGTTCATCTGTAGCATTTTTCTAGGTTCCACATATAGGCATTAATATACAATATTTGTTTTTCTCTTTCTGACTTACTTCACTCTGTATGACAGTCTCTAGATCCATCAACTTCTCTACAATTGACTCAGTTTCATTTCTTTTTATGGCTGAGTAATATTCCATTTTATATATGTACCACATCTTTATCCATTCGTCTGTCTGTGGGCATTTAGGTTGCTTCCATTACCTGGCTATTGTAAATAGTGCTGCAATGAACATTGTGGTGAATGTGTCTCTGTGATTTATGGTTTTCTCTGGGTATATGCCCAGAAGTGGGATTGCTGGATCCTATGGTAATTCTCTTTTTAGTTTTTTAAAGGAACCTCCATACTGTTCTCCATAGTGACTGTATCAATTTACATTCCCACCAATAGCCGAAGAGGGTTCCTTTTGTCCACACCCTCCCCAGAATTTGTTGTTTGTAGATTATCTGATGATGCCGATTCTAACAGGTGTGAGGTCTTACCTCATTGTAGTTTTGATTTGCATTTCTCTAATAATTAGTGATGTTGAGCAGCTTTTCATGTTCGTCTTGGCCATCTCTGTGTCTTCTTTGAAGAAACGTCTATTTAGATCTTCTGCCCATTTTTGTATTGGGTTGTTTCTGGTATTAATATTAAGCTGCATGAGCTGTATATATATATTGGAGATTAAACCTTTGTCCATTGATTCGTTTGTGAACGTTTTCGCCCCTTCTGAGGGTTACCTTTTTCCATTCCCGTTTTTTTAACAAAGAAAGAAAGAAAGCAAAAGAATCAGAACACTGATGTGCGTGAAATATGCCTCTTGAAACTGTCGTTTTGAAATATGGACGTCTTTTGAATTTTTTGGTCGATATATGAGCCCAGGATTTGTTTTCAGGGCAGGTGTCATTTACAGGCCTGTAATGATTTGGAATATCCACTGACCATTAGCGCTGGGATTAAAGCTGCTGTTGTGTGAAACGGCCACAAGGTGGCAGCAGTTCTCCCTTACCAAATCTGGTTACTAGGGCAGCAGAGCCTCAATGGAAGTCGCCTTCTAGATTGGAATTTAGAACGGAATGTGCCAGGAGAAAGCCCCTCAAGTTTGTCTCACTACTTCTTGTTCGTGTTTTTAATTTAATTTTTTTTTTCTTTTTGCGGTATGCGGGCCTCTCACCGTTGTGGCCTCTCCCGCTGCTGAGCACAGGCTCCGGACGCGCAGACCCAGCGGCTATGGCTCACAGGCCCAGCCGCTCCGCGGCACATGGGATCCTCCCAGACCGGGGCACGAACCTGCATCCCCTGCATCGGCAGGCGGACTCAAAACCACTGCGCCACCAGGGAGGCCCTAATTTAATTTTTTATTTTTTATTACAGCAAGTTTGAGTACAACGTTTAGCTTGTTGTAGGTGTGCAAGAGGTGGTTCTTTTACACATATACATATGTCTGTTCTTCCTGGGATCCTTTTCCCATGTACGTTATGACAGAATTTTGAGTAGTCTTCTCTTGGTACTCCGTAGGTCTTTGGTGATTATATATGTCTACTGTGTTTGTATATGTCTGTTAACCCAAATATCGTAATGAATTCAATCCTCACAACTTTCCTTTGGTGAACCATAAGTTTGTTTAATGAATCTGTGATTGCCCTTCTCCGTGGAAATATCTGCCCTGGTATCAATTTATAGGTAACACCTATAAGTGATATGATATGATATGTGTCTTTCACTTTCTGACTTACTCCAAGTCACGTGATTACCTCTAGACTCATCTACGGTGCTGCAAATGGCATTGTGTGCTTTTTTTCCTTGGCGAATATTCTGTCATGGCGAGGTCCATTTTCTGCAATGTGATTCCCTGAGGGCTGAGGAATAGCGGACCTGGGCAGCCTGACCCTGCCGTCAAGCCCTCCCCAGGTGTGCCTGGGTTGAGGTCAATATAAACAGCACTCCAGGCAGCAATAGCCCCTGCAGCTGTGCCTGACTCCATATTCTCTGCCCCGTCAGCAGTCTCGGGGCTGTGCTGTTGGGAGGGTGTGAGGGTCCACGGCTTTGTGGGTGGCCCGGTGTGAGTGGGGCTCTGCTGGACTTTCTGCAGGAGTTGCCAGGCTGCCACCTGTAAAGAAGAGGATGTGTCACCCATAACTTCCACTGGAATATCTCTCTGGGCTGAGGTGAGGAAGGAAAAAAAGGAGTGGGGGCCGGGACAGGAGGGGTATCTCAGGCAGGGCAATGGAAAGCTTCCAGAAGAGCGCCCGTGGCCAGGACCATCCTGGCTGACCAGCAGGCACCAAGGTGGCCTGCGTGCTGTCGCTGGTGTGGCTCCACGGCACTTCCTCTAGGCTTTCAAGCCCTTGTACATATTCAGGTGTTTCACCTGGGAAGGGTGGGAACAGTTCAGCAGCAGCTGTCCTGGGGCTCAGCTCACGTTTACTCACAGAGGCGTCGGCACGGTCCCCGAGCTTTGCAATAAGGACGCTCCTTGTGTGGGCGGGCGGGGCTGCTGGCTCTATGGGAGATGATTCCCCACCTCTGACCAATTTCAGAATTGTTTACCACTGGAGCAAGTGCCTTGGTAGTGTTTTCCTCTGTATAACAGTTAGGTTCAGATTTTTTTTTCTTTTTTGGTTCAAGTTAGATTTTATTCCTCTTTTATGTATTTATGGATATAAGCATGGATATAATTCATTCTTATAAATACATCAGTGTGAATGGAAGAACATATTTTCTGTTTTATTTTTACATTTTATTTTTAAAAATTTTGAAATTTAATTTTATTTATTTTTTATTCACTAGGTTATTATTAGTTATCTATTTTATGCATAGACATGTATACAGGTCAATCCCACTCTCCCAACTCATCCCACCACCACCATCCCATGGCTTACCCCACTTTGTGTCCATACGTTTGTTCTCTACCTCTGTGTCTCTATTTCTGCCCTGCAAACCAGTTCATCTGTAGCATTTTTCTAGGTTCCACATATAGGCATTAATATACAATATTTGTTTTTCTCTTTCTGACTTACTTCACTCTGTATGACAGTCTCTAGATCCATCAACTTCTCTACAAATGACCCAGTTTCATTCCTTTTTATGGCTGAGTAATATTCCATTTTATATATGTACCACATCTTTATCCATTCGTCTGTCTGTGGGCATTTAGGTTGCTTCCATTACCTGGCTATTGTAAATAGTGCTGCAATGAACATTGTGGTGAATGTGTCTCTGTGATTTATGGTTTTCTCTGGGTATATGCCCAGAATTGGGATTGCTGGATCCTATGGTAATTCTCTTTTTAGTTTTTTAAAGGAACCTCCATACTGTTCTCCATAGTGACTGTATCAATTTACATTCCCACCAATAGCCGAAGAGGGTTCCTTTTGTCCACACCCTCCCCAGAATTTGTTGTTTGTAGATTATCTGATGATGCCGATTCTAACAGGTGTGAGGTCTTACCTCATTGTAGTTTTGATTTGCATTTCTCTAATAATTAGTGATGTTGAGCAGCTTTTCATGTGCGTCTTGGCCATCTCTGTGTCTTCTTTGAAGAAACGTCTATTTAGATCTTCTGCCCATTTTTGTATTGGGTTGTTTGTTGTATTAATATAAAGCTGCATGAGCTGTATATATATATTGGAGATTAAACCTTTGTCCATTGATTCGTTTGTGAACGTTTTCACCCCTTCTGAGGGTTACCTTTTTCCATTCCCGTTTTTTTAACAAAGAAAGAAAGAAAGCAAAAGAAGCAGAACACTAATGTGCGTGAAATATGCCTCTTGAAGCTGTCGTTTTGAAATATGGACGTCTTTTGAATTTTTTGGTCGATATATGACCCCAGGATTTGTTTTCAGGGCAGGTGTCATTTACAGGCCTGTAATGCTTTGGAATATCCACTGACCATTAGCGCTGGGATTAAAGCTGCTGTTGTGTGAAACGGCCACAAGGTGGCAGCAGTTCTCCCTTACCAAATCTGGTTATTGGGCAGCAGAGCCTCAATGGAAGTCACGTTCTAGATTGGAATTAAGAACGGAATGTGCCAGGAGAATGCCCCTCAAGTTTGTCTCACTACTTCTTGTTCGTGTTTTTAATTTAATTTTTTTATTTTTATTACAGCAAGTTTGAGTACAACGTTTAGCTTGTTGTAGGTGTGCAAGAGGTGGTTCTTTTACACATATACATATGTCTGTTCTTCCTGGGATCCTTTTCCCATGTACGTTATGACAGAATGTTGAGTAGTCTTCTCTTGGTACTCCGTAGGTCTTTGGTGATTATATATGTCTACTGTGTTTGTATATGTCTGTTAACCCAAATATCGTAATGAATTCAATCCTCACACCTTTCCTTTGGTGAACCCTAAGTTTGTTTAATGAATCTGTGATTGCCCTTCTCCGTGGAAATATCTGCCCTGGTATCAATTTATAGGTAACACCTATAAGTGATATGATATGATATGTGTCTTTCACTTTCTGACTTACTCCAAGTCACGTGATTACCTCTAGACTCATCTACGGTGCTGCAAATGGCATTGTGTGCTTCTTTTCCTTGGCGAATATTCTGTCTTAGCGAGGTCCATTTTCTGCAATGTGATTCCCCGAGGGCTGAGGATTAGCTGACCTGGGCAGCCTGACCCTGCCGGCAAGACCTTCCCAGGTGTGCCTGGGTTGAGGTCAATATAAACAGCACTCCAGGCAGCAATAGCCCCTGCAGCTGTGCCTGACTCCATATTCTCTGCCCCGTCAGCAGTCTCGGGGCTGTGCTGGTGGGAGGGTGTGAGGGTCCACGTCTTTGTGGGTGGCCCGGTGTGAGTGGGGCTCTGCTGGACTTTCTGCAGGAGTTGCCAGGCTGCCACCTGTAAAGAAGAGGATGTGTCACCCATAACTTCCACTGGAATATCTCTCCGGGCTGAGGTGAGGAAGGAAAAAAAGGAGTGGGGGCCGGGACAGGAGGGGGATCTCAGGCAGGGCAATGGAAAGCTTCCAGAAGAGCGCCCGTGGCCAGGACCATCCTGGCTGACCTGCAGGCACCAAGGTGGCCTGCGTGCTGTCGCTGGTGTGGCTCCACGGCCCTTCCTCTAGGCTTTCAAGCCCTTGTACATATTCAGGTGTTTCACCTGGGAAGGGTGGGAACAGTTCAGCAGCAGATGGCCTGGGGCTCAGCTCACGTTTACTCACAGAGGCCTTGGCACGGTCCCCCAGCTTTGCATTAAGGACGCTCCTTGCGTGGGCGGGCGGGGCTGCTGGCTGTATGGGAGATGATTCCCCACCTCTGACCAATTTCAGAATTGTTTACCACTGGAGCAATTGCCTTGGTAGTGTTTTCCTCTGTATAACAGTTAGGTTCAGTTTTTTTTTTTCTTTTTTGGTTCAAGTTAGATTTTATTCCTCTTTTATGTATTTATAGATATAAGCGTCTAAATAATTCATTCTTATAAATACATCAGTGTGAATGGAAGAACATTTTTTCTGTTTTATTTTTACATTTTATTTTTAAAATTTTTGAAATTTAATTTTAATTATTTTTTTTATACACTAGGTTATTATTAGTTATCTATTTTATGCATAGACATGTATACAGGTCAATCCCAATCTCCCAACTCATCCCACCACCACCACTCCATGGCTTCCCCCACTTTGTGTCCATACGTTTGTTCTCTACCTCTGTGTCTCTATTTCTGCCCCGCAAACCAGTTCATCTGTAGCATTTTTCTAGGTTCCACATATAGGCATTAATATACAATATTTGTTTTCTCTTTCTGACATACTTCACTCTGTATGACAGTCTCTAGATCCATCAACTTCTCTACAAATGACCCAGTTTCATTCCTTTTTATGGCTGAGTAATATTCCATTTTATATATGTACCACATCTTTATCCATTCGTCTGTCTGTGGGCATTTAGGTTGCTTCCATTACCTGGCTATTGTAAATAGTGCTGCAATGAACTTTGTGGTGAATGTGTCTTTGTGATTTATGGTTTTCTCTGGTATATGCCCAGAAGTGGGATTGCTGGATCCTATGGTAATTCTCTTTTTAGTTTTTTAAAGGAACCTCCATACTGTTCTCCATAGTAACTGTATCAATTTACATTCCCACCAATAGCGGAAGAGGGTTCCTTTTGTCCACACCCTCCCCAGAATTTGTTGTTTGTAGATTATCTGATGATGCCGATTCTAACAGGTGTGAGGTCTTACCTCATTGTAGTTTTGATTTGCATTTCTCTAATAATTAGTGATGTTGAGCAGCTTTTCATGTGCGTCTTGGCCATCTCTGTGTCTTCTTTGAAGAAACGTCTATTTAGATCTTCTGCCCATTTTTGTATTGGGTTGTTTGTTTTCTTAATATTAAGCTGCATGAGCAGTTTATATATATTGGAGATTAAACCTTTGTCCATTGATTCGTTTGTGAAAGTTTTCGCCCATTCTGAGGGTTGCCTTTTTCCATTCCCATTTTTTTAACAAAGAAAGAAAGAAATCAAAAGAAGCAGAACACTAATGTGCGTGAAATATGCCTCTTGAAACTGTCGTTTTGAAATATGTACGTCTTTTGAATTTTTTGGTCGATATATGACCCCAGGGTTTGTTTTAAGGGCAGGTGTCATTTACAGGCCTGTAATGATTTGGAATATCCACTGACCATTAGCGCTGGGATTAAAGCTGCTGTTGTGTGAAACGGCCACAAGGTGGCAGCAGTTCTCCCTTACCAAATCTGGTTACTAGGGCAGCAGAGCCTCAATGGAAGTCGCGTTCTAGATTGGAATGTAGAACGGAATGTACCAGGAGAAAGCCCCTCAAGTTTTTCTCACTAATTCTTCTTCGTGTTTTTAATTTAAATTTTTATTTTTTTTTACAGCAAGTTTGAGTACAACGTTTAGCTTGTTGTAGGTGTGCAAGAGGTGGTTCTTTTACACATATACATATGTCTGTTCTTCCTGGGATCCTTTTCCCATGTTCGTTATGACAGAATGTTGAGTAGTCTTCTCTTGGTACTCCGTAGGTCTTTGGTGATTATATACGTCTACTGTGTTTGTATATGTCTGTTAACCCCAATATCATAATGAATTCAATCCTCACACCTTTCCTTTGGTGAACCATAAGTTTGTTTAATGAATCTGTGATTGCCCTTCTCCGTGGAAATATCTGCCCTGGTATCAATTTATAGGTAACACCTATAAGTGATATGATATGATATGTGTCTTTCACTTTCTGACTTACTCCAAGTCACGTGATTACCTCTAGACTCATCTACGGTGCTGCAAATGGCATTGTGTGCTTCTTTTCCTTGGCGAATATTCTGTCTTAGCGAGGTCCATTTTCTGCAATGTGATTCCCCGAGGGCTGAGGATTAGCTGACCTGGGCAGCCTGACCCTGCCGGCAAGCCCTCCCCAGGTGTGCCTGGGTTGAGGTCAATATAAACAGCACTCCAGGCAGCAATAGCCCCTGCAGCTGTGCCTGACTCCATATTCTCTGCCCCGTCAGCAGTCTCGGGGCTGTGCTGGTGGGAGGGTGTGAGGGTCCACGGCTTTGTGGGTGGCCCGGTGTGAGTGGGGCTCTGCTGGACTTTCTGCAGGAGTTGCCAGGCTGCCACCTGTAAAGAAGAGGATGTGTCACCCATAACTTCCACTGGAATATCTCTCCGGGCTGAGGTGAGGAAGGAAAAAAAGGAGTGGGGGCCGGGACAGGAGGGGTATCACAGGCATGGCAATGGAAAGCTTCCAGAAGAGCGCCCGTGGCCAGGACCATCCTGGCTGACCAGCAGGCACCAAGGTGGCCTGCGTGCTGTCGCTGGTGTGGCTCCACGGCCCTTCCTCTAGGCTTTCAAGCCCTTGTACATATTCAGGTGTTTCACCTGGGAAGGGTGGGAACAGTTCAGCAGCAGCTGGCCTGGGGCTCAGCTCACGTTTACTCACAGAGGCCTCGGCACGGTCCCCCAGCTTTGCAATAAGGACGCTCCTTGCGTGGGCGGGCGGGGCTGCTGGCTCTATGGGAGATGATTCCCCACCTCTGACCAATTTCAGAATTGTTTACCACTGGAGCAAGTGCCTTGGTAGTGTTTTCCTCTGTATAAGTGTTAGGTTCAGTTTTTTTTTTCTTTTTTGGTTCAAGTTAGATTTTATTCCTCTTTTATGTATTTATGGATATAAGCAAGGAAATAATTCATTCTTATAAATACATCAGTGTGAATGGAAGAACATTTTTTCTGTTTTATTTTTACATTTTATTTTTAAATTTTTGAAATTTAATTTTATTTATTTATTTTTTATACAGTAGGTTATTATTAGTTATCTATTTTATGCATAGACATGTATACAGGTCAATCCTAATCTCCCAACTCATCCCACCACCACCACCCCATGGCTTCCCCCACTTTGTGTCCATACGTTTGTTCTCTACCTCTGTGTCTCTATTTCTGCCCTGCAAACCAGTTCATCTCTACCATTTTTCTAGGTTCCACATATAGGCATTAATATACAATATTTGTTTTTCTCTTTCTGACTTACTTCACTCTGTATGACAGTCTCTAGATCCATCAACTTCTCTACAAATGACCCAGTTTCATTCCTTTTTATGGCTGAGTAATATTCCATTTTGTATATGTACCACATCTTTATCCATTCGTCTGTCTGTGGGCATTTAGGTTGCTTCCATTACCTGGCTATTGTAAATAGTGCTGCAATGAACATTGTGGTGAATGTGTCTTTGTGATTTATGGTTTTCTCTGGGTATATGCCCAGAAGTGGGATTGCTGGATCCTATGGTAATTCTCTTTTTAGTTTTTTAAAGGAACCTCCATACTGTTCTCCATAGTGACTGTATCAATTTACATTCCCACCAATAGCGGAAGAGGGTTCCTTTTGTCCACACCCTCCCCAGAATTTGTTGTTTGTAGATTATCTGATGATGCCGATTCTAACAGGTGTGAGGTTTTACCTCATTGTAGTTTTGATTTGAATTTCTCTAATAATTAGTGATGTTGAGCAGCTTTTCATGTGCGTCTTGGCCATCTCCCTGTCTTCTTTGAAGAAACGTCTATTTAGATCTTCTGCCCATTTTTGTATTGGGTTGTTTGTTTTATTGATATTAAGCTGCATGAGCAGTTTATATATATTGGAGATTAAACCTTTGTCCATTGATTCGTTTGTGAAAGTTTTCGCCCATTCTGAGGGTTGCCTTTTTCCATTCCCGTTTTTTTAACAAAGAAAGAAAGAAATCAAAAGAAGCAGAACACTAATGTGCGTGAAATATGCCTCTTGAAACTGTCGTTTTGAAATATGGACGTCTTTTGAATTTCTTGGTCTATATATGACCCCAGGATTTGTTTTCAGGGCAGGTGTCATTTACAGGCCTGTAATGATTTGGAATATCCCCTGACCATTAGCGCTGGGATTAAAGCTGCTGTTGTGTGAAACGGCCACAAGGTGGCAGCAGTTCTCCCTTACCAAATCTGGTTACTAGGGCAGCAGAGACTCATTGGAAGTCGCGTTCTAGATTGGAATGTAGAACGGAATGTACCAGGAGAAAGCCCCTCAAGTTTATCTCACTGATTCTTGTTCGTGTTTTTAATTTAATTTTTTATTTTTTATTACAGCAAGTTTGAGTACAACGTTTAGCTTGTTGTAGGTGTGCAAGAGGTGGTTCTTTTACACATATACATATGTCTGTTCTTCCTGGGATCCTTTTCCCATGTTCGTTATGACAGAATGTTGAGTAGTCTTCTCTTGGTACTCCGTAGGTCTTTGGTGATTATATATGTCTACTGTGTTTGTATATGTCTGTTAACCCCAATATCATAATGAATTCAATCCTCACACCTTTCCTGTGGTGAACCATAAGTTTGTTTAATGAATCTGTGATTGCCCTTCTCCATGGAAATATCTGCCCTGGTATCAATTTATAGGTAACACCTATAAGTGATATGATATGATATGTGTCTTTCACTTTCTGACTTACTCCAAGTCACGTGATTACCTCTAGACTCATCTACGGTGCTGCAAATGGCATTGTGTGCTTTTTTTCCTTGGCGAATATTCTGTCATGGCGAGGTCCATTTTCTGCAATGTGATTCCCTGAGGGCTGAGGTTTAGCTGACCTGGGCAGCCTGACCCTGCCGGCCAGCCCTCCCCAGGTGTGCCTGGGTTGAGGACAATATAAACAGCACTCCAGGCAGCAATAGCCCCTGCAGCTGTGCCTGACTCCATATTCTCTGCCCCGTCAGCAGTCTCGGGGCTGTGCTGGTGGGAGGGTGTGAGGGTCCACGTCTTTGTGGGTGGCCCGGTGTGAGTGGGGCTCTGCTGGACTTTCTGCAGGAGTTGCCAGGCTGCCACCTGTAAAGAAGAGGATGTGTCACCCATAACTTCCACTGGAATATCTCTCCGGGCTGAGGTGAGGAAGGAAAAAAAGGAGTGGGGGCCGGGACAGGAGGGGTATCTCAGGCAGGGCAATGGAAAGCATCCAGAAGAGCGCCCGCAGCCAGGACCATCCTGGCTGACCTGCAGGCACCAAGTTGGCCTGCGTGCTTTCGCTGGTGTGGCTCCACGGCCCTTCCTCTAGGCTTTCAAGCCCTTGTACATATTCAGGTGTTTCACCTGGGAAGGGTGGGAACAGTTCAGCAGCAGCTGGCCTGGGGCTCAGCTCACGTTTACTAACAGAGGCCTCGGCAGGGTCCCCCAGCTTTGCAATAAGGACGCTCCTTGCGTGGGCGGGCGGGGCTGCTGGCTCTATGGGAGATGATTCCCCACCTCTGACCAATTTCAGAATTGTTTACCACTGGAGCAAGTGCCTTGGTAGTGTTTTCCTCTGTATAACTGTAAGGTTCAGTATTTTTTTCTTTTTTGGTTCAAGTTAGATTTTATTCCTCTTTTATGTATTTATGGATATAAGCATGGAAATAATTCATTCTAATAAATACATCAGTGTGAATGGAAGAACATTTTTTCTGTTTTATTTTTACATTTTATATTTAAATTTTTTGAAATTTAATTTTATTTATTTTTTTTATACAGTAGGTTATTATTAGTTATCTATTTTATGCATAGACATGTATACAGGTCAATCCCAATGTCCCAACTCATCCCACCACCACCACCCCATGGCTTCCACCACTTTGTGTCCATACGTTTGTTCTCTACCTCTGTGTCTCTATTTCTGCCCTGCAAACCAGTTCATCTGTACCATTTTTCTAGGTTCCACATATAGGCATTAATATACAATATTTGTTTTTCTCTTTCTGACTTACTTCACTCTGTATGACAGTCTCTAGATCCATTCACTTCTCTACAAATGACCCAGTTTCATTCCTTTTTATGGCTGAGTAATATTCCATTTTATATATGTACCACATCATTATCCATTCGTCTGTGTGTGGGCATTTAGGTTGCTTCCATTACCTGGCTATTGTAAATAGTGCTGCAATGAACATTGTGGTGAATGTGTCTCTGTGATTTATGGTTTTCTCTGGGTATATGCCCAGAAGTGGGATTGCTGGATCCTATGGTAATTCTCTTTTTAGTTTTTTAAAGGAACCTCCATACTGTTCTCCATAGTGACTGTATCAATTTACATTCCCACCAATAGCGGAAGAGGGTTCCTTTTGTCCACACCCTCCCCAGAATTTGTTGTTTGTAGATTATCTGATGATGCCGATTCTAACAGGTGTGAGGTTTTACCTCATTGTAGTTTTGATTTGCATTTCTCTAATAATTAGTGATTTTGAGCAGCTTTTCATGTGCGTCTTGGCCATCTCTGTGTCTTCTTTGAAGAAACGTCTATTAGGATCTTCTGCCCATTTTTGTATTGGGTTGTTTGTTTTATTAATATTAAGCTGCATGAGCTGTTTATATATGTTGGAGATTAAAACTTTGTCCATTGATTCGTTTGTGAACGTTTTCGCCCCTTCTGAGGGTTACCTTTTTCCATTCCCGTTTTTTTAACAAAGAAAGAAAGCAAGCCAAAGAATCAGAACACTAATGTGCGTGAAATATGCCTCTTGAAACTGTCGTTTTGAAATATGGACGTCTTTTGAATTTTTTGGTCGATATATGACCCCAGGATTTGTTTTCAGGGCAGGTGTCATTTACAGGCCTGTAATGATTTGGAATATCCACTGACCATTAGCGCTGGGATTAAAGCTGCTGTTGTGTGAAACGGCCACAAGGTGGCAGCAGTTCTCCCTTACTAAACCTGGTTACTAGGGCAGCAGAGCCTCAATGGAAGTCGCATTCTAGATTGGAATTTAGAACGGAATGTGCCAGGAGAAAGCCCCTCAAGTTTGTCTCACTACTTCTTGTTCGTGTTTTTAATTTAATTTTTTACTTTTTATTACAGCAAGTTTGAGTACAACGTTTAGCTTGTTGAAGGTGTGCAAGAGGTGGTTCTTTTACACATATACATATGTCTGTTCTTCCTGGGATCCTTTTCCCATGTACGTTATGACAGAATGTTGAGTAGTCTTCTCTTGGTACTCCGTAGGTCTTTGGTGATTATATATGTCTACTGTGTTTGTATATGTCTGTTAACCCCAATATCGTAATGAATTCAATCCTCACACCTTTCCTTTGGTGAACCATATGTTTGTTTAATGAATCTGTGATTGCCCTTCTCCGTGGAAATATCTGCCCTGGTATCAATTTATAGGTAACACCTATAAGTGATATGATATGTGTCTTTCACTTTCTGACTTACTCCAAGTCACGTGATTACCTCTAGACTCATCTACGGTGCTGCAAATGGCATTGTGTGCTTCTTTTCCTTGGCGAATATTCTGTCTTAGCGAGGTCCATTTTCTGCAATGTGATTCCCCGAGGGCTGAGGATTAGCTGACCTGGGCAGCCTGATCCCGCCGGCAAGCCCTCCCCAGGTGTGCCTGGGTTGAGGTCAATATAAACAGCACTCCAGGCAGCAATAGCCCCTGCAGCTGTGCCTGACTCCATATTCTCTGCCCCGTCAGCAGTCTCGGGGCTGTGCTGGTGGGAGGGTGTGAGCGTCCACGGCTTTGTGGGTGGCCCGGGGTGAGTGGGGCTCTGCTGGACTTTCTGCAGGAGTTGCCAGGCTGCCACCTGTAAAGAAGAGGATGTGTCACCCATAACTTCCACTGGAATATCTCTCCGGGCTGAGGTGAGGAAGGAAAAAAAGGAGTGGGGGCCGGGACAGGATGGGTATCTCAGGCAGGGCAATGGAAAGCTTCCAGAAGAGCGCCCGTGGCCAGGACCATCCTGGCTGACCTGCAGGCACCAAGGTGGCCTGCGTGCTGTCGCTGGTGTGGCTCCACGGCCCTTCCTCTAGGCTTTCAAGCCCTTGTACATATTCAGGTGTTTCACCTGGGAAAGGTGGGAACATTTCAGCAGCAGCTGGCCTGGGGCTCAGATCACGTTTACTCACAGAGGCCTCGACACGGTCCCCCAGCTTTGCAATAAGGACGCTCCTTGCGTGGGCGGGCGGGGCTGCTGGCTGTATGGGAGATGATTCCCCACCTCTGACCAATTTCCGAATTGTTTACCAATGGAGCAAGTGCCTTGGTAGTGTTTTCCTCTGTATAACTGTTAGGTTCATTTTTTTTTCTTTTTTGGTTCAAGTTAGATTTTATTCCTCTTTTATGTATTTATAGATATAAGCATGGAAATAATTCATTCTTATAAATACATCAGTGTGAATGGAAGAACATTTTTTCTGTTCTATTTTTACATTTTATTTTTAAAATTTTTGAAATTTAATTTTAATTATTTTTTTTATACAGTAGGTTATTATTAGTTATCTATTTTATGCATAGACATGTATACAGGTCAATCCCAATCTCCCAACTCATCCCACCACCACCACCCCTTGGCTTCCCCCACTTTGTGTCAATACGTTTGTTCTCTAACTCTGTGTCTCTATTTCTGCCCTGCAAACCAGTTCATCTGTAGCATATTTCTAGGTTCCACATATAGGCATTAATATACAATATTTGTTTTTCTCTTTCTGACTTACTTCACTCTGTATGACAGTCTCTAGATCCATCAACTTCTCTACAAATGACCCAGTTTCATTCCTTTTTATGGCTGAGTAATATTCCATTTTATATATGTACCACATCTTTATCCATTCGTCTGTCTGTGGGCATTTAGGTTGCTTCCATTACCTGGCTATTGTAAATAGTGCTGCAATGAACATTGTGGTGAATGTGTCTCTGTGATTTATGGTTTTCTCTGGGTATATGCCCAGAAGTGGGATTGCTGGATCCTATGGTAATTCTCTTTTTAGTTTTTTAAAGGAACCTCCATACTGTTCTCCATAGTGACTGTATCAATTTACATTCCCACCAATAGCGGAAGAGGGTTCCTTTTGTCCACACCCTCCCCAGAATTTGTTGTTTGTAGTTTATCTGATGATGCCGATTCTAACAGGTGTGAGGTCTTACCTCATTGTAGTTTTGATTTGCATTTCTCTAATAATTAGTGATGTTGAGCAGCTTTTCATGTGCGTCTTGGCCATCTCTGTGTCTTCTTTGTAGAAACGTCTATTTAGACCTTCTGCCCATTTTTGTATTGGGTTGTTTGTTTTATTAATATTAAGCTGCATGAGCTGTATATATATATTGGAGATTAAACCTTTGTCCATTGATTCGTTTGTGAACGTTTTCACCCCTTCTGAGGGTTACCTTTTTCCATTCCCGTGTTTTTAACAAAGAAAGAAAGCAAGCCAAAGAATCAGAATACTAATGTGCGTGAAATATGCCTCTTGAAGCTGTCGTTTTGAAATATGGACGTCTTTTGAATTTTTTGGTCGATATATGACCCCAGGATTTGTTTTCAGGGCAGGTGTCCTTTACAGGCCTGTAATGATTTGGAATATCCACTGACCATTAGCGCTGGCATTAAACCTGCAGTTGTGTGAAACGGCCACAAGGTGGCAGCAGTTCTCCCTTACCAAATCTGGTTACTAGGGCAGCAGAGCCTCAATGGAAGTCGCATTCTAGATTGGAATTTAGAACGGAATGTGCCAGGAGAAAGCCCCTCAAGTTTGTCTCACTACTTCTTGTTCGTGTTTTTAATTTAATTTTTTATTTTTTATTACAGCAAGTTTGAGTACAACGTTTAGCTTGTTGAAGGTGTGCAAGAGGTGGTTCTTTAACACATATATATATGTCTGTTCTTCCTGGGATCCTTTTCCCATGTACGTTATGACAGAATGTTGAGTAGTCTTCTCTTGGTACTCCGTAGGTCTTTGGTGATTATATATGTCTACTGTGTTTGTATATGTCTGTTAACCCCAATATCGTAATGAATTCAATCCTCACACCTTTCCTTTGGTGAACCATAAGTTTGTTTAATGAATCTGTAATTGCCCTTCTCCGTGGAAATATCTGCCCTGGTATCAATTTATAGGTAACACCTATAAGTGATATGATATGATATGTGTCTTTCACTTTCTGACTTACTCCAAGTCACGTGATTACCTCTAGACTCATCTACGGTGCTGCAAATGGCATTGTGTGCTTCTTTTCCTTGGCGAATATTCTGTCTTAGCGAGGTCCATTTTCTGCAATGTGATTCCCTGAGGGCTGAGGATTAGCTGACCTGGGCAGCCTGAGCCTGACGGCAAGCCCTCCCCAGGTGTGCCTGGGTTGAGGTCAATATAAACAGCACTCCAGGCAGCAATAGCCCCTGCAGCTGTGCCTGACTCCATATTCTCTGCCCCGTCAGCAGTCTCGGGGCTGTGCTGGTGGGAGGGTGTGAGGGTCCACGTCTTTGTGGGTGGCCAGGTGTGAGTGGGGCTCTGCTGGACTTTCTGCAGGAGTTGCCAGGCTGCCACCTGTAAAGAAGAGGATGTGTCACCCATATCTTCCACTGGAATATCTCTCCGGGCTGAAGTGAGGAAGGAAAAAAAGGAGTGGGGGCCGGGACAGGAGGGGTACCTCAGGCAGGGCAATGGAAAGCTTCCAGAAGAGCGCCCGTGGCCAGGACCATCCTGGCTGACCTGCAGGCACCAAGGTGGCCTGCGTGCTGTCGCTGGTGTGGCTCCACGGCCCTTCCTCTAGGCTTTCAAGCCCTTGTACATATTCAGGTGTTACACGTGGGAAGGGTGGGAACAGTTCAGCAGCAGCTGGCCTGGGGCTCAGCTCACGTTTACTCACAGAGGCCTCGGCACGGTCCCCCAGCTTTGCAATAAGGACGCTCTTTGCGTGGGCGGGTGGGGCTGCTGGCTGTATGGGAGATGATTCCCCACCTCTGACCAATTTCAGAATTGTTTACCACTGGAGCAAGTGCCTTTGTAGTGTTTTCTTCTGTATAACTGTTAGTTTCAGTTTTTTTTTTCTTTTTTGGTTCAAGTTAGATTTTATTCCTCTTTTATGTATTTATAGATATAAGCATGGAAATAATTCATTCTTATAAATACATCAGTGTGAATGGAAGAACATTTTTTCTGTTTTATTTTTACATTTTATTTTTAAAAATTTTGAAATTTAATTTTATTTATTTTTTTATACCCTAGGTTATTATTAGTTATCTATTTTATGCATAGACATGTATACAGGTCAATCCCAATCTCCCAACTCATCCCACCACCACCACCCCATGGCTTCCCCCACTTTATGTCCATACGTTTGTTCTCTACCTCTGTGTCTCTATTTCTCCCCGGCAAACCAGTTCATCTGTAGCATTTTTCTAGGTTCCACATATAGGCATTAATATACAATATTTGTTTTTCTCTTTCTGACTTACTTCACTCTGTATGACAGTCTCTAGATCCATCAACTTCTCTATAAATGACCGAGTTTCATTCCTTTTTATGGCTGAGTAATATTCCATTTTATATATGTACCACATCTTTATCCATTCGTCTGTCTGTGGGCATTTAGGTTGCTTCCATTACCTGGCTATTGTAAATAGTGCTGCAATGAACATTGTGGTGAATGTGTCTCTGTGATTTATGGTTTTCTCTGGGTATATGCCCAGAAGTGGGATTGCTGGATCCTATGGTAATTCTCTTTTTAGTTTTTTAAAGGAACCTCCATACTGTTCTCCATAGTGACTGTATCAATTTACATTCCCACCAATAGCGAAAGAGGGTTCCTTTTGTCCACACCCTCCCCAGAATTTGTTGTTTGTAGATTATCTGATGATGCCGATTCTAACAGGTGTGAGGTCTTACCTCATTGTAGTTTTGATTTGCATTTCTCTAATAATTAGTGATGTTGAGCAGCTTTTCATGTGCGTCTTGGCCATCTCTGTGTCTTCTTTGAAGAAACGTCTATTTAGATCTTCTGCCCATTTTTGTATTGGGTTGTTTGTTGTATTAATATTAAGCTGCATGAGCTGTTTATATATATTGGAGATTAAACCTTTGTCCATTGATTCGTTTGTGAACGTTTTCGCCCCTTCTGAGGGTTACCTTTTTCCATTCCCGTTTTTTTAACAAAGAAAGAAAGCAAGCCAAAGAATCAGAACACTAATGTGCGTGAAATATGCCTCTTGAAACTGTCGTTTTGAAATATGGACGTCTTTTGAATTTTTTGGTCGATATATGACCCCAGGATTTGTTCTCAGGGCAGGTGTCATTTACAGGCCTGTAATGATTTGGAATATCCTCTGACCATTAGCGCTGGGATTAAAGCTGCTGTTGTGTGAAACGGCCACAAGGTGGCAGCAGTTCTCCCTTACCAAATCTGGTTACTAGGGCAGCAGAGCCTCAATGGAAGTCGCATTCTAGATTGGAATTTAGAACGGAATGTGCCAGGAGAAAGCCCCTCAAGTTTGTCCTACTACTTCTTGTTCGTGTTTTTAATTTTATTTTTTATTTTTTATTACAGCAAGTTTGAGTACAACGTTTAGCTTGTTGAAGGTGTGCAAGAGGTGGTTCTTTAACACATATACATATGTCTGTTCTTCCTGGGATCCTTTTCCCATGTACGTTATGACAGAATGTTGAGTAGTCTTCTCTTGGTACTCCGTAGGTCTTTGGTGATTATATATGTCTACTGTGTTTGTATATGTCTGTTAACCCCAATATCGTAATGAATTCAATCCTCACACCTTTCCTTTGGTGAACCATAAGTTTGTTTAATGAATCTGTGATTGCCCTTCTCCGTGGGAATATCTGCCCTGGTATCAATTTATAGGTAACACCTATAAGTGATATGATATGATATGTGTCTTTCACTTTCTGACTTACTCCAAGTCACGTGATTACCTCTAGACTCATCTACGGTGCTGCAAATGGCATTGTGTGCTTCTTTTCCTTGGCGAATATTCTGTCTTAGCGAGGTCCATTTTCTGCAATGTGATTCCCCGAGGGCTGAGGATTAGCTGACCTGGGCAGCCTGACCCTGCCGGCAAGCCCTCCCCAGGTGTGCCTGGGTTGAGGTCAAAATAAACAGCACTCCAGGCAGCAATAGCCCCTGCAGCTGTGCCTGACTCCATATTCTCTGCCCCGTCAGCAGTCTCGGGGCTGTGCTGGTGGGAGGGTGTGAGGGTCCACGGCTTTGTGGGTGGCCCGGTGTGAGTGGGGCTCTGCTGGACTTTCTGCAGGAGTTGCCAGGCTGCCACCTGTAAAGAAGAGGATGTGTCACCCATAACTTCCACTGGAATATCTCTCCGGGCTGAGGTGAGGAAGGAAAAAAAGGAGTGGGGGCCGGGACAGGAGGGGTATCTCAGGCAGGGCAATGGAAAGCTTCCAGAAGAGCGCCCGTGGCCAGGACCATCCTGGCTGACCTGCAGGCACCAAGGTGGCCTGCGTGCTGTCGCTGGTGTGGCTCCACGGCCCTTCCTCTAGGCTTTCAAGCCCTTGTACATATTCAGGTGTTACACGTGGGAAGGGTGGGAACAGTTCAGCAGCAGCTGGCCTGGGGCTCAGCTCACGTTTACTCACAGAGGCCTCGGCACGGTCCCCCAGCTTTGCAATAAGGACGCTCTTTGCGTGGGCGGGTGGGGCTGCTGGCTGTATGGGAGATGATTCCCCACCTCTGACCAATTTCAGAATTGTTTACCACTGGAGCAAGTGCCTTTGTAGTGTTTTCTTCTGTATAACTGTTAGTTTCAGTTTTTATTTTCTTTTTTGGTTCAAGTTAGATTTTATTCCTCTTTTATGTATTTATAGATATAAGCATGGAAATAATTCATTCTTATAAATACATCAGTGTGAATGGAAGAACATTTTTTCTGTTTTATTTTTACATTTTATTTTTAAAAATTTTGAAATTTAATTATATTTATTTTTTTATACCCTAGGTTATTATTAGTTATCTATTTTATGCATAGACATGTATACAGGTCAATCCCAATCTCCCAACTCATCCCACCACCACCACCCCATGGCTTCCCCCACTTTGTGTCCATACGTTTGTTCTCTACCTCTGTGTCTCTATTTCTGCCCGGCAAACCAGTTCATCTGTAGCATTTTTCTAGGTTCCACATATAGGCATTAATATACAATATTTGTTTTTCTCTTTCTGACTTACTTCACTCTGTATGACAGTCTCTAGATCCATCAACTTCTCTATAAATGACCCAGTTTCATTCCTTTTATGGCTGAGTAATATTCCATTTTATATATGTACCACATCTTTATCCATTCGTCTGTCTGTGGGCATTTAGGTTGCTTCCATTACCTGGCTATTGTAAATAGTGCTGCAATGAACATTGTGGTGAATGTGTCTCTGTGATTTATGGTTTTCTCTGGGTATATGCCCAGAAGTGGGATTGCTGGATCCTATGGTAATTCTCTTTTTAGTTTTTTAAAGGAACCTCCATACTGTTCTCCATAGTGACTGTATCAATTTACATTCCCACCAATAGCGAAAGAGGGTTCCTTTTGTCCACACCCTCCCCAGAATTTGTTGTTTGTAGATTATCTGATGATTCCGATTCTAACAGGTGTGAGGTCTTACCTCATTGTAGTTTTGATTTGCATTTCTCTAATAATTAGTGATGTTGAGCAGCTTTTCATGTGCGTCTTGGCCATCTCTGTGTCTTCTTTGAAGAAACGTCTATTTAGATCTTCTGCCCATTTTTGTATTGGGTTGTTTGTTGTATTAATATTAAGCTGCATGAGCTGTTTATATATATTGGAGATTAAACCTTTGTCCATTGATTCGTTTGTGAACGTTTTCGCCCCTTCTGAGGGTTACCTTTTTCCATTCCCGTTTTTTTAACAAAGAAAGAAAGCAAGCCAAAGAATCAGAACACTAATGTGCGTGAAATATGCCTCTTGAAACTGTCGTTTTGAAATATGGACGTCTTTTGAATTTTTTGGTCGATATATGACCCCAGGATTTGTTCTCAGGGCAGGTGTCATTTACAGGCCTGTAATGATTTGGAATATCCCCTGACCATTAGCGCTGGGATTAAAGCTGCTGTTGTGTGAAACGGCCACAAGGTGGCAGCAGTTCTCCCTTACCAAATCTGGTTACTAGGGCAGCAGAGCCTCAATGGAAGTCGCATTCTAGATTGGAATTTAGAACGGAATGTGCCAGGAGAAAGCCCCTCAAGTTTGTCCTACTACTTCTTGTTCGTGTTTTTAATTTTATTTTTTATTTTTTATTACAGCAAGTTTGAGTACAACGTTTAGCTTGTTGAAGGTGTGCAAGAGGTGGTTCTTTAACACATATACATATGTCTGTTCTTCCTGGGATCCTTTTCCCATGTACGTTATGACAGAATGTTGAGTAGTCTTCTCTTGGTACTCCGTAGGTCTTTGGTGATTATATATGTCTACTGTGTTTGTATATGTCTGTTAACCCCAATATCGTAATGAATTCAATCCTCACACCTTTCCTTTGGTGAACCATAAGTTTGTTTAATGAATCTGTGATTGCCCTTCTCCATGGGAATATCTGCCCTGGTATCAATTTATAGGTAACACCTATAAGTGATATGATATGATATGTGTCTTTCACTTTCTGACTTACTCCAAGTCACGTGATTACCTCTAGACTCATCTACGGTGCTGCAAATGGCATTGTGTGCTTCTTTTCCTTGGCGAATATTCTGTCTTAGCGAGGTCCATTTTCTGCAATGTGATTCCCCGAGGGCTGAGGATTAGCTGACCTGGGCAGCCTGACCCTGCCGGCAAGCCCTCCCCAGGTGTGCCTGGGTTGAGGTCAAAATAAACAGCACTCCAGGCAGCAATAGCCCCTGCAGCTGTGCCTGACTCCATATTCTCTGCCCCGTCAGCAGTCTCGGGGCTGTGCTGGTGGGAGGGTGTGAGGGTCCACGGCTTTGTGGGTGGCCCGGTGTGAGTGGGGCTCTGCTGGACTTTCTGCAGGAGTTGCCAGGCTGCCACCTGTAAAGAAGAGGATGTGTCACCCATAACTTCCACTGGAATATCTCTCCGGGCTGAGGTGAGGAAGGAAAAAAAGGAGTGGGGGCCGGGACAGGAGGGGTATCTCAGGCAGGGCAATGGAAAGCTTCCAGAAGAGCGCCCGTGGCCAGGACCATCCTGGCTGACCTGCAGGAACCAAGGTGGCCTGCGTGCTGTCGCTGGTGTGGCTCCACGGCCCTTCCTCTAGGCTTTCAAGCCCTTGTACATATTCAGGTGTTTCACCGGGGAAGGGTGGGAACAGTTCAGCAGCAGCTGGCCTGGGGCTCAGCTCACGTTTACTCACAGAGGCCTCGGCATGGTCCCCCAGCTTTGCAATAAGGACGCTCCTTGCGTGGGCGGGCGGGGCTGCTGGCTGTATGGGAGATGATTCCCCACCTCTGACCAATTTCAGAATTGTTTACCACTGGAGCAAGTGCCTTGGTAGTGTTTTCCTCTTTATAAATGTTAGGTTCAGTTTTTTTTTTCTTTTTTGGTTCAAGTTAGATTTTATTCCTCTTTTATGTATTTATCGATATAAGCATGGAAATAATTCATTCTTATAAATACATCAGTGTGAATGGAAGAACATTGTTTCTGTTTTATTTTTACATTTTATTTTAAAAAATTTTGAAATTTAATTTAATTTATTATTTTTATACAGTAGGTTATTATTAATTATATATTTTATGCATATACATGTATACAGGTCAATCCCAATCTCCCAACTCATCCCACCACCACCACCCCATGGCTTCCCCCACTTTGTTTCCATACGTTTGTTCTCTAACTCTGTGTCTCTATTTCTGGCCTGCAAACCAGTTCATCTGTACCATTTTTCTAGGTTCCACATATAGGCATTTATATACAATATTTGTTTTTCTCTTTCTGACATACTTCACTCTGTATGACAGTCTCTAGATCCATCAACTTCTCTACAAATGACCCAGTTTCATTCCTTTTTTTGGCTTAGTAATATTCCATTTTATATATGTACCACATCTTTATCCATTCGTCTGTCTGTGGGCATTTAGGTTGCTTCCATTACCTGGCTATTGTAAATAGTGCTGCAATGAACATTGTGGTGAATGTGTCTTTGTGATTTATGGTTTTCTCTGGGTATATGCCCAGAAGTGGGATTGCTGGATCCTATGGTAATTCTCTTTTTAGTTTTTTAAAGGAACCTCCATACTGTTCTCCATAGTGACTGTATCAATTTACATTCCCACCAATAGCGGGAGAGGGTTCCTTTTGTCCACACCCTCCCCAGAATTTGTTGTTTGTAGATTATCTGATGATGCCGATTCTAACAGGTGTGATGTCTTACCTCTTTGTAGATTTGATTTGCATTTCTCTAATAATTAGTGATGTTGAGCAGCTTTTCATGTGCGTCTTGGCCATCTCTGTGTCTTCTTTGAAGAAACGTCTCTTTAGATCTTCTGCACATTTTTGTATTGGGTTGTTTGTTTTATTAATATTAAGCTGCATGAGATGTTTATATATACTGGAGATTAAACCTTTGTCCATTGATTCGTTGGTGAACGTTTTCGCCCATCTGAGGGTTGCCTTTTTCCATTCCCGTTTTTTTAACAAAGAAGAAACAAGCAAAAGAAGCAGAACACTAATGTGCGTGAATTATGCCTCTTGAATCTGTCGTTTTGAAATATGGACGTCTTTTGAATTTTTTGGTCGATATATGACCCCAGGATTTGTTTTCAGGGCAGGTGTCATTTACAGGCCTGTAATGATTTGGATATCCACTGACCATTAGCGCTGCTGGGATTGAAGCTGCTGTTGTGTGAAACGGCCACAAGGTAGCAGCAGTTCTCCCTTACCAAATCTGGTTACTAGGGCAGCAGAGCCTCAATGGAAGTCGCGTTCTAGATTGGAATGAAGAACGGAATGTGCCAGGAGAAAGCCCCTCAAGTTTGTCTCACTACTTCTTGTTCGTGTTTTTAATTTAATTTTTTATTTTTTATTACAGCAAGTTTGAGTACAACGTTTAGCTTGTTGTAGGTGTGCAAGAGGTGGTTCTTTTACACATATACATATGTCTGTTCTTCCTGGGATCCTTTTCCCATGTACGTTATGACAGAATGTTGAGTAGTCTTCTCTTGGTACTCCGTAGGTCTTTGGTGATTATATACGTCTACTGTGTTTGTATATGTCTGTTAACCCCAATATCGTAATGAATTCAATCCTCACACCTTTGCTTTGGTGAACCATAAGTTTGTTTAATGAATCTGTGATTGCCCTTCTCCGTGGAAATATCTGCCCTGGTATCAATTTATAGGTAACACCTATAAGTGATATGATATGATATGTGTCTTTCACTTTCTGACTTACTCCAAGTAACGTGATTACCTCGAGACTCATCTACGGTGCTGCAAATGGCATTGTGTGCTTTTTTTCCTTGGCGAATATTCTGTCTTAGCGAGGTCCATTTTCTGCAATGTGATTCCCTGAGGGCTGAAGATTAGCTGACCTGGGCAGCCTGACACTGCCGGCAAGCCCTCCCCAGGTGTGCCTGGGTTGAGGTCAATATAAACAGCACTCCAGGCAGCAATAGCCCCTGCAGCTGTGCCTGACTCCATATTCTTTGCCCCGTCAGCAGTCTCGGGGCTGTGCTGGTGGGAGGGTGTCAGTGTCCACGGCTTTGTGGGTGGCCCGGTGTGAGTGGGGCTCTGCTGCACTTTCTGCAGGAGTTGCCAGGCTGCCACCTGTAAAGAAGAGGATATGTCACCCATAACTTCCACTGGAATATGTCTCCGGGCTGAGGTGAGTAAGGAAAAAAAGGAGTGGGGGCCGGGACAGGAGGGGTATCTCAGGCAGGGCAATGGAAAGCTTCCAGAAGTGCGCCCGTGGCCAGGACCATCCTGGCTGACCTTCAGGCACCAAGTTGGCCTGCGTGCTGTCGCTGGTGTGGCTCCACGCCCCTTCCTCTAGGCTTTCAAGCGCTTGTACATATTCAGGTGTTTCACCTGGGAAGGGTGGGAACAGTTCAGCAGCAGCTGGCCTTGGGCTCAGCTCAGGTTTACTCACAGAGGCCTCGGCACACTCCCCCAGCTTTGCAATAAGGACACTCCTTGCGTGGGCGGGCGGGGTTGCTGGCTGTATGGGAGATGATTCCCCACCTCTGACCAATTTCAGAATTGTTTACCACTGGAGCAAGTGCCTTGGTAGTGTTTTCCTCTGTATAACTGTTAGGTACAGTTTTTTTTTTTTTTTGGTTCAAGTTAGATTTTATTCCTCTTTTATGTATTTATGGATATAAGCATGGAAATAATTCATTCTTATAAATTCATCAGTGTGAATGGAAGAACTTTTTTTCTGTGTTATTTTTACATTTTATTTTTCAAAATTTTGAAATTTAATTTAATTTATTTTTTTATACAGTAGGTTATTACTAGTTATCTATTTTATGCATATACATGTATACAGGTCAATCCCAATTTCCCAACTCATCCCACCACCACCACCCCATGGCTTCCCCCACTTTGTGTCCATACGTTTGTTCCCTACCTCTGTGTCTCTATTTCTGCCCTGCACACCAGTTCATCAGTACCATTTTTCTAGGTTCCACATATAGGCATTAATATACAATATTTGTTTTTCTCTTTGTGACTTACTTCACTCTGTATGACAGTCTCTAGATCCATCAACTTCTCTACAAATGACCCAGTTTCATTCCTTTTTATGGCTGAGTAATATTCCATTTTATATATGTACCACATCTTTATCCATTCGTCTGTCTGTGGGCATTTAGGTTGCTTCCATTACCTGGCTATTGTAAATAGTGCTGCAATGAACATTGTGGTGAATGTGTCTTTGTGATTTATGGTTTTCTCTGGGTATATGCCCAGAAGTGGGATTGCTGGATCGTATGGTAATTCTCTTTTTAGTTTTTTAAAGGAACCTCCATACTGTTCTCCATAGTGACTGTATCAATTTACATTCCCACCAATAGCGGAAGAGGGTTCCTTTTGTCCACACCCTCCCCAGAATTTGTTGTTTGTAGATTATCTGATGATGCCGATTCTAACAGGTGTGAGGTCTTACCTCATTGTAGTTTTGTTCTGCATTTCTCTAATAATTAGTGATGTTGAGCAGCTTTTCATGTGCGTCTTGGCCATCTCTGTGTCTTCTTTGAAGAAACGTCTCTTTAGATCTTCTGCCCATTTTTGTATTGGGTTGTTTGTTTTATTAATATTAAGCTGCATGTGCTGTTTATATATATTGGAGATTAAACCTTTGTCCATTGATTCGTTTGTGAACGTTTTCGCCCATTCTGAGGGTTGCCTTTTTCCAGTCCCGTTTTTTTAACAAAGAAAGAAAGAAAGCAAAAGAAGCAGAACACTAATGTGCATGAAATATGCCTCTTGAAACTGTCGTTTTGAAATATGGACGTCTTTTGAATTTTTTGGTCGATATATGACCCCAGGATTTGTTTTCAGGGCAGGTGTCATTTACAGGCCTGTAATGATTTGGAATATCCACTGACCATTAGCGCTGGGATTAAAGCTGCTGTTGTGTGAAACGGCCACAAGGTGGCAGCAGTTCTCCCTTACCAAATCTGGTTACTAGGGCAGCAGAGCCTCAATGGAAGTCGCGTTCTAGATTGGAATGTAGAACGGAATGTGCCAGGAGAAAGCCCCTCAAGTTTGTCTCACTACTTCTTGTTCGTGTTTTTAATTTAATTTTTTATTTTTTATTACAGCAAGTTTGAGTACGACGTTTAGCTTGTTGTAGGTGTGCAAGAGGTGGTTCTTTTACACATATACATATGTCTGCTCTTCCTGGGATCCTTTTCCCATGTACGTTATGACAGAATGTTGAGTAGTCTTCTCTTGGTACTTCGTAGGTCTTTGGTGATTATATACATCTACTGTGTTTGTATATGTCTGTTAACCCCAATATCGTAATGAATTCAATCCTCACACCTTTCCTATGGTGAACCATAAGTTTGTTTAATGAATCTGTGATTGCCCTTCTCCGTGGAAATATCTGCCCTGGTATCAATTTATAGGTAACACCTATAAGTGATATGATATGATATGTCTTTCACTTTCTGACTTACTCCAAGTCACGTGATTACCTCTAGACTCATCTACGGTGCTGCAAATGGCATTGTGTGCTTCTTTTCCTTGGCGAATATTCTGTCTTAGCGAGGTCCATTTTCTGCAATGTGATTCCCCGAGGGCTGAGGATTAGCTGACCTGGGCAGCCTGACCCTGCCGGCAAGCCCTCCCCAGGTGTGCCTGTGTTGAGGTCAATATAAACAGCACTCCAGGCAGCAATAGCCCCTGCAGCTGTGCCTGACTCCATATTCCCTGCCCCGTCAGCAGTCTCGGGGCTGTGCTGGTGGGAGGGTGTGAGGGTCCACGGCTTTGTGGGTGGCCCGGTGTGAGTGGGGCTCTGCTGGACTTTCTGCAGGAGTTGCCAGGCTGCCACCTGTAAAGAAGAGGATGTGTCACCCATAACTTCCACTGGAATATCTCTCCGGGCTGAGGTGAGTAAGGAAAAAAAGGAGTGGGGGCCGGGACAGGAGGGGTATCTCAGGCAGGGCAATGGAAAGCTTCCAGAAGAGCGCCCGTGGCCAGGACCATCCTGGCTGACCTGCAGGCACCAAGGTGGCCTGCGTGCTGTCGCTGGTGTTGCTCACGGCCGTTCCTCTAGGCTTTCAAGCCCTTGTACATATTCAGGTGTTTCACCTGGGAAGGGTGGGAACAGTTCAGCAGCAGCTGGCCTGGGGCTGAGCTCACGTTTACTCACAGAGGCCTCGGCACGGTCCCCCAGCTTTGCAATAAGGACACACCTTGCGTGGGCGGGCGGGGCGGCTGGCTGTATGGGAGATGATTCCCCACCTCTGACCAATTTTAGAATTGTTTACCACTGGAGAAAGTGCCTTGGTAGTGTTTTCCTCTGTATAACTGTTAGGTTCTGTTTTTTTTTTTTTGGTTCAAGTTAGATTTTATTCCTCTTTTATGTATTTATGGATATAAGCATGGAAATAATTCATTCTTATAAATACATCAGTGTGAATGGAAGAACTTTTTTTCTGTTTTATTTTTACCTTTTATTTTTAAAAATTTTGAAATTTAATTTAATTTATTTTTTTTATACTGTAGGTTATTATTAGTTATCTATTTTATGCATATACATGTATACAGGTCAATCCCAATCTCCCAACTCATCCCACCACCACCACCCCATGGCTTCCCCCACTTTGTGTCCATACGTTTGTTCCCTACCTCTGTGTCTCTTTCTGCCATGCAAACCAGTCCATTTTTCTAGGTTCCACATATAGGCAATAATATACAATATTTGTTTTTCTCTTTGTGACTTACTTCACTCTGTATGACAGTCTCTAGATCCATCAACTTCTCTACAAATGACCCAGTTTCATTCCTTTTTATGGCTGAGTAATATTCCATTTTATATATGTACCACATCTTTATCCATTCGTCTGTCTGTGGGCATTTAGGTTGCTTCCATTACCTGGCTATTGTAAATAGTGCTGCAATGAACATTGTGGTGAATGTGTCTTTGTGATTTATGGTTTTCTCTGGGTATATGCCCAGAAGTGGGATTGCTGGATCCTATGGTAATTCTCTTTTTAGTTTTTTAAAGGAACCTCCATACTGTTCTCCATAGTGACTGTATCAATTTACATTCCCACCAATAGCGGAAGAGGGTTCCTTTTGTCCACACCCTCCCCAGAATTTGTTGTTTGTAGATTATCTGATGATGCCGATTCTAACAGGTGTGAGGTCTTACCTCATTGTAGATTTGATTTGCATTTCTCTAATAATTAGTGATGTTGAGCAGCTTTTTATGTGCGTCTTGGCCATCTCTGTGTCTTCTTTAAAGAAACGTCTCTTTAGATCTTCTGCCCATTATTGTATTGGGTTGTTTGTTTTATTAATATTAAGCTGCATGAGATGTTTATATATATTGGAGATTAAACCTTTGTCCATTGATTCGTTTGTGAACGTTTTCGCCCATTCTCTGGGTTGCCTTTTTCCATTCCCGTTTTTTTAACAAAAAAAGAAAGAAAGCAAAAGAAGCAGAACACTAATGTGCGTGAAATATGCCTCTTGAAACTGTCGTTTTGAAATATGGACGTCTTTTGAATTTTTTGGTCGATATATGACCCCAGGATTTGTTTTCAGGGCAGGTGTCATTTACAGGCCTGTAATGATTTGGAATATCCACTCACCATTAGCGCTGGGATTAAAGCTGCTGTTGTGTGAAACGGCCACAAGGTGGCAGCAGTTCTCCCTTACCAAATCTGGTTACTAGGGCAGCAGAGCCTCAATGGACGTCGCGTTCTAGATTGGAATGTAGAACGGAATGTGCCAGGAGAAAGCCCCTCAAGTTTGTCTCACTACTTCTTGTTCGTGTTTTTAATTTAATTTTTTATTTTTTATTACAGCAAGTTTGAGTACAACGTTTAGCTTGTTGTAGGTGTGCAAGAGGTGGTTCTTTTACACATATACATATGTCTGTTCTTCCTGGGATCCTTTTCCCATGTACGTTATGACAGAATGTTGAGTAGTCTTCTCTTGGTACTCCGTAGGTCTTTGGTGATTATAAACGTCTACTGTGTTTGTATATGTCTGTTAACCCCAATATCGTAATGAATTCAATCCTCACAACTTTCCTTTGGTGAACCATAAGTTTGTTTAATGAATCTGTGATTGCCCTTCTCCGTGGAAATATCTGCCCTGGTATCAATTTATAGGTAACACCTATAAGTGATATGATATGTGTCTTTCACTTTCTGACATACTCCAAGTCACGTGAATACCTCTAGACTCATCTACGGTGCTGCAAATTGCATTGTGTCCTTTTTTCCTTGGCGAATATTCTGTCTTAGCGAGGTCCATTTTCTGCAATGTGATTCCCTGAGGGCTGAGGATTAGCTGACCTGGGCAGCCTGACCCTGCCGGCAAGCCCTCCCCAGGTGTGCCTGTGTTGAGGTCAATATAAACAGCGCTCCAGGCAGCAATAGCCCCTGCAGCTGTGCCTGACTCCGTATTCTCTGCCCCGTCAGCAGTCTCGGGGCTGTGCTGGTGGGAGGGTGTGAGGGTCCACGACTTTGTGGGTGGCCCGGTGTGAGTGGGGCTCTGCTGGACTTTCGGCAGGAGTTGCCAGGCTGCCACCTGTATAGAAGAGGATGTGTCACCGATAACTTCCACTGGAATATCTCTCCGGGCTGAGGTGAGTAAGGAAAAAAAGGAGTGGGGGCCGGGACAGGAGGGGTATCTCAGGCAGGGCAATAGAAAGCTTCCAGAAGAGCGCCCGTGGCCAGGACCATCCTGGCTGAGCTGCAGGCAACAAGTTGGCCTGCGTGCTGTCGCTGGTGTGGCTCCACGGCCCTTCTTCTAGGCTTTCAAGCCCTTGTACATATTCAGGTGTTTCACCTGGGAAGGGTGGGAACAGTTCAGCAGCAGCTGGCCTGGGGCTCAGCTCACGTTTACTCACAGAGGCCTCGGCACGGTCCCCCAGCTTTGCAATAAGGACGCTCCTTGCGTGGGTGGGCGGGGCTTCTGGCTGTATGGGAGATGATTCCCCACCTCTGACCAATTTCAGAATTGTTTACCACTGGAGCAAGTGCCTTGGTTGTGTTTCCCTCTGTATAACTGTTAGGTTCAGCTTTTTTTTTTCTTTTTTGGTTCAAGTTAGATTTTATTCCTCTTTTATGTATTTATGGATATAAGCATGGAAATAATTCATTCTTATAAATACATCAGTGTGAATGGAAGAACTTTTTTTCTGTGTTATTTTTACATTTTATTTTTAAAAATTTTGAAATTTAATTTTATTTATTTTTTTATACAGTAGGTTATTATTAGTTATCTATTTTATGCATAGACATGTATACAGGTCAATCCCAATCTCCCAAATCATCCCACCACCACCAACCCATGGCTTCCCCCACTTTGTGTCCATACGTTTGTTCTCTACCTCTGTGTCTCTATTTCTGCCCTGCAAACCAGTTCATCTGTACCATTTTTCTAGGTTCCACATATAGGCATTAATATACAATATTTGTTTTTCTCTTTCTGACTTACTTCACTCTGTATGACAGTCTCTAGATCCGTCAACTTCTCTACAATTGACCCAGTTTCATTCCTTTTTATGGCTGAGTAATATTCCATTTTATATATGTACCACATCTTTATCCATTCGTCTGTCTGTGGGCATTTAGGTTGCTTCCATTACCAGGCTATTGTAAATAGTGCTGCAATGAACATTGTGGTGAATGTGTCTCTATGATTTATGGTTTTCTCTGGGTAAATGCCCAAAAGTGGGATTGCTGGATCCTATGGTAATTCTCTTCTTAGTTTTTTTAAAGGAACCTCAATACTGTTCTCCATAGTGACTGTATCAATTTACATTCCCACCAATAGCGGAAGAGGGTTCCTTTTGTCCACACCCTCCCCAGAATTTGTTGTTTGTAGATTATCTGATGATGCCGATTCTAACAGGTGTGAGGTCTTACCTCATTGTAGTTATGATTTGCATTTCTCTAATAATTAATAATGTTGAGCAGCTTTTTATGTGCGTCTTGGCCATCTCTGTGTCTTCTTTGAAGAAACGTCTATTTAGATCTTCTGCCCATTTTTGGATTGGGTTGTTTGTTTTATTAACATTAACCTGCATAAACTGTTTATATATATTGGAGATTAAACCTTTGTCCATTGATTCGTTAGTGAAAGTTTTCGCCCATTCTGAGGGTTGCCTTTTTCCATTCCTGTTTTTTTAAGAAGGAAAGCAAGCAAGCAAAAGAAGCAGAACACTAATGTGCGTGAAATATGCCTCTTGAAACTGTCGTTTTGAAATATGGACGCCTTTGGAATTTTTTGGTCGATATATGACCCCAGGATTTGTTTTCAGGGCAGGTGTCATTTACAGGCCTGTAATGATTTGGAATATCCACTGACCATTAGCGCTGGGATTAAAGCTGCTGTTGTGTGAAACGGCCACAAGGTGGCAGCAGTTCTCCCTTACCAAACCTGGTTACTAGGGCAGCAGAGCCTCAATGGAAGTCGCGTTCTACATTGGAATGTAGAACGGAATGTGCCAGGAGAAAGACCCTCAAGTTTGTCTCACTACTTCTTGTTCGTGTTTTTAATTTAATTTTTTATTTTTTATTACAGCAAGTTTGAGTACAACGTTTAGCTTGTTGTAGGTGTGCAAGAGGTGGTTCTTTTACACATATACATATGTCTGTTCTGCCTGGGATCCTTTTCCCATGTACGTTATGACAGAATGTTGAGTAGCCTTCTCTTGGTACTCCGTAGTTCTTTGTTGATTATATACGTCTACTGTGTTTGTATATGTCTGTAAACGGCAATATCGTAATGAGTTCAATCCTCACAGCTTTCCTTTGGTGAACCATAAGTTTGTTTAATGAATCTGTGATTGCCCTTCTCCGTGGAAATATCTGCCCTGGTATCAATTTATAGGTAACACCTATAAGTGATAAGATATGATACGTGTCTTTCACTTTCTGACTTACTCCAAGTCACGTGATTACCTCTAGACTCATCTACGGTGCTGCAAATGGCATTGTGTCCTTTTTTTCCTTGGCGAATATTCTGTCTTAGCGAGGTCCATTTTCTGCAAAGTGATTCCCTGAGGGCTGAGGATTAGCTGACCTGGGCAGCCTGACTCTGCCGGCAAGCCCTCCCCAGGTGTGCCTGGGTTGAGGTCAATATAAACAGCACTCCAGGCAGCAATAGCCCCTGCAGCTGTGCCTAACTCCATATTCTCTGCCCCATCAGCAGTCTCGGGGCTGTGCTGGTGGGAGGGCGTGAGGGTCCACGGCTTTGTGGGTGGCCCGGTGTGAGTGGGGCTCTGCTGGACTTTCTGCAGGAGTTGCGAGGATGCAACCTGTAAAGAAGAGGATGTGTCACCCATAACTTCCACTGGAATATCTCTCCTGGCTGAGGTGAGGAAGGAAAAAAAGGAGTGGGGGCCGGGACAGGAGGGTTATCTCAGGCAGGGCAATGGAAAGCTTCCAGAAGAGCGCCCGTGGCCAGGACCATCCTGGCTGACCTGCAGGCACAAAGTTGGCCTGCGTGCTGTCGCTGGTGTGGCTCCACGGCCCTTCCTCTAGGCTTTCAAGCCCTTGTACATATTCAGGTGTTTCACCTGGGAAGGGTGGGAACAGTGCAGCAGCAGCTGGCCTGGGGCTCAGCTCACGTTTACTCACAGAGGCCTCGGCACGGTCCCACAGCTTTGCAATAAGGACGCTCCTTGCGTGGGCGGGCGTGGCTGCTGCCTGTATGGGGGATGATTCCCCACCTCTGACCAATTTCAGAATTGTTTACCACTGGAGCAAGTGCCTTGGTTGTGTTTCCCTCTGTGTAACTGTTAGGTGCAGCTTTTTTTTTTCTTTTTTGGTTCAAGTTAGATTTTATTCCTCTTTTATGTATTTATGGATATAAGCATGGAAATAATTCATTCTTATAAATACATCAGTGTGAATGGAAGAACTTTTTTTCTGTTTTATTTTTACATTTTATTTTTAAAATTTTTGAAATTTAATTTTATTTATTTTTTTTTATACAGTAGGTTATTATTAGTTATCTAATTTATGCATAGACATGTATACAGGTCAATCCCAATCTCCCAACTCATCCCAACACCACCACCCCATGGCTTCCCCCACTTTGTGTCCATACGTTTGTTCTCTACCTCTGTGTCTATTTCAGCCCTGCAAACCAGTTCATCTGTACCATTTTTCTACGTTCCACATATAGGCATTAATATACAATATTTGTTTTTCTCTTTCTGACTTACTTCACTCTGTATGACAGTCTCTAGATCCATCAACTTCTCTACAAATGACCCAGTTTCATTCCTTTTTATGGCTGAGTAATATTCCATTTTATATATGTACCACATCTTTATCCATTCGTCTGTCTGTGGGCATTTAGGTTGCTTCCATTACCTGGCTATTGTAAATAGTGCTGCAATGAATATTGTGGTGAATGTGTCTTTGTGATTTATGGTTTTCTCTGGGTATATGCCCAGAAGTGGGATTGCTGGATCCTATGGTAATTCTCTTTTTAGTTTTTTAAAGGAACCTCCATACTGTTCTCCATAGTGACTGTATCAATTTACATTCCCACCAATAGCGGAAGAGGGTTCCTTTTGTCCACACCCTCCCCAGAATTTGTTGTTTGTAGATTATCTGATGATGCCGATTCTAACAGGTGTGAGGTCTTACCTCATTGTAGTTTTGATTTGCATTTCTCTAATAATTAGTGACGTTGAGCAGCTTTTCATGTGCGTCTTGGTCATCTCTGTGTCTTCTTTGAAGAAACGTCTCTTTAGATCTTCTGCCCATTTTTGTATTGGGTTGTTTGTTTTATTAATATTAAGCTGCATGAGCTGTTTATATATATTGCAGATTAAACCTTTGTCCATTGATTCGTTTGTGAACGTTTTCGCCCATTCTGAGGGTTGCCTTTTTCCATTCCCGTATTTTTAACAAAGAAAGAAAGCAATCAAAAGAAGCAGAACACTAATGTGCGTGAAATATGCCTCTTGAAACTGTGGTTTTGAAATATGGACGTCTTTTGAATTTTTTGGTCGATATATGACCGCAGGATTTGTTTTCAGGGCAGGTGTCATTTACAGGCCTGTAATGATTTGGAATATCCACTGACCATTAGCGCTGGCATTAAAGCTGCTGTTGTGTGAAACGGCCACAAGGTGGCAGCAGTTCTCCCTTACCAAATCTGGTTACTAGGGCAGCAGAGCCTCAATGGACGTCGCGTTCTAGATTGGAATTTAGAACGGAATGTGCCAGGAGAAAGCCCCTCAAGTTTGTCTCACTACTTCTTGTTCGTGTTTTTAATTTAATTTTTTATTTTTTATTACAGCAAGTTTGAGTACAACGTTTAGCTTGTTGTAGGTGTGCAAGAGGTGGTTCTTTTACACATATACATATGTCTGTTCTTCCTGGGATCCTTTTCCCAGGTACGTTATGACAGAATGTTGAGTAGTCTTCTCTTGGTACTCCGTAGGTCTTTGGTGATTATATACGTCTACTGTGTTTGTATATGTCTGTTAACCCCAATATCGTAATGAATTCAATCCTCACACCTTTCCTTTGGTGAACCATAAGTTTGTTTAATGAATCTGTGTTTGCCCTTCTCCGTGGAAATATCTGCCCTGGTATCAATTTATACGTAACACCTATAAGTGATAGGATATGATATGTGTCTTTCACTTTCTGACTTACTCCAAGTCACGTGATTACCTCTAGACTCATCTACGGTGCTGCAAATGGCATTGTGTCCTTCTTTTCCTTGGCGAATATTCTGTCTTAGCGAGGTGCATTTTCTGCAATGTGATTCCCTGATGGCTGAGGATTTGCTGACCTGGGCAGCCTGACCCTGCCGGCAAGCCCTCCCCAGGTGTGCCTGGGTTGAGGTCAATATAAACAGCACTCCAGGCAGCAATAGCCCCTGCGGCTGTGCCTGACTCCATATTCTCTGCCCCATCAGCAGTCTCGGGGCTGTGCTGGTGGGAGGGCGTGAGGGTCCAAGGCTTTGTGGGTGGCCCGGTGTGAGTGGGGCTCTGCTGGACTTTCTGCAGGAGTTGCGAGGATGCAACCTGTAAAGAAGATGTTGTGTCACCCATAACTTCCACTGGAATATCTCTCCGGTCTGAGGTGAGGAAGGAAAAAAAGGAGTGGGGGCCGGGACAGGAGGGTTATCTCAGGCAGGGCAATGGAAAGCTTCCAGAAGAGCGCCCGTGGCCAGGACCATCCTGGCTGACCTGCAGGCACAAAGTTGGCCTGCGTGCTGTCGCTGGTGTGGCTCCACGGCCCTTCCTCTAGGCTTTCAAGCCCTTGTACATATTCAGGTGTTTCACCTGGGAAGGGTGGGAACAGTGCAGCAGCAGCTGGCCTGGGGCTCAGCTCACGTTTACTCACAGAGGCCTCGGCATGGTCCCACAGCTTTGCAATAAGGACGCTCCTTGCGTGGGCGGGCGTGGCTGCTGGCTGTATGGGGGATGATTCCCCACCTCTGACCAATTTCAGAATTGTTTACCACTGGAGCAAGTGCCTTGGTTGTGTTTCCCTCTGTGTAACTGTTAGGTGCAGCTTTTTTTTTTCTTTTTTGGTTCAAGTTAGATTTTATTCCTCTTTTATGTATTTATGGATATAAGCATGGAAATAATTCATTCTTATAAATACATCAGTGTGAATGGAAGAACTTTTTTTCTGTTTTATTTTTACATTTTATTTTTAAAATTTTTGAAATTTAATTTTATTTATTTTTTTTATACAGTAGGTTATTATTAGTTATCTAATTTATGCATAGACATGTATACAGGTCAATCCCAATCTCCCAACTCATCCCAACACCACCACCCCATGGCTTCCCCCACTTTGTGTCCATACGTTTGTTCTCTACCTCTGTGTCTATTTCAGCCCTGCAAACCAGTTCATCTGTACCATTTTTCTACGTTCCACATATAGGCATTAATATACAATATTTGTTTTTCTCTTTCTGACTTACTTCACTCTGTATGACAGTCTCTAGATCCATCAACTTCTCTACAAATGACCCAGTTTCATTCCTTTTTATGGCTGAGTAATATTCCATTTTATATATGTACCACATCTTTATCCATTCGTCTGTCTGTGGGCATTTAGGTTGCTTCCATTACCTGGCTATTGTAAATAGTGCTGCAATGAATATTGTGGTGAATGTGTCTTTGTGATTTATGGGTTTCTCTGGGTATATGCCCAGAAGTGGGATTGCTGGATCCTATGGTAATTCTCTTTTTAGTTTTTTAAAGGAACCTCCATACTGTTCTCCATAGTGACTGTATCAATTTACATTCCCACCAATAGCGGAAGAGGGTTCCTTTTGTCCACACCCTCCCCAGAATTTGTTGTTTGTAGATTATCTGATGATGCCGATTCTAACAGGTGTGAGGTCTTACCTCATTGTAGTTTTGATTTGCATTTCTCTAATAATTAGTGACGTTGAGCAGCTTTTCATGTGCGTCTTGGCCATCTCTGTGTCTTCTTTGAAGAAACGTCTCTTTAGATCTTCTGCCCATTTTTGTATTGGGTTGTTTGTTTTATTAATATTAAGCTGCATGAGCTGTTTATATATATTGGAGATTAAACCTTTGTCCATTGATTCGTTTGTGAACGTTTTCGCCCATTCTGAGGGTTGCCTTTTTCCATTCCCGTATTTTTAACAAAGAAAGAAAGCAATCAAAAGAAGCAGAACACTAATGTGCGTGAAATATGCCTCTTGAAACTGTGGTTTTGAAATATGGACGTCTTTTGAATTTTTTGGTCGATATATGACCGCAGGATTTGTTTTCAGGGCAGGTGTCATTTACAGGCCGGTAATGATTTGGAATATCCACTGACCATTAGCGCTGGGATTAAAGCTGCTGTTGTGTGAAACGGCCACAAGGTGGCAGCAGTTCTCCCTTACCAAATCTGGTTACAAGGGCAGCAGAGCCTCAATGGACGTCGCGTTCTAGATTGGAATGTAGAACGGAATGTGCCAGGAGAAAGCCCCTCAAGTTTGTCTCACTACTTCTTGTTCGTGTTTTTAATTTAATTTTTTATTTTTTATTACAGCAAGTTTGAGTACAACGTTTAGCTTGTTGTAGGTGTGCAAGAGGTGGTTCTTTTACACATATACATATGTCTGTTTTTCCTGGGATCCTTTTCCCAGGTACGTTATGACAGAATGTTGAGTAGTCTTCTCTTGGTACTCCGTAGGTCTTTGGTGATTATATACGTCTACTGTGTTTGTATATGTCTGTTAACCCCAATATCGTAATGAATTCAATCCTCACACCTTTCCTTTGGTGAACCATAAGTTTGTTTAATGAATCTGTGATTGCCCTTCTCCGTGAAAATATCTGCCCTGGTATCAATTTATACGTAACACCTATAAGTGATATGATATGATATGTGTCTTTCACTTTCTGACTTACTCCTAGTCACGTGATTACCTCTAGACTCATCTATGGTGCTGCAAATGGCATTGTGTCCTTTTTTTCCTTGGCGAATATTCTGTCTTAGCGAGGTCCATTTTCTGCAATGTGATTCCCTGAGGGCTGAGGATTAGCTGACCTGGGCAGCCTGACCCTGCCGGCAAGCCCTCCCCAGGTGTGCCTGGGTTGAGGTCAATATAAACAGCACTCCAGGCAGCAATAGCCCCTGCAGCTGTGCCTGACTCCATATTCTCTGCCCCGTCAGCAGTCTCGGGGCTGTGCTGGTGGGAGGGTGTGAGGGTCCACGGCTTTGTGGGTGGCCCGGTGTGAGTGGGGCTCTGCTGGACTTTCTGCAGGAGTTGCCAGGCTGCCACCTGTAAAGAAGAGGATGTGTCATACATAACTTCCACTGGAGTATCTCTCCGGGCTGAGGTGAGTAAGGAAAAAAAGGAGTGGGGGCCGGGACAGGAGGGGTATCTCAGGCAGGGCAATGGAAAGCTTCCAGAAGAGCGCCCGTGGCCAGGACCATCCTGGCTGACCTGCAGGCACCAAGTTGGCCTGCGTGCTTTCGCTGGTGTGGCTCCACGGCCCTTCCTCTAGGCTTTCAAGCCCTTGTACATATTCAGGTGTTTCACCTGGGAAGGGTGGGAACAGTTCAGCAGCAGCTGGCCTGGGGCTCAGCTCACGTTTACTCACAGAGGCCTCGGCACGGTCCCCCAGCTTTGCAATAAGGATGCTCCTTGCGTGGGCGGGCGGGGCTGCTGGCTCTATAGGAGATGATTCCCCACCTCTGACCAATTTCAGAATTGTTTACCACTGGAGCAAGTGCCTTGGTAGTGTTTTCCTCTGTATAACTGTTAGGTTCAGTTTTTTTTTCTTTTTTGGTTCAAGTTAGATTTTATTCCTCTTTTATGTATTTATAGATATAAGCATGGAAATAATTCATTCTTATAAATACATCAGTGTGAATGGAAGAACTTTTTTTCTGTATTATTTTTACATTTTATTTTTTAAAATTTTGAAATTTAATTTTATTTATTTTTTTATACACTAGGTTATTATTAGTTATCTATTTTATGCATAGACATGTATACAGGTCAATCCCAATCTCCCAACTCATCCCACCACCACCACCCCATGGCTTCCCCACTTTGTGTCCATACGTTTGTTCTCTACCTCTGTGTCTCTATTTCTGCCCTGCAAACCAGTTCATCTGTAGCATTTTTCTAGGTTCCACATATAGGCATTAATATACAATATTTGTTTTTCTCTTTCTGACTTACTTCACTCTGTATGACAGTCTCTAGATCCATCAACTTCTCTACAAATGACTCAGTTTCATTTCTTTTTATGGCTGAGTAATATTCCATTTTATATATGTACCACATCTTTATCCATTCGTCTGTCTGTGGGCATTTAGGTTGCTTCCATTACCTGGCTATTGTAAATAGTGCTGCAATGAACATTGTGGTGAATGTGTCTCTGTGATTTATGGTTTTCTCTGGGTATATGCCCAGAAGTGGGATTGCTGGATCCTATGGTAATTCTCTTTTAGTTTTTTAAAGGAACCTCCATACTGTTCTCCATAGTGACTGTATCAATTTACATTCCCACCAATAGCGGAAGAGGGTTCCTTTTGTCCACACCCTCCCCAGAATTTGTTGTTTGTAGATTATCTGATGATGCCGATTCTAACAGGTGTGAGGTCTTACCTCATTGTAGTTTTGATTTGCATTTCTCTAATAATTAGTGATGTTGAGCAGCTTTTCATGTGCGTCTTGGCCATCTCTGTGTCTTCTTTGAAGAAACGTCTATTTAGATCTTCTGCCCATTTTTGTATTGGGTTGTTTCTGGTATTAATATTAAGCTGCATGAGCTGTATATATATATTGGAGATTAAACCTTTGTCCATTGATTCGTTTGTGAACGTTTTCGCCCCTTCTGAGGGTTACCTTTTTCCATTCCCGTTTTTTTAACAAAGTAAGAAAGAAACCCAAAGAATCAGAACACTAATGTGCGTGAAATATGCCTCTTAAAACTGTCGTTTTGAAATATGGACGTCTTTTGAATTTTTTGGTCGATATATGACCCCAGGATTTGTTTTCAGGGCAGGTGTCATTTACAGGCCTGTAATGATTTAGAATATCCACTGACCATTAGCCCTGGGATTAAAGCTGCTGTTGTGTGAAACGGCCACAAGGTGGCAGCAGTTCTCCCTTACCAAATCTGGTTACTAGGGCAGCAGAGCCTCAATGGAAGTCGCGTTCTAGATTGGAATTTAGAACGGAATGTGCCAGGAGAAAGCCCCTCAAGTTTGTCTCACTACTTCTTGTTCGTGTTTTTAATTTAATTTTTTATTTTTTATTACAGCAAGTTTGAGTACAACGTTTAGCTTGTTGTAGGTGTGCAAGAGGTGGTTCTTTTACACATATACATATGTCTGTTCTTCCTGGGATCCTTTTCCCATGTTCGTTATGACAGAATGTTGAGTAGTCTTCTCTTGGTACTCCGTAGGTCTTAGGTGATTATATATGTCTACTGTGTTTGTATATGTCTGTTAACCCCAATATCGTAATGAATTCAATCCTCACAACTTTCCTTTGGTGAACCATAAGTTTGTTTAATGAATCTGTGATTGCCCTTCTCCGTGGAAATATATGCCCTGGTATCAATTTATAGGTAACACCTATAAGTGATATGATATGATATGTGTCTTTCACTTTCTGACTTACTCCAAGTCACGTGATTACCTCTAGACTCATCTACGGTGCTACAAATGGCATTGTGTGCTTTTTTTCCTTGGCGAATATTCTGTCTTAGCGAGGTCCATTTTCTGCAATGTGATTCCCCGAGGGCTGAGGATTAGCTGACCTGGGCAGCCTGACCCTGCCGGCAAGCCCTTCCCAGGTGTGCCTGGGTTGAGGTCAATATAAACAGCACTCCAGGCAGCAATAGCCCCTGCAGCTGTGCCTGACTACATATTCTCTGCCCCGTCAGCAGTCTCGGGGCTGTGCTGGTGGGATGGTGTGAGGGTCCACGGCTTTGTGGGTGGCCCGGTGTGAGTGGGTCTCTGCTGGACTTTCTGCAGGTGTTGCCAGGCTGCCACCTGTAAAGAAGAGGATGTGTCACCCATAACTTCCACTGGAATAACTCTCCGGTCTGAGGTGAGGAAGGAAAAAAAGGAGTGGGTGCCGGGACAGGAGGGGTATCTCAGGCAGGGCAATGGAAAGCTTCCAGAAGAGCGCCCGTGGCCAGGACCATCCTGGCTGACCTGCAGGCACCAAGGTGGCCTGCGTGCTGTCGCTGGTGTGGCTCCATGGCCTTTCCTCTAGGCTTTCAAGCCCATGTACATATTCAGGTGTTTCACCTGGGAAGGGTGGGAACAGTTCAGCAGCAGCTGGCCTGGGGCTCAGCTCACGTTTACTCACAGAGGCCTCGGCACGGTCCCCCAGCTTTGCAATAAGGACGCTCCTTGCGTGGGCGGGCGGGGCTGCTGGCTCTATAGGAGATGATTCCCCACCTCTGACCAATTTCAGAATTGTTTACCACTGGAGCAAGTGCCTTGGTAGTGTTTTCCTCTGTATAACTGTTAGGTTCAGTTTTTTTTTTCTTTTTTGGTTCAACTTAGATTTTATTCCTCTTTTATGTATTTATGGATATAAGCATGGAAATAATTCATTCTTATAAATACATCAGTGTGAATGGAAGAACTTTTTTTCTGTTTTATTTTTACATTTTATTTTTAAAAATTTTGAAATTTAATTTAATTTATTTTTTTATACACTAGGTTATTATTAGTTATCTATTTTATGCATAGACATGTATACAGGTCAATCCCAATCTCCCAACTCATCCCACCACCACCACCCCATGGCTTCCCCCACTTTGTGTCGATACGTTTGTTCTCTACCTCTGTGTCACTATTTCTGCCCTGCAAAACAGTTCATCTGTAGCATTTTTCTAGGTTCCACATATAGGCATTAATATACAATATTTGTTTTTCTCTTTCTGACTTACTTCACTCTGTATGACAGTCTCTAGATCCATCAACTTCTCTACAAATGACTCAGTTTCATTCCTTTTTATGGCTGAGTAATATTCCATTTTATATATGTACCACATCTTTATCCATTCGTCGGTCTGTGGGCATTTAGGTTGCTTCCATTACCTGGCTATTGTAAATAGTGCTGCAATGAACATTGTGGTGAATGTGTCTCTGTGATTTATGGTTTTCTCTGGGTATATGCCCAGAAGTGGGATTGCTGGATCCTATGGTAATTCTCTTTTTAGTTTTTTAAAGGAACCTCCATACTGTTCTCCATAGTGACTGTATCAATTTACATTCCCACCAATAGCGGAAGAGGGTTCCTTTTGTCCACACCCTCCCCAGAATTTGTTGTTTGTAGATTATCTGATGATGCCGATTCTAACAGGTGTGAGGTCTTACCTCATTGTAGTTTTGATTTGCATTTCTCTAATAATTAGTGATGTTGAGCAGCTTTTCATGTGCGTCTTGGCCATCTCTGTGTCTTCTTTGAAGAAACGTCTATTTAGATCTTCTGCCCATTTTTGTATTGGGTTGTTTCTGGTATTAATATTAAGCTGCATGAGCTGTATATATATATTGGAGATTAAACCTTTGTCCATTGATTCGTTTGTGAACGTTTTCGCCCCTTCTGAGGGTTACATTTTTCCATTCCCGTTTTTTTAACAAAGAAAGAAAGCAAGCCAAAGAATCAGAACACTAATGTGCGTGAAATATGCCTCTTGAAACTGTCGTTTTGAAATATGGACGTCTTTTGAATTTTTTGGTCGATATATGACCCCAGGATTTGTTTTCAGGGCAGGTGTCATTTACAGGCCTGTAATGCTTTGGAATATCCACTGACCATTAGCGCTGGGATTAAAGCTGCTGTTGTGTGAAACGGCCACAAGGTGGCAGCAGTTCTCCCTTACCAAATCTGGTTATTGGGCAGCAGAGCCTCAATGGAAGTCACGTTCTAGATTGGAATTAAGAGCGGAATGTGCCAGGAGAATGCCCCTCAAGTTTGTCTCACTACTTCTTGTTCGTGTTTTTAATTTAATTTTTTTATTTTTATTACAGCAAGTTTGAGTACAACGTTTAGCTTGTTGTAGGTGTGCAAGAGGTGGTTCTTTTACACATATACATATGTCTGTTCTTCCTGGGATCCTTTTCCCATGTACGTTATGACAGAATGTTGAGTAGTCTTCTCTTGGTACTCCGTAGGTCTTTGGTGATTATATATGTCTACTGTGTTTGTATATGTCTGTTAACCCAAATATCGTAATGAATTCAATCCTCACACCTTTCCTTTGGTGAACCATAAGTTTGTTTAATGAATCTGTGATTGCCCTTCTCCGTGGAAATATCTGCCCTGGTATCAATTTATAGGTAACACCTATAAGTGATATGATATGATATGTGTCTTTCACTTTCTGACTTACTCCAAGTCACGTGATTACCTCTAGACTCATCTACGGTGCTGCAAATGGCATTGTGTGCTTTTTTTCCTTGGCTAATATTCTGTCTTAGCGAGGTCCATTTTCTGCAATGGGATTCCCCGAGGGCTGAGGATTAGCTGACCTGGGCAGCCTGACCCTGCCGGAAAGCCCTCCCCAGGTGTGCCTGGGTTGATGTCAATATAAACAGCACTCCAGGCAGCAATAGCCCCTGCAGCTGTGCCTGACTCCATATTCTCTGCCCCGTCAGCAGTCTCGGGGCTGTGCTGTTGGGAGGGTGTGAGGGTCCACGGCTTTGTGGGTGGCCCGGTGTGAGTGGGGCTCTGCTGGACTTTCTGCAGGATTTGCCAGGCTTCCACCTGTAAAGAAGAGGATGTGTCACCCATAACTTCCACTGGAGTATCTCTCCGGGCTGAGGTGAGTAAGGAAAAAAAGGAGTGGGGGCCGGGACAGGAGGGGTATATCAGGCAGGGCAATGGAAAGCTTCCAGAAGAGCGCCCGTGGCCAGGACCATCCTGGCTGACCTGCAGGCACCAAGTTGGCCTGCGTGATTTCGCTGGTGTGGCTCCACGGCCCTTCCTCTAGGCTTTCAAGCCCTTGTACATATTCAGGTGTTTCACCTGGGAAGGGTGGGAACAGTTCAGCAGCAGCTCCCTGGGGCTCAGCGGACGTTTTCTCACAGAGGCCTTGGCACGGTCCCCCAGCTTTGCAATAAGGACGCTCTTTGCGTGGGCCGGTGGGGCTGCTGGCTGTATGGGAGATGATTCCCCACCTCTGACCAATTTCACAATTGTTTACCACTGGAGCAAGTGCCTTGGTAGTGTTTTCCTCTGTATAACTGTTAGGTTCAGTTTTTTTTTTTCTTTTTTGTTTCAAGTTAGATTTTATTCCTCTTTTATGTATTTATAGATATAAGCATGGAAATAATTCATTCTTATAAATACATCAGTGTGAATGGAAGAACATTTTTTCTGTTTTATTTTTACATTTTATTTTTAAAAATTTTGAAATTTAATTTTATTTATTTTTTATACACTAGGTTATTATTAGTTATCTATTTTATGCATAGACATGTATACAGGTCAATCCCAATCTCCCAACTCATCCCACCACCACCATCCCATGGCTTACCCCACTTTGTGTCCATACGTTTGTTCTCTACCTCTGTGTCTCTATTTCTGCCCTGCAAACCAGTTCATCTGTAGCATTTTTCTAGGTTCCACATATAGGCATTAATATACAATATTTGTTTTTCTCTTTCTGACTTACTTCACTCTGTATGACAGTCTCTAGATCCATCAACTTCTCTACAAATGACCCAGTTTCATTCCTTTTTATGGCTGAGTAATATTCCATTTTATATATGTACCACATCTTTATCCATTCGTCTGTCTGTGGGCATTTAGGTTGCTTCCATTACCTGGCTATTGTAAATAGTGCTGCAATGAACATTGTGGTGAATGTGTCTCTGTGATTTATGGTTTTCTCTGGGTATATGCCCAGAATTGGGATTGCTGGATCCTATGGTAATTCTCTTTTTAGTTTTTTAAAGGAACCTCCATACTGTTCTCCATAGTGACTGTATCAATTTACATTCCCACCAATAGCCGAAGAGGGTTCCTTTTGTCCACACCCTCCCCAGAATTTGTTGTTTGTAGATTATCTGATGATGCCGATTCTAACAGGTGTGAGGTCTTACCTCATTGTAGTTTTGATTTGCATTTCTCTAATAATTAGTGATGTTGAGCAGCTTTTCATGTGCGTCTTGGCCATCTCTGTGTCTTCTTTGAAGAAACGTCTATTTAGATCTTCTGCCCATTTTTGTATTGGGTTGTTTGTTGTATTAATATAAAGCTGCATGAGCTGTATATATATATTGGAGATTAAACCTTTGTCCATTGATTCGTTTGTGAACGTTTTCACCCCTTCTGAGGGTTACCTTTTTCCATTCCCGTTTTTTTAACAAAGAAAGAAAGAAAGCAAAAGAAGCAGAACACTAATGTGCGTGAAATATGCCTCTTGAAGCTGTCGTTTTGAAATATGGACGTCTTTTGAATTTTTTGGTCGATATATGACCCCAGGATTTGTTTTCAGGGCAGGTGTCATTTACAGGCCTGTAATGCTTTGGAATATCCACTGACCATTAGCGCTGGGATTAAAGCTGCTGTTGTGTGAAACGGCCACAAGGTGGCAGCAGTTCTCCCTTACCAAATCTGGTTATTGGGCAGCAGAGCCTCAATGGAAGTCACGTTCTAGATTGGAATTAAGAACGGAATGTGCCAGGAGAATGCCCCTCAAGTTTGTCTCACTACTTCTTGTTCGTGTTTTTAATTTAATTTTTTTATTTTTATTACAGCAAGTTTGAGTACAACGTTTAGCTTGTTGTAGGTGTGCAAGAGGTGGTTCTTTTACACATATACATATGTCTGTTCTTCCTGGGATCCTTTTCCCATGTACGTTATGACAGAATGTTGAGTAGTCTTCTCTTGGTACTCCGTAGGTCTTTGGTGATTATATATGTCTACTGTGTTTGTATATGTCTGTTAACCCAAATATCGTAATGAATTCAATCCTCACACCTTTCCTTTGGTGAACCCTAAGTTTGTTTAATGAATCTGTGATTGCCCTTCTCCGTGGAAATATCTGCCCTGGTATCAATTTATAGGTAACACCTATAAGTGATATGATATGATATGTGTCTTTCACTTTCTGACTTACTCCAAGTCACGTGATTACCTCTAGACTCATCTACGGTGCTGCAAATGGCATTGTGTGCTTCTTTTCCTTGGCGAATATTCTGTCTTAGCGAGGTCCATTTTCTGCAATGTGATTCCCCAAGGGCTGAGGATTAGCTGACCTGGGCAGCCTGACCCTGCCGGCAAGACCTTCCCAGGTGTGCCTGGGTTGAGGTCAATATAAACAGCACTCCAGGCAGCAATAGCCCCTGCAGCTGTGCCTGACTCCATATTCTCTGCCCCGTCAGCAGTCTCGGGGCTGTGCTGGTGGGAGGGTGTGAGGGTCCACGTCTTTGTGGGTGGCCCGGTGTGAGTGGGGCTCTGCTGGACTTTCTGCAGGAGTTGCCAGGCTGCCACCTGTAAAGAAGAGGATGTGTCACCCATAACTTCCACTGGAATATCTCTCCGGGCTGAGGTGAGGAAGGAAAAAAAGGAGTGGGGGCCGGGACAGGAGGGGGATCTCAGGCAGGGCAATGGAAAGCTTCCAGAAGAGCGCCCGTGGCCAGGACCATCCTGGCTGACCTGCAGGCACCAAGGTGGCCTGCGTGCTGTCGCTGGTGTGGCTCCACGGCCCTTCCTCTAGGCTTTCAAGCCCTTGTACATATTCAGGTGTTTCACCTGGGAAGGGTGGGAAGAGTTCAGCAGCATCTGGCCTGGGGCTCAGCTCACGTTTACTCACAGAGGCCTCGGCACGGTCTCCCAGCTTTGCAATGAGGATGCTCCTTGCGTGGGCGGGCGGGGCTGCTGGCTGTATGGGAGATGATTCCCCACCTCTGACCAATTTCAGAATTGTTTACCACTGGAGCAAGGGCCTTGGTAGTGTTTTCCTCTGTATAACAGTTAGGTTCAGTTTTTTTTTTTCTTTTTTGGTTCAAGTTAGATTTTATTCCTCTTTTATGTATTTATAGATATAAGCGTCTAAATAATTCATTCTTATAAATACATCAGTGTGAATGGAAGAACATTTTTTCTGTTTTATTTTTACATTTTATTTTTAAAATTTTTGAAATTTAATTTTAATTATTTTTTTTATACACTAGGTTATTATTAGTTATCTATTTTATGCATAGACATGTATACAGGTCAATCCCAATCTCCCAACTCATCCCACCACCACCACTCCATGGCTTCCCCCACTTTGTGTCCATACGTTTGTTCTCTACCTCTGTGTCTCTATTTCTGCCCCGCAAACCAGTTCATCTGTAGCATTTTTCTAGGTTCCACATATAGGCATTAATATACAATATTTGTTTTCTCTTTCTGACATACTTCACTCTGTATGACAGTCTCTAGATCCATCAACTTCTCTACAAATGACCCAGTTTCATTCCTTTTTATGGCTGAGTAATATTCCATTTTATATATGTACCACATCTTTATCCATTCGTCTGTCTGTGGGCATTTAGGTTGCTTCCATTACCTGGCTATTGTAAATAGTGCTGCAATGAACTTTGTGGTGAATGTGTCTTTGTGATTTATGGTTTTCTCTGGTATATGCCCAGAAGTGGGATTGCTGGATCCTATGGTAATTCTCTTTTTAGTTTTTTAAAGGAACCTCCATACTGTTCTCCATAGTAACTGTATCAATTTACATTCCCACCAATAGCGGAAGAGGGTTCCTTTTGTCCACACCCTCCCCAGAATTTGTTGTTTGTAGATTATCTGATGATGCCGATTCTAACAGGTGTGAGGTCTTACCTCATTGTAGTTTTGATTTGCATTTCTCTAATAATTAGTGATGTTGAGCAGCTTTTCATGTGCGTCTTGGCCATCTCTGTGTCTTCTTTGAAGAAACGTCTATTTAGATCTTCTGCCCATTTTTGTATTGGGTTGTTTGTTTTCTTAATATTAAGCTGCATGAGCAGTTTATATATATTGGAGATTAAACCTTTGTCCATTGATTCGTTTGTGAAAGTTTTCGCCCATTCTGAGGGTTGCCTTTTTCCATTCCCATTTTTTTAACAAAGAAAGAAAGAAATCAAAAGAAGCAGAACACTAATGTGCGTGAAATATGCCTCTTGAAACTGTCGTTTTGAAATATGTACGTCTTTTGAATTTTTTGGTCGATATATGACCCCAGGGTTTGTTTTAAGGGCAGGTGTCATTTACAGGCCTGTAATGATTTGGAATATCCACTGACCATTAGCGCTGGGATTAAAGCTGCTGTTGTGTGAAACGGCCACAAGGTGGCAGCAGTTCTCCCTTACCAAATCTGGTTACTAGGGCAGCAGAGCCTCAATGGAAGTCGCGTTCTAGATTGGAATGTAGAACGGAATGTACCAGGAGAAAGCCCCTCAAGTTTTTCTCACTAATTCTTCTTCGTGTTTTTAATTTAAATTTTTATTTTTTTTTACAGCAAGTTTGAGTACAACGTTTAGCTTGTTGTAGGTGTGCAAGAGGTGGTTCTTTTACACATATACATATGTCTGTTCTTCCTGGGATCCTTTTCCCATGTTCGTTATGACAGAATGTTGAGTAGTCTTCTCTTGGTACTCCGTAGGTCTTTGGTGATTATATACGTCTACTGTGTTTGTATATGTCTGTTAACCCCAATATCATAATGAATTCAATCCTCACACCTTTCCTTTGGTGAACCATAAGTTTGTTTAATGAATCTGTGATTGCCCTTCTCCGTGGAAATATCTGCCCTGGTATCAATTTATAGGTAACACCTATAAGTGATATGATATGATATGTGTCTTTCACTTTCTGACTTACTCCAAGTCACGTGATTACCTCTAGACTCATCTACGGTGCTGCAAATGGCATTGTGTGCTTCTTTTCCTTGGCGAATATTCTGTCTTAGCGAGGTCCATTTTCTGCAATGTGATTCCCCGAGGGCTGAGGATTAGCTGACCTGGGCAGCCTGACCCTGCCGGCAAGCCCTCCCCAGGTGTGCCTGGGTTGAGGTCAATATAAACAGCACTCCAGGCAGCAATAGCCCCTGCAGCTGTGCCTGACTCCATATTCTCTGCCCCGTCAGCAGTCTCGGGGCTGTGCTGGTGGGAGGGTGTGAGGGTCCACGGCTTTGTGGGTGGCCCGGTGTGAGTGGGGCTCTGCTGGACTTTCTGCAGGAGTTGCCAGGCTGCCACCTGTAAAGAAGAGGATGTGTCACCCATAACTTCCACTGGAATATCTCTCCGGGCTGAGGTGAGGAAGGAAAAAAAGGAGTGGGGGCCGGGACAGGAGGGGTATCACAGGCATGGCAATGGAAAGCTTCCAGAAGAGCGCCCGTGGCCAGGACCATCCTGGCTGACCTGCAGGCACCAAGGTGGCCTGCGTGCTGTCGCTGGTGTGGCTCCACGGCCCTTCCTCTAGGCTTTCAAGCCCTTGTACATATTCAGGTGTTTCACCTGGGAAGGGTGGGAACAGTTCAGCAGCAGGTGGCCTGGGGCTCAGCTCACGTTTACTCACAGAGGCCTCGGCAGGGTCCCCCAGCTTTGCAATAAGGACGCTCCTTGCGTGGGCGGGCGGGGCTGCTGGCTCTATGGGAGATGATTCCCCACCTCTGACCAATTTCAGAATTGTTTACCACTGGAGCAAGTGCCTTGGTAGTGTTTTCCTCTGTATAAGTGTTAGGTTCAGTTTTTTTTTTCTTTTTTGGTTCAAGTTAGATTTTATTCCTCTTTTATGTATTTATGGATATAAGCAAGGAAATAATTCATTCTTATAAATACATCAGTGTGAATGGAAGAACATTTTTTCTGTTTTATTTTTACATTTTATTTTTAAATTTTTGAAATTTAATTTTATTTATTTATTTTTTATACAGTTGGTTATTATTAGTTATCTATTTCATGCATAGACATGTATACAGGTCAATCCCAATCTCCCAACTCATCCCACCACCACCACCCCATGGCTTCCCCCACTTTGTGTCCATACGTTTGTTCTCTACCTCTGTGTCTCTATTTCTGCCCTGCAAACCAGTTCATCTCTACCATTTTTCTAGGTTCCACATATAGGCATTAATATACAATATTTGTTTTTCTCTTTCTGACTTACTTCACTCTGTATGACAGTCTCTAGATCCATCAACTTCTCTACAAATGACCCAGTTTCATTCCTTTTTATGGCTGAGTAATATTCCATTTTGTATATGTACCACATCTTTATCCATTCGTCTGTCTGTGGGCATTTAGGTTGCTTCCATTACCTGGCTATTGTAAATAGTGCTGCAATGAACATTGTGGTGAATGTGTCTTTGTGATTTATGGTTTTCTCTGGGTATATGCCCAGAAGTGGGATTGCTGGATCCTATGGTAATTCTCTTTTTAGTTTTTTAAAGGAACCTCCATACTGTTCTCCATAGTGACTGTATCAATTTACATTCCCACCAATAGCGGAAGAGGGTTCCTTTTGTCCACACCCTCCCCAGAATTTGTTGTTTGTAGATTATCTGATGATGCCGATTCTAACAGGTGTGAGGTTTTACCTCATTGTAGTTTTGATTTGAATTTCTCTAATAATTAGTGATGTTGAGCAGCTTTTCATGTGCGTCTTGGCCATCTCCCTGTCTTCTTTGAAGAAACGTCTATTTAGATCTTCTGCCCATTTTTGTATTGGGTTGTTTGTTTTATTGATATTAAGCTGCATGAGCAGTTTATATATATTGGAGATTAAACCTTTGTCCATTGATTCGTTTGTGAAAGTTTTCGCCCATTCTGAGGGTTGCCTTTTTCCATTCCCGTTTTTTTAACAAAGAAAGAAAGAAATCAAAAGAAGCAGAACACTAATGTGCGTGAAATATGCCTCTTGAAACTGTCGTTTTGAAATATGGACGTCTTTTGAATTTCTTGGTCTATATATGACCCCAGGATTTGTTTTCAGGGCAGGTGTCATTTACAGGCCTGTAATGATTTGGAATATCCACTGACCATTAGCGCTGGGATTAAAGCTGCTGTTGTGTGAAACGGCCACAAGGTGGCAGCAGTTCTCCCTTACCAAATCTGGTTACTAGGGCAGCAGAGACTCATTGGAAGTCGCGTTCTAGATTGGAATGTAGAACGGAATGTACCAGGAGAAAGCCCCTCAAGTTTATCTCACTGATTCTTGTTCGTGTTTTTAATTTAATTTTTTATTTTTTATTACAGCAAGTTTGAGTACAACGTTTAGCTTGTTGTAGGTGTGCAAGAGGTGGTTCTTTTACACATATACATATGTCTGTTCTTCCTGGGATCCTTTTCCCATGTTCGTTATGACAGAATGTTGAGTAGTCTTCTCTTGGTACTCCGTAGGTCTTTGGTGATTATATATGTCTACTGTGTTTGTATATGTCTGTTAACCCCAATATCATAATGAATTCAATCCTCACACCTTTCCTGTGGTGAACCATAAGTTTGTTTAATGAATCTGTGATTGCCCTTCTCCATGGAAATATCTGCCCTGGTATCAATTTATAGGTAACACCTATAAGTGATATGATATGATATGTGTCTTTCACTTTCTGACTTACTCCAAGTCACGTGATTACCTCTAGACTCATCTACGGTGCTGCAAATGGCATTGTGTGCTTTTTTTCCTTGGCGAATATTCTGTCATGGCGAGGTCCATTTTCTGCAATGTGATTCCCTGAGGGCTGAGGTTTAGCTGACCTGGGCAGCCTGACCCTGCCGGCAAGCCCTCCCCAGGTGTGCCTGGGTTGAGGACAATATAAACAGCACTCCAGGCAGCAATAGCCCCTGCAGCTGTGCCTGACTCCATATTCTCTGCCCCGTCAGCAGTCTCGGGGCTGTGCTGGTGGGAGGGTGTGAGGGTCCACGTCTTTGTGGGTGGCCCGGTGTGAGTGGGGCTCTGCTGGACTTTCTGCAGGAGTTGCCAGGCTGCCACCTGTAAAGAAGAGGATGTGTCACCCATAACTTCCACTGGAATATCTCTCCGGGCTGAGGTGAGGAAGGAAAAAAAGGAGTGGGGGCCGGGACAGGAGGGGTATCTCAGGCAGGGCAATGGAAAGCTTCCAGAAGAGCGCCCGCAGCCAGGACCATCCTGGCTGACCTGCAGGCACCAAGTTGGCCTGCGTGCTTTCGCTGGTGTGGCTCCACGGCCCTTCCTCTAGGCTTTCAAGCCCTTGTACATATTCAGGTGTTTCACCTGGGAAGGGTGGGAACAGTTCAGCAGCAGCTGGCCTGGGGCTCAGCTCACGTTTACAACCAGAGGCCTCGGCACGGTCCCCCAGCTTTGCAATAAGGACGCTCCTTGCGTGGGCGGGCGGGGCTGCTGGCTCTATGGGAGATGATTCCCCACCTCTGACCAATTTCAGAATTGTTTACCACTGGAGCAAGTGCCTTGGTAGTGTTTTCCTCTGTATAACTGTTAGGTTCAGTATTTTTTTCTTTTTTGGTTCAAGTTAGATTTTATTCCTCTTTTATGTATTTATGGATATAAGCATGGAAATAATTCATTCTAATAAATACATCAGTGTGAATGGAAGAACATTTTTTCTGTTTTATTTTTACATTTTATTTTTAAATTTTTTGAAATTTAATTTTATTTATTTTTTTTATACAGTAGGTTATTATTAGTTATCTATTTTATGCATAGACATGTATACAGGTCAATCCCAATCTCCCAACTCATCCCACCACCACCACCCCATGGCTTCCACCACTTTGTGTCCATACGTTTGTTCTCTACCTCTGTGTCTCTATTTCTGCCCTGCAAACCAGTTCATCTGTACCATTTTTCTAGGTTCCACATATAGGCATTAATATACAATATTTGTTTTTCTCTTTCTGACTTACTTCACTCTGTATGACAGTCTCTAGATCCATCAACTTCTCTACAAATGACCCAGTTTCATTCCTTTTTATGGCTGAGTAATATTCCATTTTATATATGTACCACATCTTTATCCATTCGTCTGTGTGTGGGCATTTAGGTTGCTTCCATTACCTGGCTATTGTAAATAGTGCTGCAATGAACATTGTGGTGAATGTGTCTCTGTGATTTATGGTTTTCTCTGGGTATATGCCCAGAAGTGGGATTGCTGGATCCTATGGTAATTCTCTTTTTAGTTTTTTAAAGGAACCTCCATACTGTTCTCCATAGTGACTGTATCAATTTACATTCCCACCAATAGCGGAAGAGGGTTCCTTTTGTCCACACCCTCCCCAGAATTTGTTGTTTGTAGATTATCTGATGATGCCGATTCTAACAGGTGTGAGGTTTTACCTCATTGTAGTTTTGATTTGCATTTCTCTAATAATTAGTGATTTTGAGCAGCTTTTCATGTGCGTCTTGGCCATCTCTGTGTCTTCTTTGAAGAAACGTCTATTAGGATCTTCTGCCCATTTTTGTATTGGGTTGTTTGTTTTATTAATATTAAGCTGCATGAGCTGTTTATATATGTTGGAGATTAAAACTTTGTCCATTGATTCGTTTGTGAACGTTTTCGCCCCTTCTGAGGGTTACCTTTTTCCATTCCCGTTTTTTTAACAAAGAAAGAAAGCAAGCCAAAGAATCAGAACACTAATGTGCGTGAAATATGCCTCTTGAAACTGTCGTTTTGAAATATGGACGTCTTTTGAATTTTTTGGTCGATATATGACCCCAGGATTTGTTTTCAGGGCAGGTGTCATTTACTGGCCTGTAATGATTTGGAATATCCCCTGACCATTAGCGCTGGGATTAAAGCTGCTGTTGTGTGAAACGGCCACAAGGTGGCAGCAGTTCTCCCTTACTAAACCTGGTTACTAGGGCAGCAGAGCCTCAATGGAAGTCGCATTCTAGATTGGAATTTAGAACGGAATGTGCCAGGAGAAAGCCCCTCAAGTTTGTCTCACTACTTCTTGTTCGTGTTTTTAATTTAATTTTTTATTTTTTATTACAGCAAGTTTGAGTACAACGTTTAGCTTGTTGAAGGTGTGCAAGAGGTGGTTCTTTTACACATATACATATGTCTGTTCTTCCTGGGATCCTTTTCCCATGTACGTTATGACAGAATGTTGAGTAGTCTTCTCTTGGTACTCCGTAGGTCTTTGGTGATTATATATGTCTACTGTGTTTGCATATGTCTGTTAACCCCAATATCGTAATGAATTCAATCCTCACACCTTTCCTTTGGTGAACCATAAGTTTGTTTAATGAATCTGTGATTGCCCTTCTCCGTGGAAATATCTGCCCTGGTATCAATTTATAGGTAACACCTATAAGTGATATGATATGTGTCTTTCACTTTCTGACTTACTCCAAGTCACGTGATTACCTCTAGACTCATCTACGGTGCTGCAAATGGCATTGTGTGCTTCTTTTCCTTGGCGAACATTCTGTCTTAGCGAGGTCCATTTTCTGCAATGTGATTCCCCGAGGGCTGAGGATTAGCTGACCTGGGCAGCCTGATCCCGCCGGCAAGCCCTCCCCAGGTGTGCCTGGGTTGAGGTCAATATAAACAGCACTCCAGGCAGCAATAGCCCCTGCAGCTGTGCCTGACTCCATATTCTCTGCCCCGTCAGCAGTCTCGGGGCTGTGCTGGTGGGAGGGTGTGAGCGTCCACGGCTTTGTGGGTGGCCCGGGGTGAGTGGGGCTCTGCTGGACTTTCTGCAGGAGTTGCCAGGCTGCCACCTGTAAAGAAGAGGATGTGTCACCCATAACTTCCACTGGAATATCTCTCCGGGCTGAGGTGAGGAAGGACAAAAAGGAGTGGGGGCCGGGACAGGATGGGTATCTCTGGCAGGGCAATGGAAAGCTTCCAGAAGAGCGCCCGTGGCCAGGACCATCCTGGCTGACCTGCAGGCACCAAGGTGGCCTGCGTGCTGTCGCTGGTGTGGCTCCACGGCCCTTCCTCTAGGCTTTCAAGCCCTTGTACATATTCAGGTGTTTCACCTGGGAAAGGTGGGAACATTTCAGCAGCAGCTGGCCTGGGGCTCAGCTCACGTTTACTCACAGAGGCCTCGACACGGTTCCCCAGCTTTGCAATAAGGACGCTCCTTGCGTGGGTGGGCGGGGCTGCTGGCTGTATGGGAGATGATTCCCCACCTCTGACCAATTTCCGAATTGTTTACCAATGGAGCAAGTGCCTTGGTAGTGTTTTCCTCTGTATAACTGTTAGGTTCATTTTTTTTTCTTTTTTGGTTCAAGTTAGATTTTATTCCTCTTTTATGTATTTATAGATATAAGCATGGAAATAATTCATTCTTATAAATACATCAGTGTGAATGGAAGAACATTTTTTCTGTTCTATTTTTACATTTTATTTTTAAAATTTTTGAAATTTAATTTTAATTATTTTTTTTATACAGTAGGTTATTATTAGTTATCTATTTTATGCATAGACATGTATACAGGTCAATCCCAATCTCCCAACTCATCCCACCACCACCACCCCTTGGCTTCCCCCACTTTGTGTCAATACGTTTGTTCTCTACCTCTGTGTCTCTATTTCTGCCCTGCAAACCAGTTCATCTGTAGCATTTTTCTAGGTTCCACATATAGGCATTAATATACAATATTTGTTTTTCTCTTTCTGACTTACTTCACTCTGTATGACTGTCTCTAGATCCATCAACTTCTCTACAAATGACCCAGTTTCATTCCTTTTTATGGCTGAGTAATATTCCATTTTATATATGTACCACATCTTTATCCATTCGTCTGTCTGTGGGCATTTAGGTTGCTTCCATTACCTGGCTATTGTAAATAGTGCTGCAATGAACATTGTGGTGAATGTGTCTCTGTGATTTATGGTTTTCTCTGGGTATATGCCCAGAAGTGGGATTGCTGGATCCTATGGTAATTCTCTTTTTAGTTTTTTAAAGGAACCTCCATACTGTTCTCCATAGTGACTGTATCAATTTACATTCCCACCAATAGCGGAAGAGGGTTCCTTTTGTCCACACCCTCCCCAGAATTTGTTGTTTGTAGTTTATCTGATGATGCCGATTCTAACAGGTGTGAGGTCTTACCTCATTGTAGTTTTGATTTGCATTTCTCTAATAATTAGTGATGTTGAGCAGCTTTTCATGTGCGTCTTGGCCATCTCTGTGTCTTCTTTGTAGAAACGTCTATTTAGACCTTCTGCCCATTTTTGTATTGGGTTGTTTGTTGTATTAATATTAAGCTGCATGAGCTGTATATATATATTGGAGATTAAACCTTTGTCCATTGATTCGTTTGTGAACGTTTTCACCCCTTCTGAGGGTTACCTTTTTCCATTCCCGTGTTTTTAACAAAGAAAGAATGCAAGCCAAAGAATCAGAACACTAATGTGCGTGAAATATGCCTCTTGAAACTGTCGTTTTGAAATATGGACGTCTTTTGAATTTTTTGGTCGATATATGACCCCAGGATTTGTTTTCAGGGCAGGTGTCATTTACAGGCCTGTAATGATTTGGAATATCCACTGACCATTAGCGCTGGCACTAAACCTGCAGTTGTGTGAAACGGCCACAAGGTGGCAGCAGTTCTCCCTTACCAAATCTGGTTACTAGGGCAGCAGAGCCTCAATGGAAGTCGCGTTCTAGATTGGAATGTAGAACGGAATGTACCAGGAGAAAGCCCCTCAAGTTTATCTCACTGATTCTTGTTCGTGTTTTTAATTTAATTTTTTATTTTTTATTACAGCAAGTTTGAGTACAACGTTTAGCTTGTTGTAGGTGTGCAAGAGGTGGTTCTTTTACACATATACATATGTCTGTTCTTCCTGGGATCCTTTTCCCATGTTCGTTATGACAGAATGTTGAGTAGTCTTCTCTTGGTACTCCGTAGGTCTTTGGTGATTATATATGTCTACTGTGTTTGTATATGTCTGTTAACCCCAATATCATAATGAATTCAATCCTCACACCTTTCCTGTGGTGAACCATAAGTTTGTTTAATGAATCTGTGATTGCCCTTCTCCATGGAAATATCTGCCCTGGTATCAATTTATAGGTAACACCTATAAGTGATATGATATGATATGTGTCTTTCACTTTCTGACTTACTCCAAGTCACGTGATTACCTCTAGACTCATCTACGGTGCTGCAAATGGCATTGTGTGCTTTTTTTCCTTGGCGAATATTCTGTCATGGCGAGGTCCATTTTCTGCAATGTGATTCCCTGAGGGCTGAGGATTAGCTGACCTGGGCAGCCTGACCCTGCCGGCAAGCCCTCCCCAGGTGTGCCTGGGTTGAGGACAATATAAACAGCACTCCAGGCAGCAATAGCCCCTGCAGCTGTGCCTGACTCCATATTCTCTGCCCCGTCAGCAGTCTCGGGGCTGTGCTGGTGGGAGGGTGTGAGGGTCCACGTCTTTGTGGGTGGCCCGGTGTGAGTGGGGCTCTGCTGGACTTTCTGCAGGAGTTGCCAGGCTGCCACCTGTAAAGAAGAGGATGTGTCACCCATAACTTCCACTGGAATATCTCTCCGGGCTGAGGTGAGGAAGGAAAAAAAGGAGTGGGGGCCGGGACAGGAGGGGTATCTCAGGCAGGGCAATGGAAAGCTTCCAGAAGAGCGCCCGCAGCCAGGACCATCCTGGCTGACCTGCAGGCACCAAGTTGGCCTGCGTGCTTTCGCTGGTGTGGCTCCACGGCCCTTCCTCTAGGCTTTCAAGCCCTTGTACATATTCAGGTGTTTCACCTGGGAAGGGTGGGAACAGTTCAGCAGCAGCTGGCCTGGGGCTCAGCTCACGTTTACTAACAGAGGCCTCGGCAGGGTCCCCCAGCTTTGCAATAAGGACGCTCCTTGCGTGGGCGGGCGGGGCTGCTGGCTCTATGGGAGATGATTCCCCACCTCTGACCAATTTCAGAATTGTTTACCACTGGAGCAAGTGCCTTGGTAGTGTTTTCCTCTGTATAACTGTAAGGTTCAGTATTTTTTTCTTTTTTGGTTCAAGTTAGATTTTATTCCTCTTTTATGTATTTATGGATATAAGCATGGAAATAATTCATTCTAATAAATACATCAGTGTGAATGGAAGAAAATTTTTTCTGTTTTATTTTTACATTTTATATTTAAATTTTTTGAAATTTAATTTTATTTATTTTTTTTATACAGTAGGTTATTATTAGTTATCTATTTTATGCATAGACATGTATACAGGTCAATCCCAATGTCCCAACTCATCCCACCACCACCACCCCATGGCTTCCACCACTTTGTGTCCATACGTTTGTTCTCTACCTCTGTGTCTCTATTTCTGCCCTGCAAACCAGTTCATCTGTACCATTTTTCTAGGTTCCACATATAGGCATTAATATACAATATTTGTTTTTCTCTTTCTGACTTACTTCACTCTGTATGACAGTCTCTAGATCCATTCACTTCTCTACAAATGACCCAGTTTCATTCCTTTTTATGGCTGAGTAATATTCCATTTTATATATGTACCACATCTTTATCCATTCGTCTGTGTGTGGGCATTTAGGTTGCTTCCATTACCTGGCTATTGTAAATAGTGCTGCAATGAACATTGTGGTGAATGTGTCTCTGTGATTTATGGTTTTCTCTGGGTATATGCCCAGAAGTGGGATTGCTGGATCCTATGGTAATTCTCTTTTTAGTTTTTTAAAGGAACCTCCATACTGTTCTCCATAGTGACTGTATCAATTTACATTCCCACCAATAGCGGAAGAGGGTTCCTTTTGTCCACACCCTCCCCAGAATTTGTTGTTTGTAGATTATCTGATGATGCCGATTCTAACAGGTGTGAGGTTTTACCTCATTGTAGTTTTGATTTGCATTTCTCTAATAATTAGTGATTTTGAGCAGCTTTTCATGTGCGTCTTGGCCATCTCTGTGTCTTCTTTGAAGAAACGTCTATTAGGATCTTCTGCCCATTTTTGTATTGGGTTGTTTGTTTTATTAATATTAAGCTGCATGAGCTGTTTATATATGTTGGAGATTAAAACTTTGTCCATTGATTCGTTTGTGAACGTTTTCGCCCCTTCTGAGGGTTACCTTTTTCCATTCCCGTTTTTTTAACAAAGAAAGAAAGCAAGCCAAAGAATCAGAACACTAATGTGCGTGAAATATGCCTCTTGAAACTGTCGTTTTGAAATATGGACGTCTTTTGAATTTTTTGGTCGATATATGACCCCAGGATTTGTTTTCAGGGCAGGTGTCATTTACAGGCCTGTAATGATTTGGAATATCCACTGACCATTAGCGCTGGGATTAAAGCTGCTGTTGTGTGAAACGGCCACAAGGTGGCAGCAGTTCTCCCTTACTAAACCTGGTTACTAGGGCAGCAGAGCCTCAATGGAAGTCGCATTCTAGATTGGAATTTAGAACGGAATGTGCCAGGAGAAAGCCCCTCAAGTTTGTCTCACTACTTCTTGTTCGTGTTTTTAATTTAATTTTTTACTTTTTATTACAGCAAGTTTGAGTACAACGTTTAGCTTGTTGAAGGTGTGCAAGAGGTGGTTCTTTTACACATATACATATGTCTGTTCTTCCTGGGATCCTTTTCCCATGTACGTTATGACAGAATGTTGAGTAGTCTTCTCTTGGTACTCCGTAGGTCTTTGGTGATTATATATGTCTACTGTGTTTGTATATGTCTGTTAACCCCAATATCGTAATGAATTCAATCCTCACACCTTTCCTTTGGTGAACCATAAGTTTGTTTAATGAATCTGTGATTGCCCTTCTCCGTGGAAATATCTGCCCTGGTATCAATTTATAGGTAACACCTATAAGTGATATGATATGTGTCTTTCACTTTCTGACTTACTCCAAGTCACGTGATTACCTCTAGACTCATCTACGGTGCTGCAAATGGCATTGTGTGCTTCTTTTCCTTGGCGAATATTCTGTCTTAGCGAGGTCCATTTTCTGCAATGTGATTCCCCGAGGGCTGAGGATTAGCTGACCTGGGCAGCCTGATCCCGCCGGCAAGCCCTCCCCAGGTGTGCCTGGGTTGAGGTCAATATAAACAGCACTCCAGGCAGCAATAGCCCCTGCAGCTGTGCCTGACTCCATATTCTCTGCCCCGTCAGCAGTCTCGGGGCTGTGCTGGTGGGAGGGTGTGAGCGTCCACGGCTTTGTGGGTGGCCCGGGGTGAGTGCGGCTCTGCTGGACTTTCTGCAGGAGTTGCCAGGCTGCCACCTGTAAAGAAGAGGATGTGTCACCCATAACTTCCACTGGAATATCTCTCCGGGCTGTGGTGAGGAAGGAAAAAAAGGAGTGGGGGCCGGGACAGGATGGGTATCTCAGGCAGGGCAATGGAAAGCTTCCAGAAGAGCGCCCGTGGCCAGGACCATCCTGGCTGACCTGCAGGCACCAAGGTGGCCTGCGTGCTGTCGCTGGTGTGGCTCCACGGCCCTTCCTCTAGGCTTTCAAGCCCTTGTACATATTCAGGTGTTTCACCTGGGAAAGGTGGGAACATTTCAGCAGCAGCTGGCCTGGGGCTCAGATCACGTTTACTCACAGAGGCCTCGACACGGTCCCCCAGCTTTGCAATAAGGACGCTCCTTGCGTGGGCGGGCGGGGCTGCTGGCTGTATGGGAGATGATTCCCCACCTCTGACCAATTTCCGAATTGTTTACCAATGGAGCAAGTGCCTTGGTAGTGTTTTCCTCTGTATAACTGTTAGGTTCATTTTTTTTTCTTTTTTGGTTCAAGTTAGATTTTATTCCTCTTTTATGTATTTATAGATATAAGCATGGAAATAATTCATTCTTATAAATACATCAGTGTGAATGGAAGAACATTTTTTCTGTTCTATTTTTACATTTTATTTTTAAAATTTTTGAAATTTAATTTTAATTATTTTTTTTATACAGTAGGTTATTATTAGTTATCTATTTTATGCATAGACATGTATACAGGTCAATCCCAATCTCCCAACTCATCCCACCACCACCACCCCTTGGCTTCCCCCACTTTGTGTCAATACGTTTGTTCTCTAACTCTGTGTCTCTATTTCTGCCCTGCAAACCAGTTCATCTGTAGCATATTTCTAGGTTCCACATATAGGCATTAATATACAATATTTGTTTTTCTCTTTCTGACTTACTTCACTCTGTATGACAGTCTCTAGATCCATCAACTTCTCTACAAATGACCCAGTTTCATTCCTTTTTATGGCTGAGTAATATTCCATTTTATATATGTACCACATCTTTATCCATTCGTCTGTCTGTGGGCATTTAGGTTGCTTCCATTACCTGGCTATTGTAAATAGTGCTGCAATGAACATTGTGGTGAATGTGTCTCTGTGATTTATGGTTTTCTCTGGGTATATGCCCAGAAGTGGGATTGCTGGATCCTATGGTAATTCTCTTTTTAGTTTTTTAAAGGAAACTCCATACTGTTCTCCATAGTGACTGTATCAATTTACATTCCCACCAATAGCGGAAGAGGGTTCCTTTTGTCCACACCCTCCCCAGAATTTGTTGTTTGTAGTTTATCTGATGATGCCGATTCTAACAGGTGTGAGGTCTTACCTCATTGTAGTTTTGATTTGCATTTCTCTAATAATTAGTGATGTTGAGCAGCTTTTCATGTGCGTCTTGGCCATCTCTGTGTCTTCTTTGTAGAAACGTCTATTTAGACCTTCTGCCCATTTTTGTATTGGGTTGTTTGTTTTATTAATATTAAGCTGCATGAGCTGTATATATATATTGGAGATTAAACCTTTGTCCATTGATTCGTTTGTGAACGTTTTCACCCCTTCTGAGGGTTACCTTTTTCCATTCCCGTGTTTTTAACAAAGAAAGAAAGCAAGCCAAAGAATCAGAATACTAATGTGCGTGAAATATGCCTCTTGAAGCTGTCGTTTTGAAATATGGACGTCTTTTGAATTTTTTGGTCGATATATGACCCCAGGATTTGTTTTCAGGGCAGGTGTCCTTTACAGGCCTGTAATGATTTGGAATATCCACTGACCATTAGCGCTGGCATTAAACCTGCAGTTGTGTGAAACGGCCACAAGGTGGCAGCAGTTCTCCCTTACCAAATCTGGTTACTAGGGCAGCAGAGCCTCAATGGAAGTCGCATTCTAGATTGGAATTTAGAACGGAATGTGCCAGGAGAAAGCCCCTCAAGTTTGTCTCACTACTTCTTGTTCGTGTTTTTAATTTAATTTTTTATTTTTTATTACAGCAAGTTTGAGTACAACGTTTAGCTTGTTGAAGGTGTGCAAGAGGTGGTTCTTTAACACATATATATATGTCTGTTCTTCCTGGGATCCTTTTCCCATGTACGTTATGACAGAATGTTGAGTAGTCTTCTCTTGGTACTCCGTAGGTCTTTGGTGATTATATATGTCTACTGTGTTTGTATATGTCTGTTAACCCCAATATCGTAATGAATTCAATCCTCACACCTTTCCTTTGGTGAACCATAAGTTTGTTTAATGAATCTGTAATTGCCCTTCTCCGTGGAAATATCTGCCCTGGTATCAATTTATAGGTAACACCTATAAGTGATATGATATGATATGTGTCTTTCACTTTCTGACTTACTCCAAGTCACGTGATTACCTCTAGACTCATCTACGGTGCTGCAAATGGCATTGTGTGCTTCTTTTCCTTGGCGAATATTCTGTCTTAGCGAGGTCCATTTTCTGCAATGTGATTCCCTGAGGGCTGAGGATTAGCTGACCTGGGCAGCCTGAGCCTGACGGCAAGCCCTCCCCAGGTGTGCCTGGGTTGAGGTCAATATAAACAGCACTCCAGGCAGCAATAGCCCCTGCAGCTGTGCCTGACTCCATATTCTCTGCCCCGTCAGCAGTCTCGGGGCTGTGCTGGTGGGAGGGTGTGAGGGTCCACGTCTTTGTGGGTGGCCAGGTGTGAGTGGGGCTCTGCTGGACTTTCTGCAGGAGTTGCCAGGCTGCCACCTGTAAAGAAGAGGATGTGTCACCCATATCTTCCACTGGAATATCTCTCCGGGCTGAAGTGAGGAAGGAAAAAAAGGAGTGGGGGCCGGGACAGGAGGGGTACCTCAGGCAGGGCAATGGAAAGCTTCCAGAAGAGCGCCCGTGGCCAGGACCATCCTGGCTGACCTGCAGGCACCAAGGTGGCCTGCGTGCTGTCGCTGGTGTGGCTCCACGGCCCTTCCTCTAGGCTTTCAAGCCCTTGTACATATTCAGGTGTTACACGTGGGAAGGGTGGGAACAGTTCAGCAGCAGCTGGCCTGGGGCTCAGCTCACGTTTACTCACAGAGGCCTCGGCACGGTCCCCCACGTTTGCAATAAGGACGCTCTTTGCGTGGGCGGGTGGGGCTGCTGGCTGTATGGGAGATGATTCCCCACCTCTGACCAATTTCAGAATTGTTTACCACTGGAGCAAGTGTCTTTGTAGTGTTTTCTTCTGTATAACTGTTAGTTTCAGTTTTTTTTTTCTTTTTTGGTTCAAGTTAGATTTTATTCCTCTTTTATGTATTTATAGATATAAGCATGGAAATAATTCATTCTTATAAATACATCAGTGTGAATGGAAGAACATTTTTTCTGTTTTATTTTTACATTTTATTTTTAAAAATTTTGAAATTTAATTTTATTTATTTTTTTATACCCTAGGTTATTATTAGTTATCTATTTTATGCATAGACATGTATACAGGTCAATCCCAATCTCCCAACTCATCCCACCACCACCACCCCATGGCTTCCCCCACTTTATGTCCATACGTTTGTTCTCTACCTCTGTGTCTCTATTTCTCCCCGGCAAACCAGTTCATCTGTAGCATTTTTCTAGGTTCCACATATAGGCATTAATATACAATATTTGTTTTTCTCTTTCTGACTTACTTCACTCTGTATGACAGTCTCTAGATCCATCATCTTCTCTATAAATGACCGAGTTTCATTCCTTTTTATGGCTGAGTAATATTCCATTTTATATATGTACCACATCTTTATCCATTCGTCTGTCTGTGGGCATTTAGGTTGCTTCCATTACCTGGCTATTGTAAATAGTGCTGCAATGAACATTGTGGTGAATGTGTCTCTGTGATTTATGGTTTTCTCTGGGTATATGCCCAGAAGTGGGATTGCTGGATCCTATGGTAATTCTCTTTTTAGTTTTTTAAAGGAACCTCCATACTGTTCTCCATAGTGACTGTATCAATTTACATTCCCACCAATAGCGAAAGAGGGTTCCTTTTGTCCACACCCTCCCCAGAATTTGTTGTTTGTAGATTATCTGATGATGCCGATTCTAACAGGTGTGAGGTCTTACCTCATTGTAGTTTTGATTTGCATTTCTCTAATAATTAGTGATGTTGAGCAGCTTTTCATGTGCGTCTTGGCCATCTCTGTGTCTTCTTTGAAGAAACGTCTATTTAGATCTTCTGCCCATTTTTGTATTGGGTTGTTTGTTGTATTAATATTAAGCTGCATGAGCTGTTTATATATATTGGAGATTAAACCTTTGTCCATTGATTCGTTTGTGAACGTTTTCGCCCCTTCTGAGGGTTACCTTTTTCCATTCCCGTTTTTTTAACAAAGAAAGAAAGCAAGCCAAAGAATCAGAACACTAATGTGCGTGAAATATGCCTCTTGAAACTGTCGTTTTGAAATATGGACGTCTTTTGAATTTTTTGGTCGATATATGACCCCAGGATTTGTTCTCAGGGCAGGTGTCATTTACAGGCCTGTAATGATTTGGAATATCCTCTGACCATTAGCGCTGGGATTAAAGCTGCTGTTGTGTGAAACGGCCACAAGGTGGCAGCAGTTCTCCCTTACCAAATCTGGTTACTAGGGCAGCAGAGCCTCAATGGAAGTCGCATTCTAGATTGGAATTTAGAACGGAATGTGCCAGGAGAAAGCCCCTCAAGTTTGTCCTACTACTTCTTGTTCGTGTTTTTAATTTTATTTTTTATTTTTTATTACAGCAAGTTTGAGTACAACGTTTAGCTTGTTGAAGGTGTGCAAGAGGTGGTTCTTTAACACATATACATATGTCTGTTCTTCCTGGGATCCTTTTCCCATGTACGTTATGACAGAATGTTGAGTAGTCTTCTCTTGGTACTCCGTAGGTCTTTGGTGATTATATATGTCTACTGTGTTTGTATATGTCTGTTAACCCCAATATCGTAATGAATTCAATCCTCACACCTTTCCTTTGGTGAACCATAAGTTTGTTTAATGAATCTGTGATTGCCCTTCTCCGTGGGAATATCTGCCCTGGTATCAATTTATAGGTAACACCTATAAGTGATATGATATGATATGTGTCTTTCACTTTCTGACTTACTCCAAGTCACGTGATTACCTCTAGACTCATCTACGGTGCTGCAAATGGCATTGTGTGCTTCTTTTCCTTGGCGAATATTCTGTCTTAGCGAGGTCCATTTTCTGCAATGTGATTCCCCGAGGGCTGAGGATTAGCTGACCTGGGCAGCCTGACCCTGCCGGCAAGCCCTCCCCAGGTGTGCCTGGGTTGAGGTCAAAATAAACAGCACTCCAGGCAGCAATAGCCCCTGCAGCTGTGCCTGACTCCATATTCTCTGCCCCGTCAGCAGTCTCGGGGCTGTGCTGGTGGGAGGGTGTGAGGGTCCACGGCTTTGTGGGTGGCCCGGTGTGAGTGGGGCTCTGCTGGACTTTCTGCAGGAGTTGCCAGGCTGCCACCTGTAAAGAAGAGGATGTGTCACCCATAACTTCCACTGGAATATCTCTCCGGGCTGAGGTGAGGAAGGAAAAAAAGGAGTGGGGGCCGGGACAGGAGGGGTATCTCAGGCAGGGCAATGGAAAGCTTCCAGAAGAGCGCCCGTGGCCAGGACCATCCTGGCTGACCTGCAGGCACCAAGGTGGCCTGCGTGCTGTCGCTGGTGTGGCTCCACGGCCCTTCCTCTAGGCTTTCAAGCCCTTGTACATATTCAGGTGTTACACGTGGGAAGGGTGGGAACAGTTCAGCAGCAGCTGGCCTGGGGCTCAGCTCACGTTTACTCACAGAGGCCTCGGCACGGTCCCCCAGCTTTGCAATAAGGACGCTCTTTGCGTGGGCGGGTGGGGCTGCTGGCTGTATGGGAGATGATTCCCCACCTCTGACCAATTTCAGAATTGTTTACCACTGGAGCAAGTGCCTTTGTAGTGTTTTCTTCTGTATAACTGTTAGTTTCAGTTTTTTTTTTCTTTTTTGGTTCAAGTTAGATTTTATTCCTCTTTTATGTATTTATAGATATAAGCATGGAAATAATTCATTCTTATAAATACATCAGTGTGAATGGAAGAACATTTTTTCTGTTTTATTTTTACATTTTATTTTTAAAAATTTTGAAATTTAATTATATTTATTTTTTTATACCCTAGGTTATTATTAGTTATCTATTTTATGCATAGACATGTATACAGGTCAATCCCAATCTCCCAACTCATCCCACCACCACCACCCCATGGCTTCCCCCACTTTGTGTCCATACGTTTGTTCTCTACCTCTGTGTCTCTATTTCTGCCCGGCAAACCAGTTCATCTGTAGCATTTTTCTAGGTTCCACATATAGGCATTAATATACAATATTTGTTTTTCTCTTTCTGACTTACTTCACTCTGTATGACAGTCTCTAGATCCATCAACTTCTCTATAAATGACCCAGTTTCATTCCTTTTATGGCTGAGTAATATTCCATTTTATATATGTACCACATCTTTATCCATTCGTCTGTCTGTGGGCATTTAGGTTGCTTCCATTACCTGGCTATTGTAAATAGTGCTGCAATGAACATTGTGGTGAATGTGTCTCTGTGATTTATGGTTTTCTCTGGGTATATGCCCAGAAGTGGGATTGCTGGATCCTATGGTAATTCTCTTTTTAGTTTTTTAAAGGAACCTCCATACTGTTCTCCATAGTGACTGTATCAATTTACATTCCCACCAATAGCGAAAGAGGGTTCCTTTTGTCCACACCCTCCCCAGAATTTGTTGTTTGTAGATTATCTGATGATTCCGATTCTAACAGGTGTGAGGTCTTACCTCATTGTAGTTTTGATTTGCATTTCTCTAATAATTAGTGATGTTGAGCAGCTTTTCATGTGCGTCTTGGCCATCTCTGTGTCTTCTTTGAAGAAACGTCTATTTAGATCTTCTGCCCATTTTTGTATTGGGTTGTTTGTTGTATTAATATTAAGCTGCATGAGCTGTTTATATATATTGGAGATTAAACCTTTGTCCATTGATTCGTTTGTGAACGTTTTCGCCCCTTCTGAGGGTTACCTTTTTCCATTCCCGTTTTTTTAACAAAGAAAGAAAGCAAGCCAAAGAATCAGAACACTAATGTGCGTGAAATATGCCTCTTGAAACTGTCGTTTTGAAATATGGACGTCTTTTGAATTTTTTGGTCGATATATGACCCCAGGATTTGTTCTCAGGGCAGGTGTCATTTACAGGCCTGTAATGATTTGGAATATCCACTGACCATTAGCGCTGGGATTAAAGCTGCTGTTGTGTGAAACGGCCACAAGGTGGCAGCAGTTCTCCCTTACCAAATCTGGTTACTAGGGCAGCAGAGCCTCAATGGAAGTCGCATTCTAGATTGGAATTTAGAACGGAATGTGCCAGGAGAAAGCCCCTCAAGTTTGTCCTACTACTTCTTGTTCGTGTTTTTAATTTTATTTTTTATTTTTTATTACAGCAAGTTTGAGTACAACGTTTAGCTTGTTGAAGGTGTGCAAGAGGTGGTTCTTTAACACATATACATATGTCTGTTCTTCCTGGGATCCTTTTCCCATGTACGTTATGACAGAATGTTGAGTAGTCTTCTCTTGGTACTCCGTAGGTCTTTGGTGATTATATATGTCTACTGTGTTTGTATATGTCTGTTAACCCCAATATCGTAATGAATTCAATCCTCACACCTTTCCTTTGGTGAACCATAAGTTTGTTTAATGAATCTGTGATTGCCCTTCTCCGTGGGAATATCTGCCCTGGTATCAATTTATAGGTAACACCTATAAGTGATATGATATGATATGTGTCTTTCACTTTCTGACTTACTCCAAGTCACGTGATTACCTCTAGACTCATCTACGGTGCTGCAAATGGCATTGTGTGCTTCTTTTCCTTGGCGAATATTCTGTCTTAGCGAGGTCCATTTTCTGCAATGTGATTCCCCGAGGGCTGAGGATTAGCTGACCTGGGCAGCCTGACCCTGCCGGCAAGCCCTCCCCAGGTGTGCCTGGGTTGAGGTCAAAATAAACAGCACTCCAGGCAGCAATAGCCCCTGCAGCTGTGCCTGACTCCATATTCTCTGCCCCGTCAGCAGTCTCGGGGCTGTGCTGGTGGGAGGGTGTGAGGGTCCACGGCTTTGTGGGTGGCCCGGTGTGAGTGGGGCTCTGCTGGACTTTCTGCAGGAGTTGCCAGGCTGCCACCTGTAAAGAAGAGGATGTGTCACCCATAACTTCCACTGGAATATCTCTCCGGGCTGAGGTGAGGAAGGAAAAAAAGGAGTGGGGGCCGGGACAGGAGGGGTATCTCAGGCAGGGCAATGGAAAGCTTCCAGAAGAGCGCCCGTGGCCAGGACCATCCTGGCTGACCTGCAGGCACCAAGGTGGCCTGCGTGCTGTCGCTGGTGTGGCTCCACGGCCCTTCCTCTAGGCTTTCAAGCCCTTGTACATATTCAGGTGTTACACGTGGGAAGGGTGGGAACAGTTCAGCAGCAGCTGGCCTGGGGCTCAGCTCACGTTTACTCACAGAGGCCTCGGCACGGTCCCCCAGCTTTGCAATAAGGACGCTCTTTGCGTGGGCGGGTGGGGCTGCTGGCTGTATGGGAGATGATTCCCCACCTCTGACCAATTTCAGAATTGTTTACCACTGGAGCAAGTGCCTTTGTAGTGTTTTCTTCTGTATAACTGTTAGTTTCAGTTTTTTTTTTCTTTTTTGGTTCAAGTTAGATTTTATTCCTCTTTTATGTATTTATAGATATAAGCATGGAAATAATTCATTCTTATAAATACATCAGTGTGAATGGAAGAACATTTTTTCTGTTTTATTTTTACATTTTATTTTTAAAAATTTTGAAATTTAATTATATTTATTTTTTTATACCCTAGGTTATTATTAGTTATCTATTTTATGCATAGACATGTATACAGGTCAATCCCAATCTCCCAACTCATCCCACCACCACCACCCCATGGCTTCCCCCACTTTGTGTCCATACGTTTGTTCTCTACCTCTGTGTCTCTATTTCTGCCCGGCAAACCAGTTCATCTGTAGCATTTTTCTAGGTTCCACATATAGGCATTAATATACAATATTTGTTTTTCTCTTTCTGACTTACTTCACTCTGTATGACAGTCTCTAGATCCATCAACTTCTCTATAAATGACCCAGTTTCATTCCTTTTATGGCTGAGTAATATTCCATTTTATATATGTACCACATCTTTATCCATTCGTCTGTCTGTGGGCATTTAGGTTGCTTCCATTACCTGGCTATTGTAAATAGTGCTGCAATGAACATTGTGGTGAATGTGTCTCTGTGATTTATGGTTTTCTCTGGGTATATGCCCAGAAGTGGGATTGCTGGATCCTATGGTAATTCTCTTTTTAGTTTTTTAAAGGAACCTCCATACTGTTCTCCATAGTGACTGTATCAATTTACATTCCCACCAATAGCGAAAGAGGGTTCCTTTTGTCCACACCCTCCCCAGAATTTGTTGTTTGTAGATTATCTGATGATTCCGATTCTAACAGGTGTGAGGTCTTACCTCATTGTAGTTTTGATTTGCATTTCTCTAATAATTAGTGATGTTGAGCAGCTTTTCATGTGCGTCTTGGCCATCTCTGTGTCTTCTTTGAAGAAACGTCTATTTAGATCTTCTGCCCATTTTTGTATTGGGTTGTTTGTTGTATTAATATTAAGCTGCATGAGCTGTTTATATATATTGGAGATTAAACCTTTGTCCATTGATTCGTTTGTGAACGTTTTCGCCCCTTCTGAGGGTTACCTTTTTCCATTCCCGTTTTTTTAACAAAGAAAGAAAGCAAGCCAAAGAATCAGAACACTAATGTGCGTGAAATATGCCTCTTGAAACTGTCGTTTTGAAATATGGACGTCTTTTGAATTTTTTGGTCGATATATGACCCCAGGATTTGTTCTCAGGGCAGGTGTCATTTACAGGCCTGTAATGATTTGGAATATCCACTGACCATTAGCGCTGGGATTAAAGCTGCTGTTGTGTGAAACGGCCACAAGGTGGCAGCAGTTCTCCCTTACCAAATCTGGTTACTAGGGCAGCAGAGCCTCAATGGAAGTCGCATTCTAGATTGGAATTTAGAACGGAATGTGCCAGGAGAAAGCCCCTCAAGTTTGTCCTACTACTTCTTGTTCGTGTTTTTAATTTTATTTTTTATTTTTTATTACAGCAAGTTTGAGTACAACGTTTAGCTTGTTGAAGGTGTGCAAGAGGTGGTTCTTTAACACATATACATATGTCTGTTCTTCCTGGGATCCTTTTCCCATGTACGTTATGACAGAATGTTGAGTAGTCTTCTCTTGGTACTCCGTAGGTCTTTGGTGATTATATATGTCTACTGTGTTTGTATATGTCTGTTAACCCCAATATCGTAATGAATTCAATCCTCACACCTTTCCTTTGGTGAACCATAAGTTTGTTTAATGAATCTGTGATTGCCCTTCTCCGTGGGAATATCTGCCCTGGTATCAATTTATAGGTAACACCTATAAGTGATATGATATGATATGTGTCTTTCACTTTCTGACTTACTCCAAGTCACGTGATTACCTCTAGACTCATCTACGGTGCTGCAAATGGCATTGTGTGCTTCTTTTCCTTGGCGAATATTCTGTCTTAGCGAGGTCCATTTTCTGCAATGTGATTCCCCGAGGGCTGAGGATTAGCTGACCTGGGCAGCCTGACCCTGCCGGCAAGCCCTCCCCAGGTGTGCCTGGGTTGAGGTCAAAATAAACAGCACTCCAGGCAGCAATAGCCCCTGCAGCTGTGCCTGACTCCATATTCTCTGCCCCGTCAGCAGTCTCGGGGCTGTGCTGGTGGGAGGGTGTGAGGGTCCACGGCTTTGTGGGTGGCCCGGTGTGAGTGGGGCTCTGCTGGACTTTCTGCAGGAGTTGCCAGGCTGCCACCTGTAAAGAAGAGGATGTGTCACCCATAACTTCCACTGGAATATCTCTCCGGGCTGAGGTGAGGAAGGAAAAAAAGGAGTGGGGGCCGGGACAGGAGGGGTATCTCAGGCAGGGCAATGGAAAGCTTCCAGAAGAGCGCCCGTGGCCAGGACCATCCTGGCTGACCTGCAGGAACCAAGGTGGCCTGCGTGCTGTCGCTGGTGTGGCTCCACGGCCCTTCCTCTAGGCTTTCAAGCCCTTGTACATATTCAGGTGTTTCACCGGGGAAGGGTGGGAACAGTTCAGCAGCAGCTGGCCTGGGGCTCAGCTCACGTTTACTCACAGAGGCCTCGGCATGGTCCCCCAGCTTTGCAATAAGGACGCTCCTTGCGTGGGCGGGCGGGGCTGCTGGCTGTATGGGAGATGATTCCCCACCTCTGACCAATTTCAGAATTGTTTACCACTGGAGCAAGTGCCTTGGTAGTGTTTTCCTCTTTATAAATGTTAGGTTCAGTTTTTTTTTTCTTTTTTGGTTCAAGTTAGATTTTATTCCTCTTTTATGTATTTATCGATATAAGCATGGAAATAATTCATTCTTATAAATACATCAGTGTGAATGGAAGAACATTGTTTCTGTTTTATTTTTACATTTTATTTTAAAAAATTTTGAAATTTAATTTAATTTATTATTTTTATACAGTAGGTTATTATTAATTATATATTTTATGCATATACATGTATACAGGTCAATCCCAATCTCCCAACTCATCCCACCACCACCACCCCATGGCTTCCCCCACTTTGTTTCCATACGTTTGTTCTCTAACTCTGTGTCTCTATTTCTGGCCTGCAAACCAGTTCATCTGTACCATTTTTCTAGGTTCCACATATAGGCATTTATATACAATATTTGTTTTTCTCTTTCTGACATACTTCACTCTGTATGACAGTCTCTAGATCCATCAACTTCTCTACAAATGACCCAGTTTCATTCCTTTTTTTGGCTTAGTAATATTCCATTTTATATATGTACCACATCTTTATCCATTCGTCTGTCTGTGGGCATTTAGGTTGCTTCCATTACCTGGCTATTGTAAATAGTGCTGCAATGAACATTGTGGTGAATGTGTCTTTGTGATTTATGGTTTTCTCTGGGTATATGCCCAGAAGTGGGATTGCTGGATCCTATGGTAATTCTCTTTTTAGTTTTTTAAAGGAACCTCCATACTGTTCTCCATAGTGACTGTATCAATTTACATTCCCACCAATAGCGGGAGAGGGTTCCTTTTGTCCACACCCTCCCCAGAATTTGTTGTTTGTAGATTATCTGATGATGCCGATTCTAACAGGTGTGATGTCTTACCTCTTTGTAGATTTGATTTGCATTTCTCTAATAATTAGTGATGTTGAGCAGCTTTTCATGTGCGTCTTGGCCATCTCTGTGTCTTCTTTGAAGAAACGTCTCTTTAGATCTTCTGCACATTTTTGTATTGGGTTGTTTGTTTTATTAATATTAAGCTGCATGAGATGTTTATATATACTGGAGATTAAACCTTTGTCCATTGATTCGTTGGTGAACGTTTTCGCCCATCTGAGGGTTGCCTTTTTCCATTCCCGTTTTTTTAACAAAGAAGAAACAAGCAAAAGAAGCAGAACACTAATGTGCGTGAATTATGCCTCTTGAATCTGTCGTTTTGAAATATGGACGTCTTTTGAATTTTTTGGTCGATATATGACCCCAGGATTTGTTTTCAGGGCAGGTGTCATTTACAGGCCTGTAATGATTTGGATATCCACTGACCATTAGCGCTGCTGGGATTGAAGCTGCTGTTGTGTGAAACGGCCACAAGGTAGCAGCAGTTCTCCCTTACCAAATCTGGTTACTAGGGCAGCAGAGCCTCAATGGAAGTCGCGTTCTAGATTGGAATGAAGAACGGAATGTGCCAGGAGAAAGCCCCTCAAGTTTGTCTCACTACTTCTTGTTCGTGTTTTTAATTTAATTTTTTATTTTTTATTACAGCAAGTTTGAGTACAACGTTTAGCTTGTTGTAGGTGTGCAAGAGGTGGTTCTTTTACACATATACATATGTCTGTTCTTCCTGGGATCCTTTTCCCATGTACGTTATGACAGAATGTTGAGTAGTCTTCTCTTGGTACTCCGTAGGTCTTTGGTGATTATATACGTCTACTGTGTTTGTATATGTCTGTTAACCCCAATATCGTAATGAATTCAATCCTCACACCTTTGCTTTGGTGAACCATAAGTTTGTTTAATGAATCTGTGATTGCCCTTCTCCGTGGAAATATCTGCCCTGGTATCAATTTATAGGTAACACCTATAAGTGATATGATATGATATGTGTCTTTCACTTTCTGACTTACTCCAAGTCACGTGATTACCTCGAGACTCATCTACGGTGTGGCAAATGGCATTGTGTGCTTTTTTTCCTTGGCGAATATTCTGTCTTAGCGAGGTCCATTTTCTGCAATGTGATTCCCTGAGGGCTGATGATTAGCTGACCTGGGCAGCCTGACACTGCCGGCAAGCCCTCCCCAGGTGTGCCTGGGTTGAGGTCAATATAAACAGCACTCCAGGCAGCAATAGCCCCTGCAGCTGTGCCTGACTCCATATTCTTTGCCCCGTCAGCAGTCTCGGGGCTGTGCTGGTGGGAGGGTGTCAGTGTCCACGGCTTTGTGGGTGGCCCGGTGTGAGTGGGGCTCTGCTGCACTTTCTGCAGGAGTTGCCAGGCTGCCACCTGTAAAGAAGAGGATATGTCACCCATAACTTCCACTGGAATATGTCTCCGGGCTGAGGTGAGTAAGGAAAAAAAGGAGTGGGGGCCGGGACAGGAGGGGTATCTCAGGCAGGGCAATGGAAAGCTTCCAGAAGTGCGCCCGTGGCCAGGACCATCCTGGCTGACCTGCAGGCACCAAGTTGGCCTGCGTGCTGTCGCTGGTGTGGCTCCACGCCCCTTCCTCTAGGCTTTCAAGCGCTTGTACATATTCAGGTGTTTCACCTGGGAAGGGTGGGAACAGTTCAGCAGCAGCTGGCCTTGGGCTCAGCTCAGGTTTACTCACAGAGGCCTCGGCACACTCCCCCAGCTTTGCAATAAGGACACTCCTTGCGTGGGCGGGCGGGGTTGCTGGCTGTATGGGAGATGATTCCCCACCTCTGACCAATTTCAGAATTGTTTACCACTGGAGCAAGTGCCTTGGTAGTGTTTTCCTCTGTATAACTGTTAGGTACAGTTTTTTTTTTTTTTTGGTTCAAGTTAGATTTTATTCCTCTTTTATGTATTTATGGATATAAGCATGGAAATAATTCATTCTTATAAATTCATCAGTGTGAATGGAAGAACTTTTTTTCTGTGTTATTTTTACATTTTATTTTTCAAAATTTTGAAATTTAATTTAATTTATTTTTTTATACAGTAGGTTATTACTAGTTATCTATTTTATGCATATACATGTATACAGGTCAATCCCAATTTCACAACTCATCCCACCACCACCACCCCATGGCTTCCCCCACTTTGTGTCCATACGTTTGTTCCCTACCTCTGTGTCTCTATTTCTGCCCTGCACACCAGTTCATCTGTACCATTTTTCTAGGTTCCACATATAGGCATTAATATACAATATTTGTTTTTCTCTTTGTGACTTACTTCACTCTGTATGACAGTCTCTAGATCCATCAACTTCTCTACAAATGACCCAGTTTCATTCCTTTTTATGGCTGAGTAATATTCCATTTTATATATGTACCACATCTTTATCCATTCGTCTGTCTGTGGGCATTTAGGTTGCTTCCATTACCTGGCTATTGTAAATAGTGCTGCAATGAACATTGTGGTGAATGTGTCTTTGTGATTTATGGTTTTCTCTGGGTATATGCCCAGAAGTGGGATTGCTGGATCGTATGGTAATTCTCTTTTTAGTTTTTTAAAGGAACCTCCATACTGTTCTCCATAGTGACTGTATCAATTTACATTCCCACCAATAGCGGAAGAGGGTTCCTTTTGTCCACACCCTCCCCAGAATTTGTTGTTTGTAGATTATCTGATGATGCCGATTCTAACAGGTGTGAGGTCTTACCTCATTGTAGTTTTGTTCTGCATTTCTCTAATAATTAGTGATGTTGAGCAGCTTTTCATGTGCGTCTTGGCCATCTCTGTGTCTTCTTTGAAGAAACGTCTCTTTAGATCTTCTGCCCATTTTTGTATTGGGTTGTTTGTTTTATTAATATTAAGCTGCATGTGCTGTTTATATATATTGGAGATTAAACCTTTGTCCATTGATTCGTTTGTGAACGTTTTCGCCCATTCTGAGGGTTGCCTTTTTCCAGTCCCGTTTTTTTAACAAAGAAAGAAAGAAAGCAAAAGAAGCAGAACACTAATGTGCATGAAATATGCCTCTTGAAACTGTCGTTTTGAAATATGGACGTCTTTTGAATTTTTTGGTCGATATATGACCCCAGGATTTGTTTTCAGGGCAGGTGTCATTTACAGGCCTGTAATGATTTGGAATATCCACTGACCATTAGCGCTGGGATTAAAGCTGCTGTTGTGTGAAACGGCCACAAGGTGGCAGCAGTTCTCCCTTACCAAATCTGGTTACTAGGGCAGCAGAGCCTCAATGGAAGTCGCGTTCTAGATTGGAATGTAGAACGGAATGTGCCAGGAGAAAGCCCCTCAAGTTTGTCTCACTACTTCTTGTTCGTGTTTTTAATTTAATTTTTTATTTTTTATTACAGCAAGTTTGAGTACGACGTTTAGCTTGTTGTAGGTGTGCAAGAGGTGGTTCTTTTACACATATACATATGTCTGCTCTTCCTGGGATCCTTTTCCCATGTACGTTATGACAGAATGTTGAGTAGTCTTCTCTTGGTACTTCGTAGGTCTTTGGTGATTATATACATCTACTGTGTTTGTATATGTCTGTTAACCCCAATATCGTAATGAATTCAATCCTCACACCTTTCCTATGGTGAACCATAAGTTTGTTTAATGAATCTGTGATTGCCCTTCTCCGTGGAAATATCTGCCCTGGTATCAATTTATAGGTAACACCTATAAGTGATATGATATGATATGTCTTTCACTTTCTGACTTACTCCAAGTCACGTGATTACCTCTAGACTCATCTACGGTGCTGCAAATGGCATTGTGTGCTTCTTTTCCTTGGCGAATATTCTGTCTTAGCGAGGTCCATTTTCTGCAATGTGATTCCCCGAGGGCTGAGGATTAGCTGACCTGGGCAGCCTGACCCTGCCGGCAAGCCCTCCCCAGGTGTGCCTGTGTTGAGGTCAATATAAACAGCACTCCAGGCAGCAATAGCCCCTGCAGCTGTGCCTGACTCCATATTCCCTGCCCCGTCAGCAGTCTCGGGGCTGTGCTGGTGGGAGGGTGTGAGGGTCCACGGCTTTGTGGGTGGCCCGGTGTGAGTGGGGCTCTGCTGGACTTTCTGCAGGAGTTGCCAGGCTGCCACCTGTAAAGAAGAGGATGTGTCACCCATAACTTCCACTGGAATATCTCTCCGGGCTGAGGTGAGTAAGGAAAAAAAGGAGTGGGGGCCGGGACAGGAGGGGTATCTCAGGCAGGGCAATGGAAAGCTTCCAGAAGAGCGCCCGTGGCCAGGACCATCCTGGCTGACCTGCAGGCACCAAGGTGGCCTGCGTGCTGTCGCTGGTGTTGCTCACGGCCGTTCCTCTAGGCTTTCAAGCCCTTGTACATATTCAGGTGTTTCACCTGGGAAGGGTGGGAACAGTTCAGCAGCAGCTGGCCTGGGGCTGAGCTCACGTTTACTCACAGAGGCCTCGGCACGGTCCCCCAGCTTTGCAATAAGGACACTCCTTGCGTGGGCGGGCGGGGCGGCTGGCTGTATGGGAGATGATTCCCCACCTCTGACCAATTTTAGAATTGTTTACCACTGGAGCAAGTGCCTTGGTAGTGTTTTCCTCTGTATAACTGTTAGGTTCTGTTTTTTTTTTTTTGGTTCAAGTTAGATTTTATTCCTCTTTTATGTATTTATGGATATAAGCATGGAAATAATTCATTCTTATAAATACATCAGTGTGAATGGAAGAACTTTTTTTCTGTTTTATTTTTACCTTTTATTTTTAAAAATTTTGAAATTTAATTTAATTTATTTTTTTATACTGTAGGTTATTATTAGTTATCTATTTTATGCATATACATGTATACAGGTCAATCCCAATCTCCCAACTCATCCCACCACCACCACCCCATGGCTTCCCCCACTTTGTGTCCATACGTTTGTTCCCTACCTCTGTGTCTCTTTCTGCCATGCAAACCAGTCCATTTTTCTAGGTTCCACATATAGGCAATAATATACAATATTTGTTTTTCTCTTTGTGACTTACTTCACTCTGTATGACAGTCTCTAGATCCATCAACTTCTCTACAAATGACCCAGTTTCATTCCTTTTTATGGCTGAGTAATATTCCATTTTATATATGTACCACATCTTTATCCATTCGTCTGTCTGTGGGCATTTAGGTTGCTTCCATTACCTGGCTATTGTAAATAGTGCTGCAATGAACATTGTGGTGAATGTGTCTTTGTGATTTATGGTTTTCTCTGGGTATATGCCCAGAAGTGGGATTGCTGGATCCTATGGTAATTCTCTTTTTAGTTTTTTAAAGGAACCTCCATACTGTTCTCCATAGTGACTGTATCAATTTACATTCCCACCAATAGCGGAAGAGGGTTCCTTTTGTCCACACCCTCCCCAGAATTTGTTGTTTGTAGATTATCTGATGATGCCGATTCTAACAGGTGTGAGGTCTTACCTCATTGTAGATTTGATTTGCATTTCTCTAATAATTAGTGATGTTGAGCAGCTTTTTATGTGCGTCTTGGCCATCTCTGTGTCTTCTTTAAAGAAACGTCTCTTTAGATCTTCTGCCCATTATTGTATTGGGTTGTTTGTTTTATTAATATTAAGCTGCATGAGATGTTTATATATATTGGAGATTAAACCTTTGTCCATTGATTCGTTTGTGAACGTTTTCGCCCATTCTCTGGGTTGCCTTTTTCCATTCCCGTTTTTTTAACAAAAAAAGAAAGAAAGCAAAAGAAGCAGAACACTAATGTGCGTGAAATATGCCTCTTGAAACTGTCGTTTTGAAATATGGACGTCTTTTGAATTTTTTGGTCGATATATGACCCCAGGATTTGTTTTCAGGGCAGGTGTCATTTACAGGCCTGTAATGATTTGGAATATCCACTCACCATTAGCGCTGGGATTAAAGCTGCTGTTGTGTGAAACGGCCACAAGGTGGCAGCAGTTCTCCCTTACCAAATCTGGTTACTAGGGCAGCAGAGCCTCAATGGACGTCGCGTTCTAGATTGGAATGTAGAACGGAATGTGCCAGGAGAAAGCCCCTCAAGTTTGTCTCACTACTTCTTGTTCGTGTTTTTAATTTAATTTTTTATTTTTTATTACAGCAAGTGTGAGTACAACGTTTAGCTTGTTGTAGGTGTGCAAGAGGTGGTTCTTTTACACATATACATATGTCTGTTCTTCCTGGGATCCTTTTCCCATGTACGTTATGACAGAATGTTGAGTAGTCTTCTCTTGGTACTCCGTAGGTCTTTGGTGATTATAAACGTCTACTGTGTTTGTATATGTCTGTTAACCCCAATATCGTAATGAATTCAATCCTCACAACTTTCCTTTGGTGAACCATAAGTTTGTTTAATGAATCTGTGATTGCCCTTCTCCGTGGAAATATCTGCCCTGGTATCAATTTATAGGTAACACCTATAAGTGATATGATATGTGTCTTTCACTTTCTGACATACTCCAAGTCACGTGATTACCTCTAGACTCATCTACGGTGCTGCAAATTGCATTGTGTCCTTTTTTCCTTGGCGAATATTCTGTCTTAGCGAGGTCCATTTTCTGCAATGTGATTCCCTGAGGGCTGAGGATTAGCTGACCTGGGGCAGCCTGACTCTGCCGGCAAGCCCTCCCCAGGTGTGCCTGGGTTGAGGTCAATATAAACAGCACTCCAGGCAGCAATAGCCCCTGCAGCTCTGCCTGACTCCATATTCTCTGCCCCATCAGCAGTCTCGGGGCTGTGCTGGTGGGAGGGCGTGAGGGTCCAAGGCTTTGTGGGTGGCCCGGTGTGAGTGGGGCTCTGCTGGACTTTCTGCAGGAGTTGCGAGGATGCAACCTGTAAAGAAGAGGATGTGTCACCCATAACTTCCACTGGAATATCTCTCCTGGCTGAGGTGAGGAAGGAAAAAAAGGAGTGGGGGCCGGGACAGGAGGGTTATCTCAGGCAGGGCAATGGAAAGCTTCCAGAAGAGCGCCCGTGGCCAGGACCATCCTGGCTGACCTGCAGGCACAAAGTTGGCCTGCGTGCTGTCGCTGGTGTGGCTCCACGGCCCTTCCTCTAGGCTTTCAAGCCCTTGTACATATTCAGGTGTTTCACCTGGGAAGGGTGGGAACAGTGCAGCAGCAGCTGGCCTGGGGCTCAGCTCACGTTTACTCACAGAGGCCTCGGCACGGTCCCACAGCTTTGCAATAAGGACGCTCCTTGCGTGGGCGGGCGTGGCTGCTGGCTGTATGGGGGATGATTCCCCACCTCTGACCAATTTCAGAATTGTTTACCACTGGAGCAAGTGCCTTGGTTGTGTTTCCCTCTGTGTAACTGTTAGGTGCAGCTTTTTTTTTTCTTTTTTGGTTCAAGTTAGATTTTATTCCTCTTTTATGTATTTATGGATATAAGCATGGAAATAATTCATTCTTATAAATACATCAGTGTGAATGGAAGAACTTTTTTTCTGTTTTATTTTTACATTTTATTTTTAAAATTTTTGAAATTTAATTTTATTTATTTTTTTTATACAGTAGGTTATTATTAGTTATCTAATTTATGCATAGACATGTATACAGGTCAATCCCAATCTCCCAACTCATCCCAACACCACCACCCCATGGCTTCCCCCACTTTGTGTCCATACGTTTGTTCTCTACCTCTGTGTCTATTTCAGCCCTGCAAACCAGTTCATCTGTACCATTTTTCTACGTTCCACATATAGGCATTAATATACAATATTTGTTTTTCTCTTTCTGACTTACTTCACTCTGTATGACAGTCTCTAGATCCATCAACTTCTCTACAAATGACCCAGTTTCATTCCTTTTTATGGCTGAGTAATATTCCATTTTATATATGTACCACATCTTTATCCATTCGTCTGTCTGTGGGCATTTAGGTTGCTTCCATTACCTGGCTATTGTAAATAGTGCTGCAATGAATATTGTGGTGAATGTGTCTTTGTGATTTATGGTTTTCTCTGGGTATATGCCCAGAAGTGGGATTGCTGGATCCTATGGTAATTCTCTTTTTAGTTTTTTAAAGGAACCTCCATACTGTTCTCCATAGTGACTGTATCAATTTACATTCCCACCAATAGCGGAAGAGGGTTCCTTTTGTCCACACCCTCCCCAGAATTTGTTGTTTGTAGATTATCTGATGATGCCGATTCTAACAGGTGTGAGGTCTTACCTCATTGTAGTTTTGATTTGCATTTCTCTAATAATTAGTGACGTTGAGCAGCTTTTCATGTGCGTCTTGGTCATCTCTGTGTCTTCTTTGAAGAAACGTCTCTTTAGATCTTCTGCCCATTTTTGTATTGGGTTGTTTGTTTTATTAATATTAAGCTGCATGAGCTGTTTATATATATTGCAGATTAAACCTTTGTCCATTGATTCGTTTGTGAACGTTTTCGCCCATTCTGAGGGTTGCCTTTTTCCATTCCCGTATTTTTAACAAAGAAAGAAAGCAATCAAAAGAAGCAGAACACTAATGTGCGTGAAATATGCCTCTTGAAACTGTGGTTTTGAAATATGGACGTCTTTTGAATTTTTTGGTCGATATATGACCGCAGGATTTGTTTTCAGGGCAGGTGTCATTTACAGGCCTGTAATGATTTGGAATATCCACTGACCATTAGCGCTGGGATTAAAGCTGCTGTTGTGTGAAACGGCCACAAGGTGGCAGCAGTTCTCCCTTACCAAATCTGGTTACTAGGGCAGCAGAGCCTCAATGGACGTCGCGTTCTAGATTGGAATTTAGAACGGAATGTGCCAGGAGAAAGCCCCTCAAGTTTGTCTCACTACTTCTTGTTCGTGTTTTTAATTTAATTTTTTATTTTTTATTACAGCAAGTTTGAGTACAACGTTTAGCTTGTTGTAGGTGTGCAAGAGGTGGTTCTTTTACACATATACATATGTCTGTTCTTCCTGGGATCCTTTTCCCAGGTACGTTATGACAGAATGTTGAGTAGTCTTCTCTTGGTACTCCGTAGGTCTTTGGTGATTATATACGTCTACTGTGTTTGTATATGTCTGTTAACCCCAATATCGTAATGAATTCAATCCTCACACCTTTCCTTTGGTGAACCATAAGTTTGTTTAATGAATCTGTGTTTGCCCTTCTCCGTGGAAATATCTGCCCTGGTATCAATTTATACGTAACACCTATAAGTGATAGGATATGATATGTGTCTTTCACTTTCTGACTTACTCCAAGTCACGTGATTACCTCTAGACTCATCTACGGTGCTGCAAATGGCATTGTGTCCTTCTTTTCCTTGGCGAATATTCTGTCTTAGCGAGGTGCATTTTCTGCAATGTGATTCCCTGATGGCTGAGGATTTGCTGACCTGGGCAGCCTGACCCTGCCGGCAAGCCCTCCCCAGGTGTGCCTGGGTTGAGGTCAATATAAACAGCACTCCAGGCAGCAATAGCCCCTGCAGCTCTGCCTGACTCCATATTCTCTGCCCCATCAGCAGTCTCGGGGCTGTGCTGGTGGGAGGGCGTGAGGGTCCAAGGCTTTGTGGGTGGCCCGGTGTGAGTGGGGCTCTGCTGGACTTTCTGCAGGAGTTGCGAGGATGCAACCTGTAAAGAAGATGTTGTGTCACCCATAACTTCCACTGGAATATCTCTCCGGTCTGAGGTGAGGAAGGAAAAAAAGGAGTGGGGGCCGGGACAGGAGGGTTATCTCAGGCAGGGCAATGGAAAGCTTCCAGAAGAGCGCCCGTGGCCAGGACCATCCTGGCTGACCTGCAGGCACAAAGTTGGCCTGCGTGCTGTCGCTGGTGTGGCTCCACGGCCCTTCCTCTAGGCTTTCAAGCCCTTGTACATATTCAGGTGTTTCACCTGGGAAGGGTGGGAACAGTGCAGCAGCAGCTGGCCTGGGGCTCAGCTCACGTTTACTCACAGAGGCCTCGGCACGGTCCCACAGCTTTGCAATAAGGACGCTCCTTGCGTGGGCGGGCGTGGCTGCTGGCTGTATGGGGGATGATTCCCCACCTCTGACCAATTTCAGAATTGTTTACCACTGGAGCAAGTGCCTTGGTTGTGTTTCCCTCTGTGTAACTGTTAGGTGCAGCTTTTTTTTTTCTTTTTTGGTTCAAGTTAGATTTTATTCCTCTTTTATGTATTTATGGATATAAGCATGGAAATAATTCATTCTTATAAATACATCAGTGTGAATGGAAGAACTTTTTTTCTGTTTTATTTTTACATTTTATTTTTAAAATTTTTGAAATTTAATTTTATTTATTTTTTTTATACAGTAGGTTATTATTAGTTATCTAATTTATGCATAGACATGTATACAGGTCAATCCCAATCTCCCAACTCATCCCAACACCACCACCCCATGGCTTCCCCCACTTTGTGTCCATACGTTTGTTCTCTACCTCTGTGTCTATTTCAGCCCTGCAAACCAGTTCATCTGTACCATTTTTCTACGTTCCACATATAGGCATTAATATACAATATTTGTTTTTCTCTTTCTGACTTACTTCACTCTGTATGACAGTCTCTAGATCCATCAACTTCTCTACAAATGACCCAGTTTCATTCCTTTTTATGGCTGAGTAATATTCCATTTTATATATGTACCACATCTTTATCCATTCGTCTGTCTGTGGGCATTTAGGTTGCTTCCATTACCTGGCTATTGTAAATAGTGCTGCAATGAATATTGTGGTGAATGTGTCTTTGTGATTTATGGTTTTCTCTGGGTATATGCCCAGAAGTGGGATTGCTGGATCCTATGGTAATTCTCTTTTTAGTTTTTTAAAGGAACCTCCATACTGTTCTCCATAGTGACTGTATCAATTTACATTCCCACCAATAGCGGAAGAGGGTTCCTTTTGTCCACACCCTCCCCAGAATTTGTTGTTTGTAGATTATCTGATGATGCCGATTCTAACAGGTGTGAGGTCTTACCTCATTGTAGTTTTGATTTGCATTTCTCTAATAATTAGTGACGTTGAGCAGCTTTTCATGTGCGTCTTGGCCATCTCTGTGTCTTCTTTGAAGAAACGTCTCTTTAGATCTTCTGCCCATTTTTGTATTGGGTTGTTTGTTTTATTAATATTAAGCTGCATGAGCTGTTTATATATATTGGAGATTAAACCTTTGTCCATTGATTCGTTTGTGAACGTTTTCGCCCATTCTGAGGGTTGCCTTTTTCCATTCCCGTATTTTTAACAAAGAAAGAAAGCAATCAAAAGAAGCAGAACACTAATGTGCGTGAAATATGCCTCTTGAAACTGTGGTTTTGAAATATGGACGTCTTTTGAATTTTTTGGTCGATATATGACCGCAGGATTTGTTTTCAGGGCAGGTGTCATTTACAGGCCTGTAATGATTTGGAATATCCACTGACCATTAGCGCTGGGATTAAAGCTGCTGTTGTGTGAAACGGCCACAAGGTGGCAGCAGTTCTCCCTTACCAAATCTGGTTACTAGGGCAGCAGAGCCTCAATGGACGTCGCGTTCTAGATTGGAATGTAGAACGGAATGTGCCAGGAGAAAGCCCCTCAAGTTTGTCTCACTACTTCTTGTTCGTGTTTTTAATTTAATTTTTTATTTTTTATTACAGCAAGTTTGAGTACAACGTTTAGCTTGTTGTAGGTGTGCAAGAGGTGGTTCTTTTACACATATACATATGTCTGTTTTTCCTGGGATCCTTTTCCCAGGTACGTTATGACAGAATGTTGAGTAGTCTTCTCTTGGTACTCCGTAGGTCTTTGGTGATTATATACGTCTACTGTGTTTGTATATGTCTGTTAACCCCAATATCGTAATGAATTCAATCCTCACACCTTTCCTTTGGTGAACCATAAGTTTGTTTAATGAATCTGTGATTGCCCTTCTCCGTGAAAATATCTGCCCTGGTATCAATTTATACGTAACACCTATAAGTGATATGATATGATATGTGTCTTTCACTTTCTGACTTACTCCTAGTCACGTGATTACCTCTAGACTCATCTATGGTGCTGCAAATGGCATTGTGTCCTTTTTTTCCTTGGCGAACATTCTGTCTTAGCGAGGTCCATTTTCTGCAATGTGATTCCCTGAGGGCTGAGGATTAGCTGACCTGGGCAGCCTGACCCTGCCGGCAAGCCCTCCCCAGGTGTGCCTGGGTTGAGGTCAATACAAACAGCACTCCAGGCTGCAATAGCCCCTGAGGCTGTGCCTGACACCATATACTCTGCCCCGTCAGCAGTCTCGGGGCTGTGCTGCTGGGACGCTGTGAGGGTCCACGGCTTTGTGGGTGGCCCGGTGTGAGTGGGGCTCTGCGGGACTTTCTGCAGGAGTTGCCAGGCTGCCACCTGTAAAGAAGAGGATGTGTCACCCATAACTTCCACTGGAATAACTCTCCGGGCTGAGGTGAGGAAGGAAAAAAAGGAGTGGGTGCCGGGACAGGAGGGGTATCTCAGGCAGGCCAATGGAAAGCTTCCAGAAGAGCGCCCGTGGCCGGGACCATCCTGGCTGACCTGCAGGCACCAAGTTGGCCTGCGTGCTGTCGCTGGTGTGGCTCCACGGCCCTTCCTCTAGGCTTTCAAGCCCTTGTACATATTCAGGTGTTTCACCTGGGAAGGGTGGGAACAGTGCAGCAGCAGCTGGCCTGGGGCTCAGCTCACGTTTACTCACAGAGGCCTCGGCACGGTCCCACAGCTTTGCAATAAGGACGCTCCTTGAGTGGGCGGGCGGGGCTGATGGCTGTATGGGGGATGATTCCCCACCTCTGACCAATTTCAGAATTGTTTACCACTGGAGCAAGTGCCTTGGTTGTGTTTCCCTCTGTATAACTGTTAGGTTCAGCTTTTTTTTCTTTTTTGGTTCAAGTTAGATTTAATTCCCCTTTTATGTATTTATGGATATAAGCATGGAACTAATTCATTCTTATAAATACATCAGTGTGAAAGGAAGAACTTTTTTTCTGTTTTATTTTTACATTATATTTTTAAAAATTTTGAAATTTAATTTTATTTATTTTTTTATACAGTAGGTTATTATTAGTTATCTATTTTATGCCTTGATATGTATACAGGTCAATCCCAATCTCCCAACTCATCCCACCACCACCACCCCATGGCTTCCCCCACTTTGTGTCCATACGTTTGCTCTCTGCCTCTGTGTCCCTATATCTGCCCTGCAAACCAGTTCATCTGTACCATTTTTTCTAGGTTCCAAATATAGGCATTAATATACAATATTTGTTTTTCTCTTTCTGACTTACTTCACTCTGTATGACAGTCGCTAGATCCGTAAACTTCTCTACAAATGACCCAGTTTCATTCCTTTTTATGGCTGAGTAATATTCCATTTTATATATGTACCACATCTTTATCCATTCGTCTGTCTGTGGCCATTTAGGTTGCTTCCATTACCTGGCTATTGTAAATAGTGCTGCAATGAACATTGTGGTGAATGTGTCTCTGTGATTTATAATTTTCTCTGGGTATATGCCCAGAAGTGGGATTGCTGGATCCTATGGTAATTCTCTTTTTAGTTTTTTAAAGGAACCTCCATACTGTTCTCCATAGTGACTGTATCAATTTACATTCCCACCAATAGCGGAAGAGGGTTCCTTTTGTCCACACCCTCGCCAGAATTTGTTGTTTGTAGATTATCTGATGATACCGATTCTAACAGGTGTGAGGTCTTACCTCATTGTAGTTTTGATTTGCATTTCTCTAATAATTAGTGATGTTGAGCAGCTTGTCATGTGCGTCTTGGCCATCTCTGTGTCTACTTTGAAGAAACGTCTATTTAGATCTTCTGCCCATTTTTGTATTGGGTTGTTTGTTTTATTAATATTAAGCTGCATGAGCTGTTTATATATATTGGAGATTAAACCTTTGTCCATTGATTCGTTTGTGAACGTTTTCGCCCATTCTGAGGGTTGCCTTTTTCCATTCCCGTTTTTTTAACAAAGAAAGCAAGCAAGCAAAAGAAGCAGAACACTAATGTGCGTGAAATATGCCTCTTGAAACTGTCGTTTTGAAATATGGACGTCTTTTGAATTTTTTGGTCGATATATGACCCCAGGATTTGTTTTCAGGGCAGGTGTCATTTACAGGCCTGTAATGATTTGGAATATCCACTGACCATTAACGCTGGGATTAAAGCTGCTGTTGTGTGAAACGGCCACAAGGTGGCAGCAGTTCTCCCTTACCAAAGCTGGTTACTAGGGCAGCAGAGACTCAATGGAAGTCGCGTTCTAGATTGGAATGTAGAACGGAATGTGCCAGGAGAAAGCCCCTCAAGTTTGTCTCACTACTTCTTGTTCGTGTTTTTAATTTAATTTTTTATTTTTTATTACAGCAAGTTTGAGAACAACGTTTAGCTTGTTGTAGGTGTGCAAGAGGTGGTTCTTTTACACATATACATATGTCTGTTCTTCCTGGGATCCTTTTCCCATGTACGTTATGACAGAATGTTGAGTAGTCTTCTCTTGGTACTCCGTAGGTCTTTGGTGATTATATACGTCTACTGTGTTTGTATATGTCTGTTAACCCCAATATCGTAATGAATTCAATCCTCACACCTTTACTTTGGTGAACCATAAGTTTGTTTAATGAATCTGTGATTGCCCTTCTCCGTGGAAATATCTGCCCTGGTATCAATTTATAGGTAACACCTATAAGTGATATGATATGATATGTGTCTTTCACTTTCTGACTTACTCCAAGTCACGTGATTACCTCGAGACTCATCTACGGTGCTGCAAATGGCATTGTGTCCTTTTTTTCCTTGGCGAATATTCTGTCTTAGCGAGGTCCATTTTCTGCAATGTGATTCCCTGAGGGCTGAGGATTAGCTGACCTGGGCAGCCTGACCCTGCCGGCAAGCCCTCCCCAGGTGTGCCTGGGTTGAGGTCAATATAAACAGCACTCCAGGCAGCAATAGCCCCTGCAGCTGTGCCTGACTCCATATTCTCTGCCCCGTCAGCAGTCTCGGGGCTGTGCTCGTGGGAGGGTGTGAGGGTCCACGGCTTTGTGGGTGGCCCGGTGTGAGTGGGGCTCTGCTGGACTTTCGGCAGGAGTTGCCAGGCTGCCACCTGTAAAGAAGAGGATGTGTCACCCATAACTTCCACTGGAATATCTCTCCGGGCTGAGGTGAGGAAGGAAAAAAAGGAGTGGGGGCCGGGACAGGAGGGGTATCTCAGGCAGGGCAATAGAAAGCTTCCAGAAGAGCGCCCGTGGCCAGTACCATCCTGGCTGACCTGCAGGCACCAAGTTGGCCTGCGTGCTGTCGCTGGTGTGGCTCCACGGCCCTTCCTCTAGGCTTTCAAGCCCTTGTACATATTCAGGTGTTTCACCTGGGAAGGGTGGGAACAGTTCAGCAGCATCTGGCCTGGAGCTCAGCTCAGGTTCACTCACAGAGGCCTCGGCACGGTCTCCCAGCTTTGCAATGAGGATGCTCCTTGCGTGGGCGGGCGGGGCTGCTGGCTGTATGGGAGATGATTCCCCACCTCTGACCAATTTCAGAATTCTTTACCACTGGAGCAAGTGCCTTGGTAGTGTTTTCCTCTGTATAACTGTTAGGTTCAGTTTTTTTTTTCTTTTTTGGTTCAAGTTAGATTTTATTCCTCATTTATGTATTTATAGATATAAGCATGGAAATAATTCATTCGTATAAATACATCAGTGTGAATGGAAGAACTTTTTTTCTGTTTTATTTTTACATTTTATTTTTAAAAAATTTGAAATTTAATTTTAGTTATTTTTTTATACAGTAGGTTATTATTAGTTATCTATTTTATGCATAGACATGTATACAGGTCAATCGTAATCTCCCAACTCATCCCACCACCACCACCCCATGGCTTCCCCCACTTTGTGTCCATACGTTTGTTCTCTACCTCTGTGTCTCTATTTCTGCCTTGCAAACCAGTTCATCTCTACCATTTTTCTAGGTTCCACATATAGGCATTAATATACAATATTTGTTTTTCTCTTTCTGGCTTACTTCACTCTGTATGAAAGTCTCTAGATCCATCAACTTCTCTACAAATGACCCAGTTTCATTCCTTTTTATGGCTGAGTAATATTCCATTTTGTATATGTACCACATTTTTATCCATTCGTCTGTCTGTGGGCATTTAGGTTGCTTCCATTACCTGGCTATTGTAAATAGTGCTGCAATGAACATTGTGGTGAATGTGTCTTTGTGATTTATGGTTTTCTCTGGGTATATGCCCAGAAGTGGGATTGCTGGATCCTATGGTAATTCTCTTTTTAGTTTTCTAAAGGATCCTCCATACTGTTCTCCATAGTGACTGTATCAATTTACATTCCCACCAATAGCGGAAGAGGGTTCCTTTTGTCCACACCCTCCCCAGAATTTGTTGTTTGTAGATTATCTGATGATGCCGATTGTAACAGGTGTGAGGTCTTACCTCATTGTAGTTTTGATTTGCATTTCTCTAATAATTAGTGATGTTGAGCAGCTTTTCATGTGCGTCTTGGCCATCTCTGTGTCTTCTTTGAAGAAACGTCTCTTTAGATCTTCTGCCCATTTTTGTATTGGGTTGTCTGTTTTATTAATATTAAGCTGCATGAGCTGTTTATATATATTGGAGATTAAACCTTTGTCCATTGATTCGTTTGTGAATGTTTTCGCCCATTCTGAGGGTTGCCTTTTACCATTCCCGTTTTTTTTAACAAAGAAAGAAAGAAAGCAAAAGAAGCAGAACACTAATGTGCGTGAAATATGCCTCTTGAAACTGTCGTTTTGAAATATGGACGTCTTTTGAATTTTTTGGTCGATATATGACCCCAGGATTTGTTTTCAGGGCAGGTGTCATTTACAGGCCTGTAATGATTTGGAATATCCACTGACCATTAGCGCTGGCATTAAACCTGCAGTTGTGTGAAACGGCCACAAGGTGGCAGCAGTTCTCCCTTACCAAATCTGGTTACTAGGGCAGCAGAACCTCAATGGAAGTCGTGTTCTAGATTGGAATGTAGAACGGAATGTGCCAGGAGAAAGCCCCTCAAGTTTGTCTCACTACTTCTTGTTCGTGTTTTTAATTTAATTTTTTATTTTTTATTACAGCAAGTTTGAGTACAACGTTTAGCTTGTTGTAGGTGTGCAAGAGGTGGTTCTTTTACACATATACATATGTCTGTTCTTCCTGGGATCCTTTTCCCATGTACGTTATGACAGAATGTTGAGTAGTCTTCTCTTGGTACTCCGTAGGTCTTTGGTGATTATATACGTCTACTGTGTTTGTATCTGTCTGTTAACACGAATATCGTAATGAATTCAATCCTCACACCTTTCCTTTGGTGAACCATAAGTTTGTTTAATGAATCTGTGATTGCCCTTCTCCGTGGAAATATCTGCCCTGGTATCAATTTATAGGTAACACCTATAAGTGATATGATATGATATGTGTCTTTCACTTTCTGACTTACTCCAAGTCACGTGATTACCTCGAGACTCATCTACGGTGCTGCAAATGGCATTGTGTGCTTTTTTTCCTTGGCGAATATTCTGTCTTAGCGAGGTCCATATTCTGCAATGTGATTCCCTGAGGGCTGAGGTTTAGCTGACCTGGGCAGCCTGACCCTGCCGGCAAGCCCTCCCCAGGTGTGCCTGGGTTGAGGTCAATATAAACAGCACTCCAGGCAGCAATAGCCCCTGCAGCTGTGCCTGACTCCATATCCTCTGCCCCGTCAGCAGTCTCGGGGCTGTGCTGGTGGGAGGGTGTGAGGGTCCACGGCTTTGTGGGTGGCCCGGTGTGAGTGGGGCTCTGCTGGACTTTCGGCAGGAGTTGCCAGGCTGCCACCTGTAAAGAAGAGGATGTGTCACCCATAACTTCCACTGGAATATCTCTCCGGGCTGAGGTGAGGAAGGGAAAAAAGGAGTGGGGGCCGGGACAGGAGGGGTATCTCAGGCAGGGCAATAGAAAGCTTCCAGAAGAGCGCCCGTGGCCAGTACCATCCTGGCTGACCTGCAGGCACCAAGTTGGCCTGCGTGCTGTCGCTGGTGTGGCTCCACGGCCCTTCCTCTAGGCTTTCAAGCCCTTGTACATATTCAGGTGTTTCACCTGGGAAGGGTGGGAACAGTTCAGCAGCATCTGGCCTGGGGCTCAGCTCACGTTTACTCACAGAGGCCTCGGCACGGTCTCCCAGCTTTGCAATGAGGATGCTCCTGGTGATGGCGGGCGGGGCTGCTGGCTGTATGGGAGATGATTCCCCACCTGTGACCAATTTCAGAATTGTTTACCACTGGAGCAAGTGCCTTCGTAGTGTTTTCCTCTGTATAATTCTTAGGTTCAGTTTTTTTTTTCTTTATTGGTTCAAGTTAGATTTTATTCCTCATTTATGTATTTATAGATATAAGCATGGAAATAATTCATTCGTATAAATACATCAGTGTGAATGGAAGAACTTTTTTTCTGTTTTATTTTTACATTTTATTTTTTAAAATTTTGAAATTTAATTTTAGTTATTTTTTTTATACAGTAGGTTATTATTAGTTATCTATTTTATGCATAGACATGTATACAGGTCAATCCTAATATCCCAACTCATCCCACCACCACCACCCCATGGCTTCCCCCACTTTGTGTCCATACGTTTGTTCTCTACCGCTGTGTCTCTATTTCTGCCCTGCAAACCAGCTCAACTCTACCATTTTTCTAGGTTCCACATATAGGCATTAATATACAATATTTGTTTTTCTCTTTCTGACTTACTTCACTCTGTATGACAGTCTCTAGATCCATCAACTTCTCTACAAATGACCCAGTTTCATTCCTTTTTATGGCTGAGTAATATTCCATTTTGTATATGTACCACATCTTTATCCATTCGTCGGTCTGTGGGCATTTAGATTGCTTCCATTACCTGGCTATTTTAAATAGTGCTGCAATGAACATTGTGGTGAATGTGTCTCTGTGATTTATGGTTTTCTCTGGGTATATGCCCAGAAGTGGGATTGCTGGATCCTATGGTAATTCTCTTTTTAGTTTTTTAAAGGAACCTCCATACTGTTCTCCATAGTGACTGTATCAATTTACATTCCCACCAATAGCGGAAGAGGGTTCCTTTTGTCCACACCCTCCCCAGAATTTGTTGTTTGTAGATTATCTGATGATGCCGATTCTAACAGGTGTGAGGACTTACCTCATTGTAGTTTTGATTTGCATTTCTCTAATAATTAGTGATGTTGAGCAGCTTTTCATGAGCGTCTTGGCCATCTCTGTGTCTTCTTTGAAGAAACGTCTCTTTAGATCTTCTGCCCATTTTTGTATTGGGTTGTTTGTTTTATTAATATTAAGCTGCATGAGCTGTTTATATATATTGGAGATTAAACCTTTGTCCATTGATTCGTTTGTGAACGTTTTCGCCCATTCTGAGGGTTGCCTTTTTCCATTCCCGTTTTTTTAACAAAGAAAGAAAGAAAGCAAAAGAAGCAGAACACTAATGTGCGTGAAATATGCCTCTTGAAACTGTCGTTTTGAAATATGGACGTCTTTCGAATTTTTTGGTCGATATATGACCCCAGGATTTGTTTTCAGGGCAGGTGTCATTTACAGGCCTGTAATGATTTGGAATATCCACTGACCATTAGCGCTGGCATTAAACCTGCAGTTGTGTGAAACGGCCACAAGGTGGCAGCAGTTCTCCCTTACCAAATCTGGTTACTAGGGCAGCAGAGCCTCAATGGAAGTCGTGTTTTAGATTGGAATGTAGAACGGAATGTGCCAGGAGAAAGCCCCTCAAGTTTGTCTCACTACTTCTTGTTCGTGTTTTTAATTTAATTTTTTATTTTTTATTACAGCAAGTTTGAGTACAACGTTTAGCTTGTTGTAGGTGTGCAAGAGGTGGTTCTTTTACACATATACATATGTCTGTTCTTCCTGGGATCCTTTTCCCATGTACGTTATGACAGAATGTTGAGTAGTCTTCTCTTGGTACTCCGTAGGTCTTTGGTGATTATATACGTCTACTGTGTTTGTATATGTCTGTTAACCCCAATATCGTAATGAATTCAATCCTCACACCTTTTCTTTGGTGAACCATAAGTTTGTTTAATGAATCTGTGATTGCCCTTCTCCGTGGAAATATCTGCCCTGGTATCAATTTATAGGTAACACCTATAAGTGATATGATATGATATGTGTCTTTCACTTTCTGACTTACTCCAAGTCACGTGATTACCTCGAGACTCATCTACGGTGCTGCAAAAGGCATTGTGTCCTTTTTCTCCTTGGCAAATATTCTGTCTTAGCGAGGTCCATTTTCTGCAATGTGATTCCCTGAGGGCTGAGGATTAGCTGACCTGGGCAGCCTGACCCTGCCGACAAGCCCTCCCGAGGTTTGCCTGGGTTGAGGTCAATATAAACAGCACTCCAGGCAGCAATAGCCCCTGCAGCTGTGCCTGACTCCATATTCTCTGCCCCGTCAGCAGTCTCGGGGCTGTGCTGGTGGGAGGGTGTGAGGGTCCACGGCTTTGTGGGTGGCCCGGTGTGAGTGGGGCTCTGCTGGACTTTCGGCAGTAGTTGCCTGGGTGCCACCTGTAAAGAAGAGGATGTGTCACCCATAACATCCACTGGAATATCTCTCCAGGCTGAGGTGAGGAAGGAAAAAAAGGAGTGGGGGCCGGGACAGGAGGGGTATCTCAGGCAGGGCAATAGAAAGCTTCCAGAAGAGCGCCCGTGGCCTGTACCATCCTGGCTGACCTGCAGGCACAAAGTTGGCCTGCGTGCTGTCGCTGGTGTGGCTCCACGGCCCTTCCTCTAGGCTTTCAAGCCCTTGTACATATTCAGGTGTTTCACCTGGGAAGGGTGGGAACAGTTCAGCAGCATCTGGCCTGGGGCTCAGCTCACGTTTACTCACAGAGGCCTCGGCACGGTCTCCCAGCTTTGCAATGAGGATGCTCCTTGCATGGGCGGGCGGGGCTGCTGGCTGTATGGGAGATGATTCCCCACCTCTGACCAATTTCAGAATTGTTTACCAGTGGAGCAAGTGCCTTGGTAGTGTTTTCCTCTGTATAACTGTTAGGTTCAGTTTTTTTTTTTTCTTTTTTGGTTCAAGTTAGATTTTATTCCTCATTTATGTATTTATAGATATAAGCATGGAAATAATTCATTCGTATAAATACATCAGTGTGAATGGAAGAACTTTTTTTCTGTTTTATTTTTACATTTTATTTTTTAAAATTTTTTAATTTAATTTAATTATTTTTTTATACAGTAGGTTATTATTAGTTATCTATTTTTTGCATAGACATGTATACAGGTCAATCCTAATCTCCCAACTCATCCCACCACCACCACCCCATGGCTTCCCCCACTTTGTTTCCATACGTTTGTTCTCTACCTCTGTGTCTCTATTTCTGCCCTGCAAACCAGTTCATCTCTACCATTTTTCTAGGTTCCACATACAGGCATTAATATACAATATTTGTTTTTCTCTTTCTGGCTTACTTCACTCTGTATGACAGTCTCTAGATCCATCAACTTCTCTACAAATGACCCAGTTTCATTCCTTTTTATGGCTGAGTAATATTCCATTTTATATATGTACCACATCTTTATCCATTCGTCTGTCTGTGGCCATTTATGTTGCTTCCATAACCTGGCTATTGTAAATAGTGCTGCAGTGAACATTGTGGTGAACGTGTCTCTGTGATTTATGGTTTTCTCTGGGTATATGCCCAGAAGTGGGATTGCTGGATCCTATGGTAATTCTCCTTTTAGTTTTTTAAAGGAACCTCCATACTCTTCTCCATAGTGACTGTATCAATTTACATTCCCACCAATAGCGGAAGAGGGTTCCTTTTGTCCACACCCTCCCCAGAATTTGTTGTTTGTAGATTATCTGATGTTGCCGATTCTAACAGGTGTGAGGTCTTACCTCATTGTAGTTTTGATTTGCAGTTCTCTAATAATTAGTGATGTTGAGCAGCTTTTCATGTGCGTCTTGGCCATCTCTGTGTCTTCTTTGAAGAAACGTCTCTTTAGATCTTCTGCCCATTTTTGTATTGGGTTGTTTGTTTTATTAATATTAAGCTGCATGAGCTGTTTATATATATTGGAGATTAAACCTTTGTCCATTGATTCGTTTGTGAACGTTTTCGCTCATTCTGAGGGTTGCCTTTCTCCATTCCCGTTTTTTTTTAACAAAGAAAGAAAGAAAGCAAAAGAAGCAGAACACTAATGTGCGTGAAATATGCCTCTTGAAACTGTCGTTTTGAAATATGGACGTCTTTTGAATTTTTTGGTCGATATATGACCCCAGGATATGTTTTCAGGGCAGGTGTCATTTACAGGCCTGTAATGATTTGGAATATCCACTGACCATTAGCGCTGGCATTAAACCTGCAGTTGTGTGAAACGGCCACAAGGTGGCAGCAGTTCTCCCTTACCAAATCTGGTTACTAGGGCAGCAGAGCCTCAATGGAAGTCGTGTTCTAGATAAGAATGTAGAACGGAATGTGCCAGGAGAAAGCCCCTCAAGTTTGTCTCACTACTTCTTGTTCGTGTTTTTAATTTAATTTTTTATTTTTTATTACAGCAAGTTTGAGTACAACGTTTAGCTTGTTGTAGGTGTGCAAGAGGTGGTTCTTTTACACATATACATATGTCTGTTCTTCCTGGGATCCTTTTCCCATGTACGTTATGACAGAATGTTGAGTAGTCTTCTCTTGGTACTCCGTATGTCTTTGGTGATTATATACGTCTACTGTGTTTGTATCTGTCTGTTAACCCCAATATCCTAATGAATTCAATCCTCACACCTTTCCTTTGGTGAACCATAAGTTTGTTTAATGAATCTGTGATTGCCCTTCTCCGTGGAAATATCTACCCTGGTATCAATTTATAGGTAACACCTATAAGTGATATGATATGATATGTGTCTTCCACTTTCTGACTTACTCCAAGTCACGTGATTACCTCGAGACTCATCTAAGGTGCTGCAAATGGCATTGTGTCCTTTTTTTCCTTGGCGAATATTCTGTCTTAGCGAGGTCCATATTCTGCAATGTGATTCCCTGAGGGCTGAGGATTAGCTGACCTGGGCAGCCTGACCCTGCCGGCAAGCCCTCCCCAGGGTTGCCTGGGTAGAGGTCAATATAAACAGCACTCCAGGCAGCAATAGCCCTTGCAGCTGTGCCTTACTCCATATTCTCTGCCCCGTCAGCAGTCTCGGGGCTGTGCTGGTCGGAGGGTGTGAGGGTCCACGGCTTTGTGGGTGGCCCGGTGTGAGTGGGGCTCTGCTGGACTTTCGGCAGGAGTTGCCAGGCTGCCACCTGTAAAGAAGAGGATGTGTCACCCATAACTTCCACTGGAATATCTCTCCGGGCTGAGGTGAGGAAGGAAAAAAAGGAGTGGGCGCCGGGACAGGAGGGGTATCTCAGGCAGGGCAATAGAAAGCTTCCAGAGGAGCGCCCGTGGCCAGTACCATCCTGGCTGACCTGCAGGCACCAAGTTGGCCTGCGTGCTGTCGCTGGTGTGGCTCCACGGCCCTTCCTCTAGGCTTTCAAGCCCTTGTACATATTCAGGTGTTTCACCTGGGAAGGGTGGGAACAGTTCAGCAGCATCTGGCCTGGGGCTCAGCTCACGTTTACTCACAGAGGCCTCGGCACGGTCTCCCAGCTTTGCAATGAGGATGCTCCTTGCGTGGGCGGGCGGGGCTGCTGGCTGTATGGGAGATGATTCCCCACCTCTGACCAATTTCAGAATTGTTTACCAGTGGAGCAAGTGCCTTGGTAGTGTTTTCCTCTGTATAACTGTTAGGTTCAGTTTTTTTTTTCTTTTTTGGTTCAAGTTAGATTTTATTCCTCATTTATGTATTTATAGATATAAGCATGGAAATAATTCATTCGTATAAATACATCAGTGTGAATGGAAGAACTTTTTTTCTGTTTTATTTTTACATTTTATTTTTTAAAATTTTGAAATTTAATTTTAGTTATTTTTTCATACAGTAGGTTATTATTAGTTATCTATTTTATGCATAGACATGTATACAGGTCAATCCTTATCTCCCAACTCATCCCACCACCACCACCCCATGGTTTCCCCCACTTTGTGTCCATACGTTTGTTCTCTACCTCTGTGTCTCTATTTCTGCCCTGCAAACCAGTTCATCTCTACCATTTTTCTAGGTTCCACATACAGGCATTAATATACAATATTTGTTTTTCTCTTTCTGGCTTACTTCACTCTGTATGACAGTCTCTAGATCCATCAACTTCTCTACAAATGACCCAGTTTCATTCCATTTTATGGCTGAGTAATATTCCATTTTATATATGTACCACATCTTTATCCATTCGTCTGTCTGTGGCCATTTATTTTGCTTCCATAACCTGGCTATTGTAAATAGTGCTGCAATGAACATTGTGGTGAATGTGTCTCTGTGATTTATGGTTTTCTCTGGGTATATGCCCAGAAGTGGGATTGCTGGATCCTATGGTAATTCTCTTTTTAGTTTTTTAAAGGAACCTCCATACTCTTCTCCATAGTGACTGTAACAATTTACATTCCCACCAATAGCGGAAGAGGGTTCCTTTTGTCCGCACCCTCCCCAGAATTTGTTGTTTGTAGATTATCTGATGTTGCCGATTCTAACAGGTGTGAGGTCTTACCTCATTGTAGTTTTGATTTGCATTTCTCTAATAATTAGTGATGTTGAGCAGCTTTTCATGTGCGTCTTGGCCATCTCTGTGTCTTCTTTGAAGAAACGCCTCTTTAGATCTTCTGCCCATTTTTGTATTGGGTTGTTTGTTTTATTAATATTAAGCTGCATGAGCTGTTTATATATATTGGAGATTAAACCTTTGTCCATTGATTCGTTTGTGAACGTTTTCACCCATTCTGAGGGTTGCCTTTTTCCATTCCCGTTTTTTTTAACAAAGAAAGAAAGAAAGCAAAAGAAGCAGAACACTAATGTGCGTGAAATATGCCTCTTGAAACTGTCGTTTTGAAATATGGACGTCTTTTGAATTTTTTGGTCGATATATGACCCCAGGATTTGTTTTCAGGGCAGGTGTCATTTACAGGCCTGTAATGATTTGGAATATCCACTGACCATTAGCGCTGGCATTAAACCTGCAGTTGTGTGAAACGGCCACTAGGTGGCAGCAGTTCTCCCTTACCAAATCTGGTTACTAGGGCAGCAGAGCCTCAATGGAAGTCGTGTTCTAGATTGGAATGTAGAACGGAATGTGCCAGGAGAAAGCCCCTCAAGTTTGTCTCACTACTTCTTGTTCGTGTTTTTAATTTAATTTTTTATTTTTTATTACAGCAAGTTTGAGTACAACGTTTAGCTTGTTGTAGGTGTGCAAGAGGTGGTTCTTTTACACATATACATATGTCTGTTCTTCCTGGGATCCTTTTCCCATGTACGTTATGACAGAATGTTGAGTAGTCTTCTCTTGGTACTCCGTAGGTCTTTGGTGATTATATACGTCTACTGTGTTTGTATATGTCTGTTAACCCCAATATCGTAATGAATTCAATCCTCACACCTTTCCTTTGGTGAACCATAAGTTTGTTTAATGAATCTGTGATTGCCCTTCTCCGTGGAAATATCTGCCCTGGTATCAATTTATAGGTAACACCTATAAGTGATATGATATGATATGTGTCTTTCACTTTCTGACTTACTCCAAGTCACGTGATTACCTCGAGACTCATCTACGGTGCTGCAAATGGCATTGTGTCCTTTTTCTCCTTGGCGAATATTCTGTCTTAGCGAGGTCCATTTTCTGCAATGTGATTCCCTGAGGGCTGAGGATTAGCTGACCTGGGCAGCCTGACCCTGCCGGCAAGCCCTCCCCAGGTGTGCCTGGGTTGAGGTCAATATAAACAGCACTCCAGGCAGCAATAGCCCCTGCAGCTGTGCCTTACTCCATATTCTCTGCCCCGTCAGCAGTCTCGGGGCTGTGCTGGTGGGAGGGTGTGAGGGTCCACGGCTTTGTGGGTGGCCCGGTGTGAGTGGGGCTCTGCTGGACTTTCGGCAGGAGTTGCCAGGCTGCCACCTGTAAAGAAGAGGATGTGTCACCCATAACTTCCACTGGAATATCTCTCCGGGCTGAGGTGAGGAAGCAAAAAAAGGAGTGGGGGCCGGGACAGGAGGGGTATCTCAGGCAGGGCAATAGAAAGCTTCCAGAAGAGCGCCCGTGGCCAGTACCATCCTGGCTGACCTGCAGGCACCAAGTTGGCCTGCGTGCTGTCGCTGGTGTGGCTCCACGGCCCTTCCTCTAGGCTTTCAAGCCCTTGTACATATTCAGGTGTTTCACCTGGGAAGGGTGGGAAGAGTTCAGCAGCATCTGGCCTGGGGCTCAGCTCACGTTTACTCACAGAGGCCTCGGCACGGTCTCCCAGCTTTGCAATGAGGATGCTCCTTGCGTGGGCGGGCGGGGCTGCTGGCTGTATGGGAGATGATTCCCCACCTCTGACCAATTTCAGAATTGTTTACCAGTGGAGCAAGTGCCTTGGTAGTGTTTTCCTCTGTATAACTGTTAGGTTCAGTTTTTTTTTTTTTCTTTTTTGGTTCAAGTTAGATTTTATTCCTCATTTATGTATTTATAGATATAAGCATGGAAATAATTCATTCGTATAAATACATCAGTGTGAATGGAAGAACTTTTTTTCTGTTTTATTTTTACATTTTATTTTTAAAAATTTTGAAATTTAATTTTAGTTATTTTTTCATACAGTAGGTTATTATTAGTTATCTATTTTATGCATAGACATGTATACAGGTCAATCCTAATCTCCCAACTCATCCCACCACCACCACCCCATGGCTTCCCCCACTTTGTGTCCATACGTTTGTTCTCTACCTCTGTGTCTCTATTTCTGCCCTGCAAACCAGTTCATCTCTACCATTTTTCTAGGTTCCACATACAGGCATTAATATACAATATTAGTTTATCTCTTTCTGGCTTACTTCACTCTGTATGACAGTCTCTAGATCCATCAACTTCTCTACAAATGACCCAGTTTCATTCCTTTTTATGGCTGAGTAATATTCCATTTTATATATGTACCACATCTTTATCCATTCGTCTGTCTGTGGGCATTTATGTTGCTTCCATAACCTGGCTATTGTAAATAGTGCTGCAATGAACATTGTGGTGAATGTGTCTCTGTGATTTATGGTTTTCTCTGGGTATATGCCCTGAAGTGGGATTGCTGGATCCTATGGTAATTCTCTTTTTAGTTTTTTAAAGGAACCTCCATACTCTTCTCCATAGTGACTGTAACAATTTACATTCCCACCAATAGCGGAAGAGGGTTCCTTTTGTCCGCACCCTCCCCAGAATTTGTTGTTTGTAGATTATCTGATGATGCCGATTCTAACAGGTGTGAGGTCTTACCTCATTGTAGTTTTGATTTGCATTTCTCTAATAATTAGTGATGTTGAGCAGCTTTTCATGTGCGTCTTGGCCATCTCTGTGTCTTCTTTGAAGAAACGTCTCTTTAGATCTTCTGCCCATTTTTGTATTGGGTTGTTTGTTTTATTAATATTAAGCTGCATGAGCTGTTTATATATATTGGAGATTAAACCTTTGTCCATTGATTCGTTTGTGAACGTTTTCGCTCATTCTGAGGGTTGCCTTTCTCCATTCCCGTTTTTTTTTAACAAAGAAAGAAAGAAAGCAAAAGAAGCAGAACACTAATGTGCGTGAAATATGCCTCTTGAAACTGTCGTTTTGAAATATGGACGTCTTTTGAAATTTTTGGTCGATATATGACCCCAGGATTTGTTTTCAGGGCAGGTGTCATTTACAGGCCTGTAATGATTTGGAATATCCACTGACCATTAGCGCTGGCATTAAACCTGCAGTTGTGTGAAACGGCCACAAGGTGGCAGCAGTTCTCCCTTACCAAATCTGGTTACTAGGGCAGCAGAGCCTCAATGGAAGTCGTGTTCTAGATAAGAATGTAGAACGGAATGTGCCAGGAGAAAGCCCCTCAAGTTTGTCTCACTACTTCTTGTTCGTGTTTTTAATTTAATTTTTTATTTTTTATTACAGCAAGTTTGAGTACAACGTTTAGCTTGTTGTAGGTGTGCAAGAGGTGGTTCTTTTACACATATACATATGTCTGTTCTTCCTGGGATCCTTTTCCCATGTACGTTATGACAGAATGTTGAGTAGTCTTCTCTTGGTACTCCGTATGTCTTTGGTGATTATATACGTCTACTGTGTTTGTATCTGTCTGTTAACCCCAATATCCTAATGAATTCAATCCTCACACCTTTCCTTTGGTGAACCATAAGTTTGTTTAATGAATCTGTGATTGCCCTTCTCCGTGGAAATATCTACCCTGGTATCAATTTATAGGTAACACCTATAAGTGATATGATATGATATGTGTCTTTCACTTTCTGACTTACTCCAAGTCACGTGATTACCTCGAGACTCATCTAAGGTGCTGCAAATGGCATTGTGTCCTTTTTTTCCTTGGCGAATATTCTGTCTTAGCGAGGTCCATATTCTGCAATGTGATTCCCTGAGGGCTGAGGATTAGCTGACCTGGGCAGCCTGACCCTGCCGGCAAGCCCTCCCCAGGGTTGCCTGGGTTGAGGTCAATATAAACAGCACTCCAGGCAGCAATAGCCCTTGCAGCTCTGCCTTACTCCATATTCTCTGCCCCGTCAGCAGACTCGGGGCTGTGCTGGTCGGAGGGTGTGAGGGTCCACGGCTTTGTGTGTGGCCCGGTGTGAGTGGGGCTCTGCTGGACTTTCGGCAGGAGTTGCCAGGCTGCCACCTGTAAAGAAGAGGATGTGTCACCAATAACTTCCACTGGAATATCTCTCCGGGCTGAGGTGAGGAAGGAAAAAAAGGAGTGGGGGCCGGGACAGGAGGGGTATCTCAGGCAGGGCAATAGAAAGCTTCCAGAAGAGCGCCCGTGGCCAGTACCATCCTGGCTGACCTGCAGGCACCAAGTTGGCCTGCGTGCTGTCGCTGGTGTGGCTCCACGGCCCTTCCTCTAGGCTTTCAAGCCCTTGTACATATTCAGGTGTTTCACCTGGGAAGGGTGGGAACAGTTCAGCAGCATCTGGCCTTGGGCTCAGCTCACGTTTACTCACAGAGGCCTCGGCACGGTCTCCCAGCTTTGCAATGAGGATGCTCCTTGCGTGGGCGGGCGGGGCTGCTGGCTGTATGGGAGATGATTCCCCACCTCTGACCAATTTCAGAATTGTTTACCAGTGGAGCAAGTGCCTTGGTAGTGTTTTCCTCTGTATAACTGTTAGGTTCAGTTTTTTTTTTTCTTTTTTGGTTCAAGTTAGATTTTATTCCTCATTTATGTATTTATAGATATAAGCATGGAAATAATTCATTCGTATAAATACATCAGTGTGAATGGAAGAACTTTTTTTCTGTTTTATTTTTACATTTTATTTTTTAAAATTTTGAAATTTAATTTTAGTTATTTTTTCATACAGTAGGTTATTATTAGTTATCTATTTTATGCATAGACATGTATACAGGTCAATCCTAATCACCCAACTCATCCCACCACCACCACCCCATGGTTTCCCCCACTTTGTGTCCATACGTTTGTTCTCTACCTCTGTGTCTCTATTTCTGCCCTGCAAACCAGTTCATCTCTACCATTTTTCTAGGTTCCACATACAGGCATTAATATACAATATTTGTTTTTCTCTTTCTGGCTTACTTCACTCTGTATGACAGTCTCTAGATCCATCAACTTCTCTACAAATGACCCAGTTTCATTCCTTTTTATGGCTGAGTAATATTCCATTTTATATATGTACCACATCTTTATCCATTCGTCTGTCTGTGGCCATTTATTTTGCTTCCATAACCTGGCTATTGTAAATAGTGCTGCAATGAACATTGTGGTGAATGTGTCTCTGTGATTTATGGTTTTCTCTGGGTATATGCCCAGAAGTGGGATTGCTGGATCCTATGGTAATTCTCTTTTTAGTTTTTTAAAGGAACCTCCATACTCTTCTCCATAGTGACTGTATCAATTTACATTCCCACCAATAGCGGAAGAGGGTTCCTTTTGTCCGCACCCTCCCCAGAATTTGTTGTTTGTAGATTATCTGATGTTGCCGATTCTAACAGGTGTGAGGTCTTACCTCATTGTAGTTTTGATTTGCATTTCTCTAATAATTAGTGATGTTGAGCAGCTTTTCATGTGCGTCTTGGCCATCTCTGTGTCTTCTTTGAAGAAACGCCTCTTTAGATCTTCTGCCCATTTTTGTATTGGGTTGTTTGTTTTATTAATATTAAGCTGCATGAGCTGTTTATATATATTGGAGATTAAACCTTTGTCCATTGATTCGTTTGTGAACGTTTTCACCCATTCTGAGGGTTGCCTTTGTCCATTCCCGTTTTTTTTAACAAAGAAAGAAAGAAAGCAAAAGAAGCAGAACACTAATGTGCGTGAAATATGCCTCTTGAAACTGTCGTTTTGAAATATGGACGTCTTTTGAATTTTTTGGTCGATATATGACCCCAGGATTTGTTTTCAGGGCAGGTGTCATTTACAGGCCTGTAATGATTTGGAATATCCACTGACCATTAGCGCTGGCATTAAACCTGCAGTTGTGTGAAACGGCCACTAGGTGGCAGCAGTTCTCCCTTACCAAATCTGGTTACTAGGGCAGCAGAGCCTCAATGGAAGTCGTGTTCTAGATTGGAATGTAGAACGGAATGTGCCAGGAGAAAGCCCCTCAAGTTTGTCTCACTACTTCTTGTTCGTGTTTTTAATTTAATTTTTTATTTTTTATTACAGCAAGTTTGAGTACAACGTTTAGCTTGTTGTAGGTGTGCAAGAGGTGGTTCTTTTACACATATACATATGTCTGTTCTTCCTGGGATCCTTTTCCCATGTACGTTATGACAGAATGTTGAGTAGTCTTCTCTTGGTACTCCGTAGGTCTTTGGTGATTATATACGTCTACTGTGTTTGTATATGTCTGTTAACCCCAATATCGTAATGAATTCAATCCTCACACCTTTCCTTTGGTGAACCATAAGTTTGTTTAATGAATCTGTGATTGCCCTTCTCCGTGGAAATATCTGCCCTGGTATCAATTTATAGGTAACACCTATAAGTGATATGATATGATATGTGTCTTTCACTTTCTGACTTACTCCAAGTCACGTGATTACCTCGAGACTCATCTACGGTGCTGCAAATGGCATTGTGTCCTTTTTCTCCTTGGCGAATATTCTGTCTTAGCGAGGTCCATTTTCTGCAGTGTGATTCCCTGAGGGCTGAGGATTAGCTGACCTGGGCAGCCTGACCCTGCCGGCAAGCCCTCCCCAGGTGTGCCTGGGTTGAGGTCAATATAAACAGCACTCCAGGCAGCAATAGCCCCTGCAGCTGTGCCTTACTCCATATTCTCTGCCCCGTCAGCAGTCTCGGGGCTGTGCTGGTGGGAGGGTGTGAGGGTCCACGGCTTTGTGGGTGGCCCGGTGTGAGTGGGGCTCTGCTGGACTTTCGGCAGGAGTTGCCAGGCTGCCACCTGTAAAGAAGAGGATGTGTCACCCATAACTTCCACTGGAATATCTCTCCGGGCTGAGGTGAGGAAGGAAAAAAAGGAGTGGGGGCCGGGACAGGAGGGGTATCTCAGGCAGGGCAATAGAAAGCTTCCAGAAGAGCGCCCGTGGCCAGTACCATCCTGGCTGACCTGCAGGCACCAAGTTGGCCTGCGTGCTGTCGCTGGTGTGGCTCCACAGCCCTTCCTCTAGGCTTTCAAGCCCTTGTACATATTCAGGTGTTTCACCTGGGAAGGGTGGGAACAGTTCAGCAGCATCTGGCCTGGGGCTCAGCTCACGTTTACTCACAGAGGCCTCGGCACGGTCTCCCAGCTTTGCAATGAGGATGCTCCTTGCGTGGGCGGGCGGGGCTGCTGGCTGTATGGGAGATGATTCCCCACCTCTGACCAATTTCAGAATTGTTTACCAGTGGAGCAAGTGCCTTGGTAGTGTTTTCCTCTGTATAACTGTTAGGTTCAGTTTTTTTTTTTTTCTTTTTTGGTTCAAGTTAGATTTTATTCCTCATTTATGTATTTATAGATATAAGCATGGAAATAATTCATTCGTATAAATACATCAGTGTGAATGGAAGAACTTTTTTTCTGTTTTATTTTTACATTTTATTTTTAAAAATTTTGAAATTTAATTTTAGTTATTTTTTCATACAGTAGGTTATTATTAGTTATCTATTTTATGCATAGACATGTATACAGGTCAATCCTAATCTCCCAACTCATCCCACCACCACCACCCCATGGCTTCCCCCACTTTGTGTCCATACGTTTGTTCTCTACCTCTGTGTCTCTATTTCTGCCCTGCAAACCAGTTCATCTCTACCATTTTTCTAGGTTCCACATACAGGCATTAATATACAATATTAGTTTATCTCTTTCTGGCTTACTTCACTCTGTATGACAGTCTCTAGATCCATCAACTTCTCTACAAATGACCCAGTTTCATTCCTTTTTATGGCTGAGTAATATTCCATTTTATATATGTACCACATCTTTATCCATTCGTCTGTCTGTGGGCATTTATGTTGCTTCCATAACCTGGCTATTGTAAATAGTGCTGCAATGAACATTGTGGTGAATGTGTCTCTGTGATTTATGGTTTTCTCTGGGTATATGCCCTGAAGTGGGATTGCTGGATCCTATGGTAATTCTCTTTTTAGTTTTTTAAAGGAACCTCCATACTCTTCTCCATAGTGACTGTAACAATTTACATTCCCACCAATAGCGGAAGAGGGTTCCTTTTGTCCGCACCCTCCCCAGAATTTGTTGTTTGTAGATTATCTGATGATGCCGATTCTAACAGGTGTGAGGTCTTACCTCATTGTAGTTTTGATTTGCATTTCTCTAATAATTAGTGATGTTGAGCAGCTTTTCATGTGCGTCTTGGCCATCTCTGTGTCTTCTTTGAAGAAACGTCTCTTTAGATCTTCTGCCCATTTTTGTATTGGGTTGTTTGTTTTATTAATATTAAGCTGCATGAGCTGTTTATATATATTGGAGATTAAACCTTTGTCCATTGATTCGTTTGTGAACGTTTTCGCCCATTCTGAGGGTTGCCTTTTTCCATTCCCGTTTTTTTTAACAAAGAAAGAAAGAAAGCAAAAGAAGCAGAACACTAATGTGCGTGAAATATGCCTCTTGAAACTGTCGTTTTGAAATATGGACGTCTTTTGAAATTTTTGGTCGATATATGACCCCAGGATTTGTTTTCAGGGCAGGTGTCATTTACAGGCCTGTAATGATTTGGAATATCCACTGACCATTAGCGCTGGCATTAAACCTGCAGTTGTGTGAAACGGCCACAAGGTGGCAGCAGTTCTCCCTTACCAAATCTGGTTACTAGGGCAGCAGAGCCTCAATGGAAGTCGTGTTCTAGATTGGAATGTAGAACGGAATGTGCCAGGAGAAAGCCCCTCAAGTTTGTCTCACTACTTCTTGTTCGTGTTTTTAATTTAATTTTTTATTTTTTATTACAGCAAGTTTGAGTACAACGTTTAGCATGTTGTAGGTGTGCAAGAGGTGGTTCTTTTACACATATACATATGTCTGTTCTTCCTGGGATCCTTTTCCTATGTACGTTATGACAGAATGTTGAGTAGTCTTCTCTTGGTACTCCGTAGGTCTTTGGTGTTTATATACGTCTACTGTGTTTGTATCTGTCTGTTAACCCCAATATCATAATGAATTCAATCCTCACACCTTTCCTTTGGTGAAGCATAAGTTTGTTTAATGAATCTGTGATTGCCCTTCTCCGTGGAAATATCTGCCCTGGTATCAATTTATAGGTAACACCTATAAGTGATATGATATGATATGTGTCTTTCACTTTCTGACTTACTCCAAGTCACGTGATTACCTCGAGACTCATCTACGGTGCTGCAAATGGCATTGTGTCCTTTTTTTCCTTGGCGAATATTCTGTCTTAGCGAGGTCCATATTCTGCAATGTGATTCCCTGAGGGCTGAGGATTAGCTGACCTGGGCAGCCTGACCCAGCCGGCAAGCCCTCCCCAGGGTTGCCTGGGTTGAGGTCAATATAAACAGCACTCCAGGCATCAATAGCCCCTGCAGCTGTGCCTTACTCCATATTCTCTGCCCCGTCAGCAGTCTCGGGGCTGTGCTGGTGGGAGGGTATGAGGGTCCACGGCTTTGTGGGTGGCCCGGTGTGAGTGGGGCTCTGCTGGACTTTCGGCAGGAGTTGCCAGGCTGCCACCTGTAAAGAAGAGGATGTGTCACCCATAACTTCCACTGGAATATCTCTCCGGGCTGAGGTGAGGAAGGAAAAAAAGGAGTGGGGGCCGGGACAGGAGGGGTATCTCAGGCAGGGCAATAGAAAGCTTCCAGAAGAGCGCCCGTGGCCAGTACCATCCTGGCTGACCTGCAGGCACCAAGTTGGCCTGCGTGCTGTCGCTGGTGTGGCTCCACGGCCCTTCCTCTAGGCTTTCAAGCCCTTGTACATATTCAGGTGTTTCACCTGGGAAGGGTGGGAACAGTTCAGCAGCATCTGGCCTGGGGCTCAGCTCACGTTTACTCACAGAGGCCTCGGCACAGTCTCCCAGCTTTGCAATGAGGATGCTCCTTGCGTGGGCGGGCGGGGCTGCTGGCTGTATGGGAGATGATTCCCCACCTCTGACCAATTTCAGAATTGTTTACCAGTGGAGCAAGTGCCTTGGTAGTGTTTTCCTCTGTATAACTGTTAGGTTCAGTTTTTTTTTTTTCTTTTTTGGTTCAAATTAGATTTTATTCCTCATTTATGTATTAATAGATATAAGCATGGAAATAATTCATTCGTATAAATACATCAGTGTGAATGGAAGAACTTTTTTTCTGTTTTATTTTTACATTTTATTTTTTAAAATTTTGAAATTTAATTTTAGTTATTTTTTCATACAGTAGGTTATTATTAGTTACCTATTTTATGCATAGACATGTATACAGGTCAATCCTAATATCCCAACTCATCCCACCACCACCACCCCATGGCTTCCCCCACTTTGTGTCCATACGTTTGTTCTCTACCTCTGTGTCTCTATTTCTGCCCTGCAAACCAGTTCATCTCTACCATTTTTCTAGGTTCCACATATAGGCATTAATATACAATATTTGTTTTTCTCTTTCTGGCTTACTTCACTCTGTATGACAGTCTCTAGATCCATCAACTTCTCTACAAATGACCCAGTTTCATTCCTTTTTATGGCTGAGTAATATTCCATTTTGTATATGTACCACATCTTTATCCATTCGTCTGTCTGTGGGCATTTAGGTTGCTTCCATTACCTGGCTATTGTAAATAGTGCTGCAATGAACATCGTGGTGAATGTGTCTTTGTGATTTATGGTTTTCTCTGGGTATATGCCCAGAAGTGGGATTGCTGGATCCTATGGTAATTCTCTTTTTAGTTTTTTAAAGGAACCTCCATACTGTTCTCCATAGTGACTGTATCAATTTACATTCCCACCAATAGCGAAAGAGGGTTCCTTTTGTCCACACCGTCCCCAGAATTTGTTGATTGTAGATTATCTGATGATGCCGATTCTAACAGGTGTGAGGTCTTACCTCATTGTAGTTTTGATTTGCATTTCTCTAATAATTAGTGATGTTGAGCAGCTTTTCATGTGCGTCTTGGCCATCTCTGTGTCTTCTTTGAAGAAACGTCTCTTTAGATCTTCTGCCCATTTTTGTATTGGGTTGTTTGTTTTATTAATATTAAGCTGCATGAGCTGATTATATATATTGGAGATTAAACCTTTGTCCATTGATTCGTTTGTGAATGTTTTCGCCCATTCTGAGGGTTGCCTTTCTCCATTCCCGTTTTTTTTAACAAAGAAAGAAAGAAAGCAAAAGAAGCAGAACACTAATGTGCGTGAAATATGCCTCTTGAAACTGTCGTTTTGAAATATGGACGTCTTTTGAATTTTTTGGTCGATATATGACCCCAGGATTTGTTTTCAGGGCAGGTGTCATTTACAGGCCTGTAATGATTTGGAATATCCACTGACCATTAGCGCTGGCATTAAACCTGCAGTTGTGTGAAACGGCCACAAGGTGGCAGCAGTTCTCCCTTACCAAATCTGGTTACTAGGGCAGCAGAGCCTCAATGGAAGTCGTGTTCTAGATTGGAATGTAGAACGGAATGTGCCAGGAGAAAGCCCCTCAAGTTTGTCTCACTACTTCTTGTTCGTGTTTTTAATTTAATTTTTTATTTTTTATTACAGCAAGTTTGAGTACAACGTTTAGCTTGTTGTAGGTGTGCAAGAGGTGGTTCTTTTACACATATACATATGTCTGTTCTTCCTGGGATCCTTTTCCCATGTACGTTATGACAGAATGTTGAGTAGTCTTCTCTTGGTACTCCGTAGGTCTTTGGTGATTATATACGTCTACTGTGTTTGTATATGTCTGTTAACCCAAATATCGTAATGAATTCAATCCTCACACCTTTCCTTTGGTGAACCGTAAGTTTGTTTAATGAATCTGTGATTGCCCTTCTCCGTGGAAATATCTGCCCTGGTATCAATTTATAGGTAACACCTATAAGTGATATGATATGATATGTGTCTTTCACTTTCTGACTTACTCCAAGTCACGTGATTACCTCGAGACTCATCTACGGTGCTGCAAATGGCATTGTGTCCTTTTTTTCCTTGGCGAATATTCTGTCTTAGCGAGGTCCATATTCTGCAATGTGATTCCCTGAGGGCTGAGGATTAGCTGACCTGGGCAGCCTGACCCTGCCGGCAAGCCCTCCCCAGGTGTGCCTGGGTTGAGGTCAATATAAACAGCACTCCAGGCAGCAATAGCCCCTGCAGCTGTGCCTGACTCCATATCCTCTGCCCCGTCAGCAGTCTCCGGGCTGTGCTGGTGGGAGGGTGTGAGGGTCCACGGCTTTGTGGGTGGCCCGGTGTGAGTGGGGCTCTGCTGGACTTTCGGCAGGAGTTGCCAGGCTGCCACCTGTAAAGAAGAGGATGTGTCACACATAACTTCCACTGGAATATCTCTCCGGGCTGCGGTGAGGAAGGAAAAAAAGGAGTGGGGGCCGGGACAGGAGGGGTATCTCAGGCAGGGCAATAGAAAGCTTCCAGAAGAGCGCCCGTGGCCAGTACCATCCTGGCTGACCTGCAGGCACCAAGTTGGCCTGCGTGCTGTCGCTGGTGTGGCTCCACGGCCCTTCCTCTAGGCTTTCAAGCCCTTGTACATATTCAGGTGTTTCACCTGGGAAGGGTGGGAACAGTTCAGCAGCATCTGGCCTGGGGCTCAGCTCACGTTTACTCACAGAGGCCTCGGCACGGTCTCCCAGCTTTGCAATGAGGATGCTCCTTGCGTGGGCGGGCGGGGCTGCTGGCTATATGGGAGATGATTCCCCACCTCTGACCAATTTCAGAATTGTTTACCACTGGAGCAAGTGCCTTGGTAGTGTTTTCCTCTGTATAACTGTTAGGTTCAGTTTTTTTTTTTCTTTTTTGGTTCAAGTTAGATTTTATTCCTCATTTATGTATTTATAGATATAAGCATGGAAATAATTCATTCGTATAAATACATCAGTGTGAATGGAAGAACATTTTTTCTGTTTTATTTTTACATTTTATTTTTTAAAATTTTGAAATTTAATTTTAGTTATTTTTTCATACTGTAGGTTATTATTAGTTATCTATTTTATGCATAGACATGTATACAGGTCAATCCTAATCTCCCAACTCATCCCACCACCACCACCCCATGGCTTCCCCCACTTTGTGTCCATACGTTTGTTCTCTACCTCTGTGTCTCTATTTCTGCCCTGCAAACCAGTTCATCTCTACCATTTTTCTAGGTTCCACATATAGGCATTAATATACAATATTTGTTTTTCTCTTTCTGGCTTACTTCACTCTGTATGACAGTCTCTAGATCCATCAACTTCTCTACAAATGACCCAGTTTCATTCCTTTTTATGGCTGAGTAATATTCCATTTTATATATGTACCACATCTTTATCCATTCGTCTGTCTGTGGCCATTTATGTTGCTTCCATAACCTGGCTATTGTAAATAGTGCTGCAATGAACATTGTGGTGAATGTGTCTCTGTGATTTATGGTTTTCTCAGGGTATATGCCCAGAAGTGGGATTGCTGGATCCTATGGTAATTCTCTTTTTAGTTTTTTAAAGGAACCTCCATACTGTTCTCCATAGTGACTGTATCAATTTACATTCCCACCAATAGCGGAAGAGGGTTCCTTTTGTCCACACCCTCCCCAGAATTTGTTGTTTGTAGATTATCTGATGATGCCGATTCTAACAGGTGTGAGGTCTTACCTCATTGTAGTTTTGATTTGCATTTCTCTAATAATTAGTGATGTTGAGCAGCTTTTCATGTGCGTCTTGGCCATCTCTGTGTCTTCTTTGAAGAAACGTCTCTTTAGATCTTCTGCCCATTTTTGTATTGGGTTGTTTGTTTTATTAAAATTAAGCTGCATGAGCTGTTTATATATATTGGAGATTAAACCTTTGTCCATTGATTCGTTTGTGAACGTTTTCGCCCATTCTGAGGGTTGCCTTTCTCCATTCCCGTTTTTTTTAACAAAGAAAGAAAGAAAGCAAAAGAAGCAGAACACTAATGTGCGTGAAATATGCCTCTTGAAACTGTCGTTTTGAAATATGGACGTCTTTTGAATTTTTTGGTCGATATATGACCCCAGGATTTGTTTTCAGGGCAGGTGTCATTTACAGGCCTGTAATGATTTGGAATATCCACTGACCATTAGCGCTGGGATTACAGCTGCTGTTGTGTGAAACGGCCACAAGGTGGCAGCAGTTCTCCCTTACCAAATCTGGTTACTAGGGCAGCAGAGCCTCAATGGAAGTCGTGTTCTAGATTGGAATGTAGAACGGAATGTGCCAGGAGAAAGCCCCTCAAGTTTGTCTCACTACTTCTTGTTCGTGTTTTTAATTTAATTTTTTATTTTTTATTACAGCAAGTTTGAGTACAACGTTTAGCTTGTTGTAGGTGTGCAAGAGGTGGTTCTTTTACACATATACATATGTCTGTTCTTCCTGGGATCCTTTTCCCATGTACGTTATGACAGAATGTTGAGTAGTCTTCTCTTGGTACTCCGTAGGTCTTTGGTGATTATATACGTCTACTGTGTTTGTATATGTCTGTTAACCCCAATATCGTAATGAATTCAATCCTCACACCTTTCCTTTGGTGAACCATAAGTTTGTTTAATGAATCTGTGATTGCCCTTCTCCGTGGAAATATCTGCCCTGGTATCAATTTATAGGTAACACCTATAAGTGATATGATATGATATGTGTCTTTCACTTTCTGACTTACTCCAAGTCACGTGATTACCTCGAGACTCATCTACGGTGCTGCAAATGGCATTGTGTCCTTTTTCTCCTTGGCGAATATTCTGTCTTAGCGAGGTCCATTTTCTGCAATGTGATTCCCTGAGGGCTGAGGATTAGCTGACCTGGGCAGCCTGACCCTGCCGGCAAGCCCTCCCCACGTGTGCCTGGGTTGAGGTCAATATAAACAGCACTCCAGGCAGCAATAGCCCCTGCAGCTGTGCCTTACTCCATATTCTCTGCCCCGTCAGCAGTCTCGGGGCTGTGCTGGTGGGAGGGTGTGAGGGTCCACGGCTTTGTGGGTGGCCCGGTGTGAGTGGGGCTCTGCTGGACTTTCGGCAGGAGTTGCCAGGCTGCCACCTGTAAAGAAGAGGATGTGTCACCCATAACTTCCACTGGAATATCTCTCCGGGCTGCGGTGAGGAAGGAAAAAAAGGAGTGGGGGCCGGGACAGGAGGGGTATCTCAGGCAGGGCAATAGAAAGCTTCCAGAAGAGCGCCCGTGGCCAGTACCATCCTGGCTGACCTGCAGGCACCAAGTTGGCCTGCGTGCTGTCGCTGGTGTGGCTCCACGGCCCTTCCTCTAGGCTTTCAAGCCCTTGTACATATTCAGGTGTTTCACCTGGGAAGGGTGGGAACAGTTCAGCAGCATCTGGCCTGGGGCTCAGCTCACGTTTACTCACAGAGGCCTCGGCACGGTCTCCCAGCTTTGCAATGAGGATGCTCCTTGCGTGGGCGGGCGGGGCTGCTGGCTGTATGGGAGATGATTCCCCACCTCTGACCAATTTCAGAATTGTTTACCACTGGAGCAAGTGCCTTGGTAGTGTTTTCCTCTGTATAACTGTTAGGTTCAGTTTTTTTTTTTCTTTTTTGGTTCAAGTTAGATTTTATTCCTCATTTATGTATTTATAGATATAAGCATGGAAATAATTCTTTCGTATAAATACATCAGTGTGAATGGAAGAACTTTTTTCTGTTTTATTTTTACATTTTATTTTTAAAAATTTTGAAATTTAATTTTAGTTATTTTTTATACAGTAGGTTATTATTAGTTATCTATTTTATGCATAGACATGTATACAGGTCAATCCTAATCTCCCAACTCATCCCACCACCACCACCCCATGGCTTCCCCCACTTTGTGTCCATACGTTTGTTCTCTACCTCTGTGTCTCTATTTCTGCCCTGCAAACCAGTTCATCTCTACCATTTTTCTAGGTTCCACATATAGGCATTAATATACAATATTTGTTTTTCTCTTTCTGGCTTACTTCACTCTGTATGACAGTCTCTAGATCCATCAACTTCTCTACAAATGACCCAGTTTCATTCCTTTTTATGGCTGAGTAATATTCCATTTTATATATGTACCACATCTTTATCCATTCGTCTGTCTGTGGCCATTTATGTTGCTTCCATAACCTGGCTATTGTAAATAGTGCTGCAATGAACATTGTGGTGAATGTGTCTCTGTGATTTATGGTTTTCTCTGGGTATATGCCCAGAAGTGGGATTGCTGGATCCTATGGTAATTCTCTTTTTAGTTTTTTAAAGGAACCTCCATACTGTTCTCCATAGTGACTGTATCAATTTACATTCCCACCAATAGCGGAAGAGGGTTCCTTTTGTCCACACCCTCCCCAGAATTTGTTGTTTGTAGATTATCTGATGATGCCGATTCTAACAGGTGTGAGGTCTTACCTCATTGTAGTTTTGATTTGCATTTCTCTAATAATTAGTGATGTTGAGCAGCTTTTCATGTGCGTCTTGGCCATCTCTGTGTCTTCTTTGAAGAAACGTCTCTTTAGATCTTCTGCCCATTTTTGTATTGGGGTGTTTGTTTTATTAAAATTAAGCTGCATGAGCTGTTTATATATATTGGAGATTAAACCTTTGTCCATTGATTCGTTTGTGAACGTTTTCGCCCATTCTGAGGGTTGCCTTTTTCCATTCCCGTTTTTTTTAACAAAGAAAGAAAGAAAGCAAAAGAAGCAGAACACTAATGTGCGTGAAATATGCCTCTTGAAACTGTCGTTTTGAAATATGGACGTCTTTTGAATTTTTTGGTCGATATATGACCCCAGGATTTGTTTTCAGGGCAGGTGTCATTTACAGGCCTGTAATGATTTGGAATATCCACTGATCATTAGCGCTGGCATTAAACCTGCAGTTGTGTGAAACGGCCACAAGGTGGTAGCAGTTCTCCCTTACCAAATCTGGTTACTAGGGCAGCAGAGCCTCAATGGAAGTCGTGTTCTAGATTGGAATGTAGAACGGAATGTGCCAGGAGAAAGCCCCTCAAGTTTGTCTCACTACTTCTTGTTCGTGTTTTTAATTTAATTTTTTATTTTTTATTACAGCAAGTTTGAGTACAACGTTTAGCATGTTGTAGGTGTGCAAGAGGTGGTTCTTTTACATATATACATATGTCTGTTCTTCCTGGGATCCTTTTCCCATGTACGTTATGACAGAATGTTGAGTAGTCTTCTCTTGGTACTCCGTAGGTCTTTGGTGATTATATACGTCTACTGTGTTTGTATATGTCTGTTAACCCCAGTATCGTAATGAATTCAATCCTCACACCTTTACTTTGGTGAACCATAAGTTTGTTTAATGAATCTGTGATTGCCCTTCTCCGTGGAAATATCTGCCCTGGTATCAATTTATAGGTAACACCTATAAGTGATATGATATGATATGTGTCTTTCACTTTCTGACTTACTCCAAGTCACGTGATTACCTCGAGACTCATCTACGGTGCTGCAAATGGCATTGTGTCCTTTTTTTCCTTGGCGAATATTCTGTCTTAGCGAGGTCCATATTCTGCAATGTGATTCCCTGAGGGCTGAGGATTAGCTGACCTGGGCAGCCTGACCCTGCCGGCAAGCCCTCCCCAGGGTTGCCTGTGTTGAGGTCAATATAAACAGCACTCCAGGCATCAATAGCCCCTGCAGATGTGCCTGACTCCATATTCTCTGCCCCGTCAGCAGTCTCGGGGCTGTGCTGGTGGGAGGGTGTGAGGGTCCACGGCTTTGTGGGTGGCCCGGTGTGAGTGGGGCTCTGCTGGACTTTCGGCAGGAGTTGCCAGGCTGCCACCTGTAAAGAAGAGGATGTGTCACCCATAACTTCCACTGGAATAACTCTCCGGGCTGAGGTGAGGAAGGAAAAAAAGGAGTGGGGGCCGGGACAGGAGGGGTATCTCAGGCAGGGCAATAGAAAGCTTCCAGAAGAGCGCCCGTGGCCAGTACCATCCTGGCTGACCTGCAGGCACCAAGTTGGCCTGCGTGCTGTCGCTGGTGTGGCTCCACGGCCCTTCCTCTAGGCTTTCAAGCCCTTGTACATATTCAGGTGTTTCACCTGGGAAGGGTGGGAACAGTTCAGCAGCATCTGGCCTGGGGCTCAGCTCACGTTTACTCACAGAGGCCTCGGCACGGTCTCCCAGCTTTGCAATGAGGATGCTCCTTGCGTGGGCGGGCGGGGCTGCTGGCTGTATGGGAGATGATTCCCCACCTCTGACCAATTTCAGAATTGTTTACCAGTGGAGCAAGTGCCTTGGTAGTGTTTTCCTCTGTATAACTGTTAGGTTCAGTTTTTTTTTTTCTTTTTTGGTTCAAGTTAGATTTTATTCCTCATTTATGTATTTATAGATATAAGCATGGAAATAATTCATTCGTATAAATACATCAGTGTGAATGGAAGAACTTTTTTTCTGTTTTATTTTTACATTTTATTTTTTAAAATTTTGAAATTTAATTTTAGTTATTTTTTCATACAGTAGGTTATTATTAGTTATCTATTTTATGCATAGAAATGTATACAGGTCAATCCTAATCTCCCAACTCATCCCACCACCACCACCCCATGGCTTCCCCCACTTTGTGTCCATACGTTTGTTCTCTACCTCTGTGTCTCTATTTCTGCCCTGCAAACCAGTTCATCTCTACCATTTTTCTAGGTTCCACATATAGGCATTAATATACAATATTTGTTTTTCTCTTTCTGGCTTACTTCACTCTGTATGACAGTCTCTAGATCCATCAACTTCTCTACAAATGACCCAGTTTCATTCCTTTTTATGGCTGAGTAATATTCCATTTTGTATATGTACCACATCTTTATCCATTCGTCTGTCTGTGGCCATTTATGTTGCTTCCATAACCTGGCTATTGTAAATAGTGCTGCAATGAACATTGTGGTGAATGTGTCTCTGTGATTTATGGTTTTCTCAGGGTATATGCCCAGAAGTGGGATTGCTGGATCCTATGGTAATTCTCTTTTTAGTTTTTTAAAGGAACCTCCATACTGTTCTCCATAGTGACTGTATCAATTTACATTCCCACCAATAGCGGAAGAGGGTTCCTTTTGTCCACACCCTCCCCAGAATTTGTTGTTTGTAGATTATCTGATGATGCCGATTCTAACAGGTGTGAGGTCTTACCTCATTGTAGTTTTGATTTGCATTTCTCTAATAATTAGTGATGTTGAGCAGCTTTTCATGTGCGTCTTGGCCATCTCTGTGTCTTCTTTGAAGAAACGTCTCTTTAGATCTTCTGCCCATTTTTGTATTGGGTTGTTTGTTTTATTAAAATTAAGCTGCATGAGCTGTTTATATATATTGGAGATTAAACCTTTGTCCATTGATTCGTTTGTGAACGTTTTCGCCCATTCTGAGGGTTGCCTTTCTCCATTCCCGTTTTTTTTAACAAACAAAGAAAGAAAGAAAAAGAAGCAGAACACTAATGTGCGTGAAATATGCCTCTTGAAACTGTCGTTTTGAAATATGGACGTCTTTTGAATTTTTTGGTCGATATATGACCCCAGGATTTGTTTTCAGGGCAGGTGTCATTTACAGGCCTGTAATGATTTGGAATATCCACTGACCATTAGCGCTGGGATTACAGCTGCTGTTGTGTGAAACGGCCACAAGGTGGCAGCAGTTCTCCCTTACCAAATCTGGTTACTAGGGCAGCAGAGCCTCAATGGAAGTCGTGTTCTAGATTGGAATGTAGAACGGAATGTGCCAGGAGAAAGCCCCTCAAGTTTGTCTCACTACTTCTTGTTCGTGTTTTTAATTTAATTTTTTATTTTTTATTACAGCAAGTTTGAGTACAACGTTTAGCTTGTTGTAGGTGTGCAAGAGGTGGTTCTTTTACACATATACATATGTCTGTTCTTCCTGGGATCCTTTTCCCATGTACGTTATGACAGAATGTTGAGTAGTCTTCTCTTGGTACTCCGTAGGTCTTTGGTGATTATATACGTCTACTGTGTTTGTATATGTCTGTTAACCCCAATATCGTAATGAATTCAATCCTCACACCTTTCCTTTGGTGAACCATAAGTTTGTTTAATGAATCTGTGATTGCCCTTCTCCGTGGAAATATCTGCCCTGGTATCAATTTATAGGTAACACCTATAAGTGATATGATATGATATGTGTCTTTCACTTTCTGACTTACTCCAAGTCACGTGATTACCTCGAGACTCATCTACGGTGCTGCAAATGGCATTGTGTCCTTTTTCTCCTTGGCGAATATTCTGTCTTAGCGAGGTCCATTTTCTGCAATGTGATTCCCTGAGGGCTGAGGATTAGCTGACCTGGGCAGCCTGACCCTGCCGGCAAGCCCTCCCCAGGTGTGCCTGGGTTGAGGTCAATATAAACATCACTCCAGGCAGCAATAGCCCCTGCAGCTGTGCCTTACTCCATATTCTCTGCCCCGTCAGCAGTCTCGGGGCTGTGCTGGTGGGAGGGTGTGAGGGTCCACGGCTTTGTGGGTGGCCCGGTGTGAGTGGGGCTCTGCTGGACTTTCGGCAGGAGTTGCCAGGCTGCCACCTGTAAAGAAGAGGATGTGTCACCCATAACTTCCACTGGAATATCTCTCCGGGCTGAGGTGAGGAAGGAGAAAAAGGAGTGGGGGCCGGGACAGGAGGGGTATCTCAGGCAGGGCAATAGAAAGCTTCCAGAAGAGCGCCCGTGGCCAGTACCATCCTGGCTGACCTGCAGGCACCAAGTTGGCCTGCGTGCTGTCGCTGGTGTGGCTCCACGGCCCTTCCTCTAGGCTTTCAAGCCCTTGTACATATTCAGGTGTTTCACCTGGGAAGGGTGGGAACAGTTCAGCAGCATCTGGCCTGGGGCTCAGCTCACGTTTACTCACAGAGGCCTCGGCACGGTCTCGCAGCTTTGCAATGAGGATGCTCCTTGCGTGGGCGGGCGGGGCTGCTGGCTGTATGGGAGATGATTCCCCACCTCTGACCAATTTCAGAATTGTTTACCACTGGAGCAAGTGCCTTGGTAGTGTTTTCCTCTGTATAACTGTTAGGTTCAGTTTTTTTTTTTCTTTTTTGGTTCAAGTTAGATTTTATTCCTCATTTATGTATTTATAGATATAAGCATGGAAATAATTCATTCGTATAAATACATCAGTGTGAATGGAAGAACTTTTTTCTGTTTTATTTTTACATTTTATTTTTAAAAATTTTGAAATTTAATTTTAGTTATTTTTTTATACAGTAGGTTATTATTAGTTATCTATTTTATGCATAGACATGTATACATGTCAATACTAATCTCCCAACTCATCCCACCACCACCACCCCATGGCTTCCCCCACTTTGTGTCCATACGTTTGTTCTCTACCTCTGTGTCTCTATTTCTGCCCTGCAAACCAGTTCATCTCTACCATTTTTCTAAGTTCCACATATAGGCATTAATATACAATATTTGTTTTTCTCTTTCTGGCTTACTTGACTCTGTATGACAGTCTCTAGATCCATCAACTTCTCTACAAATGACCCAGTTTCATTCCTTTTTATGGCTGAGTAATATTCCATTTTATATATGTACCACATCTTTTTCCATTCGTCTGTCTGTGGGCATTTATGTTGCTTCCATAACCTGGCTATTGTAAATAGTGCTGCAATGAACATTGTGGTGAATGTGTCTCTGTGATTTATGGTTTTCTCTGGGTATATGCCCAGAAGTGGGATTGCTGGATCCTATGGTAATTCTCTTTTTAGTTTTTTAAAGGAACCTCCATACTGTTCTCCATAGTGACTGTATCAATTTACATTCCCACCAATAGCGGAAGAGGGTTCCTTTTGTCCACACCCTCCCCAGAGTTTGTTGTTTGTAGATTATCTAATGATGCCGATTCTAACAGGTGTGAGGTCTTACCTCATTGTAGTTTTGATTTGCATTTCTCTAATAATTAGTGATGTTGAGCAGCTTTTCATGTGCGTCTTGGCCATCTCTGTGTCTTCTTTGAAGAAACGTCTCTTTAGATCTTCTGCCCATTTTTGTATTGGGTTGTTTGTTTTATTAATATTAAGCTGCATGAGCTGTTTATATATATTGGAGATTAAACCTTTGTCCATTGATTCGTTTGTGAACGTTTTCGCCCATTCTGAGGGTTGCCTTTCTCCATTCCCTTTTTTTTTAACAAAGAAAGAAAGCAAAAGAAGCAGAATACTAATGTGCGTGTAATATGCCTCTTGAAACTGTCGTTTTGAAATATGGACGTCTTTTGAATTTTTTGGTCGATATATGACCCCAGGATTTGTTTTCAGGGCAGGTGTCATTTACAGGCCTGTAATGATTTGGAATATCCACTGACCATTAGCGCTGGCATTAAACCTGCAGTTGTGTGAAACGGCCACAAGGTGGCAGCAGTTCTCCCTTACCAAATCTGGTTACTAGGGCAGCAGAGCCTCAATGGAAGTCGTGTTCTAGATTGGAATGTAGAACGGAATGTGCCAGGAGAAAGCCCCTCAAGTTTGTCTCACTACTTCTTGTTCGTGTTTTTAATTTAATTTTTTATTTTTTATTACAGCAAGTTTGAGTACAACGTTTAGCTTGTTGTAGGTGGGCAAGAGGTGGTTCTTTTACACATATACATATGTCTGTTCTTCCTGGGATCCTTTTCCCATGTACGTTATGACAGAATGTTGAGTAGTCTTCTCTTGGTACTCCGTAGGTCTTTGGTGATTCTATACGTCTACTGTGTTTGTATATGTCTGTTAACCCCAATATCGTAATGAATTCAATCCTCACACCTTTCCTTTGGTGAACCATAAGTTTGTTTAATGAATCTGTGATTGCCCTTCTCCGTGGAAATATCTGCCCTGGTATCAATTTATAGGTAACACCTATAAGTGATATGATATGATATGTGTCTTTCACTTTCTGACTTACTCCAAGTCACGTGATTACCTCGAGACTCATCTACGGTGCTGCAAATGGCATTGTGTCCTTTTTTTCCTTGGCGAATATTCTGTCTTAGCGAGGTCCATATTCTGCAATGTGATTCCCTGAGGGCTGAGGATTAGCTGACCTGGGCAGCCTGACCCTGCCGGCAAGCCCTCCCCAGGTGTGCCTGGGTTGAGGTCAATATAAAGAGCACTCCAGGCAGCAATAGCCCCTGCAGCTGTGCCTGACTCCATATCCTCTGCCCCGTCAGCCGTCTCGGGGCTGTGCTGGTGGGAGGGTGTGAGGGTCCACGGGTTTGTGGGTGGCCCGGTGTGAGTGGGGCTCTGCTGGACTTTCGGCAGGAGTTGCCAGGCTGCCACCTGTAAAGAAGAGGATGTGTCACCCATAACTTCCACTGGAATATCTCTCCGGGCTGAGGTGAGGAAGGAAAAAAAGGAGTGGGGGCCGGGACAGGAGGGTTATCTCAGGCAGGGCAATAGAAAGCTTCCAGAAGAGCGCCCGTGGCCAGTACCATCCTGGCTGACCTGCAGGCACCAAGTTGGCCTGCGTGCTGTCGCTGTTGTGGCTCCACGGCCCTTCCTCTAGGCTTTCAAGCCCTTGTACATATTCAGGTGTTTCACCTGGGAAGGGTGGGAACAGTTCAGCAGCATCTGGCCTGGGGCTCAGCTCACGTTTACTCACAGAGGCCTCGGCACGGTCTCCCAGCTTTGCAATGAGGATGCTCCTTGCGTGGGCGGGCGGGGCTGCTGGCTGTATGGGAGATGATTCCCCACCTCTGACCAATTTCAGAATTCTTTACCACTGGAGCAAGTGCCTTGGTAGTGTTTTCCTCTGTATAACTGTTAGGTTCAGTTTTTTTTTCTTTTTTGGTTCAAGTTAGATTTTATTCCTCATTTATGTATTTATAGATATAAGCATGGAAATAATTCATTCGTATAAATACATCAGTGTGAATGGAAGAACTTTTTTTCTGTTTTATTTTTACATTTTATTTTTTAAAATTTTGAAATTTAATTTTAGTTATTTTTTTATACAGTAGGTTATTATTAGTTATCTATTTTATGCATAGACATGTATACATGTCAATACTAATCTCCCAACTCATCCCACCACCACCACCCCATGGCTTCCCCCACTTTGTGTCCATACGTTTGTTCTCTACCTCTGTGTCTCTATTTCTGCCCTGCAAACCAGTTCATCTCTACCATTTTTCTAGGTTCCACATATAGGCATTAATATACAATATTTGTTTTTCTCTTTCTGGCTTACTTCACTCTGTATGACAGTCTCTAGATCCATCAACTTCTCTACAAATGACCCAGTTTCATTCCTTTATATGGCTGAGTAATATTCCATTTTATATATGTACCACATCTTTTTCCATTCGTCTGTCTGTGGGCATTTATGTTGCTTCCATAACCTGGCTATTGTAAATAGTGCTGCAATGAACATTGTGGTGAATGTGTCTCTGTGATTTATGGTTTTCTCTGGGTATATGCCCAGAAGTGGGATTGCTGGATCCTATGGTAATTCTCTTTTTAGTTTTTTAAAGGAACCTCCATACTGTTCTCCATAGTGACTGTATCAATTTACATTCCCACCAATAGCGGAAGAGGGTTCCTTTTGTCCACACCCTCCCCAGAATTTGTTGATTGTAGATTATCTGATGATGCCGATTCTAACAGGTGTGAGGTCTTACCTCATTGTAGTTTTGATTTGCATTTCTCTAATAATTAGTGATGTTGAGCAGCTTTTCATGTGCGTCTTGGCCATCTCTGTGTCTTCTTTGAAGAAACGTCTCTTTAGATCTTCTGCCCATTTTTGTATTGGGTTGTTTGTTTTATTAATATTAAGCTGCATGAGCTGTTTATATATATTGGAGATTAAACCTTTGTCCATTGATTCGTTTGTGAACGTTTTCGCCCATTCTGAGGGTTGCCTTTCTCCATTCCCGTTTTTTTTAACAAAGAAAGAAAGAAAGCAAAAGAAGCAGAATACTAATGTGCGTGTAATATGCCTCTTGAAACTGTCGTTTTGAAATATGGACGTCTTTTCAATTTTTTGGTCGATATATGACCCCAGGATTTGTTTTCAGGGCAGGTGTCATTTACAGGCCTGTAATGATTTGGAATATCCACTGACCATTAGCGCTGGCATTAAACCTGCAGTTGTGTGAAACGGCCACAAGGTGGCAGCAGTTCTCCCTTACCAAATCTGGTTACTAGGGCAGCAGAGCCTCAATGGAAGTCGTGTTCTAGATTGGAATGTAGAACGGAATGTGCCAGGAGAAAGCCCCTCAAGTTTGTCTCACTACTTCTTGTTCGTGTTTTTAATTTAATTTTTTATTTTTTATTACAGCAAGTTTGAGTACAACGTTTAGCTTGTTGTAGGTGGGCAAGAGGTGGTTCTTTTACACATATACATATGTCTGTTCTTCCTGGGATCCTTTTCCCATGTACGTTATGACAGAATGTTGAGTAGTCTTCTCTTGGTACTCCGTAGGTCTTTGGTGATTATATACGTCTACTGTGTTTGTATATGTCTGTTAACCCCAATATCGTAATGAATTCAATCCTCACACCTTTCCTTTGGTGAACCATAAGTTTGTTTAATGAATCTGTGATTGCCCTTCTCCGTGGAAATATCTGCCCTGGTATCAATTTATAGGTAACACCTATAAGTGATATGATATGATATGTGTCTTTCACTTTCTGACTTACTCCAAGTCACGTGATTACCTCGAGACTCATCTACGGTGCTGCAAATGGCATTGTGTCCTTTTTTTCCTTGGCGAATATTCTGTCTTAGCGAGGTCCATATTCTGCAATGTGATTCCCTGAGGGCTGAGGATTAGCTGACCTGGGCAGCCTGACCCTGCCGGCAAGCCTTCCCCAGGTGTGCCTGGGTTGAGGTCAATATAAACAGCACTCCAGGCAGCAATAGCCCCTGCAGCTGTGCCTGACTCCATATCCTCTGCCCCGTCAGCAGTCTCGGGGCTGTGCTGGTGGGAGGGTGTGAGGGTCCACGGGTTTGTGGGTGGCCCGGTGTGAGTGGGGCTCTGCTGGACTTTCGGCAGGAGTTGCCAGGCTGCCACCTGTAAAGAAGAGGATGTGTCACCCATAACTTCCACTGGAATATCTCTCCGGGCTGAGGTGAGGAAGGAAAAAAAGGAGTGGGGGCCGGGACAGGAGGGGTATCTCAGGCAGGGCAATAGAAAGCTTCCAGAAGAGCGCCCGTGGCCAGGACCATCCTGGCTGACCTGCAGGCACCAAGTTGGCCTGCGTGCTGTCGCTGGTGTGGCTCCACGGCCCTTCCTCTAGGCTTTCAAGCCCTTGTACATATTCAGGTGTTTCACCTGGGAAGGGTGGGAACAGTTCAGCAGCATCTGGCCTGGGGCTCAGCTCACGTTTACTCACAGAGGCCTCGGCACGGTCTCCCAGCTTTGCAATGAGGATGCTCCTTGCGTGGGCGGGCGGGGCTGCTGGCTGTATGGGAGATGATTCCCCACCTCTGACCAATTTCAGAATTCTTTACCACTGGAGCAAGTGTCTTGGTAGTGTTTTCCTCTGTATAACTGTTAGGTTCAGTTTTTTTTTTTCTTTTTTGGTTCAAGTTAGATTTTATTCCTCATTTATGTATTTATAGATATAAGCATGGAAATAATTCATTCGTATAAATACATCAGTGTGAATGGAAGAACTTTTTTTCTGTTTTATTTTTACATTTTATTTTTTAAAATTTTGAAATTTAATTTTAGTTATTTTTTTATACAGTAGGTTATTATTAGTTATCTATTTTATGCATAGACATGTATACATGTCAATACTAATCTCCCAGCTCATCCCACCACCACCACCCCATGGCTTCCCCCACTTTGTGTCCATACGTTTGTTCTCTACCTCTGTGTCTCTATTTCTGCCCTGCAAACCAGTTCATCTCTACCATTTTTCTAGGTTCCACATATAGGCATTAATATACAATATTTGTTTTTCTCTTTCTGGCTTACTTCACTCTGTATGACAGTCTCTAGATCCATCAACTTCTCTACAAATGACCCAGTTTCATTCCTTTATATGGCTGAGTAATATTCCATTTTATATATGTACCACATCTTTTTCCATTCGTCTGTCTGTGGGCATTTATGTTGCTTCCATAACCTGGCTATTGTAAATAGTGCTGCAATGAACATTGTGGTGAATGTGTCTCTGTGATTTATGGTTTTCTCTGGGTATATGCCCAGAAGTGGGATTGCTGGATCCTATGGTAATTCTCTTTTTAGTTTTTTAAAGGAACCTCCATACTGTTCTCCATAGTGACTGTATCAATTTACATTCCCACCAATAGCGGAAGAGGGTTCCTTTTGTCCACACCCTCCCCAGAGTTTGTTGTTTGTAGATTATCTGATGATGCCGATTCTAACAGGTGTGAGGTCTTACCTCATTGTAGTTTTGATTTGCATTTCTCTAATAATTAGTGATGTTGAGCAGCTTTTCATGTGCGTCTTGGCCATCTCTGTGTCTTCTTTGAAGAAACGTCTCTTTAGATCTTCTGCCCATTTTTGTATTGGGTTGTTTGTTTTATTAATATTAAGCTGCATGAGCTGTTTATATATATTGGAGATTAAACCTTTGTCCATTGATTCGTTTGTGAACGTTTTCGCCCATTCTGAGGGTTGCCTTTCTCCATTCCCGTTTTTTTTAACAAAGAAAGAAAGAAAGCAAAAGAAGCAGAATACTAATGTGCGTGTAATATGCCTCTTGAAACTGTCGTTTTGAAATATGGACGTCTTTTCAATTTTTTGGTCGATATATGACCCCAGGATTTGTTTTCAGGGCAGGTGTCATTTACAGGCCTGTAATGATTTGGAATATCCACTGACCATTAGCGCTGGCATTAAACCTGCAGTTGTGTGAAACGGCCACAAGGTGGCAGCAGTTCTCCCTTACCAAATCTGGTTACTAGGGCAGCAGAGCCTCAATGGAAGTCGTGTTCTAGATTGGAATGTAGAACGGAATGTGCCAGGAGAAAGCCCCTCAAGTTTGTCTCACTACTTCTTGTTCGTGTTTTTAATTTAATTTTTTATTTTTTATTACAGCAAGTTTGAGTACAACGTTTAGCTTGTTGTAGGTGGGCAAGAGGTGGTTCTTTTACACATATACATATGTCTGTTCTTCCTGGGATCCTTTTCCCATGTACGTTATGACAGAATGTTGAGTAGTCTTCTCTTGGTACTCCGTAGGTCTTTGGTGATTATATACGTCTACTGTGTTTGTATATGTCTGTTAACCCCAATATCGTAATGAATTCAATCCTCACACCTTTCCTTTGGTGAACCATAAGTTTGTTTAATGAATCTGTGATTGCCCTTCTCCGTGGAAATATCTGCCCTGGTATCAATTTATAGGTAACACCTATAAGTGATATGATATGATATGTGTCTTTCACTTTCTGACTTACTCCAAGTCACGTGATTACCTCGAGACTCATCTACGGTGCTGCAAATGGCATTGTGTCCTTTTTTTCCTTGGCGAATATTCTGTCTTAGCGAGGTCCATATTCTGCAATGTGATTCCCTGAGGGCTGAGGATTAGCTGACCTGGGCAGCCTGACCCTGCCGGCAAGCCTTCCCCAGGTGTGCCTGGGTTGAGGTCAATATAAACAGCACTCCAGGCAGCAATAGCCCCTGCAGCTGTGCCTGACTCCATATCCTCTGCCCCGTCAGCAGTCTCGGGGCTGTGCTGGTGGGAGGGTGTGAGGGTCCACGGGTTTGTGGGTGGCCCGGTGTGAGTGGGGCTCTGCTGGACTTTCGGCAGGAGTTGCCTGGCTGCCACCTGTAAAGAAGAGGATGTGTCACCCATAACTTCCACTGGAATATCTCTCCGGGCTGAGGTGAGGAAGGAAAAAAAGGAGTGGGGGCCGGGACAGGAGGGGTATCTCAGGCAGGGCAATAGAAAGCTTCCAGAAGAGCGCCCGTGGCCAGTACCATCCTGGCTGACCTGCAGGCACCAAGTTGGCCTGCGTGCTGTCGCTGGTGTGGCTCCACGGCCCTTCCTCTAGGCTTTCAAGCCCTTGTACATATTCAGGTGTTTCACCTGGGAAGGGTGGGAACAGTTCAGCAGCATCTGGCCTGGGGCTCAGCTCACGTTTACTCACAGAGGCCTCGGCACGGTCTCCCAGCTTTGCAATGAGGATGCTCCTTGCGTGGGCGGGCGGGGCTGCTGGCTGTATGGGAGATGATTCCCCACCTCTGACCAATTTCAGAATTCTTTACCACTGGAGCAAGTGCCTTGGTAGTGTTTTCCTCTGTATAACTGTTAGGTTCAGTTTTTTTTTTTCTTTTTTGGTTCAAGTTAGATTTTATTCCTCATTTATGTATTTATAGATATAAGCATGGAAATAATTCATTCGTATAAATACATCAGTGTGAATGGAAGAACTTTTTTTCTGTTTTATTTTTACATTTTATTTTTTAAAATTTTGAAATTTAATTTTAGTTATTTTTTTATACAGTAGGTTATTATTAGTTATCTATTTTATGCATAGACATGTATACATGTCAATACTAATCTCCCAACTCATCCCACCACCACCACCCCATGGCTTCCCCCACTTTGTGTCCATACGTTTGTTCTCTACCTCTGTGTCTCTATTTCTGCCCTGCAAACCAGTTCATCTCTACCATTTTTCTAGGTTCCACATATAGGCATTAATATACAATATTTGTTTTTCTCTTTCTGGCTTACTTGACTCTGTATGACAGTCTCTAGATCCATCAACTTCTCTACAAATGACCCAGTTTCATTCCTTTATATGGCTGAGTAATATTCCATTTTATATATGTACCACATCTTTTTCCATTCGTCTGTCTGTGGGCATTTATGTTGCTTCCATAACCTGGCTATTGTAAATAGTGCTGCAATGAACATTGTGGTGAATGTGTCTCTGTGATTTATGGTTTTCTCTGGGTATATGCCCAGAAGTGGGATTGCTGGATCCTATGGTAATTCTCTTTTTAGTTTTTTAAAGGAACCTCCATACTGTTCTCCATAGTGACTGTATCAATTTACATTCCCACCAATAGCGGAAGAGGGTTCCTTTTGTCCACACCCTCCCCAGAATTTGTTGATTGTAGATTATCTGATGATGCCGATTCTAACAGGTGTGAGGTCTTACCTCATTGTAGTTTTGATTTGCATTTCTCTAATAATTAGTGATGTTGAGCAGCTTTTCATGTGCGTCTTGGCCATCTCTGTGTCTTCTTTGAAGAAACGTCTCTTTAGATCTTCTGCCCATTTTTGTATTGGGTTGTTTGTTTTATTAATATTAAGCTGCATGAGCTGTTTATATATATTGGAGATTAAACCTTTGTCCATTGATTCGTTTGTGAACGTTTTCGCCCATTCTGAGGGTTGCCTTTCTCCATTCCCGTTTTTTTTAACAAAGAAAGAAAGAAAGCAAAAGAAGCAGAATACTAATGTGCGTGTAATATGCCTCTTGAAACTGTCGTTTTGAAATATGGACGTCTTTTCAATTTTTTGGTCGATATATGACCCCAGGATTTGTTTTCAGGGCAGGTGTCATTTACAGGCCTGTAATGATTTGGAATATCCACTGACCATTAGCGCTGGCATTAAACCTGCAGTTGTGTGAAACGGCCACAAGGTGGCAGCAGTTCTCCCTTACCAAATCTGGTTACTAGGGCAGCAGAGCCTCAATGGAAGTCGTGTTCTAGATTGGAATGTAGAACGGAATGTGCCAGGAGAAAGCCCCTCAAGTTTGTCTCACTACTTCTTGTTCGTGTTTTTAATTTAATTTTTTATTTTTTATTACAGCAAGTTTGAGTACAACGTTTAGCTTGTTGTAGGTGGGCAAGAGGTGGTTCTTTTACACATATACATATGTCTGTTCTTCCTGGGATCCTTTTCCCATGTACGTTATGACAGAATGTTGAGTAGTCTTCTCTTGGTACTCCGTAGGTCTTTGGTGATTATATACGTCTACTGTGTTTGTATATGTCTGTTAACCCCAATATCGTAATGAATTCAATCCTCACACCTTTCCTTTGGTGAACCATAAGTTTGTTTAATGAATCTGTGATTGCCCTTCTCCGTGGAAATATCTGCCCTGGTATCAATTTATAGGTAACACCTATAAGTGATATGATATGATATGTGTCTTTCACTTTCTGACTTACTCCAAGTCACGTGATTACCTCGAGACTCATCTACGGTGCTGCAAATGGCATTGTGTCCTTTTTTTCCTTGGCGAATATTCTGTCTTAGCGAGGTCCATATTCTGCAATGTGATTCCCTGAGGGCTGAGGATTAGCTGACCTGGGCAGCCTGACCCTGCCGGCAAGCCTTCCCCAGGTGTGCCTGGGTTGAGGTCAATATAAACAGCACTCCAGGCAGCAATAGCCCCTGCAGCTGTGCCTGACTCCATATCCTCTGCCCCGTCAGCAGTCTCGGGGCTGTGCTGGTGGGAGGGTGTGAGGGTCCACGGGTTTGTGGGTGGCCCGGTGTGAGTGGGGCTCTGCTGGACTTTCGGCAGGAGTTGCCAGGCTGCCACCTGTAAAGAAGAGGATGTGTCACCCATAACTTCCACTGGAATATCTCTCCGGGCTGAGGTGAGGAAGGAAAAAAAGGAGTGGGGGCCGGGACAGGAGGGGTATCTCAGGCAGGGCAATAGAAAGCTTCCAGAAGAGCGCCCGTGGCCAGGACCATCCTGGCTGACCTGCAGGCACCAAGTTGGCCTGTGTGCTGTCGCTGGTGTGGCTCCACGGCCCTTCCTCTAGGCTTTCAAGCCCTTGTACATATTCAGGTGTTTCACCTGGGAAGGGTGGGAACAGTTCAGCAGCATCTGGCCTGGGGCTCAGCTCACGTTTACTCACAGAGGCCTCGGCACGGTCTCCCAGCTTTGCAATGAGGATGCTCCTTGCGTGGGCGGGCGGGGCTGCTGGCTGTATGGGAGATGATTCCCCACCTCTGACCAATTTCAGAATTCTTTACCACTGGAGCAAGTGCCTTGGTAGTGTTTTCCTCTGTATAACTGTTAGGTTCAGTTTTTTTTTTTTTCTTTTTTGGTTCAAGTTAGATTTTATTCCTCATTTATGTATTTATAGATATAAGCATGGAAATAATTCATTCGTATAAATACATCAGTGTGAATGGAAGAACTTTTTTTCTGTTTTATTTTTACATTTTATTTTTAAAAATTTTGAAATTTAATTTTAGTTATTTTTTCATACAGTAGGTTATTATTAGTTATCTATTTTATGCATAGACATGTATACATGTCAATCCTAATCTCCCAACTCATCCCACCACCACCACCCCATGGCTTCCCCCACTTTGTGTCCATACGTTTGTTCTCTACCTCTGTGTCTCTATTTCTGCCCTGCAAACCAGTTCATCTCTACCATTTTTCTAGGTTCCACATACAGGCATTAATATACAATATTAGTTTATCTCTTTCTGGCTTACTTCACTCTGTATGACAGTCTCTAGATCCATCAACTTCTCTACAAATGACCCAGTTTCATTCCTTTTTATGGCTGAGTAATATTCCATTTTATATATGTACCACATCTTTATCCATTCGTCTGTCTGTGGGCATTTATGTTGCTTCCATAACCTGGCTATTGTAAATAGTGCTGCAATGAACATTGTGGTGAATGTGTCTCTGTGATTTATGGTTTTCTCTGGGTATATGCCCTGAAGTGGGATTGCTGGATCCTATGGTAATTCTCTTTTTAGTTTTTTAAAGGAACCTCCATACTCTTCTCCATAGTGACTGTAACAATTTACATTCCCACCAATAGCGGAAGAGGGTTCCTTTTGTCCGCACCCTCCCCAGAATTTGTTGTTTGTAGATTATCTGATGATGCCGATTCTAACAGGTGTGAGGTCTTACCTCATTGTAGTTTTGATTTGCATTTCTCTAATAATTAGTGATGTTGAGCAGCTTTTCATGTGCGTCTTGGCCATCTCTGTGTCTTCTTTGAAGAAACGTCTCTTTAGATCTTCTGCCCATTTTTGTATTGGGTTGTTTGTTTTATTAATATTAAGCTGCATGAGCTGTTTATATATATTGGAGATTAAACCTTTGTCCATTGATTCGTTTGTGAACGTTTTCGCTCATTCTGAGGGTTGCCTTTCTCCATTCCCGTTTTTTTTTAACAAAGAAAGAAAGAAAGCAAAAGAAGCAGAACACTAATGTGCGTGAAATATGCCTCTTGAAACTGTCGTTTTGAAATATGGACGTCTTTTGAAATTTTTGGTCGATATATGACCCCAGGATTTGTTTTCAGGGCAGGTGTCATTTACAGGCCTGTAATGATTTGGAATATCCACTGACCATTAGCGCTGGCATTAAACCTGCAGTTGTGTGAAACGGCCACAAGGTGGCAGCAGTTCTCCCTTACCAAATCTGGTTACTAGGGCAGCAGAGCCTCAATGGAAGTCGTGTTCTAGATAAGAATGTAGAACGGAATGTGCCAGGAGAAAGCCCCTCAAGTTTGTCTCACTACTTCTTGTTCGTGTTTTTAATTTAATTTTTTATTTTTTATTACAGCAAGTTTGAGTACAACGTTTAGCTTGTTGTAGGTGTGCAAGAGGTGGTTCTTTTACACATATACATATGTCTGTTCTTCCTGGGATCCTTTTCCCATGTACGTTATGACAGAATGTTGAGTAGTCTTCTCTTGGTACTCCGTATGTCTTTGGTGATTATATACGTCTACTGTGTTTGTATCTGTCTGTTAACCCCAATATCCTAATGAATTCAATCCTCACACCTTTCCTTTGGTGAACCATAAGTTTGTTTAATGAATCTGTGATTGCCCTTCTCCGTGGAAATATCTACCCTGGTATCAATTTATAGGTAACACCTATAAGTGATATGATATGATATGTGTCTTTCACTTTCTGACTTACTCCAAGTCACGTGATTACCTCGAGACTCATCTAAGGTGCTGCAAATGGCATTGTGTCCTTTTTTTCCTTGGCGAATATTCTGTCTTAGCGAGGTCCATATTCTGCAATGTGATTCCCTGAGGGCTGAGGATTAGCTGACCTGGGCAGCCTGACCCTGCCGGCAAGCCTTCCCCAGGGTTGCCTGGGTTGAGGTCAATATAAACAGCACTCCAGGCAGCAATAGCCCTTGCAGCTCTGCCTTACTCCATATTCTCTGCCCCGTCAGCAGTCTCGGGGCTGTGCTGGTCGGAGGGTGTGAGGGTCCACGGGTTTGTGGGTGGCCCGGTGTGAGTGGGGCTCTGCTGGACTTTCGGCAGGAGTTGCCAGGCTGCCACCTGTAAAGAAGAGGATGTGTCACCCATAACTTCCACTGGAATATCTCTCCGGGCTGAGGTGAGGAAGGAAAAAAAGGAGTGGGGGCCGGGACAGGAGGGGTATCTCAGGCAGGGCAATAGAAAGCTTCCAGAAGAGCGCCCGTGGCCAGGACCATCCTGGCTGACCTGCAGGCACCAAGTTGGCCTGCGTGCTGTCGCTGGTGTGGCTCCACGGCCCTTCCTCTAGGCTTTCAAGCCCTTGTACATATTCAGGTGTTTCACCTGGGAAGGGTGGGAACAGTTCAGCAGCATCTGGCCTGGGGCTCAGCTCACGTTTACTCACAGAGGCCTCGGCACGGTCTCCCAGCTTTGCAATGAGGATGCTCCTTGCGTGGGCGGGCGGGGCTGCTGGCTGTATGGGAGATGATTCCCCACCTCTGACCAATTTCAGAATTCTTTACCACTGGAGCAAGTGCCTTGGTAGTGTTTTCCTCTGTATAACTGTTAGGTTCAGTTTTTTTTTTTCTTTTTTGGTTCAAGTTAGATTTTATTCCTCATTTATGTATTTATAGATATAAGCATGGAAATAATTCATTCGTATAAATACATCAGTGTGAATGGAAGAACTTTTTTTCTGTTTTATTTTTACATTTTATTTTTTAAAATTTTGAAATTTAATTTTAGTTATTTTTTTATACAGTAGGTTATTATTAGTTATCTATTTTATGCATAGACATGTATACATGTCAATACTAATCTCCCAACTCATCCCACCACCACCACCCCATGGCTTCCCCCACTTTGTGTCCATACGTTTGTTCTCTACCTCTGTGTCTCTATTTCTGCCCTGCAAACCAGTTCATCTCTACCATTTTTCTAGGTTCCACATATAGGCATTAATATACAATATTTGTTTTTCTCTTTCTGGCTTACTTCACTCTGTATGACAGTCTCTAGATCCATCAACTTCTCTACAAATGACCCAGTTTCATTCCTTTATATGGCTGAGTAATATTCCATTTTATATATGTACCACATCTTTTTCCATTCGTCTGTCTGTGGGCATTTATGTTGCTTCCATAACCTGGCTATTGTAAATAGTGCTGCAATGAACATTGTGGTGAATGTGTCTCTGTGATTTATGGTTTTCTCTGGGTATATGCCCAGAAGTGGGATTGCTGGATCCTATGGTAATTCTCTTTTTAGTTTTTTAAAGGAACCTCCATACTGTTCTCCATAGTGACTGTATCAATTTACATTCCCACCAATAGCGGAAGAGGGTTCCTTTTGTCCACACCCTCCCCAGAATTTGTTGATTGTAGATTATCTGATGATGCCGATTCTAACAGGTGTGAGGTCTTACCTCATTGTAGTTTTGATTTGCATTTCTCTAATAATTAGTGATGTTGAGCAGCTTTTCATGTGCGTCTTGGCCATCTCTGTGTCTTCTTTGAAGAAACGTCTCTTTAGATCTTCTGCCCATTTTTGTATTGGGTTGTTTGTTTTATTAATATTAAGCTGCATGAGCTGTTTATATATATTGGAGATTAAACCTTTGTCCATTGATTCGTTTGTGAACGTTTTCGCCCATTCTGAGGGTTGCCTTTCTCCATTCCCGTTTTTTTTAACAAAGAAAGAAAGAAAGCAAAAGAAGCAGAATACTAATGTGCGTGTAATATGCCTCTTGAAACTGTCGTTTTGAAATATGGACGTCTTTTCAATTTTTTGGTCGATATATGACCCCAGGATTTGTTTTCAGGGCAGGTGTCATTTACAGGCCTGTAATGATTTGGAATATCCACTGACCATTAGCGCTGGCATTAAACCTGCAGTTGTGTGAAACGGCCACAAGGTGGCAGCAGTTCTCCCTTACCAAATCTGGTTACTAGGGCAGCAGAGCCTCAATGGAAGTCGTGTTCTAGATTGGAATGTAGAACGGAATGTGCCAGGAGAAAGCCCCTCAAGTTTGTCTCACTACTTCTTGTTCGTGTTTTTAATTTAATTTTTTATTTTTTATTACAGCAAGTTTGAGTACAACGTTTAGCTTGTTGTAGGTGGGCAAGAGGTGGTTCTTTTACACATATACATATGTCTGTTCTTCCTGGGATCCTTTTCCCATGTACGTTATGACAGAATGTTGAGTAGTCTTCTCTTGGTACTCCGTAGGTCTTTGGTGATTATATACGTCTACTGTGTTTGTATATGTCTGTTAACCCCAATATCGTAATGAATTCAATCCTCACACCTTTCCTTTGGTGAACCATAAGTTTGTTTAATGAATCTGTGATTGCCCTTCTCCGTGGAAATATCTGCCCTGGTATCAATTTATAGGTAACACCTATAAGTGATATGATATGATATGTGTCTTTCACTTTCTGACTTACTCCAAGTCACGTGATTACCTCGAGACTCATCTACGGTGCTGCAAATGGCATTGTGTCCTTTTTTTCCTTGGCGAATATTCTGTCTTAGCGAGGTCCATATTCTGCAATGTGATTCCCTGAGGGCTGAGGATTAGCTGACCTGGGCAGCCTGACCCTGCCGGCAAGCCTTCCCCAGGTGTGCCTGGGTTGAGGTCAATATAAACAGCACTCCAGGCAGCAATAGCCCCTGCAGCTGTGCCTGACTCCATATCCTCTGCCCCGTCAGCAGTCTCGGGGCTGTGCTGGTGGGAGGGTGTGAGGGTCCACGGGTTTGTGGGTGGCCCGGTGTGAGTGGGGCTCTGCTGGACTTTCGGCAGGAGTTGCCAGGCTGCCACCTGTAAAGAAGAGGATGTGTCACCCATAACTTCCACTGGAATATCTCTCCGGGCTGAGGTGAGGAAGGAAAAAAAGGAGTGGGGGCCGGGACAGGAGGGGTATCTCAGGCAGGGCAATAGAAAGCTTCCAGAAGAGCGCCCGTGGCCAGGACCATCCTGGCTGACCTGCAGGCACCAAGTTGGCCTGCGTGCTGTCGCTGGTGTGGCTCCACGGCCCTTCCTCTAGGCTTTCAAGCCCTTGTACATATTCAGGTGTTTCACCTGGGAAGGGTGGGAAGAGTTCAGCAGCAGCTGGCCTGGGGCTCAGCTCACGTTTACTCACAGAGGCCTCGGCACGGTCTCCCAGCTTTGCAATGAGGATGCTCCTTGCGTGGGCGGGCGGGGCTGCTGGCTGTATGGGAGATGATTCCCCACCTCTGACCAATTTCAGAATTCTTTACCACTGGAGCAAGTGCCTTGGTAGTGTTTTCCTCTGTATAACTGTTAGGTTCAGTTTTTTTTTTTCTTTTTTGGTTCAAGTTAGATTTTATTCCTCATTTATGTATTTATAGATATAAGCATGGAAATAATTCATTCGTATAAATACATCAGTGTGAATGGAAGAACTTTTTTTCTGTTTTATTTTTACATTTTATTTTTTAAAATTTTGAAATTTAATTTTAGTTATTTTTTTATACAGTAGGTTATTATTAGTTATCTATTTTATGCATAGACATGTATACATGTCAATACTAATCTCCCAACTCATCCCACCACCACCACCCCATGGCTTCCCCCACTTTGTGTCCATACGTTTGTTCTCTACCTCTGTGTCTCTATTTCTGCCCTGCAAACCAGTTCATCTCTACCATTTTTCTAGGTTCCACATATAGGCATTAATATACAATATTTGTTTTTCTCTTTCTGGCTTACTTCACTCTGTATGACAGTCTCTAGATCCATCAACTTCTCTACAAATGACCCAGTTTCATTCCTTTATATGGCTGAGTAATATTCCATTTTATATATGTACCACATCTTTTTCCATTCGTCTGTCTGTGGGCATTTATGTTGCTTCCATAACCTGGCTATTGTAAATAGTGCTGCAATGAACATTGTGGTGAATGTGTCTCTGTGATTTATGGTTTTCTCTGGGTATATGCCCAGAAGTGGGATTGCTGGATCCTATGGTAATTCTCTTTTTAGTTTTTTAAAGGAACCTCCATACTGTTCTCCATAGTGACTGTATCAATTTACATTCCCACCAATAGCGGAAGAGGGTTCCTTTTGTCCACACCCTCCCCAGAATTTGTTGATTGTAGATTATCTGATGATGCCGATTCTAACAGGTGTGAGGTCTTACCTCATTGTAGTTTTGATTTGCATTTCTCTAATAATTAGTGATGTTGAGCAGCTTTTCATGTGCGTCTTGGCCATCTCTGTGTCTTCTTTGAAGAAACGTCTCTTTAGATCTTCTGCCCATTTTTGTATTGGGTTGTTTGTTTTATTAATATTAAGCTGCATGAGCTGTTTATATATATTTGAGATTAAACCTTTGTCCATTGATTCGTTTGTGAACGTTTTCGCCCATTCTGAGGGTTGCCTTTCTCCATTCCCGTTTTTTTTAACAAAGAAAGAAAGAAAGCAAAAGAAGCAGAATACTAATGTGCGTGTAATATGCCTCTTGAAACTGTCGTTTTGAAATATGGACGTCTTTTCAATTTTTTGGTCGATATATGACCCCAGGATTTGTTTTCAGGGCAGGTGTCATTTACAGGCCTGTAATGATTTGGAATATCCACTGACCATTAGCGCTGGCATTAAACCTGCAGTTGTGTGAAACGGCCACAAGGTGGCAGCAGTTCTCCCTTACCAAATCTGGTTACTAGGGCAGCAGAGCCTCAATGGAAGTCGTGTTCTAGATTGGAATGTAGAACGGAATGTGCCAGGAGAAAGCCCCTCAAGTTTGTCTCACTACTTCTTGTTCGTGTTTTTAATTTAATTTTTTATTTTTTATTACAGCAAGTTTGAGTACAACGTTTAGCTTGTTGTAGGTGGGCAAGAGGTGGTTCTTTTACACATATACATATGTCTGTTCTTCCTGGGATCCTTTTCCCATGTACGTTATGACAGAATGTTGAGTAGTCTTCTCTTGGTACTCCGTAGGTCTTTGGTGATTATATACGTCTACTGTGTTTGTATATGTCTGTTAACCCCAATATCGTAATGAATTCAATCCTCACACTTTCCTTTGGTGAACCATAAGTTTGTTTAATGAATCTGTGATTGCCCTTCTCCGTGGAAATATCTGCCCTGGTATCAATTTATAGGTAACACCTATAAGTGATATGATATGATATGTGTCTTTCACTTTCTGACTTACTCCAAGTCACGTGATTACCTCGAGACTCATCTACGGTGCTGCAAATGGCATTGTGTCCTTTTTTTCCTTGGCGAATATTCTGTCTTAGCGAGGTCCATATTCTGCAATGTGATTCCCTGAGGGCTGAGGATTAGCTGACCTGGGCAGCCTGACCCTGCCGGCAAGCCTTCCCCAGGTGTGCCTGGGTTGAGGTCAATATAAACAGCACTCCAGGCAGCAATAGCCCCTGCAGCTGTGCCTGACTCCATATCCTCTGCCCCGTCAGCAGTCTCGGGGCTGTGCTGGTGGGAGGGTGTGAGGGTCCACGGGTTTGTGGGTGGCCCGGTGTGAGTGGGGCTCTGCTGGACTTTCGGCAGGAGTTGCCAGGCTGCCACCTGTAAAGAAGAGGATGTGTCACCCATAACTTCCACTGGAATATCTCTCCGGGCTGAGGTGAGGAAGGAAAAAAAGGAGTGGGGGCCGGGACAGGAGGGGTATCTCAGGCAGGGCAATAGAAAGCTTCCAGAAGAGCGCCCGTGGCCAGGACCATCCTGGCTGACCTGCAGGCACCAAGTTGGCCTGCGTGCTGTCGCTGGTGTGGCTCCACGGCCCTTCCTCTAGGCTTTCAAGCCCTTGTACATATTCAGGTGTTTCACCTGGGAAGGGTGGGAACAGTTCAGCAGCATCTGGCCTGGGGCTCAGCTCACGTTTACTCACAGAGGCCTCGGCACGGTCTCCCAGCTTTGCAATGAGGATGCTCCTTGCGTGGGCGGGCGGGGCTGCTGGCTGTATGGGAGATGATTCCCCACCTCTGACCAATTTCAGAATTCTTTACCACTGGAGCAAGTGCCTTGGTAGTGTTTTCCTCTGTATAACTGTTAGGTTCAGTTTTTTTTTTTCTTTTTTGGTTCAAGTTAGATTTTATTCCTCATTTATGTATTTATAGATATAAGCATGGAAATAATTCATTCGTATAAATACATCAGTGTGAATGGAAGAACTTTTTTTCTGTTTTATTTTTACATTTTATTTTTTAAAATTTTGAAATTTAATTTTAGTTATTTTTTATACAGTAGGTTATTATTAGTTATCTATTTTATGCATAGACATGTATACATGTCAATACTAATCTCCCAACTCATCCCACCACCACCACCCCATGGCTTCCCCCACTTTGTGTCCATACGTTTGTTCTCTACCTCTGTGTCTCTATTTCTGCCCTGCAAACCAGTTCATCTCTACCATTTTTCTAGGTTCCACATATAGGCATTAATATACAATATTTGTTTTTCTCTTTCTGGCTTACTTCACTCTGTATGACAGTCTCTAGATCCATCAACTTCTCTACAAATGACCCAGTTTCATTCCTTTATATGGCTGAGTAATATTCCATTTTATATATGTACCACATCTTTTTCCATTCGTCTGTCTGTGGGCATTTATGTTGCTTCCATAACCTGGCTATTGTAAATAGTGCTGCAATGAACATTGTGGTGAATGTGTCTCTGTGATTTATGGTTTTCTCTGGGTATATGCCCAGAAGTGGGATTGCTGGATCCTATGGTAATTCTCTTTTTAGTTTTTTAAAGGAACCTCCATACTGTTCTCCATAGTGACTGTATCAATTTACATTCCCACCAATAGCGGAAGAGGGTTCCTTTTGTCCACACCCTCCCCAGAATTTGTTGATTGTAGATTATCTGATGATGCCGATTCTAACAGGTGTGAGGTCTTACCTCATTGTAGTTTTGATTTGCATTTCTCTAATAATTAGTGATGTTGAGCAGCTTTTCATGTGCGTCTTGGCCATCTCTGTGTCTTCTTTGAAGAAACGTCTCTTTAGATCTTCTGCCCATTTTTGTATTGGGTTGTTTGTTTTATTAATATTAAGCTGCATGAGCTGTTTATATATATTGGAGATTAAACCTTTGTCCATTGATTCGTTTGTGAACGTTTTCGCCCATTCTGAGGGTTGCCTTTCTCCATTCCCGTTTTTTTTAACAAAGAAAGAAAGAAAGCAAAAGAAGCAGAATACTAATGTGCGTGTAATATGCCTCTTGAAACTGTCGTTTTGAAATATGGACGTCTTTTCAATTTTTTGGTCGATATATGACCCCAGGATTTGTTTTCAGGGCAGGTGTCATTTACAGGCCTGTAATGATTTGGAATATCCACTGACCATTAGCGCTGGCATTAAACCTGCAGTTGTGTGAAACGGCCACAAGGTGGCAGCAGTTCTCCCTTACCAAATCTGGTTACTAGGGCAGCAGAGCCTCAATGGAAGTCGTGTTCTAGATTGGAATGTAGAACGGAATGTGCCAGGAGAAAGCCCCTCAAGTTTGTCTCACTACTTCTTGTTCGTGTTTTTAATTTAATTTTTTATTTTTTATTACAGCAAGTTTGAGTACAACGTTTAGCTTGTTGTAGGTGGGCAAGAGGTGGTTCTTTTACACATATACATATGTCTGTTCTTCCTGGGATCCTTTTCCCATGTACGTTATGACAGAATGTTGAGTAGTCTTCTCTTGGTACTCCGTAGGTCTTTGGTGATTCTATACGTCTACTGTGTTTGTATATGTCTGTTAACCCCAATATCGTAATGAATTCAATCCTCACACCTTTCCTTTGGTGAACCATAAGTTTGTTTAATGAATCTGTGATTGCCCTTCTCCGTGGAAATATCTGCCCTGGTATCAATTTATAGGTAACACCTATAAGTGATATGATATGATATGTGTCTTTCACTTTCTGACTTACTCCAAGTCACGTGATTACCTCGAGACTCATCTACGGTGCTGCAAATGGCATTGTGTCCTTTTTTTCCTTGGCGAATATTCTGTCTTAGCGAGGTCCATATTCTGCAATGTGATTCCCTGAGGGCTGAGGATTAGCTGACCTGGGCAGCCTGACCCTGCCGGCAAGCCTTCCCCAGGTGTGCCTGGGTTGAGGTCAATATAAACAGCACTCCAGGCAGCAATAGCCCCTGCAGCTGTGCCTGACTCCATATCCTCTGCCCCGTCAGCAGTCTCGGGGCTGTGCTGGTGGGAGGGTGTGAGGGTCCACGGGTTTGTGGGTGGCCCGGTGTGAGTGGGGCTCTGCTGGACTTTCGGCAGGAGTTGCCAGGCTGCCACCTGTAAAGAAGAGAATGTGTCACCCATAACTTCCACTGGAATATCTCTCCGGGCTGAGGTGAGGAAGGAAAAAAAGGAGTGGGGGCCGGGACAGGAGGGGTATCTCAGGCAGGGCAATAGAAAGCTTCCAGAAGAGCGCCCGTGGCCAGGACCATCCTGGCTGACCTGCAGGCACCAAGTTGGCCTGCGTGCTGTCGCTGGTGTGGCTCCACGGCCCTTCCTCTAGGCTTTCAAGCCCTTGTACATATTCAGGTGTTTCACCTGGGAAGGGTGGGAACAGTTCAGCAGCATCTGGCCTGGGGCTCAGCTCACGTTTACTCACAGAGGCCTCGGCACGGTCTCCCAGCTTTGCAATGAGGATGCTCCTTGCGTGGGCGGGCGGGGCTGCTGGCTGTATGGGAGATGATTCCCCACCTCTGACCAATTTCAGAATTCTTTACCACTGGAGCAAGTGCCTTGGTAGTGTTTTCCTCTGTATAACTGTTAGGTTCAGTTTTTTTTTTTCTTTTTTGGTTCAAGTTAGATTTTATTCCTCATTTATGTATTTATAGATATAAGCATGGAAATAATTCATTCGTATAAATACATCAGTGTGAATGGAAGAACTTTTTTTCTGTTTTATTTTTACATTTTATTTTTTAAAATTTTGAAATTTAATTTTAGTTATTTTTTTATACAGTAGGTTATTATTAGTTATCTATTTTATGCATAGACATGTATACATGTCAATACTAATCTCCCAACTCATCCCACCACCACCACCCCATGGCTTCCCCCACTTTGTGTCCATACGTTTGTTCTCTACCTCTGTGTCTCTATTTCTGCCCTGCAAACCAGTTCATCTCTACCATTTTTCTAGGTTCCACATATAGGCATTAATATACAATATTTGTTTTTCTCTTTCTGGCTTACTTCACTCTGTATGACAGTCTCTAGATCCATCAACTTCTCTACAAATGACCCAGTTTCATTCCTTTTTATGGCTGAGTAATATTCCATTTTGTATATGTACCACATCTTTATCCATTCGTCTGTCTGTGGGCATTTAGGTTGCTTCCATTACCTGGCTATTGTAAATAGTGCTGCAATGAACATCGTGGTGAATGTGTCTTTGTGATTTATGGTTTTCTCTGGGTATATGCCCAGAAGTGGGATTGCTGGATCCTATGGTAATTCTCTTTTTAGTTTTTTAAAGGAACCTCCATACTGTTCTCCATAGTGACTGTATCAATTTACATTCCCACCAATAGCGGAAGAGGGTTCCTTTTGTCCACACCGTCCCCAGAATTTGTTGATTGTAGATTATCTGATGATGCCGATTCTAACAGGTGTGAGGTCTTACCTCATTGTAGTTTTGATTTGCATTTCTCTAATAATTAGTGATGTTGAGCAGCTTTTCATGTGCGTCTTGGCCATCTCTGTGTCTTCTTTGAAGAAACGTCTCTTTAGATCTTCTGCCCATTTTTGTATTGGGTTGTTTGTTTTATTAATATTAAGCTGCATGAGCTGTTTATATATATTGGAGATTAAACCTTTGTCCATTGATTCGTTTGTGAACGTTTTCGCCCATTCTGAGGGTTGCCTTTCTCCATTCCCGTTTTTTTTAACAAAGAAAGAAAGAAAGCAAAAGAAGCAGAACACTAATGTGCGTGAAATATGCCTCTTGAAACTGTCGTTTTGAAATATGGACGTCTTTTGAATTTTTTGGTCGATATATGACCCCAGGATTTGTTTTCAGGGCAGGTGTCATTTACAGGCCTGTAATGATTTGGAATATCCACTGACCATTAGCGCTGGCATTAAACCTGCAGTTGTGTGAAACGGCCACAAGGTGGCAGCAGTTCTCCCTTACCAAATCTGGTTACTAGGGCAGCAGAGCCTCAATGGAAGTCGTGTTCTAGATTGGAATGTAGAACGGAATGTGCCAGGAGAAAGCCCCTCAAGTTTGTCTCACTACTTCTTGTTCGTGTTTTTAATTTAATTTTTTATTTTTTATTACAGCAAGTTTGAGTACAACGTTTAGCTTGTTGTAGGTGTGCAAGAGGTGGTTCTTTTACACATATACATATGTCTGTTCTTCCTGGGATCCTTTTCCCATGTACGTTATGACAGAATGTTGAGTAGTCTTCTCTTGGTACTCCGTAGGTCTTTGGTGATTATATACGTCTACTGTGTTTGTATATGTCTGTTAACCCAAATATCGTAATGAATTCAATCCTCACACCTTTCCTTTGGTGAACCATAAGTTTGTTTAATGAATCTGTGATTGCCCTTCTCCGTGGAAATATCTGCCCTGGTATCAATTTATAGGTAACACCTATAAGTGATATGATATGATATGTGTCTTTCACTTTCTGACTTACTCCAAGTCACGTGATTACCTCGAGACTCATCTACGGTGCTGCAAATGGCATTGTGTCCTTTTTTTCCTTGGCGAATATTCTGTCTTAGCGAGGTCCATATTCTGCAATGTGATTCCCTGAGGGCTGAGGATTAGCTGACCTGGGCAGCCTGACCCTGCCGGCAAGCCCTCCCCAGGTGTGCCTGTGTTGAGGTCAATATAAACAGCACTCCAGGCAGCAATAGCCCCTGCAGCTGTGCCTGACTCCATATCCTCTGCCCCGTCAGCAGTCTCCGGGCTGTGCTGGTGGGAGGGTGTGAGGGTCCACGGCTTTGTGGGTGGCCCGGTGTGAGTGGGGCTCTGCTGGACTTTCGGCAGGAGTTGCCAGGCTGCCACCTGTAAAGAAGAGGATGTGTCACACATAACTTCCACTGGAATATCTCTCCGGGCTGCGGTGAGGAAGGAAAAAAAGGAGTGGGGGCCGGGACAGGAGGGGTATCTCAGGCAGGGCAATAGAAAGCTTCCAGAAGAGCGCCCGTGGCCAGTACCATCCTGGCTGACCTGCAGGCACCAAGTTGGCCTGCGTGCTGTCGCTGGTGTGGCTCCACGGCCCTTCCTCTAGGCTTTCAAGCCCTTGTACATATTCAGGTGTTTCACCTGGGAAGGGTGGGAACAGTTCAGCAGCATCTGGCCAGGGGCTCAGCTCACGTTTACTCACAGAGGCCTTGGCACGGTCTCCCAGCTTTGCAATGAGGATGCTCCTTGCGTGGGCGGGCGGGGCTGCTGGCTATATGGGAGATGATTCCCCACCTCTGACCAATTTCAGAATTGTTTACCACTGGAGCAAGTGCCTTGGTAGTGTTTTCCTCTGTATAACTGTTAGGTTCAGTTTTTTTTTTTCTTTTTTGGTTCAAGTTAGATTTTATTCCTCATTTATGTATTTATAGATATAAGCATGGAAATAATTCATTCGTATAAATACATCAGTGTGAATGGAAGAACATTTTTTCTGTTTTATTTTTACATTTTATTTTTTAAAATTTTGAAATTTAATTTTAGTTATTTTTTCATACTGTAGGTTATTATTAGTTATCTATTTTATGCATAGACATGTATACAGGTCAATCCTAATCTCCCAACTCATCCCACCACCACCACCCCATGGCTTCCCCCACTTTGTGTCCATACGTTTGTTCTCTACCTCTGTGTCTCTATTTCTGCCCTGCAAACCAGTTCATCTCTACCATTTTTCTAGGTTCCACATATAGGCATTAATATACAATATTTGTTTTTCTCTTTCTGGCTTACTTCACTCTGTATGACAGTCTCTAGATCCATCAACTTCTCTACAAATGACCCAGTTTCATTCCTTTTTATGGCTGAGTAATATTCCATTTTATATATGTACCACATCTTTATCCATTCGTCTGTCTGTGGCCATTTATGTTGCTTCCATAACCTGGCTATTGTAAATAGTGCTGCAATGAACATTGTGGTGAATGTGTCTCTGTGATTTATGGTTTTCTCAGGGTATATGCCCAGAAGTGGGATTGCTGGATCCTATGGTAATTCTCTTTTTAGTTTTTTAAAGGAACCTCCATACTGTTCTCCATAGTGACTGTATCAATTTACATTCCCACCAATAGCGGAAGAGGGTTCCTTTTGTCCACACCCTCCCCAGAATTTGTTGTTTGTAGATTATCTGATGATGCCGATTCTAACAGGTGTGAGGTCTTACCTCATTGTAGTTTTGATTTGCATTTCTCTAATAATTAGTGATGTTGAGCAGCTTTTCATGTGCGTCTTGGCCATCTCTGTGTCTTCTTTGAAGAAACGTCTCTTTAGATCTTCTGCCCATTTTTGTATTGGGTTGTTTGTTTTATTAAAATTAAGCTGCATGAGCTGTTTATATATATTGGAGATTAAACCTTTGTCCATTGATTCGTTTGTGAACGTTTTCGCCCATTCTGAGGGTTGCCTTTCTCCATTCCCGTTTTTTTTAACAAAGAAAGAAAGAAAGCAAAAGAAGCAGAACACTAATGTGCGTGAAATATGCCTCTTGAAACTGTCGTTTTGAAATATGGACGTCTTTTGAATTTTTTGGTCGATATATGACCCCAGGATTTGTTTTCAGGGCAGGTGTCATTTACAGGCCTGTAATGATTTGGAATATCCACTGACCATTAGCGCTGGGATTACAGCTGCTGTTGTGTGAAACGGCCACAAGGTGGCAGCAGTTCTCCCTTACCAAATCTGGTTACTAGGGCAGCAGAGCCTCAATGGAAGTCGTGTTCTAGATTGGAATGTAGAACGGAATGTGCCAGGAGAAAGCCCCTCAAGTTTGTCTCACTACTTCTTGTTCGTGTTTTTAATTTAATTTTTTATTTTTTATTACAGCAAGTTTGAGTACAACGTTTAGCTTGTTGTAGGTGTGCAAGAGGTGGTTCTTTTACACATATACATATGTCTGTTCTTCCTGGGATCCTTTTCCCATGTACGTTATGACAGAATGTTGAGTAGTCTTCTCTTGGTACTCCGTAGGTCTTTGGTGATTATATACGTCTACTGTGTTTGTATATGTCTGTTAACCCCAATATCGTAATGAATTCAATCCTCACACCTTTCCTTTGGTGAACCATAAGTTTGTTTAATGAATCTGTGATTGCCCTTCTCCGTGGAAATATCTGCCCTGGTATCAATTTATAGGTAACACCTATAAGTGATATGATATGATATGTGTCTTTCACTTTCTGACTTACTCCAAGTCACGTGATTACCTCGAGACTCATCTACGGTGCTGCAAATGGCATTGTGTCCTTTTTCTCCTTGGCGAATATTCTGTCTTAGCGAGGTCCATTTTCTGCAATGTGATTCCCTGAGGGCTGAGGATTAGCTGACCTGGGCAGCCTGACCCTGCCGGCAAGCCCTCCCCACGTGTGCCTGGGTTGAGGTCAATATAAACAGCACTCCAGGCAGCAATAGCCCCTGCAGCTGTGCCTTACTCCATATTCTCTGCCCCGTCAGCAGTCTCGGGGCTGTGCTGGTGGGAGGGTGTGAGGGTCCACGGCTTTGTGGGTGGCCCGGTGTGAGTGGGGCTCTGCTGGACTTTCGGCAGGAGTTGCCAGGCTGCCACCTGTAAAGAAGAGGATGTGTCACCCATAACTTCCACTGGAATAACTCTCCGGGCTGAGGTGAGGAAGGAAAAAAAGGAGTGGGGGCCGGGACAGGAGGGGTATCTCAGGCAGGGCAATAGAAAGCTTCCAGAAGAGCGCCCGTGGCCAGTACCATCCTGGCTGACCTGCAGGCACCAAGTTGGCCTGCGTGCTGTCGCTGGTGTGGCTCCACGGCCCTTCCTCTAGGCTTTCAAGCCCTTGTACATATTCAGGTGTTTCACCTGGGAAGGGTGGGAACAGTTCAGCAGCATCTGGCCTGGGGCTCAGCTCACGTTTACTCACAGAGGCCTCGGCACGGTCTCCCAGCTTTGCAATGAGGATGCTCCTTGCGTGGGCGGGCGGGGCTGCTGGCTGTATGGGAGATGATTCCCCACCTCTGACCAATTTCAGAATTGTTTACCAGTGGAGCAAGTGCCTTGGTAGTGTTTTCCTCTGTATAACTGTTAGGTTCAGTTTTTTTTTTTCTTTTTTGGTTCAAGTTAGATTTTATTCCTCATTTATGTATTTATAGATATAAGCATGGAAATAATTCATTCGTATAAATACATCAGTGTGAATGGAAGAACTTTTTTTCTGTTTTATTTTTACATTTTATTTTTTAAAATTTTGAAATTTAATTTTAGTTATTTTTTCATACAGTAGGTTATTATTAGTTATCTATTTTATGCATAGACATGTATACAGGTCAATCCTAATCTCCCAACTCATCCCACCACCACCACCCCATGGCTTCCCCCACTTTGTGTCCATACGTTTGTTCTCTACCTCTGTGTCTCTATTTCTGCCCTGCAAACCAGTTCATCTCTACCATTTTTCTAGGTTCCACATATAGGCATTAATATACAATATTTGTTTTTCTCTTTCTGGCTTACTTCACTCTGTATGACAGTCTCTAGATCCATCAACTTCTCTACAAATGACCCAGTTTCATTCCTTTTTATGGCTGAGTAATATTCCATTTTGTATATGTACCACATCTTTATCCATTCGTCTGTCTGTGGCCATTTATGTTGCTTCCATAACCTGGCTATTGTAAATAGTGCTGCAATGAACATTGTGGTGAATGTGTCTCTGTGATTTATGGTTTTCTCAGGGTATATGCCCAGAAGTGGGATTGCTGGATCCTATGGTAATTCTCTTTTTAGTTTTTTAAAGGAACCTCCATACTGTTCTCCATAGTGACTGTATCAATTTACATTCCCACCAATAGCGGAAGAGGGTTCCTTTTGTCCACACCCTCCCCAGAATTTGTTGTTTGTAGATTATCTGATGATGCCGATTCTAACAGGTGTGAGGTCTTACCTCATTGTAGTTTTGATTTGCATTTCTCTAATAATTAGTGATGTTGAGCAGCTTTTCATGTGCGTCTTGGCCATCTCTGTGTCTTCTTTGAAGAAACGTCTCTTTAGATCTTCTGCCCATTTTTGTATTGGGTTGTTTGTTTTATTAAAATTAAGCTGCATGAGCTGTTTATATATATTGGAGATTAAACCTTTGTCCATTGATTCGTTTGTGAACGTTTTCGCCCATTCTGAGGGTTGCCTTTCTCCATTCCCGTTTTTTTTAACAAAGAAAGAAAGAAAGCAAAAGAAGCAGAACACTAATGTGCGTGAAATATGCCTCTTGAAACTGTCGTTTTGAAATATGGACGTCTTTTGAATTTTTTGGTCGATATATGACCCCAGGATTTGTTTTCAGGGCAGGTGTCATTTACAGGCCTGTAATGATTTGGAATATCCACTGACCATTAGCGCTGGGATTACAGCTGCTGTTGTGTGAAACGGCCACAAGGTGGCAGCAGTTCTCCCTTACCAAATCTGGTTACTAGGGCAGCAGAGCCTCAATGGAAGTCGTGTTCTAGATTGGAATGTAGAACGGAATGTGCCAGGAGAAAGCCCCTCAAGTTTGTCTCACTACTTCTTGTTCGTGTTTTTAATTTAATTTTTTATTTTTTATTACAGCAAGTTTGAGTACAACGTTTAGCTTGTTGTAGGTGTGCAAGAGGTGGTTCTTTTACACATATACATATGTCTGTTCTTCCTGGGATCCTTTTCCCATGTACGTTATGACAGAATGTTGAGTAGTCTTCTCTTGGTACTCCGTAGGTCTTTGGTGATTATATACGTCTACTGTGTTTGTATATGTCTGTTAACCCCAATATCGTAATGAATTCAATCCTCACACCTTTCCTTTGGTGAACCATAAGTTTGTTTAATGAATCTGTGATTGCCCTTCTCCGTGGAAATATCTGCCCTGGTATCAATTTATAGGTAACACCTATAAGTGATATGATATGATATGTGTCTTTCACTTTCTGACTTACTCCAAGTCACGTGATTACCTCGAGACTCATCTACGGTGCTGCAAATGGCATTGTGTCCTTTTTCTCCTTGGCGAATATTCTGTCTTAGCGAGGTCCATTTTCTGCAATGTGATTCCCTGAGGGCTGAGGATTAGCTGACCTGGGCAGCCTGACCCTGCCGGCAAGCCCTCCCCAGGTGTGCCTGGGTTGAGGTCAATATAAACATCACTCCAGGCAGCAATAGCCCCTGCAGCTGTGCCTTACTCCATATTCTCTGCCCCGTCAGCAGTCTCGGGGCTGTGCTGGTGGGAGGGTGTGAGGGTCCACGGCTTTGTGGGTGGCCCGGTGTGAGTGGGGCTCTGCTGGACTTTCGGCAGGAGTTGCCAGGCTGCCACCTGTAAAGAAGAGGATGTGTCACCCATAACTTCCACTGGAATATCTCTCCGGGCTGAGGTGAGGAAGGAGAAAAAGGAGTGGGGGCCGGGACAGGAGGGGTATCTCAGGCAGGGCAATAGAAAGCTTCCAGAAGAGCGCCCGTGGCCAGTACCATCCTGGCTGACCTGCAGGCACCAAGTTGGCCTGCGTGCTGTCGCTGGTGTAGCTCCACGGCCCTTCCTCTAGGCTTTCAAGCCCTTGTACATATTCAGGTGTTTCACCTGGGAAGGGTGGGAACAGTTCAGCAGCATCTGGCCTGGGGCTCAGCTCACGTTTACTCACAGAGGCCTCGGCACGGTCTCCCAGCTTTGCAATGAGGATGCTCCTTGCGTGGGCGGGCGGGGCTGCTGGCTGTATGGGAGATGATTCCCCACCTCTGACCAATTTCAGAATTGTTTACCACTGGAGCAAGTGCCTTGGTAGTGTTTTCCTCTGTATAACTGTTAGGTTCAGTTTTTTTTTTTCTTTTTTGGTTCAAGTTAGATTTTATTCCTCATTTATGTATTTATAGATATAAGCATGGAAATAATTCATTCGTATAAATACATCAGTGTGAATGGAAGAACTTTTTTCTGTTTTATTTTTACATTTTATTTTTAAAAATTTTGAAATTTAATTTTAGTTATTTTTTATACAGTAGGTTATTATTAGTTATCTATTTTATGCATAGACATGTATACAGGTCAATCCTAATCTCCCAACTCATCCCACCACCACCACCCCATGGCTTCCCCCACTTTGTGTCCATACGTTTGTTCTCTACCTCTGTGTCTCTATTTCTGCCCTGCAAACCAGTTCATCTCTACCATTTTTCTAGGTTCCACATATAGGCATTAATATACAATATTTGTTTTTCTCTTTCTGGCTTACTTCACTCTGTATGACAGTCTCTAGATCCATCAACTTCTCTACAAATGACCCAGTTTCATTCCTTTTTATGGCTGAGTAATATTCCATTTTATATATGTACCACATCTTTATCCATTCGTCTGTCTGTGGCCATTTATGTTGCTTCCATAACCTGGCTATTGTAAATAGTGCTGCAATGAACATTGTGGTGAATGTGTCTCTGTGATTTATGGTTTTCTCTGGGTATATGCCCAGAAGTGGGATTGCTGGATCCTATGGTAATTCTCTTTTTAGTTTTTTAAAGGAACCTCCATACTGTTCTCCATAGTGACTGTATCAATTTACATTCCCACCAATAGCGGAAGAGGGTTCCTTTTGTCCACACCCTCCCCAGAATTTGTTGTTTGTAGATTATCTGATGATGCCGATTCTAACAGGTGTGAGGTCTTACCTCATTGTAGTTTTGATTTGCATTTCTCTAATAATTAGTGATGTTGAGCAGCTTTTCATGTGCGTCTTGGCCATCTCTGTGTCTTCTTTGAAGAAACGTCTCTTTAGATCTTCTGCCCATTTTTGTATTGGGTTGTTTGTTTTATTAAAATTAAGCTGCATGAGCTGTTTATATATATTGGAGATTAAACCTTTGTCCATTGATTCGTTTGTGAACGTTTTCGCCCATTCTGAGGGTTGCCTTTTTCCATTCCCGTTTTTTTAACAAAGAAAGAAAGAAAGCAAAAGAAGCAGAACACTAATGTGCGTGAAATATGCCTCTTGAAACTGTCGTTTTGAAATATGGACGTCTTTTGAATTTTTTGGTCGATATATGACCCCAGGATTTGTTTTCAGGGCAGGTGTCATTTACAGGCCTGTAATGATTTGGAATATCCACTGATCATTAGCGCTGGCATTAAACCTGCAGTTGTGTGAAACGGCCACAAGGTGGTAGCAGTTCTCCCTTACCAAATCTGGTTACTAGGGCAGCAGAGCCTCAATGGAAGTCGTGTTCTAGATTGGAATGTAGAACGGAATGTGCCAGGAGAAAGCCCCTCAAGTTTGTCTCACTACTTCTTGTTCGTGTTTTTAATTTAATTTTTTATTTTTTATTACAGCAAGTTTGAGTACAACGTTTAGCATGTTGTAGGTGTGCAAGAGGTGGTTCTTTTACATATATACATATGTCTGTTCTTCCTGGGATCCTTTTCCCATGTACGTTATGACAGAATGTTGAGTAGTCTTCTCTTGGTACTCCGTAGGTCTTTGGTGATTATATACGTCTACTGTGTTTGTATATGTCTGTTAACCCCAGTATCGTAATGAATTCAATCCTCACACCTTTACTTTGGTGAACCATAAGTTTGTTTAATGAATCTGTGATTGCCCTTCTCCGTGGAAATATCTGCCCTGGTATCAATTTATAGGTAACACCTATAAGTGATATGATATGATATGTGTCTTTCACTTTCTGACTTACTCCAAGTCACGTGATTACCTCGAGACTCATCTACGGTGCTGCAAATGGCATTGTGTCCTTTTTTTCCTTGGCGAATATTCCGTCTTAGCGAGGTCCATATTCTGCAATGTGATTCCCTGAGGGCTGAGGATTAGCTGACCTGGGCAGCCTGACCCTGCCGGCAAGCCCTCCCCAGGGTTGCCTGGGTTGAGGTCAATATAAACAGCACTCCAGGCAACAGTAGCCCCTGCAGATGTGCCTGACTCCATATTCTCTGCCCCGTCAGCAGTCTCGGGGCTGTGCTGGTGGGAGGGTGTGAGGGTCCACGGCTTTGTGGGTGGCCCGGTGTGAGTGGGGCTCTGCTGGACTTTCGGCAGGAGTTGCCAGGCTGCCACCTGTAAAGAAGAGGATGTGTCACCCATAACTTCCACTGGAATAACTCTCCGGGCTGAGGTGAGGAAGGAAAAAAAGGAGTGGGGGCCGGGACAGGAGGGGTATCTCAGGCAGGGCAATAGAAAGCTTCCAGAAGAGCGCCCGTGGCCAGTACCATCCTGGCTGACCTGCAGGCACCAAGTTGGCCTGCGTGCTGTCGCTGCTGTGGCTCCACGGCCCTTCCTCTAGGCTTTCAAGCCCTTGTACATATTCAGGTGTTTCACCTGGGAAGGGTGGGAACAGTTCAGCAGCATCTGGCCTGGGGCTCAGCTCACGTTTACTCACAGAGGCCTCGGCACGGTCTCCCAGCTTTGCAATGAGGATGCTCCTTGCGTGGGCGGGCGGGGCTGCTGGCTGTATGGGAGATGATTCCCCACCTCTGACCAATTTCAGAATTGTTTACCAGTGGAGCAAGTGCCTTGGTAGTGTTTTCCTCTGTATAACTGTTAGGTTCAGTTTTTTTTTTTCTTTTTTGGTTCAAGTTAGATTTTATTCCTCATTTATGTATTTATAGATATAAGCATGGAAATAATTCATTCGTATAAATACATCAGTGTGAATGGAAGAACTTTTTTTCTGTTTTATTTTTACATTTTATTTTTTAAAATTTTGAAATTTAATTTTAGTTATTTTTTCATACAGTAGGTTATTATTAGTTATCTATTTTATGCATAGACATGTATATAGGTCAATCCTAATCTCCCAACTCATCCCACCACCACCACCCCATGGCTTCCCCCACTTTGTGTCCATACGTTTGTTCTCTACCTCTGTGTCTCTATTTCTGCCCTGCAAACCAGTTCATCTCTACCATTTTTCTAGGTTCCACATATAGGCATTAATATACAATATTTGTTTTTCTCTTTCTGGCTTACTTCACTCTGTATGACAGTCTCTAGATCCATCAACTTCTCTACAAATGACCCAGTTTCATTCCTTTTTATGGCTGAGTAATATTCCATTTTGTATATGTACCACATCTTTATCCATTCGTCTGTCTGTGGCCATTTAGGTTGCTTCCATTACCTGGCTATTGTAAATAGTGCTGCAATGAACATTGTGGTGAATGTGTCTTTGTGATTTATGGTTTTCTCTGGGTATATGCCCAGAAGTGGGATTGCTGGATCCTATGGTAATTCTCTTTTTAGTTTTTTAAAGGAACCTCCATACTGTTCTCCATAGTGACTGTATCAATTTACATTCACACCAATAGCGGAAGAGGGTTCCTTTTGTCCACACCCTCCCCAGAATTTGTTGTTTGTAGATTATCTGATGATGCCGATTCTAACAGGTGTGAGGTCTTACATCATTGTAGTTTTGATTTGCATTTCTCTAATAATTAGTGATGTTGAGCAGCTTTTCATGTGCGTCTTGGCCATCTCTGTGTCTTCTTTGAAGAAACGTCTCTTTAGATCTTCTGCCCATTTTGTATTGGGTTGTTTGTTTTATTAATATTAAGCTGCATGAGCTGTTTATATATATTGGAGATTAAACCTTTGTCCATTGATTCGTTTGTGAACGTTTTCGCCCATTCTGAGGGTTGCCTTTCTCCATTCCCGTTTTTTTAACAAAGAAAGAAAGAAAGCAAAAGAAGCAGAACACTAATGTGCGTGAAATATGCCTCTTGAAACTGTCGTTTTGAAATATGGACGTCTTTTGAATTTTTTGGTCGATATATGACCCCAGGATTTGTTTTCAGGGCAGGTGTCATTTACAGGCCTGTAATGATTTGGAATATCCACTGACCATTAGCGCTGGCATTAAACCTGCAGTTGTGTGAAACGGCCACAAGGTGGCAGCAGTTCTCCCTTACCAAATCTGGTTACTAGGGCAGCAGAGCCTCAATGGAAGTTGTGTTCTAGATTGGAATGTAGAACGGAATGTGCCAGGAGAAAGCCCCTCAAGTTTGTCTCACTACTTCTTGTTCGTGTTTTTAATTTAATTTTTTTATTTTTTATTACAGCAAGTTTGAGTACAACGTTTAGCTTGTTGTAGGTGTGCAAGAGGTGGTTCTTTTACACATATACATATGTCTGTTCTTCCTGGGATCCTTTTCCCATGTACGTTATGACAGAATGTTGAGTAGTCTTCTCTTGGTACTCCGTAGGTCTTTGGTGATTATATACGTCTACTGTGTTTGTATATGTCTGTTAACCCCAATATCGTAATGAATTCAATCCTCACACCTTTCCTTTGGTGAACCATAAGTTTGTTTAATGAATCTGTGATTGCCCTTCTCCGTGGAAATATCTGCCCTGGTATCAATTTATAGGTAACACCTATAAGTGATATGATATGATATGTGTCTTTCACTTTCTGACTTACTCCAAGTCACGTGATTACCTCGAGACTCATCTACGGTGCTGCAAATGGCATTGTGTCCTTTTTATCCTTGGCGAATATTCTGTCTTAGCGAGGTCCATATTCTGCAATGTGATTCCCTGAGGGCTGAGGATTAGCTGACCTGGGCAGCCTGACCCTGCCGGCAAGCCCTCCCCAGGTGTGCCTGGGTTGAGGTCAATATAAAGAGCACTCCAGGCAGCAATAGCCCCTGCAGCTGTGCCTGACTCCATATTCTCTGCCCCGTCAGCAGTCTCGGGGCTGTGCTGGTGGGAGGGTGTGAGGGTCCACGGCTTTGTGGGTGGCCCGGTGTGAGTGGGGCTCTGCTGGACTTTCGGCAGGAGTTGCCAGGCTGCCACCTGTAAAGAAGAGGATGTGTCACCCATAACTTCCACTGGAATATCTCTCCGGGCTGAGGTGAGGAAAGAAAAAAAGGAGTGGGGGCCGGGACAGGAGGGGTATCTCAGGCAGGGCAATAGAAAGCTTCCAGAGGAGCGCCCGTGGCCAGTACCATCCTGGGTGACCTCCAGGCACCAAGTTGGCCTGCGTGCTGTCGCTGGTGTGGCTCCACGGCCCTTCCTCTAGGCTTTCAAGCCCTTGTACATATTCAGGTGTTTCACCTGGGAAGGGTGGGAACAGTTCAGCAGCATCTGGCCTGGGGCTCAGCTCACGTTTACTCACAGAGGCCTCGGCACGGTCTCCCAGCTTTGCAATGAGGATGCTCCTTGCGTGGGCGGGCGGGGCTGCTGGCTGTATGGGAGATGATTCCCCACCTCTGACCAATTTCAGAATTGTTTACCACTGGAGCAAGTGCCTTGGTAGTGTTTTCCTCTGTATAACTGTTAGGTTCAGTTTTTTTTTTTTCTTTTTTGGTTCAAGTTAGATTTTATTCCTCATTTATGTATTTATAGATATAAGCATGGAAATAATTCATTCGTATAAATACATCAGTGTGAATGGAAGAACTTTTTTTCTGTTTTATTTTTACATTTTATTTTTTAAAATTTTTTAATTTAATTTAATTATTTTTTTATACAGTAGGTTATTATTAGTTATCTATTTTTTGCATAGACATGTATACAGGTCAATCCTAATCTCCCAACTCATCCCACCACCACCACCCCATGGCTTCCCCCACTTTGTGTCCATACGTTTGTTCTCTACCTCTGTGTCTCTATTTCTGCCCTGCAAACCAGTTCATCTCTACCATTTTTCTAGGTTCCACATATAGGCATTAATATACAATATTTGTTTTTTTCTTTCTGGCTTACATCACTCTGTATGACAGTCTCTAGATCCATCAACTTCTCTACAAATGACCCACTTTCATTCCTTTTTATGGCTGAGTAATATTCCATTTTATATATGTACCACATCTTTATCCAATCGTCTGTCTGTGGCCATTTATGTTGCTTCCATAACCTGGCTATTGTAAATAGTGCTGCAATGAACATTGTGGTGAATATGTCTCTGTGATTTATGGTTTTCTCTGGGTATATGCCCAGAAGTGGGATTGCTGGATCCTATGGTAATTCTCTTTTTAGTTTTTTAAAGGAACCTCCATACTGTTCTCCATAGTGACTGTATCAATTTACATTCCCACCAATAGCGGAAGAGGGTTCCTTTTGTCCACACCCTCCCCAGAATTTGTTGATTGTAGATCATCTGATGATGCCGATTCTAACAGGTGTGAGGTCTTACCTCATTGTAGTTTTGATTTGCATTTCTCTAATAATTAGTGATGTTGAGCAGCTTTTCATGTGCGTCTTGGCCATCTCTGTGTCTTCTTTGAAGAAACGTCTCTTTAGATCTTCTGCCTATTTTTGTATTGGGTTGTTTGTTTTATTAATATTAAGCTGCATGAGCTGTTTATATATATTGGAGATTAAACCTTTGTCCATTGATTCGTTTGTGAACGTTTTCGCCCATTCTGAGGGTTGCCTTTCTCCATTCCCGTTTTTTTAACAAAGAAAGAAAGAAAGCAAAAGAAGCAGAACACTAATGTGCGTGAAATATGCCTCTTGAAACTGTCGTTTTGTAATATGGACGTCTTTTGAATTTTTTGGTCGATATATGACCCCAGGATTTGTTTTCAGGGCAGGTGTCATTTACAGGCCTGTAATGATTTGGAATATCCACTGACCATTAGCGCTGGCATTAAACCTGCAGTTGTGTGAAACGGCCACAAGGTGGCAGCAGTTCTCCCTTACCAAATCTGGTTACTAGGGCAGCAGAGCCTCAATGGAAGTCGTGTTCTAGATTGGAATGTAGAACGGAATGTGCCAGGAGAAAGCCCCTCAAGTTTGTCTCACTACTTCTTGTTCGTGTTTTTAATTTAATTTTTTATTTTTTATTACAGCAAGTTTGAGTACAACGTTTAGCTTGTTGTAGGTGTGCAAGAGGTGGTTCTTTTACACATATACATATGTCTGTTCTTCCTGGGATCCTTTTCCCATGTACGTTATGACAGAATGTTGAGTAGTCTTCTCTTGGTACTCCGTAGGTCTTTGGTGATTATATACGTCTACTGTGTTTGTATATGTCTGTTAACCCCAATATCGTAATGAATTCAATCCTCACACCTTTCCTTTGGTGAACCATAAGTTTGTTTAATGAATCTGTGATTGCCCTTCTCCGTGGAAATATCTGCCCTGGTATCAATTTATAGGTAACACCTATAAGTGATATGATATGATATGTGTCTTTCACTTTCTGACTTACTCCAAGTCACGTGATTACCTCGAGACTCATCTACGGTGCTGCAAATGGCATTGTGTCCTTTTTTTCCTTGGCGAATATTCTGTCTTAGCGAGGTCCATTTTCTGCAATGTGATTCCCTGAGGGCTGAGGATTAGCTGACCTGGGCAGCCTGACCCTGCCGGCAAGCCCTCCCCAGGTGTGCCTGGGTTGAGGTCAATATAAAGAGCACTCCAGGCAGCAATAGCCCCTGCAGCTGTGCCTGACTCCATATTCTCTGCCCCGTCAGCAGTCTCGGGGCTGTGCTGGTGGGAGGGTGTGAGGGTCCACGGCTTTGTGGGTGGCCCGGTGTGAGTGGGGCTCTGCTGGACTTTCGGCAGGAGTTGCCAGGCTGCCACCTGTAAAGAAGAGGATGTGTCACCCATAACTTCCACTGGAATATCTCTCCGGGCTGAGGTGAGGAAGGAAAAAAAGGAGTGGGGGCCGGGACAGGAGGGGTATCTCAGGCAGTGCAATAGAAAGCTTCCAGAGGAGCGCCCGTGGCCAGTACCATCCTGGCTGATCTGCAGGCACCAAGTTGGCCTGCGTGCTGTCGCTGGTGTGGCTCCACGGCCCTTCCTCTAGGCTTTCAAGCCCTTGTACATATTCAGGTGTTTCACCTGGGAAGGGTGGGAAGAGTTCAGCAGCATCTGGCCTGGGGCTCAGCTCACGTTTACTCACAGAGGCCTCGGCACGGTCTCCCAGCTTTGCAATGAGGATGCTCCTTGCGTGGGCGGGCGGGGCTGCTGGCTGTATGGGAGATGATTCCCCACCTCTGACCAATTTCAGAATTGTTTACCAATGGAGCAAGTGCCTTGGTAGTGTTTTCCTCTGTATAATTCTTAGGTTCAGTTTTTTTTTTCTTTTTTGTTTCAAGTTAGATTTTATTCCTCATTTATGTATTTATCGATATAAGCATGGAAATAATTCATTCGTATAAATACATCAGTGTGAATGGAAGAACTTTTTTTCTGTTTTATTTTTACATTTTATTTTTTAAAATTTTGAAATTTAATTTTAGTTATTTTTTTTATACCGTAGGTTATTATTAGTTATCTATTTTATGCATAGACATGTATACAGGTCAATCCTAATCTCCCAACTCATCCCACCACCACCACCCCATGGCTTCCCCCACTTTGTGTCCATACGTTTGTTCTCTACCTCTGTGTCTCTATTTCTGCCCTGCAAACCAGTTCATCTCTACCATTTTTCTAGGTTCCACATATAGGCATTAATATACAATATTTGTTTTTCTCTTTCTGACTTACTTCACTCTGTATGACAGTCTCTAGATCCATCAACTTCTCTACAAATGACCCAGTTTCATTCCTTTTTATGGCTGAGTAATATTCCATTTTATATATGTACCACATCTTTATCCATTCGTCTGTCTGTGGGCATTTAGTTTGCTTCCATTACCTGGCTATTGTAAATAGTGCTGCAATGAACATTGTGGTGAATGTGTCTTTGTGATTTATGGTTTTCTCTGGGTATATGCCCAGAAGTGGGATTGCTGGATCCTATGGTAATTCTCTTTTTAGTTTTTTAAAGGAACCTCCATACTGTTCTCCATAGTGACTGTATCAATTTACATTCCCACCAATAGCGGAAGAGGGTTCCTTTTGTCCACACCCTCCCCAGAATTTGTTGTTTGTAGATTATCTGATGATGCCGATTCTAACAGGTGTGAGGTCTTACCTCATTGTAGTTTTGATTTGCATTTCTCTAATAATTAGTGATGTTGAGTAGCTTTTCATGTGCGTCTTGGCCATCTCTGTGTCTTCTTTGAAGAAACGTCTCTTTAGATCTTCTGCCCATTTTTGTATTGGGTTTTTTGTTTTATTAATATTAAGCTGCATGAGCTGTTTATATATATTGGAGATTAAACCTTTGTCCATTGATTCGTTTGTGAACGTTTTCGCCCATTCTGAGGGTTGCCTTTTTCCATTCCCGTTTTTTTAACAAAGAAAGAAAGAAAGCAAAAGAAGCAGAACACTAATGTGCGTGAAATATGCCTCTTGAAACTGTCGTTTTGAAATATGGACGTCTTTTGAATTTTTTGGTCGATATATGACCCCAGGATTTGTTTTCAGGGCAGGTGTCATTTACAGGCCTGTAATGATTTGGAATATCCACTGATCATTAGCGCTGGCATTAAACCTGCAGTTGTGTGAAACGGCCACAAAGTGGCAGCAGTTCTCCCTTACCAAATCTGGTTACTAGGGCAGCAGAGCCTCAATGGAAGTCGTGTTCTAGATTGGAATGTAGAACGGAATGTGCCAGGAGAAAGCCCCTCAAGTTTGTCTCACTACTTCTTGTTCGTGTTTTTAATTTAATTTTTTATTTTTTATTACAGCAAGTTTGAGTACAGCGTTTAGCTTGTTGTAGGTGTGCAAGAGGTGGTTCTTTTACACATATACATATGTCTGTTCTTCCTGGGATCCTTTTCCCATGTACGTTATGACAGAATGTTGAGTAGTCTTCTCTTGGTACTCCGTAGGTCTTTGGTGATTATATACGTCTACTGTGTTTGTATCTGTCTGTTAACCCCAATATCGTAATGAATTCAATCCTCACACCTTTCCTTTGGTGAACCATAAGTTTGTTTAATGAATCTGTGATTGCCCTTCTCCGTGGAAATATCTGCCCTGGTATCAATTTATACGTAACACCTATAAGTGATATGATATGATATGTGTCTTTCACTTTCTGACTTACTCGAAGTCACGTGATTACCTCGAGACTCATCTACGGTGCTGCAAATGGCATTGTGTCCTTTTACTCCTTGGCGAATATTCTGTCTTAGCGAGGTCCATTTTCTGCAATGTGATTCCCTGAGGGCTGAGGATTAGCTGACCTGGGCAGCCTGACCCTGCCGGCAAGCCCTCACCAGGTGTGCCTGGGTTGAGGTCAATATAAACAGCACTCCAGGCAGCAATAGCCCCTGCAGCTGTGCCTGACTCCATATCCTCTGCCCCGTCAGCAGTCTCGGGGCTGTGCTGGTGGGAGGGTGTGAGGTTCCACGGCTTTGTGGGTGGCCCGGTGTGAGTGGGGCTCTGCTGGACTTTCGGCAGGAGTTGCCAGGCTGCCACCTGTAAAGAAGAGGATGTGTCACCCATAACTTCCACTGGAATATCTCTCCGGGCTGAGGTGAGGAAGGAAAAAAAGGAGTGGGGGCCAGGACAGGAGGGTTATCTCAGGCAGGGCAATAGAAAGCATCCAGAAGAGCGCCCGTGGCCAGTACCATCCTGGCTGACCTGCAGGCACCAAGTTGGCCTGCGTGCTGTCACTGCTGTGGCTCCACGGCCCTTCCTCTAGACTTTCAAGCCCTTGTACATATTCAGGTGTTTCACCTGGGAAGGGTGGGAACAGTTCAGCAGCATCTGGCCTGGGGCTCAGCTCACGTTTACTCACAGAGGCGTCGGCACGGTCTCCCAGCTTTGCAATGAGGATGCTCCTTGCGTGGGCGGGCGGGGCTGCTGGCTGTATGGGAGATGATTCCCCACCTCTGACCAATTTCAGAATTGTTTACCACTGGAGCAAGTGCCTTGGTAGTGTTTTCCTCTGTGTAACTGTTAGGTTCAGTTTTTTTTTTTTCTATTTTGGTTCAAGTTAGATTTTATTCCTCATTTATGTATTTATAGATATAAGCATGGAAATAATTCATTCGTATAAATACATCAGTGTGAATGGAAGAAATTTTTTTCTGTTTTATTTTTACATTTTATTTTTTAAAATTTTGAAATTTAATTTTAGTTATTTTTTTATACAGTAGGTTATTATTAGTTATCTATTTTATGCATAGACATGTATACATGTCAATACTAATCTCCCAACTCATCCCACCACCACCACCCCATGGCTTCCCCCACTTTGTGTCCATACGTTTGTTCTCTACCTCTGTGTCTCTATTTCTGCCCTGCAAACCAGTTCATCTCTACCATTTTTCTAGGTTCCACATATAGGCATTAATATACAATATTTGTTTTTCTCTTTCTGGCTTACTTCACTCTGTATGACAGTCTCTAGATCCATCAACTTCTCTACAAATGACCCAGTTTCATTCCTTTATATGGCTGAGTAATATTCCATTTTATATATGTACCACATCTTTTTCCATTCGTCTGTCTGTGGGCATTTATGTTGCTTCCATAACCTGGCTATTGTAAATAGTGCTGCAATGAACATTGTGGTGAATGTGTCTCTGTGATTTATGGTTTTCTCTGGGTATATGCCCCGAAGTAGGATTGCTGGATCCTATGGTAATTCTCTTTTTAGTTTTTTAAAGGAACCTCCATATTGTTCTCCATAGTGACTGTATAAATTTACATTCCCACCAATAGCGGAAGAGGGTTCCTTTTGTCCACACCCTCCCCAGAATTTGTTGATTGTAGATTATCTGATGATGCCGATTCTAACAGGTGTGAGGTCTTACCTCATTGTAGTTTTGATTTGCATTTCTCTAATAATTAGTGATGTTGAGCAGCTTTTCATGTGCGTCTTGGCCATCTCTGTGTCTTCTTTGAAGAAACGTCTCTTTAGATCTTCTGCCCATTTTTGTATTGGGTTGTTTGTTTTATTAATATTAAGCTGCATGAGCTGTTTATATATATTGGAGATTAAACCTTTGTCCATTGATTCGTTTGTGAACGTTTTCGCCCATTCTGAGGGTTGCCTTTCTCCATTCCCGTTTTTTTTAACAAAGAAAGAAAGAAAGCAAAAGAAGCAGAATACTAATGTGCGTGTAATATGCCTCTTGAAACTGTCGTTTTGAAATATGGACGTCTTTTGAATTTTTTGGTCGATATATGACCCCAGGATTTGTTTTCAGGGCAGGTGTCATTTACAGGCCTGTAATGATTTGGAATATCCACTGACCATTAGCGCTGGCATTAAACCTGCAGTTGTGTGAAACGGCCACAAGGTGGCAGCAGGTCTCCCTTACCAAATCTGGTTACTAGGGCAGCAGAGCCTCAATGGAAGTCCTGTCCTAGATTGGAATGTAGAACGGAATGTGCCAGGAGAAAGCCCCTCAAGTTTGTCTCACTACTTCTTGTTCGTGTTTTTAATTTAATTTTTTATTTTTTATTACAGCAAGTTTGAGTACAACGTTTAGCTTGTTGTAGGTGTGCAAGAGGTGGTTCTTTTACACATATACATATGTCTGTTCTTCCTGGGATCCTTTTCCCATGTACGTTATGACAGAATGTTGAGTAGTCTTCTCTTGGTACTCCGTAGGTCTTTGGTGATTATATACGTCTACTGTGTTTGTATATGTCTGTTAACCCCAATATCGTAATGAATTCAATCCTCACACCTTTCCTTTGGTGAAACATAAGTTTGTTTAATGAATCTGTGATTGCCCTTCTCCGTGGAAATATCTGCCCTGGTATCAATTTATAGGTAACACCTATAAGTGATATGATATGATATGTGTCTTTCACTTTCTGACTTACTCCAAGTCACGTGATTACCTTGAGACTCATCTACGGTGCTGCAAATGGCATTGTGTCCTTTTTTTCCTTGGCGAATATTCTGTCTTAGCGAGGTCCATATTCTGCAATGTGATTCCCTGAGGGCTGAGGATTAGCTGACCTGGGCAGCCTGACCCTGCCGGCAAGCCCTCCCCAGGTGTGCCTGGGTTGAGGTCAATATAAACAGCACTCCAGGCAGCAATAGCCCCTGCAGCTGTGCCTGACTCCATATCCTCTGCCCCGTCAGCAGTCTCGTGGCTGTGCTGGTGGGAGGGTGTGAGGGTCCACGGCTTTGTGGGTGGCCCGGTGTGAGTGGGGCTCTGCTGGACTTTCGGCAGGAGTTGCCAGGCTGCCACCTGTAAAGAAGAGGATGTGTCACCCATAACTTCCACTGGAATATCTCTCCGGGCTGAGGTGAGGAAGGAAAAAAAGGAGTGGGGGCCGGGACAGGAGGGGTATCTCAGGCAGGGCAATAGAAAGCTTCCAGAAGAGCGCCCGTGGCCAGTACCATCCTGGCTGACCTGCAGGCACCAAGTTGGCCTGCGTGCTGTCGCTGGTGTGGCTCCACGGCCCTTCCTCTAGGCTTTCAAGCCCTTGTACATATTCAGGTGTTTCACCTGGGAAGGGTGGGAACAGTTCAGCAGCATCTGGCCTGGGGCTCAGCTCACGTTTACTCACAGAGGCCTCGGCACGGTCTCCCAGCTTTGCAATGAGGATGCTCCTTGCGTGGGCGGGCGGGGCTGCTGGCTGTAAGGGAGATGATTCCCCACCTCTGACCAATATCTGAATTGTTTACCACTGGAGCAAGTGCCTTGGTAGTGTTTTCCTCTGTATAATTCTTAGGTTCGGTTTTTTTTTTTTTTGGTTCAAGTTAGATTTTATTCCTCATTTATGTATTTATAGATATAAGCATGGAAATAATTCATTCGTATAAATACATCAGTGTGAATGGAAGAACTTTTTTTCTGTTTTATTTTTACATTTTATTTTTTAAAATTTTGAAATTTAATTTTAGTTATTTTTTTATACAGTAGGTTATTATTAGTTATCTATTTTATGCATAGACATGTATACAGGTCAATCCTAATCTCCCAACTCATCCCACCACCACCACCCCATGGCTTCCCCCACTTTGTGTCCATACGTTTGTTCTCTACCTCTGTGTCTCTATTTCTGCCCTGCAAACCAGTTCATCTCTACCATTTTTCTAGGTTCCACATATAGGCATTAATATACAATATTTGTTTTTCTCTTTCTGACTTACTTCACTCTGTATGACAGTCTCTAGATCCATCAACTTCTCTACAAATGACCCAGTTTCATTCCTTTTTATGGCTGAGTAATATTCCATTTTGTATATGTACCACATCTTTATCCATTCGTCTGTCTGTGGGCATTTAGGTTGCTTCCATTACCTGGATATTGTAAATAGTCCTGCAATGAACATTGTGGTGAATGTGTCTTTGTGATTTATGGTTTTCTCTGGGTATATGCCCAGAAGTGGGATTGCTGGATCCTATGGTAATTCTCTTTTTAGTTTTTTAAAGGAACCTCCATACTGTTCTCCATAGTGACTGTATCAATTTACATTCCCACCAATAGCGGAAGAGGGTTCCTTTTGTCCACACCGTCCCCAGAATTTGTTGATTGTAGATTATCTGATGATGCCGATTCTAACAGGTGTGAGGTCTTACCTCATTGTAGTTTTGATTTGCATTTCTCTAATAATTAGTGATGTTGAGCAGCTTTTCATGTGCGTCTTGGCCATCTCTGTGTCTTCTTTGAAGAAACGTCTCTTTAGATCTTCTGCCCATTTTTGTATTGGGTTGTTTGTTTTATTAATATTAAGCTGCATGAGCTGTTTATATATATTGGAGATTAAACCTTTGTCCATTGATTCGTTTGTGAACGTTTTCGCCCATTCTGAGGGTTGCCTTTCTCCATTCCCGTTTTTTTTAACAAAGAAAGAAAGAAAGCAAAAGAAGCAGAACACTAATGTGCGTGAAATATGCCTCTTGAAACTGTCGTTTTGAAATATGGACGTCTTTTGAATTTTTTGGTCGATATATGACCCCAGGATTTGTTTTCAGGGCAGGTGTTATTTACAGGCCTGTAATGATTTGGAATATCCACTGACCATTAGCGCTGGCATTAAACCTGCAGTTGTGTGAAACGGTCACAAGGTGGCAGCAGTTCTCCCATACCAAATCTGGTTACTAGGGCAGCAGAGACTCAATGGAAGTCGTGTTCTAGATTGGAATGTAGAACGGAATGTGCCAGGAGAAAGCCCCTCAAGTTTGTCTCACTATTTCTTGTTCGTGTTTTTAATTTAATTTTTTATTTTTTATTACAGCAAGTTTGAGTACAACGTTTAGGTTGTTGTAGGTGGGCAAGAGGTGGTTCTTTTACACATATACATATGTCTGTTCTTCCTGGGATCCTTTTCCCATGTACGTTATGACAGAATGTTGAGTAGTCTTCTCTTGGTACTCCGTAGGTCTTTGGTGATTATATATGTCTACTGTGTTTGTATATGTCTGTTAACCCCAATATCGTAATGAATTCAATCCTCACACCTTTCCTTTGGTGAACCATAAGTTTGTTTAATGAATCTGTGATTGCCCTTCTCCGTGGAAATATCTGCCCTGGTATCAATTTATAGGTAACACCTATAAGTGATATGATATGATATGTGTCTTTCACTTTCTGACTTACTCCAAGTCACGTGATTACCTCGAGACTCATCTACGGTGCTGCAAATGGCATTGTGTCCTTTTTTTCCTTGGCGAATATTCTGTCTTAGCGAGGTCCATATTCTGCAATGTGATTCCCTGAGGGCTGAGGATTAGCTGACCTGGGCAGCCTGACCCTGCAGGCAAGCCCTCCCCAGGTGTGCCTGGGTTGAGGTCAATATAAACAGCACTCCAGGCAGCAATAGCCCCTGCAGCTGTGCCTGACTCCATATCCTCTGCCCCGTCAGCAGTCTCGGGGCTGTGCTGGTGGGAGGGTGTGAGGGTCCACGGCTTTGTGGGTGGCCCGGTGTGAGTGGGGCTCTGCTGGACTTTCGGCAGGAGTTGCCAGGCTGCCACCTGTAAAGAAGAGGATGTGTCACCCATAACTTCCACTGGAATATCTCTCCGGGCTGAAGTGAGGAAGGAAAAAAAGGAGTGGGGGCCGGGACAGGAGGGGTATCTCAGGCAGGGCAATAGAAAGCTTCCAGAAGAGCGCCCGTGGCCAGTACCATCCTGGCTGTCCTGCAGGCACCAAGTTGGCCTGCGTGCTGTCACTGGTGTGGCTCCACGGCCCTTCCTCTAGGCTTTCAAGCCCTTGTACATATTCAGGTGTTTCACCTGGGAAGGGTGGGAACAGTTCAGCAGCATCTGGCCTGGGGCTCAGCTCACGTTTACTCACAGAGGCCTCGGCACGGTCTCCCAGCTTTGCAATGAGGATGCTACTTGCGTGGGCGGGCGGGGCTGCTGGCTGTATGGGAGATGATTCCCCACCTCTGACCAATTTCAGAATTGTTTACCACTGGAGCAAGTGCCTTGGTAGTGTTTTCCTCTGTATAATTCTTAGGTTCGGTTTTTTTTTTTTTTTGGTTCAAGTTAGATTTTATTCCTCATTTATGTATTTATAGATATAAGCATGGAAATAATTCATTCGTATAAATACATCAGTGTGAATGGAAGAACTTTTTTTCTGTTTTATTTTTACTTTTTATTTTTTAAAATTTTGAAATTTAATTTTAGTTATTTTTTTTATACAGTAGGTTATTATTAGTTATCTATTTTATGCATAGACATGTATACAGGTCAATCCTAATCTCCCAACTCATCCCACCACCACCACCCCATGGCTTCCCCCACTTTGTGTCCATACGTTTGTTCTCTACCTCTGTGTCTCTATTTCTGCCCTGCAAACCAGTTCATCTCTACCATTTTTCTAGGTTCCACATATAGGCATTAATATACAATATTTGTTTTTCTCTTTCTGACTTACTTCACTCTGTATGACAGTCTCTAGATCCATCAACTTCTCTACAAATGACCCAGTTTCATTCCTTTTTATGGCTGAGTAATATTCCATTTTGTATATGTACCACATCTTTATCCATTCGTCTGTCTGTGGGCATTTAGGTTGCTTCCATTACCTGGCTATTGTAAATAGTGCTGCAATGAACATTGTGGTGAATGTGTCTTTGTGATTTATGGTTTTCTCTGGGTATATGCCCAGAAGTGGGATTGCTGGATCCTATGGTAATTCTCTTTTTAGTTTTTTAAAGGAACCTCCATACTGTTCTCCATAGTGACTGTATCAATTTACATTCCCACCAATAGCGGAAGAGGGTTCCTTTTCTCCACACCGTCCCCAGAATTTGTTGATTGTAGATTATCTGATGATGCCGATTCTAACAGGTGTGAGGTCTTACCTCATTGTAGTTTTGATTTGCATTTCTCTAATAATTAGTGATGTTGAGCAGCTTTTCATGTGCGTCTTGGCCATCTCTGTGTCTTCTTTGAAGAAACGTCTCTTTAGATCTTCTGCCCATTTTTGTATTGGGTTGTTTGTTTTATTAATATTAAGCTGCATGAGCTGTTTATATATATTGCAGATTAAACCTTTGTCCATTGATTCGTTTGTGAACGTTTTCGCCCATTCTGAGGATTGCCTTTCTGCATTCCCGTTTTTTTAACAAGGAAAGAAAGAAAGCAAAAGAAGCAGAACACTAATGTGCGTGAAATATGCCTCTTGAAACTGTCGTTTTGAAATATGGACGTCTTTTGAATTTTTTGGTCGATATATGACCCCAGGATTTGTTTTCAGGGCAGGTGTCATTTACAGGCCTGTAATGATTTGGAATATCCACTGACCATTAGCGCTGGCATTAAACCTGCAGTTGTGTGAAACGGCCACAAGGTGGCAGCAGGTCTCCCTTACCAAATCTGGTTACTAGGGCAGCAGAGCCTCAATGGAAGTCGTGTTCTAGATTGGAATGTAGAACGGAATGTGCCAGGAGAAAGCCCCTCAAGTTTGTCTCACTATTTCTTGTTCGTGTTTTTAATTTAATTTTTTATTTTTTATTACAGCAAGTTTGAGTACAACGTTTAGCTTGTTGTAGGTGTGCAAGAGGTGGTTCTTTTACACATATACATATGTCTGTTCTTCCTGGGATCCTTTTCCCATGTACGTTATGACAGAATGTTGAGTAGTCTACTCTTGGTACTCCGTAGGTCTTTGGTGATTATATACGTCTACTGTGTTTGTATCTGTCTGTTAACCCCAATATCGTAATGAATTCAATCCTCACACCTTTCCTTTGGTGAACCATAAGTTTGTTTAATGAATCTGTGATTGCCCTTCTCCGTGGAAATATCTGCCCTGGTATCAATTTATACGTAACACCTATAAGTGATATGATATGATATGTGTCTTTCACTTTCTGACTTACTCCAAGTCACGTGATTACCTCGAGACTCATCTACGGTGCTGCAAATGGCATTGTGTCCTTTTTCTCCTTGGCGAATATTCTGTCTTAGCGAGGTCCATATTCTGCAATGTGATTCCCTGAGGGCTGAGGATTAGCTGACCTGGGCAGCCTGACCCTGCCGGCAAGCCCTCCCGAGGTGTGCCTGGGTTGAGGTCAATATAAACAGCACCCCAGGCAGCAATAGCCCCTGCAGCTGTGCCTGACTCCATATCCTCTGCCCCGTCAGCAGTCTCGGGGCTGTGCTGGTGGGAGGGTGTGAGGGTCCACGGCTTTGTGGGTGGCCCGGTGTGAGTGGGGCTCTGCTGGACTTTCGGCAGGAGTTGCTAGGCTGCCACCTGTAAAGAAGAGGATGTGTCACCCATAACTTCCACTGGAATATCTCTCCGGGCTGAGGTGAGGAAGGAAAAAATTAGTGGGGGCCAGGACAGGAGGGTTATCTCAGGCAGGGCAATAGAAAGCATCCAGAAGAGCGCCCGTGGCCAGTACCATCCTGGCTGACCTGCAGGCACCAAGTTGGCCTGCGTGCTGTCGCTGCTGTGGCTCCACGGCCCTTCCTCTAGGCTTTCAAGCCCTTGTACATATTCAGGTGTTTCACCTGGGAAGGGTGGGAACAGTTCAGCAGCATCTGGCCTGGGGCTCAGCTCACGTTTACTCACAGATGCGTCGGCACGGTCTCCCAGCTTTGCAATGAGGATGCTCCTTGCGTGGGCGGGCGGGGCTGCTGGCTGTATGGGAGATGATTCCCCACCTCTGACCAATTTCAGAATTGTTTACCACTGGAGCAAGTGCCTTGGTAGTGTTTTCCTCTGTGTAACTGTTAGGTTCAGTTTTTTTTTTTTCTATTTTGGTTCAAGTTAGATTTTATTCCTCATTTATGTATTTATAGATATAAGCATGGAAATAATTCATTCGTATAAATACATCAGTGTGAATGGAAGAAATTTTTTTCTGTTTTATTTTTACATTTTATTTTTTAAAATTTTGAAATTTAATTTTAGTTATTTTTTTATACAGTAGGTTATTATTAGTTATCTATTTTATGCATAGACATGTATACATGTCAATACTAATCTCCCAACTCATCCCACCACCACCACCCCATGGCTTCCCCCACTTTGTGTCCATACGTTTGTTCTCTACCTCTGTGTCTCTATTTCTGCCCTGCAAACCAGTTCATCTCTACCATTTTTCTAGGTTCCACATATAGGCATTAATATACAATATTTGTTTTTCTCTTTCTGGCTTACTTCACTCTGTATGACAGTCTCTAGATCCATCAACTTCTCTACAAATGACCCAGTTTCATTCCTTTATATGGCTGAGTAATATTCCATTTTATATATGTACCACATCTTTTTCCATTCGTCTGTCTGTGGGCATTTATGTTGCTACCATAACCTGGCTATTGTAAATAGTGCTGCAATGAACATTGTGGTGAATGTGTCTCTGTGATTTATGGTTTTCTCTGGGTATATGCCCAGAAGTAGGATTGCTGGATCCTATGGTAATTCTCTTTTTAGTTTTTTAAAGGAACCTCCATACTGTTCTCCATAGTGACTGTATCAATTTACATTCCCACCAATAGCGGAAGAGGGTTCCTTTTGTCCACACCCTCCCCAGAATTTGTTGATTGTAGATTATCTGATGATGCCGATTCTAACAGGTGTGAGGTCTTACCTCATTGTAGTTTTGATTTGCATTTCTCTAATAATTAGTGATGTTGAGCAGCTTTTCATGTGCGTCTTGGCCATCTCTGTGTCTTCTTTGAAGAAACGTCTCTTTAGATCTTCTGCCCATTTTTGTATTGGGTTGTTTGTTTTATTAATATTAAGCTGCATGAGCTGTTTATATATATTGGAGATTAAACCTTTGTCCATTGATTCGTTTCTGAACGTTTTCGCCCATTCTGAGGGTTGCCTTTCTCCATTCCCGTTTTTTTTAACAAAGAAAGAAAGAAAGCAAAAGAAGCAGAATACTAATGTTCGTGTAATATGCCTCTTGAAACTGTCGTTTTGAAATATGGACGTCTTTTGAATTTTTTGGTCGATATATGACCCCAGGATTTGTTTTCAGGGCAGGTGTCATTTACAGGCCTGTAATGATTTGGAATATCCACTGACCATTAGCGCTGGCATTAAACCTGCAGTTGTGTGAAACGGCCACAAGGTGGCAGCAGGTCTCCCTTACCAAATCTGGTTACTAGGGCAGCAGAGCCTCAATGGAAGTCGTGTCCTAGATTGGAATGTAGAACGGAATGTGCCAGGAGAAAGCCCCTCAAGTTTGTCTCACTACTTCTTGTTCGTGTTTTTAATTTAATTTTTTATTTTTTATTACAGCAAGTTTGAGTACAACGTTTAGCTTGTTGTAGGTGTGCAAGAGGTGGTTCTTTTACACATATACTTATGTCTGTTCTTCCTGGGATCCTTTTCCCATGTACGTTATGACAGAATGTTGAGTAGTCTTCTCTTGGTACTCCGTATGTCTTTGGTGATTATATACGTCTACTGTGTTTGTATATGTCTGTTAACCCCAATATCGTAATGAATTCAATCCTCACACCTTTCCTTTGGTGAACCATAAGTTTGTTTAATGAATCTGTGATTGCCCTTCTCCGTGGAAATATCTGCCCTGGTATCAATTTATAGGTAACACCTATAAGTGATATGATATGATATGTGTCTTTCACTTTCTGACTTACTCCAAGTCACGTGATTACCTCGAGACTCATCTACGGTGCTGCAAATGGCATTGTGTCCTTTTTCTCCTTGGCGAATATTCTGTCTTAGCGAGGTTCATTTTCTGCAATGTGATTCCCTGAGGGCTGAGGATTAGCTGACCTGGGCAGCCTGACCCTGCCGGCAAGCCCTCCCCAGGTGTGCCTGGGTTGAGGTCAATATAAACAGCACTCCAGGCAGCAATAGCCCCTGCAGCTGTGCCTTACTCCATATTCTCGGCCCCGTCAGCAGTCTCGGGGCTGTGCTGGTGGGAGGGTGAGAGGGTCCATGGATTTGTGGGTGGCCCGGTGTGAGTGGGGCTCTGCTGGACTTTCGGCAGGAGTTGCCAGGCTGCCACCTGTAAAGAAGAGGATGTGTCACCCATAACTTCCACTGGAATATCTCTCCGGGCTGAGGTGAGGAAGGAAAAAAAGGAGTGGGGGCCGGGACAGGAGGGGTATCTCAGGCAGGGCAATAGAAAGCTTCCAGAAGAGCGCCCGTGGCAGTACCATCCTGGCTGACCTGCAGGCACCAAGTTGGCCTGCGTGCTGTCGCTGGTGTGGCCCCACGGCCCTTCTTCTAGGCTTTCAAGCCCTTGTACATATTCAGGTGTTTCACCTGGGAAGGGTGGGAACAGTTCAGCAGCATCTGGCCTGGGGCTCAGCTCACGTTTACTCACAGAGGCCTCGGCACGGTCTCCCAGCTTTGCAATGAGGATGCTCCTTGCGTGGGCGGGCGGGGCTGCTGGCTGTATGGGAGATGATTCCCCACCTCTGACCAATTTCAGAATTGTTTACCACTGGAGCAATTGCCTTCGTAGTGTTTTCCTCTGTATAATTCTTAGGTTCAGTTTTTTTTTCTTTTTTGGTTCAAGTTAGATTTTATTCCTCATTTATGTATTTATAGATATAAGCATGGAAATAATTCATTCGTATAAATACATCAGTGTGAATGGAAGAACTTTTTTTCTGTTTTATTTTTACATTTTATTTTTTAAAATTTTGAAATTTAATTTTAGTTATTTTTTTATACAGTAGGTTATTATTAGTTATCTATTTTATGCATAGACATGTATACAGGTCAATTCTAATCTCCCAACTCATCCCACCACCACCACCCCATGGCTTCCCCCACTTTGTGTCCATACGTTTGTTCTCTACCTCTGTGTCTTTATTTCTGCCCTGCAAACCAGTTCATCTCTACCATTTTTCTAGGTTCCACATATAGGCATTAATATACAATATTTGTTTTTCTCTTTCTAACTTACTTCACTCTGTATGACAGTCTCTAGATCCATCAACTTCTCTACAAATGACCCAGTTTCATTCCTTTTTATGGCTGAGTAATATTCCATTTTATATATGTACCACATCTTTATCCATTCGTCTGTCTGTGGGCATTTATGTTGCTTCCATAACCTGGCTATTGTAAATAGTGCTGCAATGAACATTGTCGTGAATGTGTCTCTGTGATTTATGGTTTTCTCTGGGTATATGCCCAGAAGTGGGATTGCTGGATCCTATGGTAATTCTCTTTTTAGTTTTTTAAAGGAACCTCCATACTGTTCTCCATAGTGACTGTATCAATTTACATTCCCACCAATAGCGGAAGAGGGTTCCTTTTGTCCACACCCTCCCCAGAATTTGTTGTTTGTAGATTATCTGATGATGCCGATTCTAACAGGTGTGAGGTCTTACCTCATTGTAGTTTTGATTTGCATTTCTCTAATAATTAGTGATGTTGAGCAGCTTTTCATGTGCGTCTTGGCCATCTCTGTGTCTTCTTTGAAGAAACGTCTCTTTAGATCTTCTGCCCATTTTTGTATTGGGTTGTTTGTTTTATTAATATTAAGCTGCATGAGCTGTTTATATATATTGGAGATTAAACCTTTGTCCATTGATTCGTTTGTGAACGTTTTCGCCCATTCTGAGGGTTGCCTTTCTCCATTCCCGTTTTTTTTAACAAAGAAAGAAAGAAAGCAAAAGAAGCAGAACACTAATGTGCGTGAAATATGCCTCTTGAAACTGTCGTTTTGAAATATGGACGTCTTTTGAATTTTTTGGTCGATATATGACCCCAGGATTTGTTTTCAGGGCAGGTGTCATTTACAGGCCTGTAATGATTTGGAATATCCACTGACCATTAGCGCTGGCATTAAACCTGCAGTTGTGTGAAACGGCCACAAGGTGGCAGCAGTTCTCCCTTACCAAATCTGGTTACTAGGGCAGCAGAGCCTCAATGGAAGTCGTGTTCTAGATTGGAATGTAGAACGGAATGTGCCAGGAGAAAGCCCCTCAAGTTTGTCTCACTACTTCTTGTTCGTGTTTTTAATTTAATTTTTTATTTTTTATTACAGCAAGTTTGAGTACAACGTTTAGCTTGTTGTAGGTGGGCAAGAGGTGGTTCTTTTACACATATACATATGTCTGTTCTTCCTGGGATCCTTTTCCCATGTACGTTATGACAGAATGTTGAGTAGTCTTCTCTTGGTACTCCGTAGGTCTTTGGTGATTATATACGTCTACTGTGTTTGTATATGTCTGTTAACCCCAATATCGTAATGAATTCAATCCTCACACCTTTCCTTTGGTGAAACATAAGTTTGTTTAATGAATCTGTGATTGCCCTTCTCCGTGGAAATATCTGCCCTGGTATCAATTTATAGGTAACACCTATAAGTGATATGATATGATATGTGTCTTTCACTTTCTGACTTACTCCAAGTCACGTGATTACCTCGAGACTCATCTACGGTGCTGCAAATGGCATTGTGTCCTTTTTTTCCTTGGCGAATATTCTGTCTTAGCGAGGTCCATATTCTGCAATGTGATTCCCTGAGGGCTGAGGATTAGCTGACCTGGGCAGCCTGACCCTGCCGGCAAGCCCTCCCCAGGTGTGCCTGTGTTGAGGTCAATATAAACAGCACTCCAGGCAGCAATAGCCCCTGCAGCTGTGCCTGACTCCATATCCTCTGCCCCGTCAGCAGTCTCGGGGCTGTGCTGGTGGGAGGGTGTGAGGGTCCACGGCTTTGTGGGTGGCCCGGTGTGAGTGGGGCTCTGCTGGACTTTCGGCAGGAGTTGCCAGGCTGCCACCTGTAAAGAAGAGGATGTGTCACCCATAACTTCCACTGGAATATCTCTCCGGGCTGAGGTGAGGAAGGAAAAAAAAGGAGTGGGGGCCGGGACAGGAGGGGTATCTCAGGCAGGGCAATAGAAAGCTTCCAGAAGAGCGCCCGTGGCCAGTACCATCCTGGCTGACCTGCAGGCACCAAGTTGGCCTGCGTGCTGTCGCTGGTGTGGCTCCACGGCCCTTCCTCTAGGCTTTCAAGCCCTTGTACATATTCAGGTGTTTCACCTGGGAAGGGTGGGAACAGTTCAGCAGCATCTGGCCTGGGGCTCAGCTCACGTTTACTCACAGAGGCCTCGGCACGGTCTCCCAGCTTTGCAATGAGGATGCTCCTTGCGTGGGCGGGCGGGGCTGCTGGCTGTATGGGAGATGATTCCCCACCTCTGACCAATTTTAGAATTGTTTACCACTGGAGCAAGTGCCTTGGTAGTGTTTTCCTCTGTATAATTCTTAGGTTCAGTTTTTTTTTCTTTTTTGGTTCAAGTTAGATTTTATTCCTCATTTATGTATTTATAGATATAAGCATGGAAATAATTCATTCGTATAAATACATCAGTGTGAATGGAAGAACTTTTTTTCTGTTTTATTTTTACATTTTATTTTTTAAAATTTTGAAATTTAATTTTAGTTATTTTTTTATACAGTAGGTTATTATTAGTTATCTATTTTATGCATAGACATGTATACAGGTCAATCCTAATCTCCCAACTCATCCCACCACCACCACCCCATGGCTTCCCCCACTTTGTGTCCATACGTTTGTTCTCTACCTCTGTGTCTCTATTTCTGCCCTGCAAACCAGTTCATCTCTACCATTTTTCTAGGTTCCACATATAGGCATTAATATACAATATTTGTTTTTCTCTTTCTGGCTTACTTGACTCTGTATGACAGTCTCTAGATCCATCAACTTCTCTACAAATGACCCAGTTTCATTCCTTTATATGGCTGAGTAATATTCCATTTTATATATGTACCACATCTTTTTCCATTCGTCTGTCTGTGGGCATTTATGTTGCTTCCATAACCTGGCTATTGTAAATAGTGCTGCAATGAACATTGTGGTGAATGTGTCTCTGTGATTTATGCTTTTCTCTGGGTATATGCCCAGAAGTGGGATTGCTGGATCCTATGGTAATTCTCTTTTTAGTTTTTTAAAGGAACCTCCATACTGTTCTCCATAGTGACTGTATCAATTTACATTCCCACCAATAGCGGAAGAGGGTTCCTTTTGTCCACACCCTCCCCAGAATTTGTTGTTTGCAGATTATCTGATGATGCCGATTCTAACAGGTGTGAGGTCTTACCTCATTGTAGTTTTGATTTGCATTTCTCTAATAATTAGTGATGTTGAGCAGCTTTTCATGTGCGTCTTGGCCATCTCTGTGTCTTCTTTGAAGAAACGTCTCTTTAGATCTTCTGCCCATTTTTGTATTGGGTTGTTTGTTTTATTAATATTAAGCTGCATGAGCTGTTTATATATATTGGAGATTAAACCTTTGTCCATTGATTCGTTTGTGAACGTTTTCGCCCATTCTGAGGGTTGCCTTTCTCCATTCCCGTTTTTTTTAACAAAGAAAGAAAGAAAGCAAAAGAAGCAGAATACTAATGTGCGTGTAATATGCCTCTTGAAACTGTCGTTTTGAAATATGGACGTCTTTTGAATTTTTTGGTCGATATATGACCCCAGGATTTGTTTTCAGGGCAGGTGTCATTTACAGGCCTGTAATGATTTGGAATATCCACTGACCATTAGCGCTGGCATTAAACCTGCAGTTGTGTGAAACGGCCACAAGGTGGCAGCAGTTCTCCCTTACCAAATCTGGTTACTAGGGCAGCAGAGCCTCAATGGAAGTCGTGTTCTAGATTGGAATGTAGAACGGAATGTGCCAGGAGAAAGCCCCTCAAGTGTGTCTCACTACTTCTTGTTCGTGTTTTTAATTTAATTTTTTATTTTTTATTACAGCAAGTTTGAGTACAACGTTTAGCTTGTTGTAGGTGGGCAAGAGGTGGTTCTTTTACACATATACATATGTCTGTTCTTCCTGGGATCCTTTTCCCATGTACGTTATGACAGAATGTTGAGTAGTCTTCTCTTGGTACTCCGTAGGTCTTTGGTGATTATATACGTCTACTGTGTTTGTATCTGTCTGTTAACCCCAATATCGTAATGAATTCAATCCTCACACCTTTCCTTTGGTGAAACATAAGTTTGTTTAATGAATCTGTGATTGCCCTTCTCCGTGGAAATATCTGCCCTGGTATCAATTTATAGGTAACACCTATAAGTGATATGATATGATATGTGTCTTTCACTTTCTGACTTACTCCAAGTCACGTGATTACCTCGAGACTCATCTACGGTGCTGCAAATGGCATGGTGTCATTTTTCTCCTTGGCGAATATTCTGTCTTAGCGAGGTCCATTTTCTGCAATGTGATTCCCTGAGGGCTGAGGATTAGCTGACCTGGGCAGCCTGACCCTGCCAGCAAGCCCTCCCCAGGTGTGCCTGGGTTGAGGTCAATATAAACAGCACTCCAGGCAGCAATAGCCCCTGCTGCTGTGCCTTACTCCATATCCTCTGCCCCGTCAGCAGTCTCGGGGCTGTGCTGGTGGGAGGGTGTGAGGGTCCACGGCTTTGTGGGTGGCCCGGTGTGAGTGGGGCTCTGCTGGACTTTCGGCAGGAGTTGCCAGGCTGCCACCTGTAAAGAAGAGGATGTGTCACCCATAACTTCCACTGGAATATCTCTCCGGGCTGAGGTGAGGAAGGAAAAAAAGGAGTGGGGGCCGGGACAGGAGGGGTATCTCAGGCAGGGCAATAGAAAGCTTCCAGAAGAGCGCCCGTGGCCAGTACCATCCTGGCTGACCTGCAGGCACCAAGTTGGCCTGCGTGCTGTCGCTGGTGTGGCTCCACGGCCCTTCCTCTAGGCTTTCAAGCCCTTGTACATATTCAGGTGTTTCACCTGGGAAGGGTGGGAACAGTTCAGCAGCATCTGGCCTGGGGCTCAGCTCACGTTTACTCACAGAGGCCTCGGCACGGTCTCCCAGCTTTGCAATGAGGATGCTCCTTGCGTGGGCGGGCGGGGCTGCTGGCTGTATGGGAGATGATTCCCCACCTCTGACCAATTTTAGAATTGTTTACCACTGGAGCAAGTGCCTTGGTAGTGTTTTCCTCTGTATAATTCTTAGGTTCAGTTTTTTTTTCTTTTTTGGTTCAAGTTAGATTTTATTCCTCATTTATGTATTTATAGATATAAGCATGGAAATAATTCATTCGTATAAATACATCAGTGTGAATGGAAGAACTTTTTTTCTGTTTTATTTTTACATTTTATTTTTTAAAATTTTGAAATTTAATTTTAGTTATTTTTTTATACAGTAGGTTATTATTAGTTATCTATTTTATGCATAGACATGTATACAGGTCAATCCTAATCTCCCAACTCATCCCACCACCACCACCCCATGGCTTCCCCCACTTTGTGTCCATACGTTTGTTCTCTACCTCTGTGTCTCTATTTCTGCCCTGCAAACCAGTTCATCTCTACCATTTTTCTAGGTTCCACATATAGGCATTAATATACAATATTTGTTTTTCTCTTTCTGGCTTACTTGACTCTGTATGACAGTCTCTAGATCCATCAACTTCTCTACAAATGACCCAGTTTCATTCCTTTATATGGCTGAGTAATATTCCATTTTATATATGTACCACATCTTTTTCCATTCGTCTGTCTGTGGGCATTTATGTTGCTTCCATAACCTGGCTATTGTAAATAGTGCTGCAATGAACATTGTGGTGAATGTGTCTCTGTGATTTATGGTTTTCTCTGGGTATATGCCCAGAAGTGGGATTGCTGGATCCTATGGTAATTCTCTTTTTAGTTTTTTAAAGGAACCTCCATACTGTTCTCCATAGTGACTGTATCAATTTACATTCCCACCAATAGCGGAAGAGGGTTCCTTTTGTCCACACCCTCCCCAGAATTTGTTGTTTGCAGATTATCTGATGATGCCGATTCTAACAGGTGTGAGGTCTTACCTCATTGTAGTTTTGATTTGCATTTCTCTAATAATTAGTGATGTTGAGCAGCTTTTCATGTGCGTCTTGGCCATCTCTGTGTCTTCTTTGAAGAAACGTCTCTTTAGATCTTCTGCCCATTTTTGTATTGGGTTGTTTGTTTTATTAATATTAAGCTGCATGAGCTGTTTATATATATTGGAGATTAAACCTTTGTCCATTGATTCGTTTGTGAACGTTTTCGCCCATTCTCAGGGTTGCCTTTCTCCATTCCCGTTTTTTTTAACAAAGAAAGAAAGAAAGCAAAAGAAGCAGAATACTAATGTGCGTGTAATATGCCTCTTGAAACTGTCGTTTTGAAATATGGACGTCTTTTGAATTTTTTGGTCGATATATGACCCCAGGATTTGTTTTCAGGGCAGGTGTCATTTACAGGCCTGTAATGATTTGGAATATCCACTGACCATTAGCGCTGGCATTAAACCTGCAGTTGTGTGAAACGGCCACAAGGTGGCAGCAGTTCTCCCTTACCAAATCTGGTTACTAGGGCAGCAGAGCCTCAATGGAAGTCGTGTTCTAGATTGGAATGTAGAACGGAATGTGCCAGGAGAAAGCCCCTCAAGTGTGTCTCACTACTTCTTGTTCGTGTTTTTAATTTAATTTTTTATTTTTTATTACAGCAAGTTTGAGTACAACGTTTAGCTTGTTGTAGGTGGGCAAGAGGTGGTTCTTTTACACATATACATATGTCTGTTCTTCCTGGGATCCTTTTCCCATGTACGTTATGACAGAATGTTGAGTAGTCTTCTCTTGGTACTCCGTAGGTCTTTGGTGATTATATACGTCTACTGTGTTTGTATCTGTCTGTTAACCCCAATATCGTAATGAATTCAATCCTCACACCTTTCCTTTGGTGAAACATAAGTTTGTTTAATGAATCTGTGATTGCCCTTCTCCGTGGAAATATCTGCCCTGGTATCAATTTATAGGTAACACCTATAAGTGATATGATATGATATGTGTCTTTCACTTTCTGACTTACTCCAAGTCACGTGATTACCTCGAGACTCATCTACGGTGCTGCAAATGGCATGGTGTCATTTTTCTCCTTGGCGAATATTCTGTCTTAGCGAGGTCCATTTTCTGCAATGTGATTCCCTGAGGGCTGAGGATTAGCTGACCTGGGCAGCCTGACCCTGCCAGCAAGCCCTCCCCAGGTGTGCCTGGGTTGAGGTCAATATAAACAGCACTCCAGGCAGCAATAGCCCCTGCTGCTGTGCCTTACTCCATATCCTCTGCCCCGTCAGCAGTCTCGGGGCTGTGCTGGTGGGAGGGTGTGAGGGTCCACGGCTTTGTGGGTGGCCCGGTGTGAGTGGGGCTCTGCTGGACTTTCGGCAGGAGTTGCCAGGCTGCCACCTGTAAAGAAGAGGATGTGTCACCCATAACTTCCACTGGAATATCTCTCCGGGCTGAGGTGAGGAAGGAAAAAAAGGAGTGGGGGCCGGGACAGGAGGGTTATCTCAGGCAGGGCAATAGAAAGCATCCAGAAGAGAGCCCGTGGCCAGTACCATCCTGGCTGACCTGCAGGCACCAAGTTGGCCTGCGTGCTGTCGCTGCTGTGGCTCCACGGCCCTTCCTCTAGGCTTTCAAGCCCTTGTACATATTCAGGTGTTTCACCTGGGAAGGGTGGGAACAGTTCAGCAGCATCTGGCCTGGGGCTCAGCTCACGTTTACTCACAGAGGCCTCGGCACGGTCTCGCAGCTTTGCAATGAGGATGCTCCTTGCGTGGGCGGGCGGGGCTGCTGGCTGTATGGGAGATGATTCCCCACCTCTGACCAATTTCAGAATTGTTTACCACTGGAGCAAGTGCCTTGGTAGTGTTTTCCTCTGTATAACTGTTAGGTTCAGTTTTTTTTTTCTTTTTTGGTTCAAGTTAGATTTTATTCCTCATTTATGTATTTATAGATATAAGCATGGAAATAATTCATTCGTATAAATACATCAGTGTGAATGGAAGAACTTTTTTTCTGTTTTATTTTTACATTTTATTTTTTAAAATTTTGAAATTTAATTTTAGTTATTTTTTTATACAGTAGGTTATTATTAGTTATCTATTTTATGCATAGACATGTATACATGTCAATACTAATCTCCCAACTCATCCCACCACCACCACCCCATGGCTTCCCCCACTTTGTGTCCATACGTTTGTTCTCTACCTCTGTGTCTCTGTTTCTGCCCTGCAAACCAGTTCATCTCTACCATTTTTCTAAGTTCCACATATAGGCATTAATATACAATATTTGTTTTTCTCTTTCTGGCTTACTTGACTCTGTATGACAGTCTCTAGATCCATCAACTTCTCTACAAATGACCCAGTTTCATTCCTTTATATGGCTGAGTAATATTCCATTTTATATATGTACCACATCTTTTTCCATTCGTCTGTCTGTGGGCATTTATGTTGCTTCCATAACCTGGCTATTGTAAATAGTGCTGCAATCAACATTGTGGTGAATGTGTCTCTGTGATTTATGGTTTTCTCTGGGTATATGCCCAGAAGTGGGATTGCTGGATCCTATGGTAATTCTCTTTTTAGTTTTTTAAAGGAACCTCCATACTGTTCTCCATAGTGACTGTATCAATTTACATTCCCACCAATAGCGGAAGAGGGTTCCTTTTGTCCACACCCTCCCCAGAGTTTGTTGTTTGTAGATTATCTAATGATGCCGATTCTAACAGGTGTGAGGTCTTACCTCATTGTAGTTTTGATTTGCATTTCTCTAATAATTAGTGATGTTGAGCAGCTTTTCATGTGCGTCTTGGCCATCTCTGTGTCTTCTTTGAAGAAACGTCTCTTTAGATCTTCTGCCCATTTTTGTATTGGGTTGTTTGTTTTATTAATATTAAGCTGCATGAGCTGTTTATATATATTGGAGATTAAACCTTTGTCCATTGATTCGTTTGTGAACGTTTTCGCCCATTCTGAGGGTTGCCTTTCTCCATTCCCGTTTTTTTTAACAAAGAAAGAAAGAAAGCAAAAGAAGCAGAATACTAATGTGCGTGTAATATGCCTCTTGAAACTGTCGTTTTGAAATATGGACGTCTTTTGAATTTTTTGGTCGATATATGACCCCAGGATTTGTTTTCAGGGCAGGTGTCATTTACAGGCCTGTAATGATTTGGAATATCCACTGACCATTAGCGCTGGCATTAAACCTGCAGTTGTGTGAAACGGCCACAAGGTGGCAGCAGTTCTCCCTTACCAAATCTGGTTACTAGGGCAGCAGAGCCTCAATGGAAGTCGTGTTCTAGATTGGAATGTAGAACGGAATGTGCCAGGAGAAAGCCCCTCAAGTGTGTCTCACTACTTCTTGTTCGTGTTTTTAATTTAATTTTTTATTTTTTATTACAGCAAGTTTGAGTACAACGTTTAGCTTGTTGTAGGTGGGCAAGAGGTGGTTCTTTTACACATATACATATGTCTGTTCTTCCTGGGATCCTTTTCCCATGTACGTTATGACAGAATGTTGAGTAGTCTTCTCTTGGTACTCCGTAGGTCTTTGGTGATTATATACGTCTACTGTGTTTGTATCTGTCTGTTAACCCCAATATCGTAATGAATTCAATCCTCACACCTTTCCTTTGGTGAAACATAAGTTTGTTTAATGAATCTGTGATTGCCCTTCTCCGTGGAAATATCTGCCCTGGTATCAATTTATAGGTAACACCTATAAGTGATATGATATGATATGTGTCTTTCACTTTCTGACTTACTCCAAGTCACGTGATTACCTCGAGACTCATCTACGGTGCTGCAAATGGCATGGTGTCATTTTTCTCCTTGGCGAATATTCTGTCTTAGCGAGGTCCATTTTCTGCAATGTGATTCCCTGAGGGCTGAGGATTAGCTGACCTGGGCAGCCTGACCCTGCCAGCAAGCCCTCCCCAGGTGTGCCTGGGTTGAGGTCAATATAAACAGCACTCCAGGCAGCAATAGCCCCTGCTGCTGTGCCTTACTCCATATCCTCTGCCCCGTCAGCAGTCTCGGGGCTGTGCTGGTGGGAGGGTGTGAGGGTCCACGGCTTTGTGGGTGGCCCGGTGTGAGTGGGGCTCTGCTGGACTTTCGGCAGGAGTTGCCAGGCTGCCACCTGTAAAGAAGAGGATGTGTCACCCATAACTTCCACTGGAATATCTCTCCGGGCTGAGGTGAGGAAGGAAAAAAAGGAGTGGGGGCCGGGACAGGAGGGGTATCTCAGGCAGGGCAATAGAAAGCTTCCAGAAGAGCGCCCGTGGCCAGTACCATCCTGGCTGACCTGCAGGCACCAAGTTGGCCTGCGTGCTGTCGCTGGTGTGGCTCCACGGCCCTTCCTCTAGGCTTTCAAGCCCTTGTACATATTCAGGTGTTTCACCTGGGAAGGGTGGGAACAGTTCAGCAGCATCTGGCCTGGGGCTCAGCTCACGTTTACTCACAGAGGCCTCGGCACGGTCTCCCAGCTTTGCAATGAGGATGCTCCTTGCGTGGGCGGGCGGGGCTGCTGGCTGTATGGGAGATGATTCCCCACCTCTGACCAATTTTAGAATTGTTTACCACTGGAGCAAGTGCCTTGGTAGTGTTTTCCTCTGTATAATTCTTAGGTTCAGTTTTTTTTTCTTTTTTGGTTCAAGTTAGATTTTATTCCTCATTTATGTATTTATAGATATAAGCATGGAAATAATTCATTCGTATAAATACATCAGTGTGAATGGAAGAACTTTTTTTCTGTTTTATTTTTACATTTTATTTTTTAAAATTTTGAAATTTAATTTTAGTTATTTTTTTATACAGTAGGTTATTATTAGTTATCTATTTTATGCATAGACATGTATACAGGTCAATCCTAATCTCCCAACTCATCCCACCACCACCACCCCATGGCTTCCCCCACTTTGTGTCCATACGTTTGTTCTCTACCTCTGTGTCTCTATTTCTGCCCTGCAAACCAGTTCATCTCTACCATTTTTCTAGGTTCCACATATAGGCATTAATATACAATATTTGTTTTTCTCTTTCTGGCTTACTTGACTCTGTATGACAGTCTCTAGATCCATCAACTTCTCTACAAATGACCCAGTTTCATTCCTTTATATGGCTGAGTAATATTCCATTTTATATATGTACCACATCTTTTTCCATTCGTCTGTCTGTGGGCATTTATGTTGCTTCCATAACCTGGCTATTGTAAATAGTGCTGCAATCAACATTGTGGTGAATGTGTCTCTGTGATTTATGGTTTTCTCTGGGTATATGCCCAGAAGTGGGATTGCTGGATCCTATGGTAATTCTCTTTTTAGTTTTTTAAAGGAACCTCCATACTGTTCTCCATAGTGACTGTATCAATTTACATTCCCACCAATAGCGGAAGAGGGTTCCTTTTGTCCACACCCTCCCCTGAGTTTGTTGTTTGTAGATTATCTAATGATGCCGATTCTAACAGGTGTGAGGTCTTACCTCATTGTAGTTTTGATTTGCATTTCTCTAATAATTAGTGATGTTGAGCAGCTTTTCATGTGCGTCTTGGCCATCTCTGTGTCTTCTTTGAAGAAACGTCTCTTTAGATCTTCTGCCCATTTTTGTATTGGGTTGTTTGTTTTATTAATATTAAGCTGCATGAGCTGTTTATATATATTGGAGATTAAACCTTTGTCCATTGATTCGTTTGTGAACGTTTTCGCCCATTCTGAGGGTTGCCTTTCTCCATTCCCGTTTTTTTTAACAAAGAAAGAAAGAAAGCAAAAGAAGCAGAATACTAATGTGCGTGTAATATGCCTCTTGAAACTGTCGTTTTGAAATATGGACGTCTTTTGAATTTTTTGGTCGATATATGACCCCAGGATTTGTTTTCAGGGCAGGTGTCATTTACAGGCCTGTAATGATTTGGAATATCCACTGACCATTAGCGCTGGCATTAAACCTGCAGTTGTGTGAAACGGCCACAAGGTGGCAGCAGTTCTCCCTTACCAAATCTGGTTACTAGGGCAGCAGAGCCTCAATGGAAGTCGTGTTCTAGATTGGAATGTAGAACGGAATGTGCCAGGAGAAAGCCCCTCAAGTGTGTCTCACTACTTCTTGTTCGTGTTTTTAATTTAATTTTTTATTTTTTATTACAGCAAGTTTGAGTACAACGTTTAGCTTGTTGTAGGTGGGCAAGAGGTGGTTCTTTTACACATATACATATGTCTGTTCTTCCTGGGATCCTTTTCCCATGTACGTTATGACAGAATGTTGAGTAGTCTTCTCTTGGTACTCCGTAGGTCTTTGGTGATTATATACGTCTACTGTGTTTGTATCTGTCTGTTAACCCCAATATCGTAATGAATTCAATCCTCACACCTTTCCTTTGGTGAAACATAAGTTTGTTTAATGAATCTGTGATTGCCCTTCTCCGTGGAAATATCTGCCCTGGTATCAATTTATAGGTAACACCTATAAGTGATATGATATGATATGTGTCTTTCACTTTCTGACTTACTCCAAGTCACGTGATTACCTCGAGACTCATCTACGGTGCTGCAAATGGCATGGTGTCATTTTTCTCCTTGGCGAATATTCTGTCTTAGCGAGGTCCATTTTCTGCAATGTGATTCCCTGAGGGCTGAGGATTAGCTGACCTGGGCAGCCTGACCCTGCCAGCAAGCCCTCCCCAGGTGTGCCTGGGTTGAGGTCAATATAAACAGCACTCCAGGCAGCAATAGCCCCTGCTGCTGTGCCTTACTCCATATCCTCTGCCCCGTCAGCAGTCTCGGGGCTGTGCTGGTGGGAGGGTGTGAGGGTCCACGGCTTTGTGGGTGGCCCGGTGTGAGTGGGGCTCTGCTGGACTTTCGGCAGGAGTTGCCAGGCTGCCACCTGTAAAGAAGAGGATGTGTCACCCATAACTTCCACTGGAATATCTCTCCGGGCTGAGGTGAGGAAGGAAAAAAAGGAGTGGGGGCCGGGACAGGAGGGGTATCTCAGGCAGGGCAATAGAAAGCTTCCAGAAGAGCGCCCGTGGCCAGTACCATCCTGGCTGACCTGCAGGCACCAAGTTGGCCTGCGTGCTGTCGCTGGTGTGGCTCCACGGCCCTTCCTCTAGGCTTTCAAGCCCTTGTACATATTCAGGTGTTTCACCTGGGAAGGGTGGGAACAGTTCAGCAGCATCTGGCCTGGGGCTCAGCTCACGTTTACTCACAGAGGCCTCGGCACGGTCTCCCAGCTTTGCAATGAGGATGCTCCTTGCGTGGGCGGGCGGGGCTGCTGGCTGTATGGGAGATGATTCCCCACCTCTGACCAATTTTAGAATTGTTTACCACTGGAGCAAGTGCCTTGGTAGTGTTTTCCTCTGTATAATTCTTAGGTTCAGTTTTTTTTTCTTTTTTGGTTCAAGTTAGATTTTATTCCTCATTTATGTATTTATAGATATAAGCATGGAAATAATTCATTCGTATAAATACATCAGTGTGAATGGAAGAACTTTTTTTCTGTTTTATTTTTACATTTTATTTTTTAAAATTTTGAAATTTAATTTTAGTTATTTTTTTATACAGTAGGTTATTATTAGTTATCTATTTTATGCATAGACATGTATACAGGTCAATCCTAATCTCCCAACTCATCCCACCACCACCACCCCATGGCTTCCCCCACTTTGTGTCCATACGTTTGTTCTCTACCTCTGTGTCTCTATTTCTGCCCTGCAAACCAGTTCATCTCTACCATTTTTCTAGGTTCCACATATAGGCATTAATATACAATATTTGTTTTTCTCTTTCTGGCTTACTTGACTCTGTATGACAGTCTCTAGATCCATCAACTTCTCTACAAATGACCCAGTTTCATTCCTTTATATGGCTGAGTAATATTCCATTTTATATATGTACCACATCTTTTTCCATTCGTCTGTCTGTGGGCATTTATGTTGCTTCCATAACCTGGCTATTGTAAATAGTGCTGCAATCAACATTGTGGTGAATGTGTCTCTGTGATTTATGGTTTTCTCTGGGTATATGCCCAGAAGTGGGATTGCTGGATCCTATGGTAATTCTCTTTTTAGTTTTTTAAAGGAACCTCCATACTGTTCTCCATAGTGACTGTATCAATTTACATTCCCACCAATAGCGGAAGAGGGTTCCTTTTGTCCACACCCTCCCCAGAATTTGTTGTTTGCAGATTATCTGATGATGCCGATTCTAACAGGTGTGAGGTCTTACCTCATTGTAGTTTTGATTTGCATTTCTCTAATAATTAGTGATGTTGAGCAGCTTTTCATGTGCGTCTTGGCCATCTCTGTGTCTTCTTTGAAGAAACGTCTCTTTAGATCTTCTGCCCATTTTTGTATTGGGTTGTTTGTTTTATTAATATTAAGCTGCATGAGCTGTTTATATATATTGGAGATTAAACCTTTGTCCATTGATTCGTTTGTGAACGTTTTCGCCCATTCTCAGGGTTGCCTTTCTCCATTCCCGTTTTTTTTAACAAAGAAAGAAAGAAAGCAAAAGAAGCAGAATACTAATGTGCGTGTAATATGCCTCTTGAAACTGTCGTTTTGAAATATGGACGTCTTTTGAATTTTTTGGTCGATATATGACCCCAGGATTTGTTTTCAGGGCAGGTGTCATTTACAGGCCTGTAATGATTTGGAATATCCACTGACCATTAGCGCTGGCATTAAACCTGCAGTTGTGTGAAACGGCCACAAGGTGGCAGCAGTTCTCCCTTACCAAATCTGGTTACTAGGGCAGCAGAGCCTCAATGGAAGTCGTGTTCTAGATTGGAATGTAGAACGGAATGTGCCAGGAGAAAGCCCCTCAAGTGTGTCTCACTACTTCTTGTTCGTGTTTTTAATTTAATTTTTTATTTTTTATTACAGCAAGTTTGAGTACAACGTTTAGCTTGTTGTAGGTGGGCAAGAGGTGGTTCTTTTACACATATACATATGTCTGTTCTTCCTGGGATCCTTTTCCCATGTACGTTATGACAGAATGTTGAGTAGTCTTCTCTTGGTACTCCGTAGGTCTTTGGTGATTATATACGTCTACTGTGTTTGTATCTGTCTGTTAACCCCAATATCGTAATGAATTCAATCCTCACACCTTTCCTTTGGTGAAACATAAGTTTGTTTAATGAATCTGTGATTGCCCTTCTCCGTGGAAATATCTGCCCTGGTATCAATTTATAGGTAACACCTATAAGTGATATGATATGATATGTGTCTTTCACTTTCTGACTTACTCCAAGTCACGTGATTACCTCGAGACTCATCTACGGTGCTGCAAATGGCATGGTGTCATTTTTCTCCTTGGCGAATATTCTGTCTTAGCGAGGTCCATTTTCTGCAATGTGATTCCCTGAGGGCTGAGGATTAGCTGACCTGGGCAGCCTGACCCTGCCAGCAAGCCCTCCCCAGGTGTGCCTGGGTTGAGGTCAATATAAACAGCACTCCAGGCAGCAATAGCCCCTGCTGCTGTGCCTTACTCCATATCCTCTGCCCCGTCAGCAGTCTCGGGGCTGTGCTGGTGGGAGGGTGTGAGGGTCCACGGCTTTGTGGGTGGCCCGGTGTGAGTGGGGCTCTGCTGGACTTTCGGCAGGAGTTGCCAGGCTGCCACCTGTAAAGAAGAGGATGTGTCACCCATAACTTCCACTGGAATATCTCTCCGGGCTGAGGTGAGGAAGGAAAAAAAGGAGTGGGGGCCGGGACAGGAGGGTTATCTCAGGCAGGGCAATAGAAAGCATCCAGAAGAGAGCCCGTGGCCAGTACCATCCTGGCTGACCTGCAGGCACCAAGTTGGCCTGCGTGCTGTCGCTGCTGTGGCTCCACGGCCCTTCCTCTAGGCTTTCAAGCCCTTGTACATATTCAGGTGTTTCACCTGGGAAGGGTGGGAACAGTTCAGCAGCATCTGGCCTGGGGCTCAGCTCACGTTTACTCACAGAGGCCTCGGCACGGTCTCGCAGCTTTGCAATGAGGATGCTCCTTGCGTGGGCGGGCGGGGCTGCTGGCTGTATGGGAGATGATTCCCCACCTGTGACCAATTTCAGAATTGTTTACCACTGGAGCAAGTGCCTTGGTAGTGTTTTCCTCTGTATAACTGTTAGGTTCAGTTTTTTTTTTCTTTTTTGGTTCAAGTTAGATTTTATTCCTCATTTATGTATTTATAGATATAAGCATGGAAATAATTCATTCGTATAAATACATCAGTGTGAATGGAAGAACTTTTTTTCTGTTTTATTTTTACATTTTATTTTTTAAAATTTTGAAATTTAATTTTAGTTATTTTTTTATACAGTAGGTTATTATTAGTTATCTATTTTATGCATAGACATGTATACATGTCAATACTAATCTCCCAACTCATCCCACCACCACCACCCCATGGCTTCCCCCACTTTGTGTCCATACGTTTGTTCTCTACCTCTGTGTCTCTGTTTCTGCCCTGCAAACCAGTTCATCTCTACCATTTTTCTAAGTTCCACATATAGGCATTAATATACAATATTTGTTTTTCTCTTTCTGGCTTACTTGACTCTGTATGACAGTCTCTAGATCCATCAACTTCTCTACAAATGACCCAGTTTCATTCCTTTATATGGCTGAGTAATATTCCATTTTATATATGTACCACATCTTTTTCCATTCGTCTGTCTGTGGGCATTTATGTTGCTTCCATAACCTGGCTATTGTAAATAGTGCTGCAATCAACATTGTGGTGAATGTGTCTCTGTGATTTATGGTTTTCTCTGGGTATATGCCCAGAAGTGGGATTGCTGGATCCTATGGTAATTCTCTTTTTAGTTTTTTAAAGGAACCTCCATACTGTTCTCCATAGTGACTGTATCAATTTACATTCCCACCAATAGCGGAAGAGGGTTCCTTTTGTCCACACCCTCCCCAGAGTTTGTTGTTTGTAGATTATCTAATGATGCCGATTCTAACAGGTGTGAGGTCTTACCTCATTGTAGTTTTGATTTGCATTTCTCTAATAATTAGTGATGTTGAGCAGCTTTTCATGTGCGTCTTGGCCATCTCTGTGTCTTCTTTGAAGAAACGTCTCTTTAGATCTTCTGCCCATTTTTGTATTGGGTTGTTTGTTTTATTAATATTAAGCTGCATGAGCTGTTTATATATATTGGAGATTAAACCTTTGTCCATTGATTCGTTTGTGAACGTTTTCGCCCATTCTGAGTGTTGCCTTTCTCCATTCCCGTTTTTTTTAACAAAGAAAGAAAGAAAGCAAAAGAAGCAGAATACTAATGTGCGTGTAATATGCCTCTTGAAACTGTCGTTTTGAAATATGGACGTCTTTTGAATTTTTTGGTCGATATATGACCCCAGGATTTGTTTTCAGGGCAGGTGTCATTTACAGGCCTGTAATGATTTGGAATATCCACTGACCATTAGCGCTGGCATTAAACCTGCAGTTGTGTGAAACGGCCACAAGGTGGCAGCAGTTCTCCCTTACCAAATCTGGTTACTAGGGCAGCAGAGCCTCAATGGAAGTCGTGTTCTAGATTGGAATGTAGAACGGAATGTGCCAGGAGAAAGCCCCTCAAGTGTGTCTCACTACTTCTTGTTCGTGTTTTTAATTTAATTTTTTATTTTTTATTACAGCAAGTTTGAGTACAACGTTTAGCTTGTTGTAGGTGGGCAAGAGGTGGTTCTTTTACACATATACATATGTCTGTTCTTCCTGGGATCCTTTTCCCATGTACGTTATGACAGAATGTTGAGTAGTCTTCTCTTGGTACTCCGTAGGTCTTTGGTGATTATATACGTCTACTGTGTTTGTATCTGTCTGTTAACCCCAATATCGTAATGAATTCAATCCTCACACCTTTCCTTTGGTGAAACATAAGTTTGTTTAATGAATCTGTGATTGCCCTTCTCCGTGGAAATATCTGCCCTGGTATCAATTTATAGGTAACACCTATAAGTGATATGATATGATATGTGTCTTTCACTTTCTGACTTACTCCAAGTCACGTGATTACCTCGAGACTCATCTACGGTGCTGCAAATGGCATGGTGTCATTTTTCTCCTTGGCGAATATTCTGTCTTAGCGAGGTCCATTTTCTGCAATGTGATTCCCTGAGGGCTGAGGATTAGCTGACCTGGGCAGCCTGACCCTGCCAGCAAGCCCTCCCCAGGTGTGCCTGGGTTGAGGTCAATATAAACAGCACTCCAGGCAGCAATAGCCCCTGCAGCTGTGCCTGACTCCATATTCTCTGCCCCGTCAGCAGTCTCGGGGCTGTGCTGGTGGGAGGGTGTGAGGGTCCACGGCTTTGTGGGTGGCCCGGTGTGAGTGGGGCTCTGCTGGACTTTCGGCAGGAGTTGCCAGGCTGCCACCTGTAAAGAAGAGGATGTGTCACCCATAACTTCCACTGGAATATCTCTCCGGGCTGAGGTGAGGAAGGAAAAAAAGGAGTGGGGGCCGGGACAGGAGGGTTATCTCAGGCAGGGCAATAGAAAGCATCCAGAAGAGAGCCCGTGGCCAGTACCATCCTGGCTGACCTGCAGGCACCAAGTTGGCCTGCGTGCTGTCGCTGCTGTGGCTCCACGGCCCTTCCTCTAGGCTTTCAAGCCCTTGTACATATTCAGGTGTTTCACATGGGAAGGGTGGGAACAGTTCAGCAGCATCTGGCCTGGGGCTCAGCTCACGTTTACTCACAGAGGCCTCGGCACGGTCTCGCAGCTTTGCAATGAGGATGCTCCTTGCGTGGGCGGGCGGGGCTGCTGGCTGTATGGGAGATGATTCCCCACCTCTGACCAATTTCAGAATTCTTTACCACTGGAGCAAGTGCCTTGGTAGTGTTTTCCTCTGTATAACTGTTAGGTTCAGTTTTTTTTTTTCTTTTTTGGTTCAAGTTAGATTTTATTCCTCATTTATGTATTTATAGATATAAGCATGGAAATAATTCATTCGTATAAATACATCAGTGTGAATGGAAGAACTTTTTTTCTGTTTTATTTTTACATTTTATTTTTTAAAATTTTGAAATTTAATTTTAGTTATTTTTTTATACAGTAGGTTATTATTAGTTATCTATTTTATGCATAGACATGTATACAGGTCAATCCTAATCTCCCAACTCATCCCACCACCACCACCCCATGGCTTCCCCCACTTTGTGTCCATACGTTTGTTCTCTACCTCTGTGTCTCTATTTCTGCCCTGCAAACCAGTTCATCTCTACCATTTTTCTAGGTTCCACATATAGGCATTAATATACAATATTTGTTTTTCTCTTTCTGGCTTACTTGACTCTGTATGACAGTCTCTAGATCCATCAACTTCTCTACAAATGACCCAGTTTCATTCCTTTATATGGCTGAGTAATATTCCATTTTATATATGTACCACATCTTTTTCCATTCGTCTGTCTGTGGGCATTTATGTTGCTTCCATAACCTGGCTATTGTAAATAGTGCTGCAATGAACATTGTGGTGAATGTGTCTCTGTGATTTATGCTTTTCTCTGGGTATATGCCCAGAAGTGGGATTGCTGGATCCTATGGTAATTCTCTTTTTAGTTTTTTAAAGGAACCTCCATACTGTTCTCCATAGTGACTGTATCAATTTACATTCCCACCAATAGCGGAAGAGGGTTCCTTTTGTCCACACCCTCCCCAGAATTTGTTGATTGTAGATTATCTGATGATGCCGATTCTAACAGGTGTGAGGTCTTACCTCATTGTAGTTTTGATTTGCATTTCTCTAATAATTAGTGATGTTGAGCAGCTTTTCATGTGCGTCTTGGCCATCTCTGTGTCTTCTTTGAAGAAACGTCTCTTTAGATCTTCTGCCCATTTTTGTATTGGGTTGTTTGTTTTATTAATATTAAGCTGCATGAGCTGTTTATATATATTGGAGATTAAACCTTTGTCCATTGATTCGTTTGTGAACGTTTTCGCCCATTCTGAGGGTTGCCTTTCTCCATTCCCGTTTTTTTTAACAAAGAAAGAAAGAAAGCAAAAGAAGCAGAACACTAATGTGCGTGAAATATGCCTCTTGAAACTGTCGTTTTGAAATATGGACGTCTTTTGAATTTTTTGGTCGATATATGACCCCAGGATTTGTTTTCAGGGCAGGTGTCATTTACAGGCCTGTAATGATTTGGAATATCCACTGACCATTAGCGCTGGCATTAAACCTGCAGTTGTGTGAAACGGCCACAAGGTGGCAGCAGTTCTCCCTTACCAAATCTGGTTACTAGGGCAGCAGAGCCTCAATGGAAGTCGTGTTCTAGATTGGAATGTAGAACGGAATGTGCCAGGAGAAAGCCCCTCAAGTTTGTCTCACTACTTCTTGTTCGTGTTTTTAATTTAATTTTTTATTTTTTATTACAGCAAGTTTGAGTACAACGTTTAGCTTGTTGTAGGTGGGCAAGAGGTGGTTCTTTTACACATATACATATGTCTGTTCTTCCTGGGATCCTTTTCCCATGTACGTTATGACAGAATGTTGAGTAGTCTTCTCTTGGTACTCCGTAGGTCTTTGGTGATTCTATACGTCTACTGTGTTTGTATATGTCTGTTAACCCCAATATCGTAATGAATTCAATCCTCACACCTTTCCTTTGGTGAACCATAAGTTTGTTTAATGAATCTGTGATTGCCCTTCTCCGTGGAAATATCTGCCCTGGTATCAATTTATAGGTAACACCTATAAGTGATATGATATGATATGTGTCTTTCACTTTCTGACTTACTCCAAGTCACGTGATTACCTCGAGACTCATCTACGGTGCTGCAAATGGCATTGTGTCCTTTTTTTCCTTGGCGAATATTCTGTCTTAGCGAGGTCCATATTCTGCAATGTGATTCCCTGAGGGCTGAGGATTAGCTGACCTGGGCAGCCTGACCCTGCCGGCAAGCCCTCCCCAGGTGTGCCTGTGTTGAGGTCAATATAAACAGCACTCCAGGCAGCAATAGCCCCTGCAGCTGTGCCTGACTCCATATCCTCTGCCCCGTCAGCAGTCTCGGGGCTGTGCTGGTGGGAGGGTGTGAGGGTCCACGGCTTTGTGGGTGGCCCGGTGTGAGTGGGGCTCTGCTGGACTTTCGGCAGGAGTTGCCAGGCTGCCACCTGTAAAGAAGAGGATGTGTCACCCATAACTTCCACTGGAATATCTCTCCGGGCTGAGGTGAGGAAGGAAAAAAAAGGAGTGGGGGCCGGGACAGGAGGGGTATCTCAGGCAGGGCAATAGAAAGCTTCCAGAAGAGCGCCCGTGGCCAGTACCATCCTGGCTGACCTGCAGGCACCAAGTTGGCCTGCGTGCTGTCGCTGGTGTGGCTCCACGGCCCTTCCTCTAGGCTTTCAAGCCCTTGTACATATTCAGGTGTTTCACCTGGGAAGGGTGGGAACAGTTCAGCAGCATCTGGCCTGGGGCTCAGCTCACGTTTACTCACAGAGGCCTCGGCATGGTCTCCCAGCTTTGCAATGAGGATGCTCCTTGCGTGGGCGGGCGGGGCTGCTGGCTGTATGGGAGATGATTCCCCACCTCTGACCAATTTTAGAATTGTTTACCACTGGAGCAAGTGCCTTGGTAGTGTTTTCCTCTGTATAATTCTTAGGTTCAGTTTTTTTTTCTTTTTTGGTTCAAGTTAGATTTTATTCCTCATTTATGTATTTATAGATATAAGCATGGAAATAATTCATTCGTATAAATACATCAGTGTGAATGGAAGAACTTTTTTTCTGTTTTATTTTTACATTTTATTTTTTAAAATTTTGAAATTTAATTTTAGTTATTTTTTTATACAGTAGGTTATTATTAGTTATCTATTTTATGCATAGACATGTATACAGGTCAATCCTAATCTCCCAACTCATCCCACCACCACCACCCCATGGCTTCCCCCACTTTGTGTCCATACGTTTGTTCTCTACCTCTGTGTCTCTATTTCTGCCCTGCAAACCAGTTCATCTCTACCATTTTTCTAGGTTCCACATATAGGCATTAATATACAATATTTGTTTTTCTCTTTCTGGCTTACTTGACTCTGTATGACAGTCTCTAGATCCATCAACTTCTCTACAAATGACCCAGTTTCATTCCTTTATATGGCTGAGTAATATTCCATTTTATATATGTACCACATCTTTTTCCATTCGTCTGTCTGTGGGCATTTATGTTGCTTCCATAACCTGGCTATTGTAAATAGTGCTGCAATGAACATTGTGGTGAATGTGTCTCTGTGATTTATGCTTTTCTCTGGGTATATGCCCAGAAGTGGGATTGCTGGATCCTATGGTAATTCTCTTTTTAGTTTTTTAAAGGAACCTCCATACTGTTCTCCATAGTGACTGTATCAATTTACATTCCCACCAATAGCGGAAGAGGGTTCCTTTTGTCCACACCCTCCCCAGAATTTGTTGTTTGCAGATTATCTGATGATGCCGATTCTAACAGGTGTGAGGTCTTACCTCATTGTAGTTTTGATTTGCATTTCTCTAATAATTAGTGATGTTGAGCAGCTTTTCATGTGCGTCTTGGCCATCTCTGTGTCTTCTTTGAAGAAACGTCTCTTTAGATCTTCTGCCCATTTTTGTATTGGGTTGTTTGTTTTATTAATATTAAGCTGCATGAGCTGTTTATATATATTGGAGATTAAACCTTTGTCCATTGATTCGTTTGTGAACGTTTTCGCCCATTCTGAGTGTTGCCTTTCTCCATTCCCGTTTTTTTTAACAAAGAAAGAAAGAAAGCAAAAGAAGCAGAATACTAATGTGCGTGTAATATGCCTCTTGAAACTGTCGTTTTGAAATATGGACGTCTTTTGAATTTTTTGGTCGATATATGACCCCAGGATTTGTTTTCAGGGCAGGTGTCATTTACAGGCCTGTAATGATTTGGAATATCCACTGACCATTAGCGCTGGCATTAAACCTGCAGTTGTGTGAAACGGCCACAAGGTGGCAGCAGTTCTCCCTTACCAAATCTGGTTACTAGGGCAGCAGAGCCTCAATGGAAGTCGTGTTCTAGATTGGAATGTAGAACGGAATGTGCCAGGAGAAAGCCCCTCAAGTGTGTCTCACTACTTCTTGTTCGTGTTTTTAATTTAATTTTTTATTTTTTATTACAGCAAGTTTGAGTACAACGTTTAGCTTGTTGTAGGTGGGCAAGAGGTGGTTCTTTTACACATATACATATGTCTGTTCTTCCTGGGATCCTTTTCCCATGTACGTTATGACAGAATGTTGAGTAGTCTTCTCTTGGTACTCCGTAGGTCTTTGGTGATTATATACGTCTACTGTGTTTGTATCTGTCTGTTAACCCCAATATCGTAATGAATTCAATCCTCACACCTTTCCTTTGGTGAAACATAAGTTTGTTTAATGAATCTGTGATTGCCCTTCTCCGTGGAAATATCTGCCCTGGTATCAATTTATAGGTAACACCTATAAGTGATATGATATGATATGTGTCTTTCACTTTCTGACTTACTCCAAGTCACGTGATTACCTCGAGACTCATCTACGGTGCTGCAAATGGCATGGTGTCATTTTTCTCCTTGGCGAATATTCTGTCTTAGCGAGGTCCATTTTCTGCAATGTGATTCCCTGAGGGCTGAGGATTAGCTGACCTGGGCAGCCTGACCCTGCCAGCAAGCCCTCCCCAGGTGTGCCTGGGTTGAGGTCAATATAAACAGCACTCCAGGCAGCAATAGCCCCTGCTGCTGTGCCTTACTCCATATCCTCTGCCCCGTCAGCAGTCTCGGGGCTGTGCTGGTGGGAGGGTGTGAGGGTCCACGGCTTTGTGGGTGGCCCGGTGTGAGTGGGGCTCTGCTGGACTTTCGGCAGGAGTTGCCAGGCTGCCACCTGTAAAGAAGAGGATGTGTCACCCATAACTTCCACTGGAATATCTCTCCGGGCTGAGGTGAGGAAGGAAAAAAAGGAGTGGGGGCCGGGACAGGAGGGTTATCTCAGGCAGGGCAATAGAAAGCATCCAGAAGAGAGCCCGTGGCCAGTACCATCCTGGCTGACCTGCAGGCACCAAGTTGGCCTGCGTGCTGTCGCTGCTGTGGCTCCACGGCCCTTCCTCTAGGCTTTCAAGCCCTTGTACATATTCAGGTGTTTCACCTGGGAAGGGTGGGAACAGTTCAGCAGCATCTGGCCTGGGGCTCAGCTCACGTTTACTCACAGAGGCCTCGGCACGGTCTCGCAGCTTTGCAATGAGGATGCTCCTTGCGTGGGCGGGCGGGGCTGCTGGCTGTATGGGAGATGATTCCCCACCTCTGACCAATTTCAGAATTGTTTACCACTGGAGCAAGTGCCTTGGTAGTGTTTTCCTCTGTATAACTGTTAGGTTCAGTTTTTTTTTTCTTTTTTGGTTCAAGTTAGATTTTATTCCTCATTTATGTATTTATAGATATAAGCATGGAAATAATTCATTCGTATAAATACATCAGTGTGAATGGAAGAACTTTTTTTCTGTTTTATTTTTACATTTTATTTTTTAAAATTTTGAAATTTAATTTTAGTTATTTTTTTATACAGTAGGTTATTATTAGTTATCTATTTTATGCATAGACATGTATACATGTCAATACTAATCTCCCAACTCATCCCACCACCACCACCCCATGGCTTCCCCCACTTTGTGTCCATACGTTTGTTCTCTACCTCTGTGTCTCTGTTTCTGCCCTGCAAACCAGTTCATCTCTACCATTTTTCTAAGTTCCACATATAGGCATTAATATACAATATTTGTTTTTCTCTTTCTGGCTTACTTGACTCTGTATGACAGTCTCTAGATCCATCAACTTCTCTACAAATGACCCAGTTTCATTCCTTTATATGGCTGAGTAATATTCCATTTTATATATGTACCACATCTTTTTCCATTCGTCTGTCTGTGGGCATTTATGTTGCTTCCATAACCTGGCTATTGTAAATAGTGCTGCAATCAACATTGTGGTGAATGTGTCTCTGTGATTTATGGTTTTCTCTGGGTATATGCCCAGAAGTGGGATTGCTGGATCCTATGGTAATTCTCTTTTTAGTTTTTTAAAGGAACCTCCATACTGTTCTCCATAGTGACTGTATCAATTTACATTCCCACCAATAGCGGAAGAGGGTTCCTTTTGTCCACACCCTCCCCAGAGTTTGTTGTTTGTAGATTATCTAATGATGCCGATTCTAACAGGTGTGAGGTCTTACCTCATTGTAGTTTTGATTTGCATTTCTCTAATAATTAGTGATGTTGAGCAGCTTTTCATGTGCGTCTTGGCCATCTCTGTGTCTTCTTTGAAGAAACGTCTCTTTAGATCTTCTGCCCATTTTTGTATTGGGTTGTTTGTTTTATTAATATTAAGCTGCATGAGCTGTTTATATATATTGGAGATTAAACCTTTGTCCATTGATTCGTTTGTGAACGTTTTCGCCCATTCTGAGGGTTGCCTTTCTCCATTCCCGTTTTTTTTAACAAAGAAAGAAAGAAAGCAAAAGAAGCAGAATACTAATGTGCGTGTAATATGCCTCTTGAAACTGTCGTTTTGAAATATGGACGTCTTTTGAATTTTTTGGTCGATATATGACCCCAGGATTTGTTTTCAGGGCAGGTGTCATTTACAGGCCTGTAATGATTTGGAATATCCACTGACCATTAGCGCTGGCATTAAACCTGCAGTTGTGTGAAACGGCCACAAGGTGGCAGCAGTTCTCCCTTACCAAATCTGGTTACTAGGGCAGCAGAGCCTCAATGGAAGTCGTGTTCTAGATTGGAATGTAGAACGGAATGTGCCAGGAGAAAGCCCCTCAAGTTTGTCTCACTACTTCTTGTTCGTGTTTTTAATTTAATTTTTTATTTTTTATTACAGCAAGTTTGAGTACAACGTTTAGCTTGTTGTAGGTGGGCAAGAGGTGGTTCTTTTACACATATACATATGTCTGTTCTTCCTGGGATCCTTTTCCCATGTACGTTATGACAGAATGTTGAGTAGTCTTCTCTTGGTTCTCCGTAGGTCTTTGGTGATTCTATACGTCTACTGTGTTTTTATATGTCTGTTAACCCCAATATCGTAATGAATTCAATCCTCACACCTTTCCTTTGGTGAACCATAAGTTTGTTTAATGAATCTGTGATTGCCCTTCTCCGTGGAAATATCTGCCCTGGTATCAATTTATAGGTAACACCTATAAGTGATATGATATGATATGTGTCTTTCACTTTCTGACTTACTCCAAGTCACGTGATTACCTCGAGACTCATCTACGGTGCTGCAAATGGCATTGTGTCCTTTTTTTCCTTGGCGAATATTCTGTCTTAGCGAGGTCCATATTCTGCAATGTGATTCCCTGAGGGCTGAGGATTAGCTGACCTGGGCAGCCTGACCCTGCCGGCAAGCCCTCCCCAGGTGTGCCTGGGTTGAGGTCAATATAAAGAGCACTCCAGGCAGCAATAGCCCCTGCAGCTGTGCCTGACTCCATATCCTCTGCCCCGTCAGCAGTCTCGGGGCTGTGCTGGTGGGAGGGTGTGAGGGTCCACGGGTTTGTGGGTGGCCCGGTGTGAGTGGGGCTCTGCTGGACTTTCGGCAGGAGTTGCCAGGCTGCCACCTGTAAAGAAGAGGATGTGTCCCCCATAACTTCCACTGGAATATCTCTCCGGGCTGAGGTGAGGAAGGAAAAAAAGGAGTGGGGGCCGGGACAGGAGGGGTATCTCAGGCAGGGCAATAGAAAGCTTCCAGAAGAGCGCCCGTGGACAGGACCATCCTGGCTGACCTGCAGGCACCAAGTTGGCCTGCGTGCTGTCGCTGGTGTGGCTCCACGGCCCTTCCTCTAGGCTTTCAAGCCCTTGTACATATTCAGGTGTTTCACCTGGGAAGGGTGGGAACAGTTCAGCAGCATCTGGCCTGGGGCTCAGCTCACGTTTACTCACAGAGGCCTCGGCACGGTCTCCCAGGTTTGCAATGAGGATGCTCCTTGCGTGGGCGGGCGAGGCTGCTGGCTGTATGCGAGATGATTCCCCACCTCTGACCAATTTCAGAATTCTTTACCACTGGAGCAAGTGCCTTGGTAGTGTTTTCCTCTGTATAACTGTTAGGTTCAGTTTTTTTTTTCTTTTTTGGTTCAAGTTAGATTTTATTCCTCATTTATGTATTTATAGATATAAGCATGGAAATAATTCATTCGTATAAATACATCAGTGTGAATGGAAGAACTTTTTTTCTGTTTTATTTTTACATTTTATTTTTTAAAATTTTGAAATTTAATTTTAGTTATTTTTTTATACAGTAGGTTATTATTAGTTATCTATTTTATGCATAGACATGTATACATGTCAATACTAATCTCCCAACTCATCCCACCACCACCACCCCATGGCTTCCCCCACTTTGTGTCCATACGTTTGTTCTCTACCTCTGTGTCTCTATTTCTGCCCTGCAAACCAGTTCATCTCTACCATTTTTCTAGGTTCCACATATAGGCATTAATATACAATATTTGTTTTTCTCTTTCTGGCTTACTTCACTCTGTATGACAGTCTCTAGATCCATCAACTTCTCTACAAATGACCCAGTTTCATTCCTTTATATGGCTGAGTAATATTCCATTTTATATATGTACCACATCTTTTTCCATTCGTCTGTCTGTGGGCATTTATGTTGCTTCCATAACCTGGCTATTGTAAATAGTGCTGCAATGAACATTGTGGTGAATGTGTCTCTGTGATTTATGGTTTTCTCTGGGTATATGCCCAGAAGTGGGATTGCTGGATCCTATAGTAATTCTCTTTTTAGTTTTTTAAAGGAACCTCCATACTGTTCTCCATAGTGACTGTATCAATTTACATTCCCACCAATAGCGGAAGAGGGTTCCTTTTGTCCACACCCTCCCCAGAATTTGTTGATTGTAGATTATCTGATGATGCCGATTCTAACAGGTGTGAGGTCTTACCTCATTGTAGTTTTGATTTGCATTTCTCTAATAATTAGTAATGTTGAGCAGCTTTTCATGTGCGTCTTGGCCATCTCTGTGTCTTCTTTGAAGAAACGTCTCTTTAGATCTTCTGCCCATTTTTGTATTGGGTTGTTTGTTTTATTAATATTAAGCTGCATGAGCTGTTTATATATATTGGAGATTAAACCTTTGTCCATTGATTCGTTTGTGAACGTTTTCGCCCATTCTGAGGGTTGCCTTTCTCCATTCCCGTTTTTTTTAACAAAGAAAGAAAGAAAGCAAAAGAAGCAGAATACTAATGTGCGTGTAATATGCCTCTTGAAACTGTCGTTTTGAAATATGGACGTCTTTTGAATTTTTTGGTCGATATATGACCCCAGGATTTGTTTTCAGGGCAGGTGTCATTTACAGGCCTGTAATGATTTGGAATATCCACTGACCATTAGCGCTGGCATTAAACCTGCAGTTGTGTGAAACGGCCACAAGGTGGCAGCAGTTCTCCCTTACCAAATCTGGTTACTAGGGCAGCAGAGCCTCAATGGAAGTCGTGTTCTAGATTGGAATGTAGAACGGAATGTGCCAGGAGAAAGCCCCTCAAGTTTGTCTCACTACTTCTTGTTCGTGTTTTTAATTTAATTTTTTATTTTTTATTACAGCAAGTTTGAGTACAACGTTTAGCTTGTTGTAGGTGGGCAAGAGGTGGTTCTTTTACACATATACATATGTCTGTTCTTCCTGGGATCCTTTTCCCATGTACGTTATGACAGAATGTTGAGTAGTCTTCTCTTGGTACTCCGTAGGTCTTTGGTGATTATATACGTCTACTGTGTTTGTATATGTCTGTTAACCCCAATATCGTAATGAATTCAATCCTCACACCTTTCCTTTGGTGAACCATAAGTTTGTTTAATGAATCTGTGATTGCCCTTCTCCGTGGAAATATCTGCCCTGGTATCAATTTATAGGTAACACCTATAAGTGATATGATATGATATGTGTCTTTCACTTTCTGACTTACTCCAAGTCACGTGATTACCTCGAGACTCATCTACGGTGCTGCAAATGGCATTGTGTCCTTTTTTTCCTTGGCGAATATTCTGTCTTAGCGAGGTCCATATTCTGCAATGTGATTCCCTGAGGGCTGAGGATTAGCTGACCTGGGCAGCCTGACCCTGCCGGCAAGCCTTCCCCAGGTGTGCCTGGGTTGAGGTCAATATAAACAGCACTCCAGGCAGCAATAGCCCCTGCAGCTGTGCCTGACTCCATATCCTCTGCCCCGTCAGCAGTCTCGGGGCTGTGCTGGTGGGAGGGTGTGAGGGTCCACGGCTTTGTGGGTGGCCCGGTGTGAGTGGGGCTCTGCTGGACTTTCGGCAGGAGTTGCCAGGCTGCCACCTGTAAAGAAGAGGATGTGTCACCCATAACTTCCACTGGAATATCTCTCCGGGCTGAGGTGAGGAAGGAAAAAAAGGAGTGGGGGCCGGGACAGGAGGGGTATCTCAGGCAGGGCAATAGAAAGCTTCCAGAAGAGCGCCCGTGGCCAGGACCATCCTGGCTGACCTGCAGGCACCAAGTTGGCCTGCGTGCTGTCGCTGGTGTGGCTCCACGGCCCTTCCTCTAGGCTTTCAAGCCCTTGTACATATTCAGGTGTTTCACCTGGGAAGGGTGGGAACAGTTCAGCAGCATCTGGCCTGGGGCTCAGCTCACGTTTACTCACAGAGGCCTCGGCACGGTCTCCCAGCTTTGCAATGAGGATGCTCCTTGCGTGGGCGGGCGGGGCTGCTGGCTGTATGGGAGATGATTCCCCACCTCTGACCAATTTCAGAATTCTTTACCACTGGAGCAAGTGCCTTGGTAGTGTTTTCCTCTGTATAACTGTTAGGTTCAGTTTTTTTTTTTCTTTTTTGGTTCAAGTTAGATTTTATTCCTCATTTATGTATTTATAGATATAAGCATGGAAATAATTCATTCGTATAAATACATCAGTGTGAATGGAAGAACTTTTTTTCTGTTTTATTTTTACATTTTATTTTTTAAAATTTTGAAATTTAATTTTAGTTATTTTTTTATACAGTAGGTTATTATTAGTTATCTATTTTATGCATAGACATGTATACATGTCAATACTAATCTCCCAACTCATCCCACCACCACCACCCCATGGCTTCCCCCACTTTGTGTCCATACGTTTGTTCTCTACCTCTGTGTCTCTATTTCTGCCCTGCAAACCAGTTCATCTCTACCATTTTTCTAGGTTCCACATATAGGCATTAATATACAATATTTGTTTTTCTCTTTCTGGCTTACTTCACTCTGTATGACAGTCTCTAGATCCATCAACTTCTCTACAAATGACCCAGTTTCATTCCTTTATATGGCTGAGTAATATTCCATTTTATATATGTACCACATCTTTTTCCATTCGTCTGTCTGTGGGCATTTATGTTGCTTCCATAACCTGGCTATTGTAAATAGTGCTGCAATGAACATTGTGGTGAATGTGTCTCTGTGATTTATGCTTTTCTCTGGGTATATGCCCAGAAGTGGGATTGCTGGATCCTATGGTAATTCTCTTTTTAGTTTTTTAAAGGAACCTCCATACTGTTCTCCATAGTGACTGTATCAATTTACATTCCCACCAATAGCGGAAGAGGGTTCCTTTTGTCCACACCCTCCCCAGAATTTGTTGATTGTAGATTATCTGATGATGCCGATTCTAACAGGTGTGAGGTCTTACCTCATTGTAGTTTTGATTTGCATTTCTCTAATAATTAGTGATGTTGAGCAGCTTTTCATGTGCGTCTTGGCCATCTCTGTGTCTTCTTTGAAGAAACGTCTCTTTAGATCTTCTGCCCATTTTTGTATTGGGTTGTTTGTTTTATTAATATTAAGCTGCATGAGCTGTTTATATATATTGGAGATTAAACCTTTGTCCATTGATTCGTTTGTGAACGTTTTCGCCCATTCTGAGGGTTGCCTTTCTCCATTCCCGTTTTTTTTAACAAAGAAAGAAAGAAAGCAAAAGAAGCAGAATACTAATGTGCGTGTAATATGCCTCTTGAAACTGTCGTTTTGAAATATGGACGTCTTTTGAATTTTTTGGTCGATATATGACCCCAGGATTTGTTTTCAGGGCAGGTGTCATTTACAGGCCTGTAATGATTTGGAATATCCACTGACCATTAGCGCTGGCATTAAACCTGCAGTTGTGTGAAACGGCCACAAGGTGGCAGCAGTTCTCCCTTACCAAATCTGGTTACTAGGGCAGCAGAGCCTCAATGGAAGTCGTGTTCTAGATTGGAATGTAGAACGGAATGTGCCAGGAGAAAGCCCCTCAAGTTTGTCTCACTACTTCTTGTTCGTGTTTTTAATTTAATTTTTTATTTTTTATTACAGCAAGTTTGAGTACAACGTTTAGCTTGTTGTAGGTGGGCAAGAGGTGGTTCTTTTACACATATACATATGTCTGTTCTTCCTGGGATCCTTTTCCCATGTACGTTATGACAGAATGTTGAGTAGTCTTCTCTTGGTACTCCGTAGGTCTTTGGTGATTATATACGTCTACTGTGTTTGTATATGTCTGTTAACCCCAATATCGTAATGAATTCAATCCTCACACCTTTCCTTTGGTGAACCATAAGTTTGTTTAATGAATCTGTGATTGCCCTTCTCCGTGGAAATATCTGCCCTGGTATCAATTTATAGGTAACACCTATAAGTGATATGATATGATATGTGTCTTTCACTTTCTGACTTACTCCAAGTCACGTGATTACCTCGAGACTCATCTACGGTGCTGCAAATGGCATTGTGTCCTTTTTTTCCTTGGCGAATATTCTGTCTTAGCGAGGTCCATATTCTGCAATGTGATTCCCTGAGGGCTGAGGATTAGCTGACCTGGGCAGCCTGACCCTGCCGGCAAGCCTTCCCCAGGTGTGCCTGGGTTGAGGTCAATATAAACAGCACTCCAGGCAGCAATAGCCCCTGCAGCTGTGCCTGACTCCATATCCTCTGCCCCGTCAGCAGTCTCGGGGCTGTGCTGGTGGGAGGGTGTGAGGGTCCACGGCTTTGTGGGTGGCCCGGTGTGAGTGGGGCTCTGCTGGACTTTCGGCAGGAGTTGCCAGGCTGCCACCTGTAAAGAAGAGGATGTGTCACCCATAACTTCCACTGGAATATCTCTCCGGGCTGAGGTGAGGAAGGAAAAAAAGGAGTGGGGGCCGGGACAGGAGGGGTATCTCAGGCAGGGCAATAGAAAGCTTCCAGAAGAGCGCCCGTGGCCAGGACCATCCTGGCTGACCTGCAGGCACCAAGTTGGCCTGCGTGCTGTCGCTGGTGTGGCTCCACGGCCCTTCCTCTAGGCTTTCAAGCCCTTGTACATATTCAGGTGTTTCACCTGGGAAGGGTGGGAAGAGTTCAGCAGCAGCTGGCCTGGGGCTCAGCTCACGTTTACTCACAGAGGCCTCGGCACGGTCTCCCAGCTTTGCAATGAGGATGCTCCTTGCGTGGGCGGGCGGGGCTGCTGGCTGTATGGGAGATGATTCCCCACCTCTGACCAATTTCAGAATTCTTTACCACTGGAGCAATTGCCTTGGTAGTGTTTTCCTCTGTATAACTGTTAGGTTCAGTTTTTTTTTTTTCTTTTTTGGTTCAAGTTAGATTTTATTCCTCATTTATGTATTTATAGATATAAGCATGGAAATAATTCATTCGTATAAATACATCAGTGTGAATGGAAGGACTTTTTTTCTGTTTTATTTTTACATTTTATTTTTTAAAATTTTGAAATTTAATTTTAGTTATTTTTTTATACAGTAGGTTATTATTAGTTATCTATTTTATGCATAGACATGTATACATGTCAATACTAATCTCCCAACTCATCCCACCACCACCACCCCATGGCTTCCCCCACTTTGTGTCCATACGTTTGTTCTCTACCTCTGTGTCTCTATTTCTGCCCTGCAAACCAGTTCATCTCTACCATTTTTCTAGGTTCCACATATAGGCATTAATATACAATATTTGTTTTTCTCTTTCTGGCTTACTTCACTCTGTATGACAGTCTCTAGATCCATCAACTTCTCTACAAATGACCCAGTTTCATTCCTTTATATGGCTGAGTAATATTCCATTTTATATATGTACCACATCTTTTTCCATTCGTCTGTCTGTGGGCATTTATGTTGCTTCCATAACCTGGCTATTGTAAATAGTGCTGCAATGAACATTGTGGTGAATGTGTCTCTGTGATTTATGGTTTTCTCTGGGTATATGCCCAGAAGTGGGATTGCTGGATCCTATGGTAATTCTCTTTTTAGTTTTTTAAAGGAACCTCCATACTGTTCTCCATAGTGACTGTATCAATTTACATTCCCACCAATAGCGGAAGAGGGTTCCTTTTGTCCACACCCTCCCCAGAATTTGTTGATTGTAGATTATCTGATGATGCCGATTCTAACAGGTGTGAGGTCTTACCTCATTGTAGTTTTGATTTGCATTTCTCTAATAATTAGTGATGTTGAGCAGCTTTTCATGTGCGTCTTGGCCATCTCTGTGTCTTCTTTGAAGAAACGTCTCTTTAGATCTTCTGCCCATTTTTGTATTGGGTTGTTTGTTTTATTAATATTAAGCTGCATGAGCTGTTTATATATATTGGAGATTAAACCTTTGTCCATTGATTCGTTTGTGAACGTTTTCGCCCATTCTGAGGGTTGCCTTTCTCCATTCCCGTTTTTTTTAACAAAGAAAGAAAGAAAGCAAAAGAAGCAGAATACTAATGTGCGTGTAATATGCCTCTTGAAACTGTCGTTTTGAAATATGGACGTCTTTTCAATTTTTTGGTCGATATATGACCCCAGGATTTGTTTTCAGGGCAGGTGTCATTTACAGGCCTGTAATGATTTGGAATATCCACTGACCATTAGCGCTGGCATTAAACCTGCAGTTGTGTGAAACGGCCACAAGGTGGCAGCAGTTCTCCCTTACCAAATCTGGTTACTAGGGCAGCAGAGCCTCAATGGAAGTCGTGTTCTAGATTGGAATGTAGAACGGAATGTGCCAGGAGAAAGCCCCTCAAGTTTGTCTCACTACTTCTTGTTCGTGTTTTTAATTTAATTTTTTATTTTTTATTACAGCAAGTTTGAGTACAACGTTTAGCTTGTTGTAGGTGGGCAAGAGGTGGTTCTTTTACACATATACATATGTCTGTTCTTCCTGGGATCCTTTTCCCATGTACGTTATGACAGAATGTTGAGTAGTCTTCTCTTGGTACTCCGTAGGTCTTTGGTGATTATATACGTCTACTGTGTTTGTATATGTCTGTTAACCCCAATATCGTAATGAATTCAATCCTCACACCTTTCCTTTGGTGAACCATAAGTTTGTTTAATGAATCTGTGATTGCCCTTCTCCGTGGAAATATCTGCCCTGGTATCAATTTATAGGTAACACCTATAAGTGATATGATATGATATGTGTCTTTCACTTTCTGACTTACTCCAAGTCACGTGATTACCTCGAGACTCATCTACGGTGCTGCAAATGGCATTGTGTCCTTTTTTTCCTTGGCGAATATTCTGTCTTAGCGAGGTCCATATTCTGCAATGTGATTCCCTGAGGGCTGAGGATTAGCTGACCTGGGCAGCCTGACCCTGCCGGCAAGCCTTCCCCAGGTGTGCCTGGGTTGAGGTCAATATAAACAGCACTCCAGGCAGCAATAGCCCCTGCAGCTGTGCCTGACTCCATATCCTCTGCCCCGTCAGCAGTCTCGGGGCTGTGCTGGTGGGAGGGTGTGAGGGTCCACGGGTTTGTGGGTGGCCCGGTGTGAGTGGGGCTCTGCTGGACTTTCGGCAGGAGTTGCCAGGCTGCCACCTGTAAAGAAGAGGATGTGTCACCCATAACTTCCACTGGAATATCTCTCCGGGCTGAGGTGAGGAAGGAAAAAAAGGAGTGGGGGCCGGGACAGGAGGGGTATCTCAGGCAGGGCAATAGAAAGCTTCCAGAAGAGCGCCCGTGGCCAGGACCATCCTGGCTGACCTGCAGGCACCAAGTTGGCCTGCGTGCTGTCGCTGGTGTGGCTCCACGGCCCTTCCTCTAGGCTTTCAAGCCCTTGTACATATTCAGGTGTTTCACCTGGGAAGGGTGGGAAGAGTTCAGCAGCAGCTGGCCTGGGGCTCAGCTCACGTTTACTCACAGAGGCCTCGGCACGGTCTCCCAGCTTTGCAATGAGGATGCTCCTTGCGTGGGCGGGCGGGGCTGCTGGCTGTATGGGAGATGATTCCCCACCTCTGACCAATTTCAGAATTCTTTACCACTGGAGCAAGTGCCTTGGTAGTGTTTTCCTCTGTATAACTGTTAGGTTCAGTTTTTTTTTTTTCTTTTTTGGTTCAAGTTAGATTTTATTCCTCATTTATGTATTTATAGATATAAGCATGGAAATAATTCATTCGTATAAATACATCAGTGTGAATGGAAGGACTTTTTTTCTGTTTTATTTTTACATTTTATTTTTTAAAATTTTGAAATTTAATTTTAGTTATTTTTTTATACAGTAGGTTATTATTAGTTATCTATTTTATGCATAGACATGTATACATGTCAATACTAATTTCCCAACTCATCCCACCACCACCACCCCATGGCTTCCCCCACTTTGTGTCCATACGTTTGTTCTCTACCTCTGTGTCTCTATTTCTGCCCTGCAAACCAGTTCATCTCTACCATTTTTCTAGGTTCCACATATAGGCATTAATATACAATATTTGTTTTTCTCTTTCTGGCTTACTTCACTCTGTATGACAGTCTCTAGATCCATCAACTTCTCTACAAATGACCCAGTTTCATTCCTTTATATGGCTGAGTAATATTCCATTTTATATATGTACCACATCTTTTTCCATTCGTCTGTCTGTGGGCATTTATGTTGCTTCCATAACCTGGCTATTGTAAATAGTGCTGCAATGAACATTGTGGTGAATGTGTCTCTGTGATTTATGGTTTTCTCTGGGTATATGCCCAGAAGTGGGATTGCTGGATCCTATGGTAATTCTCTTTTTAGTTTTTTAAAGGAACCTCCATACTGTTCTCCATAGTGACTGTATCAATTTACATTCCCACCAATAGCGGAAGAGGGTTCCTTTTGTCCACACCCTCCCCAGAATTTGTTGATTGTAGATTATCTGATGATGCCGATTCTAACAGGTGTGAGGTCTTACCTCATTGTAGTTTTGATTTGCATTTCTCTAATAATTAGTGATGTTGAGCAGCTTTTCATGTGCGTCTTGGCCATCTCTGTGTCTTCTTTGAAGAAACGTCTCTTTAGATCTTCTGCCCATTTTTGTATTGGGTTGTTTGTTTTATTAATATTAAGCTGCATGAGCTGTTTATATATATTGGAGATTAAACCTTTGTCCATTGATTCGTTTGTGAACGTTTTCGCCCATTCTGAGGGTTGCCTTTCTCCATTCCCGTTTTTTTTAACAAAGAAAGAAAGAAAGCAAAAGAAGCAGAATACTAATGTGCGTGTAATATGCCTCTTGAAACTGTCGTTTTGAAATATGGACGTCTTTTCAATTTTTTGGTCGATATATGACCCCAGGATTTGTTTTCAGGGCAGGTGTCATTTACAGGCCTGTAATGATTTGGAATATCCACTGACCATTAGCGCTGGCATTAAACCTGCAGTTGTGTGAAACGGCCACAAGGTGGCAGCAGTTCTCCCTTACCAAATCTGGTTACTAGGGCAGCAGAGCCTCAATGGAAGTCGTGTTCTAGATTGGAATGTAGAACGGAATGTGCCAGGAGAAAGCCCCTCAAGTTTGTCTCACTACTTCTTGTTCGTGTTTTTAATTTAATTTTTTATTTTTTATTACAGCAAGTTTGAGTACAACGTTTAGCTTGTTGTAGGTGGGCAAGAGGTGGTTCTTTTACACATATACATATGTCTGTTCTTCCTGGGATCCTTTTCCCATGTACGTTATGACAGAATGTTGAGTAGTCTTCTCTTGGTACTCCGTAGGTCTTTGGTGATTATATACGTCTACTGTGTTTGTATATGTCTGTTAACCCCAATATCGTAATGAATTCAATCCTCACACCTTTCCTTTGGTGAACCATAAGTTTGTTTAATGAATCTGTGATTGCCCTTCTCCGTGGAAATATCTGCCCTGGTATCAATTTATAGGTAACACCTATAAGTGATATGATATGATATGTGTCTTTCACTTTCTGACTTACTCCAAGTCACGTGATTACCTCGAGACTCATCTACGGTGCTGCAAATGGCATTGTGTCCTTTTTTTCCTTGGCGAATATTCTGTCTTAGCGAGGTCCATATTCTGCAATGTGATTCCCTGAGGGCTGAGGATTAGCTGACCTGGGCAGCCTGACCCTGCCGGCAAGCCTTCCCCAGGTGTGCCTGGGTTGAGGTCAATATAAACAGCACTCCAGGCAGCAATAGCCCCTGCAGCTGTGCCTGACTCCATATCCTCTGCCCCGTCAGCAGTCTCGGGGCTGTGCTGGTGGGAGGGTGTGAGGGTCCACGGCTTTGTGGGTGGCCCGGTGTGAGTGGGGCTCTGCTGGACTTTCGGCAGGAGTTGCCAGGCTGCCACCTGTAAAGAAGAGGATGTGTCACCCATAACTTCCACTGGAATATCTCTCCGGGCTGAGGTGAGGAAGGAAAAAAAGGAGTGGGGGCCGGGACAGGAGGGGTATCTCAGGCAGGGCAATAGAAAGCTTCCAGAAGAGCGCCCGTGGCCAGGACCATCCTGGCTGACCTGCAGGCACCAAGTTGGCCTGCGTGCTGTCGCTGGTGTGGCTCCACGGCCCTTCCTCTAGGCTTTCAAGCCCTTGTACATATTCAGGTGTTTCACCTGGGAAGGGTGGGAACAGTTCAGCAGCATCTGGCCTGGGGCTCAGCTCACGTTTACTCACAGAGGCCTCGGCACGGTCTCCCAGCTTTGCAATGAGGATGCTCCTTGCGTGGGCGGGCGGGGCTGCTGGCTGTATGGGAGATGATTCCCCACCTCTGACCAATTTCAGAATTCTTTACCACTGGAGCAAGTGCCTTGGTAGTGTTTTCCTCTGTATAACTGTTAGGTTCAGTTTTTTTTTTTCTTTTTTGGTTCAAGTTAGATTTTATTCCTCATTTATGTATTTATAGATATAAGCATGGAAATAATTCATTCGTATAAATACATCAGTGTGAATGGAAGAACTTTTTTTCTGTTTTATTTTTACATTTTATTTTTTAAAATTTTGAAATTTAATTTTAGTTATTTTTTTATACAGTAGGTTATTATTAGTTATCTATTTTATGCATAGACATGTATACATGTCAATACTAATCTCCCAACTCATCCCACCACCACCACCCCATGGCTTCCCCCACTTTGTGTCCATACGTTTGTTCTCTACCTCTGTGTCTCTATTTCTGCCCTGCAAACCAGTTCATCTCTACCATTTTTCTAGGTTCCACATATAGGCATTAATATACAATATTTGTTTTTCTCTTTCTGGCTTACTTGACTCTGTATGACAGTCTCTAGATCCATCAACTTCTCTACAAATGACCCAGTTTCATTCCTTTATATGGCTGAGTAATATTCCATTTTATATATGTACCACATCTTTTTCCATTCGTCTGTCTGTGGGCATTTATGTTGCTTCCATAACCTGGCTATTGTAAATAGTGCTGCAATGAACATTGTGGTGAATGTGTCTCTGTGATTTATGGTTTTCTCTGGGTATATGCCCAGAAGTGGGATTGCTGGATCCTATGGTAATTCTCTTTTTAGTTTTTTAAAGGAACCTCCATACTGTTCTCCATAGTGACTGTATCAATTTACATTCCCACCAATAGCGGAAGAGGGTTCCTTTTGTCCACACCCTCCCCAGAATTTGTTGATTGTAGATTATCTGATGATGCCGATTCTAACAGGTGTGAGGTCTTACCTCATTGTAGTTTTGATTTGCATTTCTCTAATAATTAGTGATGTTGAGCAGCTTTTCATGTGCGTCTTGGCCATCTCTGTGTCTTCTTTGAAGAAACGTCTCTTTAGATCTTCTGCCCATTTTTGTATTGGGTTGTTTGTTTTATTAATATTAAGCTGCATGAGCTGTTTATATATATTGGAGATTAAACCTTTGTCCATTGATTCGTTTGTGAACGTTTTCGCCCATTCTGAGGGTTGCCTTTCTCCATTCCCGTTTTTTTTAACAAAGAAAGAAAGAAAGCAAAAGAAGCAGAATACTAATGTGCGTGTAATATGCCTCTTGAAACTGTCGTTTTGAAATATGGACGTCTTTTGAATTTTTTGGTCGATATATGACCCCAGGATTTGTTTTCAGGGCAGGTGTCATTTACAGGCCTGTAATGATTTGGAATATCCACTGACCATTAGCGCTGGCATTAAACCTGCAGTTGTGTGAAACGGCCACAAGGTGGCAGCAGTTCTCCCTTACCAAATCTGGTTACTAGGGCAGCAGAGCCTCAATGGAAGTCGTGTTCTAGATTGGAATGTAGAACGGAATGTGCCAGGAGAAAGCCCCTCAAGTTTGTCTCACTACTTCTTGTTCGTGTTTTTAATTTAATTTTTTATTTTTTATTACAGCAAGTTTGAGTACAACGTTTAGCTTGTTGTAGGTGGGCAAGAGGTGGTTCTTTTACACATATACATATGTCTGTTCTTCCTGGGATCCTTTTCCCATGTACGTTATGACAGAATGTTGAGTAGTCTTCTCTTGGTACTCCGTAGGTCTTTGGTGATTATATACGTCTACTGTGTTTGTATATGTCTGTTAACCCCAATATCGTAATGAATTCAATCCTCACACCTTTCCTTTGGTGAACCATAAGTTTGTTTAATGAATCTGTGATTGCCCTTCTCCGTGGAAATATCTGCCCTGGTATCAATTTATAGGTAACACCTATAAGTGATATGATATGATATGTGTCTTTCACTTTCTGACTTACTCCAAGTCACGTGATTACCTCGAGACTCATCTACGGTGCTGCAAATGGCATTGTGTCCTTTTTTTCCTTGGCGAATATTCTGTCTTAGCGAGGTCCATATTCTGCAATGTGATTCCCTGAGGGCTGAGGATTAGCTGACCTGGGCAGCCTGACCCTGCCGGCAAGCCTTCCCCAGGTGTGCCTGGGTTGAGGTCAATATAAACAGCACTCCAGGCAGCAATAGCCCCTGCAGCTGTGCCTGACTCCATATCCTCTGCCCCGTCAGCAGTCTCGGGGCTGTGCTGGTGGGAGGGTGTGAGGGTCCACGGCTTTGTGGGTGGCCCGGTGTGAGTGGGGCTCTGCTGGACTTTCGGCAGGAGTTGCCAGGCTGCCACCTGTAAAGAAGAGGATGTGTCACCCATAACTTCCACTGGAATATCTCTCCGGGCTGAGGTGAGGAAGGAAAAAAAGGAGTGGGGGCCGGGACAGGAGGGGTATCTCAGGCAGGGCAATAGAAAGCTTCCAGAAGAGCGCCCGTGGCCAGGACCATCCTGGCTGACCTGCAGGCACCAAGTTGGCCTGCGTGCTGTCGCTGGTGTGGCTCCACGGCCCTTCCTCTAGGCTTTCAAGCCCTTGTACATATTCAGGTGTTTCACCTGGGAAGGGTGGGAACAGTTCAGCAGCATCTGCCCTGGGGCTCAGCTCACGTTTACTCACAGAGGCCTCGGCACGGTCTCCCAGCTTTGCAATGAGGATGCTCCTTGCGTGGGCGGGCGGGGCTGCTGGCTGTATGGGAGATGATTCCCCACCTCTGACCAATTTCAGAATTGTTTACCAGTGGAGCAAGTGCCTTGGTAGTGTTTTCCTCTGTATAACTGTTAGGTTCAGTTTTTTTTTTTCTTTTTTGGTTCAAGTTAGATTTTATTCCTCATTTATGTATTTATAGATATAAGCATGGAAATAATTCATTCGTATAAATACATCAGTGTGAATGGAAGAAATTTTTTTCTGTTTTATTTTTACATTTTATTTTTTAAAATTTTGAAATTTAATTTTAGTTATTTTTTTATACAGTAGGTTATTATTAGTTATCTATTTTATGCATAGACATGTATACATGTCAATACTAATTTCCCAACTCATCCCACCACCACCACCCCATGGCTTCCCCCACTTTGTGTCCATACGTTTGTTCTCTACCTCTGTGTCTCTATTTCTGCCCTGCAAACCAGTTCATCTCTACCATTTTTCTAGGTTCCACATATAGGCATTAATATACAATATTTGTTTTTCTCTTTCTGGCTTACTTCACTCTGTATGACAGTCTCTAGATCCATCAACTTCTCTACAAATGACCCAGTTTCATTCCTTTATATGGCTGAGTAATATTCCATTTTATATATGTACCACATCTTTTTCCATTCGTCTGTCTGTGGGCATTTATGTTGCTTCCATAACCTGGCTATTGTAAATAGTGCTGCAATGAACATTGTGGTGAATGTGTCTCTGTGATTTATGGTTTTCTCTGGGTATATGCCCAGAAGTGGGATTGCTGGATCCTATGGTAATTCTCTTTTTAGTTTTTTAAAGGAACCTCCATACTGTTCTCCATAGTGACTGTATCAATTTACATTCCCACCAATAGCGGAAGAGGGTTCCTTTTGTCCACACCCTCCCCAGAATTTGTTGATTGTAGATTATCTGATGATGCCGATTCTAACAGGTGTGAGGTCTTACCTCATTGTAGTTTTGATTTGCATTTCTCTAATAATTAGTGATGTTGAGCAGCTTTTCATGTGCGTCTTGGCCATCTCTGTGTCTTCTTTGAAGAAACGTCTCTTTAGATCTTCTGCCCATTTTTGTATTGGGTTGTTTGTTTTATTAATATTAAGCTGCATGAGCTGTTTATATATATTGGAGATTAAACCTTTGTCCATTGATTCGTTTGTGAACGTTTTCGCCCATTCTGAGGGTTGCCTTTCTCCATTCCCGTTTTTTTTAACAAAGAAAGAAAGAAAGCAAAAGAAGCAGAATACTAATGTGCGTGTAATATGCCTCTTGAAACTGTCGTTTTGAAATATGGACGTCTTTTCAATTTTTTGGTCGATATATGACCCCAGGATTTGTTTTCAGGGCAGGTGTCATTTACAGGCCTGTAATGATTTGGAATATCCACTGACCATTAGCGCTGGCATTAAACCTGCAGTTGTGTGAAACGGCCACAAGGTGGCAGCAGTTCTCCCTTACCAAATCTGGTTTCTAGGGCAGCAGAGCCTCAATGGAAGTCGTGTTCTAGATTGGAATGTAGAACGGAATGTGCCAGGAGAAAGCCCCTCAAGTTTGTCTCACTACTTCTTGTTCGTGTTTTTAATTTAATTTTTTATTTTTTATTACAGCAAGTTTGAGTACAACGTTTAGCTTGTTGTAGGTGGGCAAGAGGTGGTTCTTTTACACATATACATATGTCTGTTCTTCCTGGGATCCTTTTCCCATGTACGTTATGACAGAATGTTGAGTAGTCTTCTCTTGGTACTCCGTAGGTCTTTGGTGATTATATACGTCTACTGTGTTTGTATATGTCTGTTAACCCCAATATCGTAATGAATTCAATCCTCACACCTTTCCTTTGGTGAACCATAAGTTTGTTTAATGAATCTGTGATTGCCCTTCTCCGTGGAAATATCTGCCCTGGTATCAATTTATAGGTAACACCTATAAGTGATATGATATGATATGTGTCTTTCACTTTCTGACTTACTCCAAGTCACGTGATTACCTCGAGACTCATCTACGGTGCTGCAAATGGCATTGTGTCCTTTTTTTCCTTGGCGAATATTCTGTCTTAGCGAGGTCCATATTCTGCAATGTGATTCCCTGAGGGCTGAGGATTAGCTGACCTGGGCAGCCTGACCCTGCCGGCAAGCCTTCCCCAGGTGTGCCTGGGTTGAGGTCAATATAAACAGCACTCCAGGCAGCAATAGCCCCTGCAGCTGTGCCTGACTCCATATCCTCTGCCCCGTCAGCAGTCTCGGGGCTGTGCTGGTGGGAGGGTGTGAGGGTCCACGGGTTTGTGGGTGGCCCGGTGTGAGTGGGGCTCTGCTGGACTTTCGGCAGGAGTTGCCAGGCTGCCACCTGTAAAGAAGAGGATGTGTCACCCATAACTTCCACTGGAATATCTCTCCGGGCTGAGGTGAGGAAGGAAAAAAAGGAGTGGGGGCCGGGACAGGAGGGGTATCTCAGGCAGGGCAATAGAAAGCTTCCAGAAGAGCGCCCGTGGCCAGGACCAACCTGGCTGACCTGCAGGCACCAAGTTGGCCTGCGTGCTGTCGCTGGTGTGGCTCCACGGCCCTTCCTCTAGGCTTTCAAGCCCTTGTACATATTCAGGTGTTTCACCTGGGAAGGGTGGGAAGAGTTCAGCAGCAGCTGGCCTGGGGCTCAGCTCACGTTTACTCACAGAGGCCTCGGCACGGTCTCCCAGCTTTGCAATGAGGATGCTCCTTGCGTGGGCGGGCGGGGCTGCTGGCTGTATGGGAGATGATTCCCCACCTCTGACCAATTTCAGAATTCTTTACCACTGGAGCAAGTGCCTTGGTAGTGTTTTCCTCTGTATAACTGTTAGGTTCAGTTTTTTTTTTTTTCTTTTTTGGTTCAAGTTAGATTTTATTCCTCATTTATGTATTTATAGATATAAGCATGGAAATAATTCATTCATATAAATACATCAGTGTGAATGGAAGGACTTTTTTTCTGTTTTATTTTTACATTTTATTTTTTAAAATTTTGAAATTTAATTTTAGTTATTTTTTTATACAGTAGGTTATTATTAGTTATCTATTTTATGCATAGACATGTATACATGTCAATACTAATCTCCCAACTCATCCCACCACCACCACCCCATGGCTTCCCCCTCTTTGTGTCCATACGTTTGTTCTCTACCTCTGTGTCTCTATTTCTGCCCTGCAAACCAGTTCATCTCTACCATTTTTCTAGGTTCCACATATAGGCATTAATATACAATATTTGTTTTTCTCTTTCTGGCTTACTTCACTCTGTATGACAGTCTCTAGATCCATCAACTTCTCTACAAATGACCCAGTTTCATTCCTTTATATGGCTGAGTAATATTCCATTTTATATATGTACCACATCTTTTTCCATTCGTCTGTCTGTGGGCATTTATGTTGCTTCCATAACCTGGCTATTGTAAATAGTGCTGCAATGAACATTGTGGTGAATGTGTCTCTGTGATTTATGGTTTTCTCTGGGTATATGCCCAGAAGTGGGATTGCTGGATCCTATGGTAATTCTCTTTTTAGTTTTTTAAAGGAACCTCCATACTGTTCTCCATAGTGACTGTATCAATTTACATTCCCACCAATAGCGGAAGAGGGTTCCTTTTGTCCACACCCTCCCCAGAATTTGTTGATTGTAGATTATCTGATGATGCCGATTCTAACAGGTGTGAGGTCTTACCTCATTGTAGTTTTGATTTGCATTTCTCTAATAATTAGTGATGTTGAGCAGCTTTTCATGTGCGTCTTGGCCATCTCTGTGTCTTCTTTGAAGAAACGTCTCTTTAGATCTTCTGCCCATTTTTGTATTGGGTTGTTTGTTTTATTAATATTAAGCTGCATGAGCTGTTTATATATATTGGAGATTAAACCTTTGTCCATTGATTCGTTTGTGAACGTTTTCGCCCATTCTGAGGGTTGCCTTTCTCCATTCCCGTTTTTTTTAACAAAGAAAGAAAGAAAGCAAAAGAAGCAGAATACTAATGTGCGTGTAATATGCCTCTTGAAACTGTCGTTTTGAAATATGGACGTCTTTTCAATTTTTTGGTCGATATATGACCCCAGGATTTGTTTTCAGGGCAGGTGTCATTTACAGGCCTGTAATGATTTGGAATATCCACTGACCATTAGCGCTGGCATTAAACCTGCAGTTGTGTGAAACGGCCACAAGGTGGCAGCAGTTCTCCCTTACCAAATCTGGTTACTAGGGCAGCAGAGCCTCAATGGAAGTCGTGTTCTAGATTGGAATGTAGAACGGAATGTGCCAGGAGAAAGCCCCTCAAGTTTGTCTCACTACTTCTTGTTCGTGTTTTTAATTTAATTTTTTATTTTTTATTACAGCAAGTTTGAGTACAACGTTTAGCTTGTTGTAGGTGGGCAAGAGGTGGTTCTTTTACACATATACATATGTCTGTTCTTCCTGGGATCCTTTTCCCATGTACGTTATGACAGAATGTTGAGTAGTCTTCTCTTGGTAATCCGTAGGTCTTTGGTGATTATATACGTCTACTGTGTTTGTATATGTCTGTTAACCCCAATATCGTAATGAATTCAATCCTCACACCTTTCCTTTGGTGAACCATAAGTTTGTTTAATGAATCTGTGATTGCCCTTCTCCGTGGAAATATCTGCCCTGGTATCAATTTATAGGTAACACCTATAAGTGATATGATATGATATGTGTCTTTCACTTTCTGACTTACTCCAAGTCACGTGATTACCTCGAGACTCATCTACGGTGCTGCAAATGGCATTGTGTCCTTTTTTTCCTTGGCGAATATTCTGTCTTAGCGAGGTCCATATTCTGCAATGTGATTCCCTGAGGGCTGAGGATTAGCTGACCTGGGCAGCCTGACCCTGCCGGCAAGCCTTCCCCAGGTGTGCCTGGGTTGAGGTCAATATAAACAGCACTCCAGGCAGCAATAGCCCCTGCAGCTGTGCCTGACTCCATATCCTCTGCCCCGTCAGCAGTCTCGGGGCTGTGCTGGTGGGAGGGTGTGAGGGTCCACGGGTTTGTGGGTGGCCCGGTGTGAGTGGGGCTCTGCTGGACTTTCGGCAGGAGTTGCCAGGCTGCCACCTGTAAAGAAGAGGATGTGTCACCCATAACTTCCACTGGAATATCTCTCCGGGCTGAGGTGAGGAAGGAAAAAAAGGAGTGGGGGCCGGGACAGGAGGGGTATCTCAGGCAGGGCAATAGAAAGCTTCCAGAAGAGCGCCCGTGGCCAGGACCATCCTGGCTGACCTGCAGGCACCAAGTTGGCCTGCGTGCTGTCGCTGGTGTGGCTCCACGGCCCTTCCTCTAGGCTTTCAAGCCCTTGTACATATTCAGGTGTTTCACCTGGGAAGGGTGGGAACAGTTCAGCAGCATCTGGCCTGGGGCTCAGCTCACGTTTACTCACAGAGGCCTCGGCACGGTCTCCCAGCTTTGCAATGAGGATGCTCCTTGCGTGGGCGGGCGGGGCTGCTGGCTGTATGGGAGATGATTCCCCACCTCTGACCAATTTCAGAATTCTTTACCACTGGAGCAAGTGCCTTGGTAGTGTTTTCCTCTGTATAACTGTTAGGTTCAGTTTTTTTTTTTTCTTTTTTGGTTCAAGTTAGATTTTATTCCTCATTTATGTATTTATAGATATAAGCATGGAAATAATTCATTCGTATAAATACATCAGTGTGAATGGAAGAAATTTTTTTCTGTTTTATTTTTACATTTTATTTTTTAAAATTTTGAAATTTAATTTTAGTTATTTTTTTATACAGTAGGTTATTATTAGTTATCTATTTTATGCATAGACATGTATACATGTCAATACTAATCTCCCAACTCATCCCACCACCACCACCCCATGGCTTCCCCCACTTTGTGTCCATACGTTTGTTCTCTACCTCTGTGTCTCTATTTCTGCCCTGCAAACCAGTTCATCTCTACCATTTTTCTAGGTTCCACATATAGGCATTAATATACAATATTTGTTTTTCTCTTTCTGGCTTACTTGACTCTGTATGACAGTCTCTAGATCCATCAACTTCTCTACAAATGACCCAGTTTCATTCCTTTATATGGCTGAGTAATATTCCATTTTATATATGTACCACATCTTTTTCCATTCGTCTGTCTGTGGGCATTTATGTTGCTTCCATAACCTGGCTATTGTAAATAGTGCTGCAATGAACATTGTGGTGAATGTGTCTCTGTGATTTATGGTTTTCTCTGGGTATATGCCCAGAAGTGGGATTGCTGGATCCTATGGTAATTCTCTTTTTAGTTTTTTAAAGGAACCTCCATACTGTTCTCCATAGTGACTGTATCAATTTACATTCCCACCAATAGCGGAAGAGGGTTCCTTTTGTCCACACCCTCCCCAGAATTTGTTGATTGTAGATTATCTGATGATGCCGATTCTAACAGGTGTGAGGTCTTACCTCATTGTAGTTTTGATTTGCATTTCTCTAATAATTAGTGATGTTGAGCAGCTTTTCATGTGCGTCTTGGCCATCTCTGTGTCTTCTTTGAAGAAACGTCTCTTTAGATCTTCTGCCCATTTTTGTATTGGGTTGTTTGTTTTATTAATATTAAGCTGCATGAGCTGTTTATATATATTGGAGATTAAACCTTTGTCCATTGATTCGTTTGTGAACGTTTTCGCCCATTCTGAGGGTTGCCTTTCTCCATTCCCGTTTTTTTTAACAAAGAAAGAAAGAAAGCAAAAGAAGCAGAATACTAATGTGCGTGTAATATGCCTCTTGAAACTGTCGTTTTGAAATATGGACGTCTTTTCAATTTTTTGGTCGATATATGACCCCAGGATTTGTTTTCAGGGCAGGTGTCATTTACAGGCCTGTAATGATTTGGAATATCCACTGACCATTAGCGCTGGCATTAAACCTGCAGTTGTGTGAAACGGCCACAAGGTGGCAGCAGTTCTCCCTTACCAAATCTGGTTACTAGGGCAGCAGAGCCTCAATGGAAGTCGTGTTCTAGATTGGAATGTAGAACGGAATGTGCCAGGAGAAAGCCCCTCAAGTTTGTCTCACTACTTCTTGTTCGTGTTTTTAATTTAATTTTTTATTTTTTATTACAGCAAGTTTGAGTACAACGTTTAGCTTGTTGTAGGTGGGCAAGAGGTGGTTCTTTTACACATATACATATGTCTGTTCTTCCTGGGATCCTTTTCCCATGTACGTTATGACAGAATGTTGAGTAGTCTTCTCTTGGTACTCCGTAGGTCTTTGGTGATTATATACGTCTACTGTGTTTGTATATGTCTGTTAACCCCAATATCGTAATGAATTCAATCCTCACACCTTTCCTTTGGTGAACCATAAGTTTGTTTAATGAATCTGTGATTGCCCTTCTCCGTGGAAATATCTGCCCTGGTATCAATTTATAGGTAACACCTATAAGTGATATGATATGATATGTGTCTTTCACTTTCTGACTTACTCCAAGTCACGTGATTACCTCGAGACTCATCTACGGTGCTGCAAATGGCATTGTGTCCTTTTTTTCCTTGGCGAATATTCTGTCTTAGCGAGGTCCATATTCTGCAATGTGATTCCCTGAGGGCTGAGGATTAGCTGACCTGGGCAGCCTGACCCTGCCGGCAAGCCTTCCCCAGGTGTGCCTGGGTTGAGGTCAATATAAACAGCACTCCAGGCAGCAATAGCCCCTGCAGCTGTGCCTGACTCCATATCCTCTGCCCCGTCAGCAGTCTCGGGGCTGTGCTGGTGGGAGGGTGTGAGGGTCCACGGGTTTGTGGGTGGCCCGGTGTGAGTGGGGCTCTGCTGGACTTTCGGCAGGAGTTGCCAGGCTGCCACCTGTAAAGAAGAGGATGTGTCACCCATAACTTCCACTGGAATATCTCTCCGGGCTGAGGTGAGGAAGGAAAAAAAGGAGTGGGGGCCGGGACAGGAGGGGTATCTCAGGAAGGGCAATAGAAAGCTTCCAGAAGAGCGCCCGTGGACAGGACCATCCTGGCTGACCTGCAGGCACCAAGTTGGCCTGCGTGCTGTCGCTGGTGTGGCTCCACGGCCCTTCCTCTAGGCTTTCAAGCCCTTGTACATATTCAGGTGTTTCACCTGGGAAGGGTGGGAACAGTTCAGCAGCATCTGGCCTGGGGCTCAGCTCACGTTTACTCACAGAGGCCTCGGCACGGTCTCCCAGCTTTGCAATGAGGATGCTCCTTGCGTGGGCGGGCGGGGCTGCTGGCTGTATGGGAGATGATTCCCCACCTCTGACCAATTTCAGAATTCTTTACCACTGGAGCAAGTGCCTTGGTAGTGTTTTCCTCTGTATAACTGTTAGGTTCAGTTTTTTTTCTTTTTTGGTTCAAGTTAGATTTTATTCCTCATTTATGTATTTATAGATATAAGCATGGAAATAATTCATTCGTATAAATACATCAGTGTGAATGGAAGAACTTTTTTTCTGTTTTATTTTTACATTTTATTTTTTAAAATTTTGAAATTTAATTTTAGTTATTTTTTTATACAGTAGGTTATTATTAGTTATCTATTTTATGCATAGACATGTATACATGTCAATACTAATCTCCCAACTCATCCCACCACCACCACCCCATGGCTTCCCCCACTTTGTGTCCATACGTTTGTTCTCTACCTCTGTGTCTCTATTTCTGCCCTGCAAACCAGTTCATCTCTACCATTTTTCTAGGTTCCACATATAGGCATTAATATACAATATTTGTTTTTCTCTTTCTGGCTTACTTCACTCTGTATGACAGTCTCTAGATCCATCAACTTCTCTACAAATGACCCAGTTTCATTCCTTTATATGGCTGAGTAATATTCCATTTTATATATGTACCACATCTTTTTCCATTCGTCTGTCTGTGGGCATTTATGTTGCTTCCATAACCTGGCTATTGTAAATAGTGCTGCAATGAACATTGTGGTGAATGTGTCTCTGTGATTTATGGTTTTCTCTGGGTATATGCCCAGAAGTGGGATTGCTGGATCCTATGGTAATTCTCTTTTTAGTTTTTTAAAGGAACCTCCATACTGTTCTCCATAGTGACTGTATCAATTTACATTCCCACCAATAGCGGAAGAGGGTTCCTTTTGTCCACACCCTCCCCAGAATTTGTTGATTGTAGATTATCTGATGATGCCGATTCTAACAGGTGTGAGGTCTTACCTCATTGTAGTTTTGATTTGCATTTCTCTAATAATTAGTGATGTTGAGCAGCTTTTCATGTGCGTCTTGGCCATCTCTGTGTCTTCTTTGAAGAAACGTCTCTTTAGATCTTCTGCCCATTTTTGTATTGGGTTGTTTGTTTTATTAATATTAAGCTGCATGAGCTGTTTATATATATTGGAGATTAAACCTTTGTCCATTGATTCGTTTGTGAACGTTTTCGCCCATTCTGAGGGTTGCCTTTCTCCATTCCCGTTTTTTTTAACAAAGAAAGAAAGAAAGCAAAAGAAGCAGAATACTAATGTGCGTGTAATATGCCTCTTGAAACTGTCGTTTTGAAATATGGACGTCTTTTGAATTTTTTGGTCGATATATGACCCCAGGATTTGTTTTCAGGGCAGGTGTCATTTACAGGCCTGTAATGATTTGGAATATCCACTGACCATTAGCGCTGGCATTAAACCTGCAGTTGTGTGAAACGGCCACAAGGTGGCAGCAGTTCTCCCTTACCAAATCTGGTTACTAGGGCAGCAGAGCCTCAATGGAAGTCGTGTTCTAGATTGGAATGTAGAACGGAATGTGCCAGGAGAAAGCCCCTCAAGTTTGTCTCACTACTTCTTGTTCGTGTTTTTAATTTAATTTTTTATTTTTTATTACAGCAAGTTTGAGTACAACGTTTAGCTTGTTGTAGGTGGGCAAGAGGTGGTTCTTTTACACATATACATATGTCTGTTCTTCCTGGGATCCTTTTCCCATGTACGTTATGACAGAATGTTGAGTAGTCTTCTCTTGGTACTCCGTAGGTCTTTGGTGATTATATACGTCTACTGTGTTTGTATATGTCTGTTAACCCCAATATCGTAATGAATTCAATCCTCACACCTTTCCTTTGGTGAACCATAAGTTTGTTTAATGAATCTGTGATTGCCCTTCTCCGTGGAAATATCTGCCCTGGTATCAATTTATAGGTAACACCTATAAGTGATATGATATGATATGTGTCTTTCACTTTCTGACTTACTCCAAGTCACGTGATTACCTCGAGACTCATCTACGGTGCTGCAAATGGCATTGTGTCCTTTTTTTCCTTGGCGAATATTCTGTCTTAGCGAGGTCCATATTCTGCAATGTGATTCCCTGAGGGCTGAGGATTAGCTGACCTGGGCAGCCTGACCCTGCCGGCAAGCCTTCCCCAGGTGTGCCTGGGTTGAGGTCAATATAAACAGCACTCCAGGCAGCAATAGCCCCTGCAGCTGTGCCTGACTCCATATCCTCTGCCCCGTCAGCAGTCTCGGGGCTGTGCTGGTGGGAGGGTGTGAGGGTCCACGGGTTTGTGGGTGGCCCGGTGTGAGTGGGGCTCTGCTGGACTTTCGGCAGGAGTTGCCAGGCTGCCACCTGTAAAGAAGAGGATGTGTCACCCATAACTTCCACTGGAATATCTCTCCGGGCTGAGGTGAGGAAGGAAAAAAAGGAGTGGGGGCCGGGACAGGAGGGGTATCTCAGGCAGGGCAATAGAAAGCTTCCAGAAGAGCGCCCGTGGCCAGGACCATCCTGGCTGACCTGCAGGCACCAAGTTGGCCTGCGTGCTGTCGCTGGTGTGGCTCCACGGCCCTTCCTCTAGGCTTTCAAGCCCTTGTACATATTCAGGTGTTTCACCTGGGAAGGGTGGGAACAGTTCAGCAGCATCTGGCCTGGGGCTCAGCTCACGTTTACTCACAGAGGCCTCGGCACGGTCTCCCAGCTTTGCAATGAGGATGCTCCTTGCGTGGGCGGGCGGGGCTGCTGGCTGTATGGGAGATGATTCCCCACCTCTGACCAATTTCAGAATTCTTTACCACTGGAGCAAGTGCCTTGGTAGTGTTTTCCTCTGTATAACTGTTAGGTTCAGTTTTTTTTTCTTTTTTGGTTCAAGTTAGATTTTATTCCTCATTTATGTATTTATAGATATAAGCATGGAAATAATTCATTCGTATAAATACATCAGTGTGAATGGAAGAACTTTTTTTCTGTTTTATTTTTACATTTTATTTTTTAAAATTTTGAAATTTAATTTTAGTTATTTTTTTATACAGTAGGTTATTATTAGTTATCTATTTTATGCATAGACATGTATACATGTCAATACTAATTTCCCAACTCATCCCACCACCACCACCCCATGGCTTCCCCCACTTTGTGTCCATACGTTTGTTCTCTACCTCTGTGTCTCTATTTCTGCCCTGCAAACCAGTTCATCTCTACCATTTTTCTAGGTTCCACATATAGGCATTAATATACAATATTTGTTTTTCTCTTTCTGGCTTACTTCACTCTGTATGACAGTCTCTAGATCCATCAACTTCTCTACAAATGACCCAGTTTCATTCCTTTATATGGCTGAGTAATATTCCATTTTATATATGTACCACATCTTTTTCCATTCGTCTGTCTGTGGGCATTTATGTTGCTTACATAACCTGGCTATTGTAAATAGTGCTGCAATGAACATTGTGGTGAATGTGTCTCTGTGATTTATGGTTTTCTCTGGGTATATGCCCAGAAGTGGGATTGCTGGATCCTATGGTAATTCTCTTTTTAGTTTTTTAAAGGAACCTCCATACTGTTCTCCATAGTGACTGTATCAATTTACATTCCCACCAATAGCGGAAGAGGGTTCCTTTTGTCCACACCCTCCCCAGAATTTGTTGATTGTAGATTATCTGATGATGCCGATTCTAACAGGTGTGAGGTCTTACCTCATTGTAGTTTTGATTTGCATTTCTCTAATAATTAGTGATGTTGAGCAGCTTTTCATGTGCGTCTTGGCCATCTCTGTGTCTTCTTTGAAGAAACGTCTCTTTAGATCTTCTGCCCATTTTTGTATTGGGTTGTTTCTTTTATTAATATTAAGCTGCATGAGCTGTTTATATATATTGGAGATTAAACCTTTGTCCATTGATTCGTTTGTGAACGTTTTCGCCCATTCTGAGGGTTGCCTTTCTCCATTCCCGTTTTTTTTAACAAAGAAAGAAAGAAAGCAAAAGAAGCAGAATACTAATGTGCGTGTAATATGCCTCTTGAAACTGTCGTTTTGAAATATGGACGTCTTTTGAATTTTTTGGTCGATATATGACCCCAGGATTTGTTTTCAGGGCAGGTGTCATTTACAGGCCTGTAATGATTTGGAATATCCACTGACCATTAGCGCTGGCATTAAACCTGCAGTTGTGTGAAACGGCCACAAGGTGGCAGCAGTTCTCCCTTACCAAATCTGGTTACTAGGGCAGCAGAGCCTCAATGGAAGTCGTGTTCTAGATTGGAATGTAGAACGGAATGTGCCAGGAGAAAGCCCCTCAAGTTTGTCTCACTACTTCTTGTTCGTGTTTTTAATTTAATTTTTTATTTTTTATTACAGCAAGTTTGAGTACAACGTTTAGCTTGTTGTAGGTGGGCAAGAGGTGGTTCTTTTACACATATACATATGTCTGTTCTTCCTGGGATCCTTTTCCCATGTACGTTATGACAGAATGTTGAGTAGTCTTCTCTTGGTACTCCGTAGGTCTTTGGTGATTATATACGTCTACTGTGTTTGTATATGTCTGTTAACCCCAATATCGTAATGAATTCAATCCTCACACCTTTCCTTTGGTGAACCATAAGTTTGTTTAATGAATCTGTGATTGCCCTTCTCCGTGGAAATATCTGCCCTGGTATCAATTTATAGGTAACACCTATAAGTGATATGATATGATATGTGTCTTTCACTTTCTGACTTACTCCAAGTCACGTGATTACCTCGAGACTCACCTACGGTGCTGCAAATGGCATTGTGTCCTTTTTTTCCTTGGCGAATATTCTGTCTTAGCGAGGTCCATATTCTGCAATGTGATTCCCTGAGGGCTGAGGATTAGCTGACCTGGGCAGCCTGACCCTGCCGGCAAGCCCTCCCCAGGCGTGCCTGGGTTGAGGTCAATATAAACAGCACTCCAGGCAGCAATAGCCCCTGCAGCTGTGCCTGACTCCATATCCTCTGCCCCGTCAGCAGTCTCGGGGCTGTGCTGGTGGGAGGGTGTGAGGGTCCACGGGATTGTGGGTGGCCCGGTGTGAGTGGGGCTCTGCTGGACTTTCGGCAGGAGTTGCCAGGCTGCCACCTGTAAAGAAGAGGATGTGTCACCCATAACTTCCACTGGAATATCTCTCCGGGCTGAGGTGAGGAAGGAAAAAAAGGAGTGGGGGCCGGGACAGGAGGGGTATCTCAGGCAGGGCAATAGAAAGCTTCCAGAAGAGCGCCCGTGGCCAGGACCATCCTGGCTGACCTGCAGGCACCAAGTTGGCCTGCGTGCTGTCGCTGGTGTGGCTCCACGGCCCTTCCTCTAGGCTTTCAAGCCCTTGTACATATTCAGGTGTTTCACCTGGGAAGGGTGGGAACAGTTCAGCAGCATCTGGCCTGGGGCTCAGCTCACGTTTACTCACAGAGGCCTCGGCACGGTCTCCCAGCTTTGCAATGAGGATGCTCCTTGCTTGGGCGGGCGGGGGTGCAGGCTGTATGGGAGATGATTCCCCACCTCTGACCAATTTCAGAATTGTTTACCACTGGAGCAAGTGCCTTGGTAGTGTTTTCCTCTGTATAATTCTTAGGTTCAGTTTTTTTTTCTTTTTTGGTTCAAGTTAGATTTTATTCCTCATTTATGTATTTATAGATATAAGCATGGAAATTATTCATTCGTATAAATACATCAGTGTGAATGGAAGAACTTTATTTCTGTTTTATTTTTACATTTTATTTTTTAAAATTTTGAAATTTAATTTTAGTTATTTTTTTATACAGTAGGTTATTATTAGTTATCTATTTTATGCATAGACATGTATACAGGTCAATCCTAATCTCCCAACTCATCCCACCACCACCACCCCATGGCTTCCCCCACTTTGTGTCCATACGTTTGTTCTCTACCTCTGTGTCTCTATTTCTGCCCTGCAAACCAGTTCATCTCTACCATTTTTCTAGGTTCCCCATATAGGCATTAATATACAATACTTGTTTTTCTCTTTCTGGCTTACTTGACTCTGTATGACAGTCTCTAGATCCATCAACTTCTCTACAAATGACCCAGTTTCATTCCTTTTTATGGCTGAGTAATATTCCAATTTATATATGTACCACATCTTTATCCATTCGTCTGTCTGTGGGCATTTATGTTGCTTCCATAACCTGGCTATTGTAAATAGTGCTGCAATGAATATTGTGGTGAATGTGTCTCTGTGATTTATGGTTTTCTCAGGGTATATGCCCAGAAGTGGGATTGCTGGATCCTATGGTAATTCTCTTTTTAGTTTTTTAAAGGAACCTCCATACTGTTCTCCATAGTGACTGTATCAATTTACATTCCCACCAATAGCGGAAGAGGGTTCCTTTTGTCCACACCCTCCCCAGAATTTGTTGTTTGTAGATTATCTGATGATGCCGATTCTAACAGGTGTGAGGTCTTACCTCATTGTAGTTTTGATTTGCATTTCTCTAATAATTAGTGATGTTGAGCAGCTTTTCATGTGCGTCTTGGCCATCTCTGTGTCTTCTTTGAAGAAACGTCTCTTTAGATCTTCTGCCCATTTTTGTATTGGGTTGTCTGTTTTATTAATATTAAGCTGCATGAGCTGTTTATATATATTGGAGATTAAACCTTTGTCCATTGATTCGTTTGTGAACGTTTTCGCCCATTCTGAGGGTTGCCTTTTTCCATTCCCGTTTTTTTAACAAAGAAAGAAAGAAAGCAAAAGAAGCAGAACACTAATGTGCGTGAAATATGCCTCTTGAAACTGTCGTTTTGAAATATGGACGTCTTTTGAATTTTTTGGTCGATATATGACCCCAGGATTTGTTTTCAGTGCAGGTGTCATTTACAGGCCTGTAATGATTTGGAATATCCACTGATCATTAGCGCTGGCATTAAACCTGCAGTTGTGTGAAACGGCCACAAGGTGGCAGCAGTTCTCCCTTACCAAATCTGGTTACTAGGGCAGCAGAGCCTCAATGGAAGTCGTGTTCTAGATTGGAATGTAGAACGGAATGTGCCAGGAGAAAGCCCCTCAAGTTTGTCTCACTACTTCTTGTTCGTGTTTTTAATTTAATTTTTTTTTTTATTACAGCAAGTTTGAGTACAACGTTTAGCTTGTTGTAGGTGGGCAAGAGGTGGTTCTTTTACACATATACATATGTCTGTTCTTCCTGGGATCCTTTTCCCATGTACGTTATGACAGAATGTTGAGTAGTCTTCTCTTGGTACTCCGTAGGTCTTTGGTGATTATATACGTCTACTGTGTTTGTATCTGTCTGTTAACACGAATATCGTAATGAATTCAATCCTCACACCTTTCCTTTGGTGAACCATAAGTTTGTTTAATGAATCTGTGATTGCCCTTCTCCGTGGAAATATCTGCCCTGGTATCAATTTATAGGTAACACCTATAAGTGATATGATATGATATGTGTCTTTCACTTTCTGACTTACTCCAAGTCACGTGATTACCTCGAGACTCATCTACGGTGCTGCAAATGGCATTGTGTCCTTTTTTTCCTTGGCGAATATTCTGTCTTAGCGAGGTCCATATTCTGCAATGTGATTCCCTGAGGGCTGAGGATTAGCTGACCTGGGCAGCCTGACCCTGCCGGCAAGCCCTCCACAGGTGTGCCTGGGTTGAGGTCAATATAAACAGCACTCCAGGCAGCAATAGCCCCTGCAGCTGTGCCTGACTCCATATTCTCTGCCCCGTCAGCACTCTCGGGGCTGTGCTGGTGGGAGGGTGTGAGGGTCCACGGCTTTGTGGGTGGCCCGGTGTGAGTGGGGCTCTGCTGGACTTTCGGCAGGAGTTGCCAGGCTGCCACCTGTAAAGAAGAGGATGTGTCACCCATAACTTCCACTGGAATACCTCTCCAGGCTGAGGTGAGGAAGGAAAAAAAGGAGTGGGGGCCGGGACAGGAGGGGTATCTTAGGCAGGGCAATAGAAAGCTTCCAGAAGAGCGCCCGTGGCCAGTACCATCCTGGCTGACCAGCAGGCACCAAGTTGGCCTGCGTGCTGTCGCTGGTGTGTCTCCACGGCCCTTCCTCTAGGCTTTCAAGCCCTTGTACATATTCAGGTGTCTCACCTGGGAAGGGTGGGAACAGTTAAGCAACAGCTGGCCTGGGGCTCAGCTCACGTTTACTCACAGAGGCCTCGGCACGGTCTCCCAGCTTTGCAATGAGGATGCTCCTGGCGTGGGCGGGCGGGGCTGCTGGCTGTATGGGAGATGATTCCCCACCTCTGACCAATTTCAGAATTGTTTACCACTGGAGCAAGTGCCTTGGTAGTGTTTTCCTCTGTATAACTGTTAGGTTCAGTTTTTTTTTTTCTTTTTTGGTTCAAGTTAGATTTTATTCCTCATTTATGTATTTATAGATATAAGCATGGAAATAATTCATTCGTATAAATACATCAGTGTGAATGGAAGAACTTTTTTTCTGTTTTATTTTTACATTTTATTTTTTAAAATTTTGAAATTTAATGTTAGTTATTTTTTTATACAGTAGGTTATTATTAGTTATCTATTTTATGCATAGACATGTATACAGGTCAATCCTAATCTCCCAACTCATCCCACCACCACCACCCCATGGCTTCCCCCACTTTGTGTCCATACGTTTGTTCTCTACCTCTGTGTCTCTATTTCTGCCCTGCAAACCAGTTCATCTCTACCATTTTTCTAGGTTCTACATATAGGCATTAATATACAATATTTGTTTTTCTCTTTCTGGCTTACTTCACTCTGTATGACAGTCTCAAATCCATCAACTTCTCTACAAATGACCCAGTTTCATTCCTTTTTATGGCTGAGTAATATTCCATTTTATATATGTACCACATCTTTATCCATTCGTCTGTCTGTGGGCATTTATGTTGCTTCCATAACCTGGCTATTGTAAATAGTGCTGCAATGAACATTGTGGTGAATGTGTCTCTGTGATTTATGGTTTTCTCAGGGTATATGCCCAGAAGTGGCATTGCTGGATCCTATGGTAATTCTCTTTTTAGTTTTTTAAAGGAACCTCCATACTGTTCTCCATAGTGACTGTATCAATTTACATTCCCACCAATAGCGGAAGAGGGTTCCTTTTGTCCACACCCTCCCCAGAATTTGTTCTTTGTAGATTATCTGATGATGCCGATTCTAACAGGTGTGAGGTCTTACCTCATTGTAGTTTTGATTTGCATTTCTCTAATAATTAGTGATGTTGAGCAGCTTTTCATGTGCGTCTTGGCCATCTCTGTGTCTTCTTTGAAGAAACGTCTCTTTAGATCTTCTGCCCATTTTTGTATTGGGTTGTTTGTTTTATTAATATTAAGCTGCATGAGCTGTTTATATATATTGGAGATTAAACCTTTGTCCATTGATTCGTTTGTGAACGTTTTCGCCCATTCTGAGGGTTGCCTTTTCCATTCCCGTTTTTTTTAACAAAGAAAGAAAGAAAGCAAAAGAAGCAGAATACTAATGTGCGTGAAATATGCCTCTTGAAACTGTCGTTTTGAAATATGGACGTCTTTTGAATTTTTTGGTCGATATATGACCCCAGGATTTGTTTTCAGGGCAGGTGTCATTTACAGGCTTGTAATGATTTGGAATATCCACTGACCATTAGCGCTGGCATTAAACCTGCAGTTGTGTGAAACGGCCACAAGGTGGCAGCAGTTCTCCCTTACCAAATCTGGTTACTAGGGCAGCAGAGCCTCAATGGAAGTCGTGTTCTAGATTGGAATGTAGAACGGAATGTGCCAGGAGAAAGCCCCTCAAGTTGGTCTCACTACTTCTTGTTCGTGTTTTTAATTTAATTTTTTATTTTTTATTACAGCAAGTTTGAGTACAACGTTTAGCATGTTGTAGGTGTGCAAGAGGTGGTTCTTTTACACATATACATATGTCTGTTCTTCCTGGGATCCTTTTCCCATGTACGTTATGACAGAATGTTGAGTAGTCTTCTCTTGGTACTCCGTAGGTCTTTGGTGATTATATACGTCTACTGTGTTTGTATATGTCTGTTAACCCCAATATCGTAATGAATTCAATCCTCACACCTTTCCTTTGGTGAACCATAAGTTTGTTTAATGAATCTGTGATTGCCCTTCTCCGTGGAAATATCTGCCCTGGTATCAATTTATAGGTAACACCTATAAGTGATATGATATGATATGTGTCTTTCACTTTCTGACTTACTCAAAGTCACGTGATTACCTCGAGACTCATCTACGGTGCTGCAAATGGCATTGTGTCCTTTTTTTCCTTGGCGAATATTCTGTCTTAGCGAGGTCCATATTCTGCAATGTGATTCCCTGAGGGCTGAGGATTAGCTGACCTGGGCAGCCTGACCCTGCCGGCAAGCCCTCCCCAGGGTTGCCTTGGTTGAGGTCAATATAAACAGCACTCCAGGCAGCAATAGCCCCTGCAGCTGTGCCTGACTCCATATTCTCTGCCCCGTCAGCAGTCTCGGGGCTGTGCTGGTGGGAGGGTGTGAGGGTCCACGGCTTTGTGGGTGGCCCGGTGTGAGTGGGGCTCTGCTGGACTTTCGGCAGGAGTTGCCAGGCTGCCACCTGTAAAGAAGAGGATGTGTCACCAATAACTTCCACTGGAATATCTCTCCGGGCTGAGGTGAGGAAGGAAAAAAAGGAGTGGGGGCCGGGACAGGAGGGGTATCTCAGGCAGGGCAATAGAAAGCTTCCAGAAGAGCGCCCGTGGCCAGTACCATCCTGGCTGACCTGCAGGCACCAAGTTGGCCTGCGTGCTGTCGCTGGTGTGGCTCCACGGCCCTTCCTCTAGGCTTTCAAGCCCTTGTACATATTCAGGTGTTTCACCTGGGAAGGGTGGGAACAGTTCAGCAGCATCTGGCCTGGGGCTCAGCTCACGTTTACTCACAGAGGCCTCGGCACGGTCTCCCAGCTTTGCAATGAGGATGCTCCTTGCGTGGGCGGGCGGGGCTGCTGGCTGTATGGGAGATGATTCCCCACCTCTGACCAATTTCAGAATTGTTTACCAGTGGAGCAAGTGCCTTGGTAGTGTTTTCCTCTGTATAACTGTTAGGTTCAGTTTTTTTTTTTCTTTTTTGGTTCAAGTTAGATTTTATTCCTCATTTATGTATTTATAGATATAAGCATGGAAATAATTCATTCGTATAAATACATCAGTGTGAATGGAAGAACTTTTTTTCTGTTTTATTTTTACATTTTATTTTTTAAAATTTTGAAATTTAATTTTAGTTATTTTTTCATACAGTAGGTTATTATTAGTTATCTATTTTTTGCATAGACATGTATACAGGTCAATCCTAATATCCCAACTCATCCCACCACCACCACCCCATGGCTTCCCCCACTTTGTGTCCATACGTTTGTTCTCTACCTCTGTGTCTCTATTTCTGCCCTGCAAACCAGTTCATCTCTACCATTTTTCTAGGTTCCACATACAGGCATTAATATACAATATTTGTTTTTCTCTTTCTGGCTTACTTCACTCTGTATGACAGTCTCTAGATCCATCAACTTCTCTACAAATGACCCAGTTTCATTCCTTTTTATGGCTGAGTAATATTCCATTTTATATATGTACCACATCTTTATCCATTCGTCTGTCTGTGGCCATTTATGTTGCTTCCATAACCTGGCTATTGTAAATAGTGCTGCAATGAACATTGTGGTGAATGTGTCTCTGTGATTTATGGTTTTCTCTGGGTATATGCCCAGAAGTGGGATTGCTGGATCCTATGGTAATTCTCTTCTTAGTTTTTTAAAGGAACCTCCATACTCTTCTCCATAGTGACTGTATCAATTTACATTCCCACCAATAGCGGAAGAGGGTTCCTTTTGTCCACACCCTCCCCAGAATTTGTTGTTTGTAGATTATCTGATGTTGCCGATTCTAACAGGTGTGAGGTCTTACCTCATTGTAGATTTGATTTGCAGTTCTCTAATAATTATTGATGTTGAGCAGCTTTTCATGTGCGTCTTGGCCATCTCTGTGTCTTCTTTGAAGAAACGTCTCTTTAGATCTTCTGCCCATTTTTGTATTGGGTTGTCTGTTTTATTAATATTAAGCTGCATGAGCTGTTTATATATATTGGAGATTAAACCTTTGTCCATTGATTCGTTTGTGAATGTTTTCGCCCATTCTGAGGGTTGCCTTTTTCCATTCCCGTTTTTTTTAACAAAGAAAGAAAGAAAGCAAAAGAAGCAGAACACTAATGTGCGTGAAATATGCCTCTTGAAACTGTCGTTTTGAAATATGGACGTCTTTTGAATTTTTTGGTCGATATATGACCCCAGGATTTGTTTTCAGGGCAGGTGTCATTTACAGGCCTGTAATGATTTGGAATATCCACTGACCATTAGCGCTCGCATTAAACCTGCAGTTGTGTGAAACGGCCACAAGGTGGCAGCAGTTCTCCCTTACCAAATCTGGTTACTAGGGCAGCAGAGCCTCAATGGAAGTCGTGTTTTAGATTGGAATGTAGAACGGAATGTGCCAGGAGAAAGCCCCTCAAGTTTGTCTCACTACTTCTTGTTCGTGTTTTTAATTTAATTTTTTATTTTTTATTACAGCAAGTTTGAGAACAACGTTTAGCTTGTTGTAGGTGTGCAAGAGGTGGTTCTTTTACACATATACATATGTCTGTTCTTCCTGGGATCCTTTTCCCATCTACGTTATGACAGAATGTTGAGTAGTCTTCTCTTGGTACTCCGTAGGTCTTTGGTGATTATATACGTCTACTGTGTTTGTATATGTCTGTTAACCCCAATATCGTAATGAATTCAATCCTCACACCTTTACTTTGGTGAACCATAAGTTTGTTTAATGAATCTGTGATTGCCCTTCTCCGTGGAAATATCTGCCCTGGTATCAATTTATAGGTAACACCTATAAGTGATATGATATGATATGTGTCTTTCACTTTCTGACTTACTCCAAGTCACGTGATTACCTCGAGACTCATCTACGGTGCTGCAAATGGCATTGTGTCCTTTTTTTCCTTGGCGAATATTCTGTCTTAGCGAGGTCCATTTTCTGCAATGTGATTCCCTGAGGGCTGAGGATTAGCTGACCTGGGCAGCCTGACCCTGCCGGCAAGCCCTCCCCAGGTGTGCCTGGGTTGAGGTCAATATAAACAGCACTCCAGGCAGCAATAGCCCCTGCAGCTGTGCCTGACTCCATATTCTCTGCCCCGTCAGCAGTCTCGGGGCTGTGCTCGTGGGAGGGTGTGAGGGTCCACGGCTTTGTGGGTGGCCCGGTGTGAGTGGGGCTCTGCTGGACTTTCGGCAGGAGTTGCCAGGCTGCCACCTGTAAAGAAGAGGATGTGTCACCCATAACTTCCACTGGAATATCTCTCCGGGCTGAGGTGAGGAAGGAAAAAAAGGAGTGGGGGCCGGGACAGGAGGGGTATCTCAGGCAGGGCAATAGAAAGCTTCCAGAAGAGCGCCCGTGGCCAGTACCATCCTGGCTGACCTGCAGGCACCAAGTTGGCCTGCGTGCTGTCGCTGGTGTGGCTCCACGGCCCTTCCTCTAGGCTTTCAAGCCCTTGTACATATTCAGGTGTTTCACCTGGGAAGGGTGGGAACAGTTCAGCAGCATCTGGCCTGGAGCTCAGCTCAGGTTCACTCACAGAGGCCTCGGCACGGTCTCCCAGCTTTGCAATGAGGATGCTCCTTGCGTGGGCGGGCGGGGCTGCTGGCTGTATGGGAGATGATTCCCCACCTCTGACCAATTTCAGAATTCTTTACCACTGGAGCAAGTGCCTTGGTAGTGTTTTCCTCTGTATAACTGTTAGGTTCAGTTTTTTTTTTCTTTTTTGGTTCAAGTTAGATTTTATTCCTCATTTATGTATTTATAGATATAAGCATGGAAATAATTCATTCGTATAAATACATCAGTGTGAATGGAAGAACTTTTTTTCTGTTTTATTTTTACATTTTATTTTTAAAAAATTTGAAATTTAATTTTAGTTATTTTTTTATACAGTAGGTTATTATTAGTTATCTATTTTATGCATAGACATGTATACAGGTCAATCGTAATCTCCCAACTCATCCCACCACCACCACCCCATGGCTTCCCCCACTTTGTGTCCATACGTTTGTTCTCTACCTCTGTGTCTCTATTTCTGCCTTGCAAACCAGTTCATCTCTACCATTTTTCTAGGTTCCACATATAGGCATTAATATACAATATTTGTTTTTCTCTTTCTGGCTTACTTCACTCTGTATGAAAGTCTCTAGATCCATCAACTTCTCTACAAATGACCCAGTTTCATTCCTTTTTATGGCTGAGTAATATTCCATTTTGTATATGTACCTCATCTTTATCCATTCGTCTGTCTGTGGGCATTTAGGTTGCTTCCATTACCTGGCTATTGTAAATAGTGCTGCAATGAACATTGTGGTGAATGTGTCTTTGTGATTTATGGTTTTCTCTGGGTATATGCCCAGAAGTGGGATTGCTGGATCCTATGGTAATTCTCTTTTTAGTTTTCTAAAGGAACCTCCATACTGTTCTCCATAGTGACTGTATCAATTTACATTCCCACCAATAGCGGAAGAGGGTTCCTTTTGTCCACACCCTCCCCAGAATTTGTTGTTTGTAGATTATCTGATGATGCCGATTCTAACAGGTGTGAGGTCTTACCTCATTGTAGTTTTGATTTGCATTTCTCTAATAATTAGTGATGTTGAGCAGCTTTTCATGTGCGTCTTGGCCATCTCTGTGTCTTCTTTGAAGAAACGTCTCTTTAGATCTTCTGCCCATTTTTGTATTGGGTTGTCTGTTTTATTAATATTAAGCTGCATGAGCTGTTTATATATATTGGAGATTAAACCTTTGTCCATTGATTCGTTTGTGAATGTTTTCGCCCATTCTGAGGGTTGCCTTTTTCCATTCCCGTTTTTTTTAACAAAGAAAGAAAGAAAGCAAAAGAAGCAGAACACTAATGTGCGTGAAATATGCCTCTTGAAACTGTCGTTTTGAAATATGGACGTCTTTTGAATTTTTTGGTCGATATATGACCCCAGGATTTGTATTCAGGGCAGGTGTCATTTACAGGCCTGTAATGATTTGGAATATCCACTGACCATTAGCGCTGGCATTAAACCTGCAGTTGTGTGAAACGGCCACAAGGTGGTAGCAGTTCTCCCTTACCAAATCTGGTTACTAGGGCAGCAGAACCTCAATGGAAGTCGTGTTCTAGATTGGAATGTAGAACGGAATGTGCCAGGAGAAAGCCCCTCAAGTTTGTCTCACTACTTCTTGTTCGTGTTTTTAATTTAATTTTTTATTTTTTATTACAGCAAGTTTGAGTACAACGTTTAGCTTGTTGTAGGTGTGCAAGAGGTGGTTCTTTTACACATATACATATGTCTGTTCTTCCTGGGATCCTTTTCCCATGTACGTTATGACAGAATGTTGAGTAGTCTTCTCTTGGTACTCCGTAGGTCTTTGGTGATTATATACGTCTACTGTGTTTGTATCTGTCTGTTAACACGAATATCGTAATGAATTCAATCCTCACACCTTTCCTTTGGTGAACCATAAGTTTGTTTAATGAATCTGTGATTGCCCTTCTCCGTGGAAATATCTGCCCTGGTATCAATTTATAGGTAACACCTATAAGTGATATGATATGATATGTGTCTTTCACTTTCTGACTTACTCCAAGTCACGTGATTACCTCGAGACTCATCTACGGTGCTGCAAATGGCATTGTGTGCTTTTTTTCCTTGGCGAATATTCTGTCTTAGCGAGGTCCATATTCTGCAATGTGATTCCCTGAGGGCTGAGGTTTAGCTGACCTGGGCAGCCTGACCCTGCCGGCAAGCCCTCCCCAGGTGTGCCTGGGTTGAGGTCAATATAAACAGCACTCCAGGCAGCAATAGCCCCTGCAGCTGTGCCTGACTCCATATCCTCTGCCCCGTCAGCAGTCTCGGGGCTGTGCTGGTGGGAGGGTGTGAGGGTCCACGGCTTTGTGGGTGGCCCGGTGTGAGTGGGGCTCTGCTGGACTTTCGGCAGGAGTTGCCAGGCTGCCACCTGTAAAGAAGAGGATGTGTCACCCATAACTTCCACTGGAATATCTCTCCGGGCTGAGGTGAGGAAGGGAAAAAAGGAGTGGGGGCCGGGACAGGAGGGGTATCTCAGGCAGGGCAATAGAAAGCTTCCAGAAGAGCGCCCGTGGCCAGTACCATCCTGGCTGACCTGCAGGCACCAAGTTGGCCTGCGTGCTGTCGCTGGTGTGGCTCCACGGCCCTTCCTCTAGGCTTTCAAGCCCTTGTACATATTCAGGTGTTTCACCTGGGAAGGGTGGGAACAGTTCAGCAGCATCTGGCCTGGGGCTCAGCTCACGTTTACTCACAGAGGCCTCGGCACGGTCTCCCAGCTTTGCAATGAGGATGCTCCTGGTGATGGCGGGCGGGGCTGCTGGCTGTATGCGAGATGATTCCCCACCTGTGACCAATTTCAGAATTGTTTACCACTGGAGCAAGTGCCTTCGTAGTGTTTTCCTCTGTATAATTCTTAGGTTCAGTTTTTTTTTTCTTTATTGGTTCAAGTTAGATTTTATTCCTCATTTATGTATTTATAGATATAAGCATGGAAATAATTCATTCGTATAAATACATCAGTGTGAATGGAAGTACTTTTTTTCTGTTTTATTTTTACATTTTATTTTTTAAAATTTTGAAATTTAATTTTAGTTATTTTTTTATACAGTAGGTTATTATTAGTTATCTATTTTATGCATAGACATGTATACAGGTCAATCCTAATATCCCAACTCATCCCACCACCACCACCCCATGGCTTCCCCCACTTTGTGTCCATACGTTTGTTCTCTACCGCTGTGTCTCTATTTCTGCCCTGCAAACCAGTTCAACTCTACCATTTTTCTAGGTTCCACATATAGGCATTAATATACAATATTTGTTTTTCTCTTTCTGACTTACTTCACTCTGTATGACAGTCTCTAGATCCATCAACTTCTCTACAAATGACCCAGTTTCATTCCTTTTTATGGCTGAGTAATATTCCATTTTGTATATGTACCACATCTTTATCCATTCGTCGGTCTGTGGGCATTTAGATTGCTTCCATTACCTGGCTATTGTAAATAGTGCTGCAATGAACATTGTGGTGAATGTGTCTCTGTGATTTATGGTTTTCTCTGGGTATATGCCCAGAAGTGGGATTGCTGGATCCTATGGTAATTCTCTTTTTAGTTTTTTAAAGGAACCTCCATACTCTTCTCCATAGTGACTGTATCAATTTACATTCCCACCAATAGCGGAAGAGGGTTCCTTTTGTCCACACCCTCCCCAGAATTTGTTGTTTGTAGATTATCTGATGATGCCGATTCTAACAGGTGTGAAGACTTATCTCATTGTAGTTTTGATTTGCATTTCTCTAATAATTAGTGATGTTGAGCAGCTTTTTATGTGCGTCTTGGCCATCTCTGTGTCTTCTTTGAAGAAACGTCTCTTTAGATCTTCTGCCCATTTTTGTATTGGGTTGTTTGTTTTATTAATATTAAGCTGCATGAGCTGTTTATATATATTGGAGATTAAACCTTTGTCCATTGATTCGTTTGTGAACGTTTTCGCCCATTCTGAGGGTTGCCTTTTTCCATTCCCGTTTTTTTAACAAAGAAAGAAAGAAAGCAAAAGAAGCAGAACACTAATGTGCGTGAAATATGCCTCTTGAAACTGTCGTTTTGAAATATGGACGTCTTTCGAATTTTTTGGTCGATATATGACCCCAGGATTTGTTTTCAGGGCAGGTGTCATTTACAGGCCTGTAATGATTTGGAATATCCACTGACCATTAGCGCTGGCATTAAACCTGCAGTTGTGTGAAACGGCCACTAGGTGGCAGCAGTTCTCCCTTACCAAATCTGGTTACTAGGGCAGCAGAGCCTCAATGGAAGTCGTGTTTTAGATTGGAATGTAGAACGGAATGTGCCAGGAGAAAGCCCCTCAAGTTTGTCTCACTACTTCTTGTTCGTGTTTTTAATTTAATTTTTTATTTTTTATTACAGCAAGTTTGAGTACAACGTTTAGCTTGTTGTAGGTGTGCAAGAGGTGGTTCTTTTACACATATACATATGTCTGTTCTTCCTGGGATCCTTTTCCCATGTACGTTATGACAGAATGTTGAGTAGTCTTCTCTTGGTACTCCGTAGGTCTTTGGTGATTATATACGTCTACTGTGTTTGTATATGTCTGTTAACCCCAATATCGTAATGAATTCAATCCTCACACCTTTTCTTTGGTGAACCATAAGTTTGTTTAATGAATCTGTGATTGCCCTTCTCCGTGGAAATATCTGCCCTGGTATCAATTTATAGGTAACACCTATAAGTGATATGATATGATATGTGTCTTTCACTTTCTGACTCACTCCAAGTCACGTGATTACCTCGAGACTCATCTACGGTGCTGCAAATGGCATTGTGTCCTTTTTCTCCTTGGCGAATATTCTGTCTTAGCGAGGTCCATTTTCTGCAATGTGATTCCCTGAGGGTTGTGGATTAGCTGACCTGGGCAGCCAGACCCTGCCGGCAAGCCCTCCCCAGGTGTGCCTGGGTTGAGGTCAATATAAACAGCACTCCAGGCAGCAATAGCCCCTGCAGCTGTGCCTTACTCCATATTCTCTGCCCCGTCAACAGTCTCGGGGCTGTGCTGGTGGGAGGGTGTGAGGGTCCACGGCTTTGTGGGTGGCCCGGTGTGAGTGGGCTCTGCTGGACTTTCGGCAGGAGTTGCCAGGGTGCCACCTGTAAAGAAGAGGATGTGTCACCCATAACTTCCACTGGAATATCTCTCCGGGCTGAGGTGAGGAAGGAAAAAAAGGAGTGGGGGCCGGGACAGGAGGGGTATCTCAGGCAGGGCAATAGAAAGCTTCCAGAAGAGCGCCCGTGGCCAGTACCATCCTGGCTGACCTGCAGGCACCAAGTTGGCCTGCGTGCTGTCGCTGGTGTGGCTCCACGGCCCTTCCTCTAGGCTTTCAAGCCCTTGTACATATTCAGGTGTTTCACCTGGGAAGGGTGGGAACAGTTCAGCAGCATCTGGCCTGGGGCTCAGCTCACGTTTACTCACAGAGGCCTCGGCACGGTCTCCCAGCTTTGCAATGAGGATGCTCCTTGCGTGGGCGGGCGGGGCTGCTGGCTGTATGGGAGATGATTCCCCACCTCTGACCAATTTCAGAATTCTTTACCACTGGAGCAAGTGCCTTGGTAGTGTTTTCCTCTGTATAACTGTTAGGTTCAGTTTTTTTTTTTCTTTTTTGCTTCAAGTTAGATTTTATTCCTCATTTATGTATTTATAGATATAAGCATGGAAATAATTCATTCGTATAAATACATCAGTGTGAATGGAAGAACTTTTTTTCTGTTTTATTTTTACATTTTATTTTTTAAAATTTTGAAATTTAATTTTAGTTATTTTTTTATACAGTACGTTATTATTAGTTATCTATTTTATGAATAGACATGTATACAGGTCAATCCTAATCTCCCAACTCATCCCACCACCACCACCCCATGGCTTCCCCCACTTTGTGTCCATACGTTTGTTCTCTACCTCTGTGTCTCTATTTCTGCCCTGCAAACCAGTTCATCTCTACCATTTTTCTAGGTTCCACATATAGGCATTAATATACAATATTTGTTTTTCTCTTTCTGGCTTACTTCACTCTGTATGACAGTCTCTAGATCCATCAACTTCTCTACAAATGACCCAGTTTCATTCCTTTTTATGGCTGAGTAATATTCCATTTTGTATATGTACCACATCTTTATCCATTCGTCTGTCTCTGGGCATTTAGGTTGCTTCCATTACCTGGCTATTGTAAATAGTGCTGCAATGAACATTGTGGTGAATGTGTCTTTGTGATTTATGGTTTTCTCTGGGTATATGCCCAGAAGTGGGATTGCTGGATCCTATGGTAATTCTCTTTTTAGTTTTTTAAAGGAACCTCCATACTGTTCTCCATAGTGACTGTATCAATTTACATTCCCACCAATAGAGGAAGAGGGTTCCTTTTGTCCACACCCTCCCCAGAGTTTGTTGTTTGTAGATTATCTGATGATGCCGATTCTAACAGGTGTGAGGTCTTACCTCATTGTAGTTTTGATTTGCATTTCTCTAATAATTAGTGATGTTGAGCAGCTTTTCATGTGCGTCTTGGCCATCTCTGTGTCTTCTTTGAAGAAACGTCTCTTTAGATCTTCTGCCCATTTTTGTATTGGGTTGTTTGTTTTATTAATATTAAGCTGCATGAGCTGTTTATATATATTGGAGATGAAACCTTTGTCCATTGATTCGTTTGTGATCGTTTTCGCCCATTCTGAGGGTTGCCTTTTTCCATTCCCGTTTTTTTTAACAAAGAAAGAAAGAAAGCAAAAGAAGCAGAACACTAATGTGCGTGAAATATGCCTCTTGAAACTGTCGTTTTGAAATATGGACGTCTTTTGAATTTTTTGGTCGATATATGACCCCAGGATTTGTTTTCAGGGCAGGTGTCATTTACAGGCCTGTAATGATTTGGAATATCCACTGACCATTAGCGCTGGCATTAAACCTGCAGTTGTGTGAAACGGCCACAAGGTGGCAGCAGTTCTCCCTTACCAAATCTGGTTACTAGGGCAGCAGAGCCTCAATGGAAGTCGTGTTCTAGATTGGAATGTAGAACGGAATGTGCCAGGAGAAAGCCCCTCAAGTTTGTCTCACTACTTCTTGTTCGTGTTTTTAATTTAATTTTTTATTTTTTATTACAGCAAGTTTGAGTACAACGTTTAGCTTGTTGTAGGTGTGCAAGAGGTGGTTCTTTTACACATATACATATGTCTGTTCTTCCTGGGATCCTTTTCCCATGTACGTTATGACAGAATGTTGAGTAGTCTTCTCTTGGTACTCCGTAGGTCTTTGGTGATTATATACGTCTACTGTGTTTGTATCTGTCAGTTAACCCCAATATCGTAATGAATTCAATCCTCACACCTGTCCTTGGTGAACCATAAGTTTGTTTAATGAATCTGTGATTGCCCTTCTCCGTGGAAATATCTACCCTGGTATCAATTTATAGGTAACACCTATAAGTGATATGATATGATATGTGTCTTTCACTTTCTGACTTACTCCAAGTCACGTGATTACCTCGAGACTCATCTACGGTGCTGCAAATGGCATTGTGTCCTTTTTTTCCTTGGCGAATATTCTGTCTTAGCGAGGTCCATATTCTGCAATGTGATTCCCTGAGGGCTGAGGATTAGCTGACCTGGGCAGCCTGACCCTGCCGGCAAGCCCTCCCAAGGTGTGCCTGGGTTGAGGTCAATATAAACAGCACTCCAGGCAGCAATAGCCCCTGCAGCTGTACCTGACTCCATATTCTCTGCCCCGTCAGCAGTCTCGGGGCTGTGCTGGTGGGAGGGTGTGAGGGTCCACGGCTTTGTGGGTGGCCCGGTGTGAGTGGGGCTCTGCTGGACTTTCGGCAGTAGTTGCCTGGGTGCCACCTGTAAAGAAGAGGATGTGTCACCCATAACTTCCACTGGAATATCTCTCCAGGCTGAGGTGAGGAAGGAAAAAAAGGAGTGGGGGCCGGGACAGGAGGGGTATCTCAGGCAGGGCAATAGAAAGCTTCCAGAAGAGCGCCCGTGGCCAGTACCATCCTGGCTGACCTGCAGGCACAAAGTTGGCCTGCGTGCTGTCGCTGGTGTGGCTCCACGGCCCTTCCTCTAGGCTTTCAAGCCCTTGTACATATTCAGGTGTTTCACCTGGGAAGGGTGGGAACAGTTCAGCAGCATCTGGCCTGGGGCTCAGCTCACGTTTACTCACAGAGGCCTCGGCACGGTCTCCCAGCTTTGCAATGAGGATGCTCCTTGCATGGGCGGGCGGGGCTGCTGGCTGTATGGGAGATGATTCCCCACCTCTGACCAATTTCAGAATTGTTTACCAGTGGAGCAAGTGCCTTGGTAGAGTTTTCCTCTGTATAACTGTTAGGTTCAGTTTTTTTTTTTTTCTTTTTTGGTTCAAGTTAGATTTTATTCCTCATTTATGTATTTATAGATATAAGCATGGAAATAATTCATTCGTATAAATACATCAGTGTGAATGGAAGAACTTTTTTTCTGTTTTATTTTTACATTTTATTTTTTAAAATTTTTTAATTTAATTTAATTATTTTTTTATACAGTAGGTTATTATTAGTTATCTATTTTTTGCATAGACATGTATACAGGTCAATCCTAATCTCCCAACTCATCCCACCACCACCACCCCATGGCTTCCCCCACTTTGTTTCCATACGTTTGTTCTCTACCTCTGTGTCTCTATTTCTGCCCTGCAAACCAGTTCATCTCTACCATTTTTCTAGGTTCCACATACAGGCATTAATATACAATATTTGTTTTTCTCTTTCTGGCTTACTTCACTCTGTATGACAGTCTCTAGATCCATCAACTTCTCTACAAATGACCCAGTTTCATTCCTTTTTATGGCTGAGTAATATTCCATTTTATATATGTACCACATCTTTATCCATTCGTCTGTCTGTGGCCATTTATGTTGCTTCCATAACCTGGCTATTGTAAATAGTGCTGCAATGAACATTGTGGTGAATGTGTCTCTGTGATTTATGGTTTTCTCTGGGTATATGCCCAGAAGTGGGATTGCTGGATCCTATGGTAATTCTCCTTTTAGTTTTTTAAAGGAACCTCCATACTCTTCTCCATAGTGACTGTATCAATTTACATTCCCACCAATAGCGGAAGAGGGTTCCTTTTGTCCACACCCTCCCCAGAATTTGTTGTTTGTAGATTATCTGATGTTGCCGATTCTAACAGGTGTGAGGTCTTACCTCATTGTAGTTTTGATTTGCAGTTCTCTAATAATTAGTGATGTTGAGCAGCTTTTCATGTGCGTCTTGGCCATCTCTGTGTCTTCTTTGAAGAAACGTCTCTTTAGATCTTCTGCCCATTTTTGTATTGGGTTGTTTGTTTTATTAATATTAAGCTGCATGAGCTGTTTATATATATTGGAGATTAAACCTTTGTCCATTGATTCGTTTGTGAACGTTTTCGCTCATTCTGAGGGTTGCCTTTCTCCATTCCCGTTTTTTTTTAACAAAGAAAGAAAGAAAGCAAAAGAAGCAGAACACTAATGTGCGTGAAATATGCCTCTTGAAACTGTCGTTTTGAAATATGGACGTCTTTTGAATTTTTTGGTCGATATATGACCCCAGGATTTGTTTTCAGGGCAGGTGTCATTTACAGGCCTGTAATGATTTGGAATATCCACTGACCATTAGCGCTGGCATTAAACCTGCAGTTGTGTGAAACGGCCACAAGGTGGCAGCAGTTCTCCCTTACCAAATCTGGTTACTAGGGCAGCAGAGCCTCAATGGAAGTCGTGTTCTAGATAAGAATGTAGAACGGAATGTGCCAGGAGAAAGCCCCTCAAGTTTGTCTCACTACTTCTTGTTCGTGTTTTTAATTTAATTTTTTATTTTTTATTACAGCAAGTTTGAGTACAACGTTTAGCTTGTTGTAGGTGTGCAAGAGGTGGTTCTTTTACACATATACATATGTCTGTTCTTCCTGGGATCCTTTTCCCATGTACGTTATGACAGAATGTTGAGTAGTCTTCTCTTGGTACTCCGTATGTCTTTGGTGATTATATACGTCTACTGTGTTTGTATCTGTCTGTTAACCCCAATATCGTAATGAATTCAATCCTCACACCTTTCCTTTGGTGAACCATAAGTTTGTTTAATGAATCTGTGATTGCCCTTCTCCGTGGAAATATCTACCCTGGTATCAATTTATAGGTAACACCTATAAGTGATATGATATGATATGTGTCTTTCACTTTCTGACTTACTCCAAGTCACGTGATTACCTCGAGACTCATCTACGGTGCTGCAAATGGCATTGTTTCCTTTTTTTCCTTGGCGAATATTCTGTCTTAGCGAGGTCCATATTCTGCAATGTGATTCCCTGAGGGCTGAGGATTAGCTGACCTGGGCAGCCTGACCCTGCCGGCAAGCCCTCCCCAGGGTTGCCTGGGTTGAGGTCAATATAAACAGCACTCCAGGCAGCAATAGCCCTTGCAGCTGTGCCTTACTCCATATTCTCTGCCCCGTCAGCAGTCTCGGGGCTGTGCTGGTCGGAGGGTGTGAGGGTCCACGGGTTTGTGGGTGGCCCGGTGTGAGTGGGGCTCTGCTGGACTTTCGGCAGGAGTTGCCAGGCTGCCACCTGTAAAGAAGAGGATGTGTCACCCATAACTTCCACTGGAATATCTCTCCGGGCTGAGGTGAGGAAGGAAAAAAAGGAGTGGGGGCCGGGACAGGAGGGGTATCTCAGGCAGGGCAATAGAAAGCTTCCAGAGGAGCGCCCGTGGCCAGTACCATCCTGGCTGACCTGCAGGCACCAAGTTGGCCTGCGTGCTGTCGCTGGTGTGGCTCCACGGCCCTTCCTCTAGGCTTTCAAGCCCTTGTACATATTCAGGTGTTTCACCTGGGAAGGGTGGGAACAGTTCAGCAGCATCTGGCCTGGGGCTCAGCTCACGTTTACTCACAGAGGCCTCGGCACGGTCTCCCAGCTTTGCAATGAGGATGCTCCTTGCGTGGGCGGGCGGGGCTGCTGGCTGTATGGGAGATGATTCCCCACCTCTGACCAATTTCAGAATTGTTTACCACTGGAGCAAGTGCCTTGGTAGTGTTTTCCTCTGTATAACTGTTAGGTTCAGTTTTTTTTTTCTTTTTTGGTTCAAGTTAGATTTTATTCCTCATTTATGTATTTATAGATATAAGCATGGAAATAATTCATTCGTATAAATACATCAGTGTGAATGGAAGAACTTTTTTTCTGTTCTATTTTTACATTTTATTTTTTAAAATTTTGAAATTTAATTTAATTATTTTTTTATACAGTAGGTTATTTTAGTTATCTATTTTTTGCATAGACATGTATACAGGTCAATCCTAATCTCCCAACTCATCCCACCACCACCACCCCATGGCTTCCCCCACTTTGTGTCCATACGTTTGTTCTCTACCTCTGTGTCTCTATTTCTGCCCTGCAAACCAGTTCATCTCTACCATTTTTCTAGGTTCCACATACAGGCATTAATATACAATATTTGTTTTTCTCTTTCTGGCTTACTTCACTCTGTATGACAGTCTCTAGATCCATCAACTTCTCTACAAATGACCCAGTTTCATTCCTTTTTATTGCTGAGTAATATTCCATTTTATATATGTACCACATCTTTATCCATTCGTCTGTCTGTGGCCATTTATGTTGCTTCCATAACCTGGCTATTGTAAATAGTGCTGCAATGAACATTGTGGTGAATGTGTCTCTGTGATTTATGGTTTTCTCTGGGTATATGCCCAGAAGTGGGATTGCTGGATCCTATGGTAATTCTCTTTTTAGTTTTTTAAAGGAACCTCCATACTCTTCTCCATAGTGACTGTATCAATTTACATTCCCACCAATAGCGGAAGAGGGTTCCTTTTGTCCACACCCTCCCCAGAATTTGTTGTTTGTAGATTATCTGATGATGCCGATTTTAACAGGTGTGAGGTCTTACCTCATTGTAGTTTTGATTTGCAGTTCTCTAATAATTAGTGATGTTGAGCAGCTTTTCATGTGCGTCTTGGCCATCTCTGTGTCTTCTTTGAAGAAACGTCTCTTTAGATCTTCTGCCCATTTTTGTATTGGGTTGTTTGTTTTATTAATATTAAGCTGCATGAGCTGTTTATATATATTGGAGATTAAACCTTTGTCCATTGATTCGTTTGTGAACGTTTTCGCTCATTCTGAGGGTTGCCTTTCTCCATTCCCGTTTTTTTTTAACAAAGAAAGAAAGAAAGCAAAAGAAGCAGAACACTAATGTGCGTGAAATATGCCTCTTGAAACTGTCGTTTTGAAATATGGACGTCTTTTGAATTTTTTGGTCGATATATGACCCCAGGATTTGTTTTCAGGGCAGGTGTCATTTACAGGCCTGTAATGATTTGGAATATCCACTGACCATTAGCGCTGGCATTAAACCTGCAGTTGTGTGAAACGGCCACAAGGTGGCAGCAGTTCTCCCTTACCAAATCTGGTTACTAGGGCAGCAGAGCCTCAATGGAAGTCGTGTTCTAGATAAGAATGTAGAACGGAATGTGCCAGGAGAAAGCCCCTCAAGTTTGTCTCACTACTTCTTGTTCGTGTTTTTAATTTAATTTTTTATTTTTTATTACAGCAAGTTTGAGTACAACGTTTAGCTTGTTGTAGGTGTGCAAGAGGTGGTTCTTTTACACATATACATATGTCTTTTCTTCCTGGGATCCTTTTCCCATGTACGTTATGACAGAATGTTGAGTAGTCTTCTCTTGGTACTCCGTAGGTCTTTGGTGATTATATACGTCTACTGTGTTTGTATCTGTCTGTTAACCCCAATATCGTAATGAATTCAATCCTCACACCTTTCCTTTGGTGAACCATAAGTTTGTTTAATGAATCTGTGATTGCCCTTCTCCGTGGAAATATCTACCCTGGTATCAATTTATAGGTAACACCTATAAGTGATATGATATGATATGTGTCTTTCACTTTCTGACTTACTCCAAGTCACGTGATTACCTCGAGACTCATCTAAGGTGCTGCAAATGGCATTGTTTCCTTTTTTTCCTTGGCGAATATTCTGTCTTAGCGAGGTCCATATTCTGCAATGTGATTCCCTGAGGGCTGAGGATTAGCTGACCTGGGCAGCCTGACCCTGCCGGCAAGCCCTCCCCAGGTGTGCCTGGGTTGAGGTCAATATAAACAGCACTCCAGGCAGCAATAGCCCCTGCAGCTGTGCCTTACTCCATATTCTCTGCCCCGTCAGCAGTCTCGGGGCTGTGCTGGTGGGAGGGTGTGAGGGTCCACGGCTTTGTGTGTGGCCCGGTGTGAGTGGGGCTCTGCTGGACTTTCGGCAGGAGTTGCCAGGCTGCCACCTGTAAAGAAGAGGATGTGTCACCAATAACTTCCACTGGAATATCTCTCCGGGCTGAGGTGAGGAAGGAAAAAAAGGAGTGGGGGCCGGGACAGGAGGGGTATCTCAGGCAGGGCAATAGAAAGCTTCCAGAAGAGCGCCCGTGGCCAGTACCATCCTGGCTGACCTGCAGGCACCAAGTTGGCCTGCGTGCTGTCGCTGGTGTGGCTCCACGGCCCTTCCTCTAGGCTTTCAAGCCCTTGTACATATTCAGGTGTTTCACCTGGGAAGGGTGGGAACAGTTCAGCAGCATCTGGCCTGGGGCTCAGCTCACGTTTACTCACAGAGGCCTCGGCACGGTCTCCCAGCTTTGCAATGAGGATGCTCCTTGCGTGGGCGGGCGGGGCTGCTGGCTGTATGGGAGATGATTCCCCACCTCTGACCAATTTCAGAATTGTTTACCAGTGGAGCAAGTGCCTTGGTAGTGTTTTCCTCTGTATAACTGTTAGGTTCAGTTTTTTTTTTTCTTTTTTGGTTCAAGTTAGATTTTATTCCTCATTTATGTATTTATAGATATAAGCATGGAAATAATTCATTCGTATAAATACATCAGTGTGAATGGAAGAACTTTTTTTCTGTTTTATTTTTACATTTTATTTTTTAAAATTTTGAAATTTAATTTTAGTTATTTTTTCATACAGTAGGTTATTATTAGTTATCTATTTTATGCATAGACATGTATACAGGTCAATCCTAATCTCCCAACTCATCCCACCACCACCACCCCATGGCTTCCCCCACTTTGTGTCCATACGTTTGTTCTCTACCTCTGTGTCTCTATTTCTGCCCTGCAAACCAGTTCATCTCTACCATTTTTCTAGGTTCCACATATAGGCATTAATATACAATATTTGTTTTTCTCTTTCTGGCTTACTTCACTCTGTATGACAGTCTCTAGATCCATCAACTTCTCTACAAATGACCCAGTTTCATTCCTTTTTATGGCTGAGTAATATTCCATTTTGTATATGTACCACATCTTTATCCATTCGTCTGTCTGTGGCCATTTAGGTTGCTTCCATAACCTGGCTATTGTAAATAGTGCTGCAATGAACATTGTGGTGAATGTGTCTCTGTGATTTATGGTTTTCTCTGGGTATATGCCCAGAAGTGGGATTGCTGGATCCTATGGTAATTCTCCTTTTAGTTTTTTAAAGGAACCTCCATACTCTTCTCCATAGTGACTGTATCAATTTACATTCCCACCAATAGCGGAAGAGGGTTCCTTTTGTCCACACCCTCCCCAGAATTTGTTGTTTGTAGATTATCTGATGTTGCCGATTCTAACAGGTGTGAGGTCTTACCTCATTGTAGTTTTGATTTGCAGTTCTCTAATAATTAGTGATGTTGAGCAGCTTTTCATGTGCGTCTTGGCCATCTCTGTGTCTTCTTTGAAGAAACGTCTCTTTAGATCTTCTGCCCATTTTTGTATTGGGTTGTTTGTTTTATTAATATTAAGCTGCATGAGCTGTTTATATATATTGGAGATTAAACCTTTGTCCATTGATTCGTTTGTGAACGTTTTCGCTCATTCTGAGGGTTGCCTTTCTCCATTCCCGTTTTTTTTTAACAAAGAAAGAAAGAAAGCAAAAGAAGCAGAACACTAATGTGCGTGAAATATGCCTCTTGAAACTGTCGTTTTGAAATATGGACGTCTTTTGAATTTTTTGGTCGATATATGACCCCAGGATTTGTTTTCAGGGCAGGTGTCATTTACAGGCCTGTAATGATTTGGAATATCCACTGACCATTAGCGCTGGCATTAAACCTGCAGTTGTGTGAAACGGCCACAAGGTGGCAGCAGTTCTCCCTTACCAAATCTGGTTACTAGGGCAGCAGAGCCTCAATGGAAGTCGTGTTCTAGATAAGAATGTAGAACGGAATGTGCCAGGAGAAAGCCCCTCAAGTTTGTCTCACTACTTCTTGTTCGTGTTTTTAATTTAATTTTTTATTTTTTATTACAGCAAGTTTGAGTACAACGTTTAGCTTGTTGTAGGTGTGCAAGAGGTGGTTCTTTTACACATATACATATGTCTGTTCTTCCTGGGATCCTTTTCCCATGTACGTTATGACAGAATGTTGAGTAGTCTTCTCTTGGTACTCCGTATGTCTTTGGTGATTATATACGTCTACTGTGTTTGTATCTGTCTGTTAACCCCAATATCCTAATGAATTCAATCCTCACACCTTTCCTTTGGTGAACCATAAGTTTGTTTAATGAATCTGTGATTGCCCTTCTCCGTGGAAATATCTACCCTGGTATCAATTTATAGGTAACACCTATAAGTGATATGATATGATATGTGTCTTTCACTTTCTGACTTACTCCAAGTCACGTGATTACCTCGAGACTCATCTACGGTGCTGCAAATGGCATTGTTTCCTTTTTTTCCTTGGCGAATATTCTGTCTTAGCGAGGTCCATATTCTGCAATGTGATTCCCTGAGGGCTGAGGATTAGCTGACCTGGGCAGCCTGACCCTGCCGGCAAGCCCTCCCCAGGGTTGCCTGGGTTGAGGTCAATATAAACAGCACTCCAGGCAGCAATAGCCCTTGCAGCTGTGCCTTACTCCATATTCTCTGCCCCGTCAGCAGTCTCGGGGCTGTGCTGGTCGGAGGGTGTGAGGGTCCACGGCTTTGTGGGTGGCCCGGTGTGAGTGGGGCTCTGCTGGACTTTCGGCAGGAGTTGCCAGGCTGCCACCTGTAAAGAAGAGGATGTGTCACCCATAACTTCCACTGGAATATCTCTCCGGGCTGAGGTGAGGAAGGAAAAAAAGGAGTGGGGGCCGGGACAGGAGGGGTATCTCAGGCAGGGCAATAGAAAGCTTCCAGAGGAGCGCCCGTGGCCAGTACCATCCTGGCTGACCTGCAGGCACCAAGTTGGCCTGCGTGCTGTCGCTGGTGTGGCTCCACGGCCCTTCCTCTAGGCTTTCAAGCCCTTGTACATATTCAGGTGTTTCACCTGGGAAGGGTGGGAACAGTTCAGCAGCATCTGGCCTGGGGCTCAGCTCACGTTTACTCACAGAGGCCTCGGCACGGTCTCCCAGCTTTGCAATGAGGATGCTCCTTGCGTGGGCGGGCGGGGCTGCTGGCTGTATGGGAGATGATTCCCCACCTCTGACCAATTTCAGAATTGTTTACCACTGGAGCAAGTGCCTTGGTAGTGTTTTCCTCTGTATAACTGTTAGGTTCAGTTTTTTTTTTTCTTTTTTGGTTCAAGTTAGATTTTATTCCTCATTTATGTATTTATAGATATAAGCATGGAAATAATTCATTCGTATAAATACATCAGTGTGAATGGAAGAACTTTTTTTCTGTTTTATTTTTACATTTTATTTTTTAAAATTTTGAAATTTAATTTAATTATTTTTTTATACAGTAGGTTATTATTAGTTATCTATTTTTTGCATAGACATGTATACAGGTCAATCCTAATCTCCCAACTCATCCCACCACCACCACCCCATGGCTTCCCCCACTTTGTGTCCATACGTTTGTTCTCTACCTCTGTGTCTCTATTTCTGCCCTGCAAACCAGTTCATCTCTACCATTTTTCTAGGTTCCACATACAGGCATTAATATACAATATTTGTTTTTCTCTTTCTGGCTTACTTCACTCTGTATGACAGTCTCTAGATCCATCAACTTCTCTACAAATGACCCAGTTTCATTCCTTTTTATTGCTGAGTAATATTCCATTTTATATATGTACCACATCTTTATCCATTCGTCTGTCTGTGGCCATTTATGTTGCTTCCATAACCTGGCTATTGTAAATAGTGCTGCAATGAACATTGTGGTGAATGTGTCTCTGTGATTTATGGTTTTCTCTGGGTATATGCCCAGAAGTGGGATTGCTGGATCCTATGGTAATTCTCTTTTTAGTTTTTTAAAGGAACCTCCATACTCTTCTCCATAGTGACTGTATCAATTTACATTCCCACCAATAGCGGAAGAGGGTTCCTTTTGTCCACACCCTCCCCAGAATTTGTTGTTTGTAGATTATCTGATGTTGCCGATTTTAACAGGTGTGAGGTCTTACCTCATTGTAGTTTTGATTTGCAGTTCTCTAATAATTAGTGATGTTGAGCAGCTTTTCATGTGCGTCTTGGCCATCTCTGTGTCTTCTTTGAAGAAACGTCTCTTTAGATCTTCTGCCCATTTTTGTATTGGGTTGTTTGTTTTATTAATATTAAGCTGCATGAGCTGTTTATATATATTGGAGATTAAACCTTTGTCCATTGATTCGTTTGTGAACGTTTTCGCTCATTCTGAGGGTTGCCTTTCTCCATTCCCGTTTTTTTTTAACAAAGAAAGAAAGAAAGCAAAAGAAGCAGAACACTAATGTGCGTGAAATATGCCTCTTGAAACTGTCGTTTTGAAATATGGACGTCTTTTGAATTTTTTGGTCGATATATGACCCCAGGATTTGTTTTCAGGGCAGGTGTCATTTACAGGCCTGTAATGATTTGGAATATCCACTGACCATTAGCGCTGGCATTAAACCTGCAGTTGTGTGAAACGGCCACAAGGTGGCAGCAGTTCTCCCTTACCAAATCTGGTTACTAGGGCAGCAGAGCCTCAATGGAAGTCGTGTTCTAGATTGGAATGTAGAACGGAATGTGCCAGGAGAAAGCCCCTCAAGTTTGTCTCACTACTTCTTGTTCGTGTTTTTAATTTAATTTTTTATTTTTTATTACAGCAAGTTTGAGTACAACGTTTAGCTTGTTGTAGGTGGGCAAGAGGTGGTTCTTTTACACATATACATATGTCTGTTCTTCCTGGGATCCTTTTCCCATGTACGTTATGACAGAATGTTGAGTAGTCTTCTCTTGGTAATCCGTAGGTCTTTGGTGATTATATACGTCTACTGTGTTTGTATATGTCTGTTAACCCCAATATCGTAATGAATTCAATCCTCACACCTTTCCTTTGGTGAACCATAAGTTTGTTTAATGAATCTGTGATTGCCCTTCTCCGTGGAAATATCTGCCCTGGTATCAATTTATAGGTAACACCTATAAGTGATATGATATGATATGTGTCTTTCACTTTCTGACTTACTCCAAGTCACGTGATTACCTCGAGACTCATCTACGGTGCTGCAAATGGCATTGTGTCCTTTTTTTCCTTGGCGAATATTCTGTCTTAGCGAGGTCCATATTCTGCAATGTGATTCCCTGAGGGCTGAGGATTAGCTGACCTGGGCAGCCTGACCCTGCCGGCAAGCCCTCCCCAGGTGTGCCTGGGTTGAGGTCAATATAAACAGCACTCCAGGCAGCAATAGCCCCTGCAGCTGTGCCTGACTCCATATTCTCTGCCCCGTCAGCAGTCTCGGGGCTGTGCTGGTCGAGGGTGTGAGGGTCCACGGCTTTGTGGGTGGCCCGGTGTGAGTGGGGTTCTGCTGGACTTTCGGCAGGAGTTGCCAGGCTGCCACCTGTAAAGAAGAGGATGTGTCACCCATAACTTCCACTGGAGTATCTCTCCGGGCTGAGGTGAGGAAGGAAAAAAAGGAGTGGGGGCCGGGACAGGAGGGGTATCTCAGGCAGGGCAATGGAAAGCTTCCAGAAGAGCGCCCGTGGCCAGGACCATCCTGGCTGACCTGCAGGCACCAAGTTGGCCTGCGTGCTTTCGCTGGTGTGGCTCCACGGCCCTTCCTCTAGGCTTTCAAGCCCTTGTACATATTCAGGTGTTTCACCTGGGAAGGGTGGGAACACTTCAGCAGCAGCTGGCCTGGGGCTCAGCTCACGTTTACTAACAGAGGCCTCGGCACGGTCCCCCAGCTTTGCAATAAGGACGCTCCTTGCGTGGGCGGGTGGGGCTGCTGGCTGTATGGGAGATGTTTCCCCACCACTGACCAACTTCAGAATTGTTTACCACTGGAGCAAGTGCCTTGGTAGTGTTTTACTCTGTATAACTGTTTGGTTCAGTTTTTTTTTTTCTTTTTTGGTTCAAGTTATATTTTATTCCTCTTTTATGTATTTACAGATATAAGCATGGAAATAATTCATTCTTATAAATACATCAGTGTGAATGGAAGAACATTTTTTCTGTTTTATTTTTACATTTTATTTTTAAAATTTTTGAAATTTAATTTTATTTATTTATTTTTTTTATACAGTAGGTTAGTATTAGTTATCTATTTTATGCATAGACATGTATACAGGTCAATCCCAATCTCCCAACTCATCCCACCACCACCACCCCATGGCTTCCCCCACTTTGTGTCCATACGTTTGTTCTCTACCTCTGTGTCTCTATTTCTGCCCTGCAAACCAGTTCATCTGTAGCATTTTTCTAGGTTCCACATATAGGCATTAATATACAATATTTGTTTTTCTCTTTCTGACTTACTTCACTCTGTTTGACAGTCTCTAGATACATCAACTTCTCTACAAATGACTCAGTTTCATTCCTTTTTATGGCTGAGTAATATTCCATTTTATATATGTACCACATCTTTATCCATTCGTCTGTCTGTGGGCATTTAGTTTGCTTCCATTACCTGGCTATTGTAAATAGTGCTGCAATGAACATTGTGGTGAATGTGTCTCTGATTTATGGTTTTCTCTGGGTATATGCCCAGAAGTGGCATTGCTGGATCCTATGGTAATTCACTTTTTAGTTTTTTAAAGGAACCTCCATACTGTTCTCCATAGTGACTGTATCAATTTACATTCCCACCAATAGCGGAAGAGGGTTCCTTTTGTCCACACCCTCCCCAGAATTTGTTGTTTGTAGATTATCTGATGATGCCGATTCTAACAGGTGTGAGGTCTTACCTCATTGTAGTTTTGATTTGCATTTCTCTAATAATTAGTGATGTTGAGCAGCTTTTCATGTGCGTCTTGGCCATCTCTGTGTCTTCTTTGAAGAAACGTCTATTTAGATCTTCTGCCCATTTTTGTATTGGGTTGTTTGTTTTATTAATATTAAGCTGCATGAGCTGTTTATATATATTGGAGATTAAACCTTTGTCCATTGATTCGTTTGTGAAACTTTTCGCCCATTCTGAAGGTTGCCTTTTTCCATTCCCGTTTTTTTAACAAAGAAAGAAAGAAATCAAAAGAAGCAGAACACTAATGTGCATGAAATATGCCTCTTGAAACTGTCGTTTTGAAATATGGACGTCTTTTGAATTTTTTGGTCGATATATGACCCCAGGATTTGTTTTCAGGGCAGGTGTCATTTACAGGCCTGTAATGATTTGGAATATCCACTGACCATTAGCGCTGGGATTAAAGCTGCTGTTGTGTGAAACGGCCACAAGGTGGCAGCAGTTCTCCCTTACCAAATCTGGTTACTAGGGCAGCAGAGCCTCAATGGAAGTCGCGTTCTAGATTGGAATGTAGAACGGAATGTGCCAGGAGAAAGCCCCTCAAGTTTTTCTCACTAATTCTTGTTCGTGTTTTTAATTTAATTTTTTATTTTTTATTACAGCAAGTTTGAGTACAACGTTTAGCTTGTTGTAGGTGTGCAAGAGGTGGTTCTTTTACACATATACATATGTCTGTTCTTCCTGGGATCCTTTTCCCAAGTTCGTTATGACAGAATGTTGAGTAGTCTTCTCTTGGTACTCCGTAGGTCTTTGGTGATTATATACGTCTACTGTGTTTGTATATGTCTGTTAACCCCAATATCGTAATGAATTCAATCCTCACACCTTTCCTTTGGTGAAACATAAGTTTGTTTAATGAATCTGTGATTGCCCTTCTCCGTGGAAATATCTGCCCTGGTATCAATTTATAGGTAACACCTATAAGTGATATGATATGATATGTGTCTTTCACTTTCTGACTTACTCCAAGTCACGTGATTACATCTAGACTCATCTATGGTGCTGCAAATGGCATTGTGTGCTTTTTTTCCTTGGCTAATATTCTGTCTTAGCGAGGTCCATTTTCTGCAATGTGATTCCCTGAGGGCTGAGGATTAGCTGACCTGTGCAGCCTGACCCTGCCGGCAAGCCCTCCCCAGGTGTGCCTGGTTTGAGGTCAATATAAACAGCACTCCAGGCAGCAATAGCCCCTGCAGCTGTGCCTGACTCCATATTCTTTGCCCCGTCAGCAGTCTCGGGGCTGTGCTGGTTGGAGGGTGTGAGGGTCCACGGCTTTGTGGGTGGCCCGGTGTGAGTGGGGCTCTGCTGGACTTTCTGCAGGAGTTGCCAGGCTGCCACCTGTAAAGAAGAGGATGTGTCACCCATAACTTCCACTGGAGTATCTCTCCGGGCTGAGGTGAGGAAGGAAAAAAAGGAGTGGGGGCCGGGACAGTAGGGGTATCTCAGGCAGGGCAATGGAAAGCTTCCAGAAGAGCGCCCGTGGCCAGGACCATCCTGGCTGACCTGCAGGCACCAAGTTGGCCTGCGTGCTTTCGCTGGTGTGGCTCCACGGCCCTTCCTCTAGGCTTTCAAGACCTTGTACATATTCAGGTGTTTCACCTGGGAAGGGTGGGAACAGTTCAGCAGCAGCTGGCCTGGGGCTCAGCTCACGTTTACTCACAGAGGCCTCGGCACGGTCCCCCAGCTTTGCAATAAGGTCGCTCCTTGCGTGGGCGGGCGGGGCTGCTGGCTCTATGGGAGATGATTCCCCACCTCTGACCAATTTCAAAATTGTTTACCACTGGAGCAAGTGCCTTGGTAGTGTTTTCCTCTGTATAACTGTTAGGTTCAGTTTTTTTTTTCTTTTGTGGTTCAAGTTAGATTTTATTCCTCTTTTATGTATTTATGGATATTAAGCATGGAAATAATTCATTCTTATAAATACATCAGTGTGAATGGAAGAACATTTTTTCTGTTTTATTTTTACATTTTATTTTTAAATTTTTGAAATTTAATTTTATTTATTTTTTTATACAGTAGGTTATTATTAGTTATCTATTTTATGCATAGACATGTATACAGGTCAATCCCAATCTCCCAACTCATCCCACCACCAGCACACCATGGCTTCCCCCACTTTGTGTCCATACGTTTGTTCTCTACCTCTGTGTCTCTATTTCTGCCCTGCAAACCAGTTCATCTGTAGCATTTTTCTAGGTTCCACATATAGGCATTAATATACAATATTTGTTTTTCTCTTTCTGACTTACTTCACTCTCTATGACAGTCTCTAGATCCATCAACTTCTCTACAAATGACCCAGTTTCATTCCTTTTTATGGCTGAGTAATATTCCATTTTATATATGTACCACATCTTTATCCATTCGTCTGTCTGTGGGCATTTAGGTTGCTTCCATTACCTGGCTATTGTAAATAGTGCTGCAATGAACATTGTGGTGAATGTGTCTTTGTGATTTATGGTTTTCTCTGGGTATATGCCCAGAAGTGGGATTGCTGGATCCTATGGTAATTCTCTTTTTAGTTTTTTAAAGGAACCTCCATACTGTTCTCCATAGTGACTGTATCATTTTACATTCCCACCAATAGCAGAAGAGGGTTCCTTTTGTCCACACCCTCCCCAGAATTTGTTGTTTGTAGATTATCTGATGATGCCGATTCTAACAGGTGTGTGGTCTTACCTCATTGTAGTTTTGATTTGCATTTCTCTAATAATTAGTGATGTTGAGCAGCTTTTCATGTGCGTCTTGGCCATCTCTGTGTCTTCTTTGAAGAAACGTCTATTTAGATCTTCTGCCCATTTTTGTATTGGGTTGTTTGTTGTATTAATATTAAGCTGCATGAGCTGTTTATATATATTGGAGATTAAACCTTTGTCCATTGATTCGTTTGTGAAAGTTTTCGCCCATTCTGAGGGTTGCCTTTTTCCATTCCCGTTTTTTTAACAAAGAAAGAAAGAAATCAAAAGAAGCAGAACACTAATGTGCGTGAAATATGCCTCTTGAAACTGTCGTTTTGAAATATGGACGTCTTTTGAATTTTTTGGTCGATATATGACCCCAGGGTTTGTTTTCAGGGCAGGTGTCATTTACAGGCCTGTAATGATTTGGAATATCCACTGACCATTAGCGCTGGGATTAAAGCTGCTGTTGTGTGAAACGGCCACAAGGTGGCAGCAGTTCTCCCTTACCAAATCTGGTTACTAGGGCAGCAGAGCCTCAATGGAAGTCGCGTTCTAGATTGGAATGTAGAACGGAATGTGCCAGGAGAAAGCCCCTCAAGTTTGTCTCACTACTTCTTGTTCGTGTTTTTAATTTATTTTTTTATTTTTTATTACAGCAAGTTTGAGTACAACGTTTAGCTTGTTGTAGGTGTGCAAGAGGTGGTTCTTTTACACATATACATATGTCTGTTCTTCCTGGGATCCTTTTCCCATGTACGTTATGACAGAATGTTGAGTAGTCTTCTCTTGGTACTCCGTAGGTCTTTGGTGATTATATATGTCTACTGTGTTTGTATATGTCTGTTAACCCCAATATCGTAATGAATTCAATCCTCACACCTTTCCTTTGGTGAACCATAAGTTTGTTTAATGAATCTGTGATTGCCCTTCTCTGTGGAAATATCTGCCCTGGTATCAATTTATAGGTAACACCTATAAGTGATATGATATGATATGTGTCTTTCACTTTCTGACTAACTCCAAGTCACGTGATTACCTCTAGACTCATCTACGGTGCTGCAAATGGAATTGTGTGCTTCTTTTCCTTGGCGAATATTCTGTCTTAGCGAGGTCCATTTTCTGCAATGTGATTCCCTGAGGGCTGAGGATTAGCTGACCTGGGCAGCCTGACCCTGCCGGCAAGCCCTCCCCAGGTGTGCCTGGGTTGAGGTCAATATAAACAGCACTCCAGGCAGCAATAGCCCCTGCAGCTGTGCCTGACTCCATATTCTCTGCCCCGTCAGCAGTCTCGGGGCTGTGCTGGTGGGAGGGTGTGAGGGTCCACGGCATTGTGGGTGGCCCGGTGTGAGTGGGGCTCTGCTGGACTTTCTGCAGGATTTGCCAGGCTGCCAACTGTAAAGAAGAGGATGTGTCACCCATAACTTCCACTGGAATATCTCTCTGGGCTGAGGTGAAGAAGGAAAAAAAGGAGTGGGGGCCGGCACAGGAGGGGTATCTCAGGCAGGGCAATGGAAAGCTTCCAGAACAGCGCCCGTGGCCAGGACCATCCTGGCTGACCTTCTGGCACCAAGGTGGCCTGCGTGCTGTCACTGGTGTGGCTCCACGGCCCTTCCTCTAGGATTTCAAGCCCTTGTACATATTCAGGGGTTTCACCTGGGAAGGGTAGGAACAGTTCAGCAGCAGCTGGCCTGGGGCTCAGCTCACGTTTACTCACAGAGGCCTCGGCACGGTCCCCCAGATTTGCAATAAGGACGCTCCTTGCGTGGGAGGGCGGGGCTGCTGGCTCTAGGGGAGATGATTCCCCACCTCTGACCAATTTCAGAATTGTGTACCACTGGAGCAAGTGCCTTGGTAGTGTTTTCCTCTGTATAACTGTTAGGTTCAGTTTTTTTTTTTCTTTTTTAGTTCAAGTTAGATTTTATTCCTCTTTTATGTATTTATGGATATAAGCATGGAAATAATTCATTCTTATAAATACATCAGTGTGAATGGAAGAACATTTTTTCTGTTTTATTTTTACATTTTATTTATAAAATTTTTGAAATTTAATTTTATTTATTTTTTTTATACAGTAGGTTATTATTAGTTATCTATTTTTTGCATAGACATGTATACAGGTCAATCCCAATCTCCCAACTCATCCCACCACCACCACCCCATGGCTTCCCCCACTTTGTGTCCATACGTTTGTTCTCTACCTCTGTGTCTCTATTTCTGCCCTGCAAACCAGTTCATCTGTAGCATTTTTCTAGGTTCCACATATAGGCATTAATATACAATATTTGTTTTTCTCTTTCTGACTTACTTCACTCTGTATGACAGTCTCTAGATCCATCAACTTCTCTACAAATGACCCAGTTTCATTCCTTTTTATGGCTGAGTAATATTCCATTTTATATATGTACCACATCTTTATCCATTCGTCTGTCTGTGGGCATTTAGGTTGCTTCCATTACCTGGCTATTGTAAATAGTGCTGCAATGAACATTGTGGTGAATGTGTCTTTGTGATTTATGGTTTTCTCTGGGTATATGCCCAGAAGTGGGATTGCTGGATCCTATGGTAATTCTCTTTTTAGTTTTTTAAAGGAACCTCCATACTGTTCTCCATAGTGACTGTATCAATTTACATTCCCACCAATAGCAGAAGGGGGTTCCTTTTGTCCACACCCTCCCCAGAATTTGTTGTTTGTAGATTATCTGATGATGCCGATTCTAACAGGTGTGAGGTCTTACCTCATTGTAGTTTTGATTTGCATTTCTCTAATAATTAGTGATGTTGAGCAGCTTTTCATGTGCGTCTTGGCCATCTCCCTGTCTTCTTTGAAGAAACGTCTATTTAGATCTTCTGCCCATTTTTGTATTGGGTTGTTTGTTTTATTGATATTAAGCTGCATGAGCAGTTTATATATATTGGAGATTAAACCTTTGTCCATTGATTCGTTTGTGAAAGTTTTCGCCCATTCTGAGGGTTGCCTTTTTCCATTCCCGTTTTTTTAACAAAGAAAGAAAGAAATCAAAAGAAGCAGAACACTAATGTGCGTGAAATATGCCTCTTGAAACTGTCGTTTTGAAATATGGACGTCTTTTGAATTTCTTGGTCTATATATGACCCCTGGATTTGTTTTCAGGGCAGGTGTCATTTACAGGCCTGTAATGATTTGGAATATACACTGACCATTAGCGCTGGGATTAAAGCTGCTGTTGTGTGAAACGGCCACAAGGTGGCAGCAGTTCTCCCTTACCAAATCTGGTTACCAGGGCAGCAGAACCTCAATGGAAGTCGCGTTCTAGATTGGAATGTAGAACGGAATGTACCAGGAGAAAGCCCCTCAAGTTTATCTCACTGATTCTTGTTCGTGATTTTAATTTAATTTTTTATTTTTTATTACAGCAAGTTTGAGTACAACGTTTAGCTTGTTGTAGGTGTGCAAGAGGTGGTTCTTTTACACATATACATATGTCTGTTCTTCCTGGGATCCTTTTCCCATGTTCGTTATGACAGAATGTTGAGTAGTCTTCTCTTGGTACTCCGTAGGTCTTTGGTGATTATATATGTCTACTGTGTTTGTATATGTCTGTTAACCCCAATATCATAATGAATTCAATCCTCACACCTTTCCTGTGGTGAACCATAAGTTTGTTTAATGAACCTGTGATTGCCCTTCTCCGTGGATTAATCTGCCTTGGTATCAATTTATAGGTAACACGTATAAGTGATATGATATGATATGTGTCTTTCACTTTCTGACTTACTCCAAGTCACGTGATTACCTCTAGACTCATCTACGGTGCTGCAAATGGCATTGTGTGCTTTTTTTCCTTGGCTAATATTCTGTCTTAGCGAGGTCCATTTTCTGCAATGTGATTCCCTGTGGGCTGCGGATTAGCTGACCTGGGCAGCCTGACCGTGTCGGCAAGCCCTCCCCAGGTGTGCCTGGTTTGAGGTCAATATAAACAGCACTCCAGGCAGCAATAGCCCCTGCAGCTGTGCCTGACTCCATATTCTCTGCCCTGTCAGCAGTCTCGGGGCTGTGCTGGTGGGAGGGTGTGAGGGTCCACGGCTTTGTGGGTGGCCCGGTGTGAGTGGGGCTCTGCTGGACTTTCTGCAGGATTTGCCAGGCTGCCACCTGTAAAGAAGAGGATGTGTCACCCATAACTTCCACTGGAGTATCTCTCAGGGCTGCGGTGAGGAAGGAAAAAAAGGAGTGGGGGCCGGGACAGGAGGGGTATCTCAGGCAGGGCAATGGAAAGCTTCCAGAAGAGCGCCCCTGGCCAGGACCATCCTGGCTGACCTGCAGGCACCAAGTTGGCCTGCGTGCTGTCGCTGGTGTGGCTCCACGGCCCTTCCTCTAGGCTTTCAAGCCCTTGTACATATTCAGGTGTTTCACCTGGGAAGGGTGGGAACAGTTCAGCAGCAGCTGGCCTGTGGCTCAGCTCACGTTTACTCACAGAGGCCTCGGCACGGTCCCCCAGCTTTGCAATAAGGACGCTCTTTGCGTGGGCGGGTGGGGATGCTGGCTGTATGGGAGATGATTCCCCACCTCTGACCAATTTCAGAATTGTTTACCACTGGAGCAAGTGCCTTGGTAGTGTTTTCCTCTGTATAACTGTTAGGTTCAGTTTTTTTTTTTCTTTTATGGTTCAAGTTAGATTTTATTCCTCTTTTATGTATTTATAGATATAAGCATGGAAATAATTCATTCTTATAAATACATCAGTGTGAATGGAAGAACTTTTTTTCTGTTTTATTTTTACATTTTATTTTTAAAAATTTTGAAATTTAATTTTATTTATTTTTTTATACACTAGGTTATTATTAGTTATCTATTTTATGCATAGACATGTATACAGGTCAATCCAAATCTCCCAACTCATCCCACCACCACCACACCATGGCTTCCCCCACCTTGTGTCCATACGTTTGTTCTCTACCCCTGTGTCTCTATTTCTGCCCTGCAAACCAGTTCATCTGTAGCATTTTTCTAGGTTCCACATATAGGCATTAATATACAATATTTGTTTTTCTCTTTCTGACTTACTTCACTCTGTATGACAGTCTCTAGATCCATCAACTTCTCTACAAATGACCCAGTTTCATTCCTTTTTATGGCTGAGTAATATTCCATTTTATATATGAACCACATCTTTATCCATTCGTCTGTCTGTGGGCATTTAGGTTGCTTCCATTACCTGGCTATTGTAAATAGTGCTGCAATGAACATTGTGGTGAATGCGTCTCTGTGATTTATGGTTTTCTCTCGGTATATGCCCAGAAGTGGGATTGCTGGATCCTATGGTAATTCTCTTTTTAGTTCTTTAAAGGAACCTCCATACTGTTCTCCATAGTGACTGTATCCATTTACATTCCCACCAATAGCGGAAGGGGGTTCCTTTTGTCCACACCCTCCCCAGAATTTGTTGTTTGTAGATTATCTGATGATGCCGATTCTAACAGGTGTGAGGTCTTACCTCATTGTAGTTTTGATTTGCATTTCTCTAATAATTATTGATGTTGAGCAGCTTTTCATGTGCGTCTTGGCCATCTCTGTGTCTTCTTTGAAGAAACGTCTATTTAGATCTTCTGCCCATTTTTGTATTGGGTTGTGTGTTGTATTAATATTAAGCTGCATGAGCTGTTTATATATATTGGAGATTAAACCTTTGTCCATTGTTTCGTTTGTGAATGTTTTCGCCCATTCTGAGGGTTGCCTTTTTCCATTCCCGTTTTTTTAACAAAGAAAGAAAGAAATCAAAAGAAGCAGAACACTAATGTGCATGAAATATGCCTCTTGAAACTGTCGTTTTGAAATATAGACGTCTTTTGAATTTTTTGGTCGATATATGACCCCTGGATTTGTTTTCGGGACAGGTGTCATTTACAGGCCTGTAATGATTTGGAATATCCACTGACCATTAGCGCTGGGATTAAAGCTGCTGTTGTGTGAAACGGCCACAAGGTGGCAGCAGTTCTCCCTTACCAAATCTGGTTACTAGGGCAGCAGAGCCTCAATGGAAGTCGCGTTCTAGATTGGAATGTAGAACGGAATGTACCAGGAGAAAGCCGCTCAAGTTTTTCTCACTAATTCTTGTTCGTGTTTTTAATTTAATTTTTTATTTTTTATTACAGCCAGTTTGAGTACAACGTTTAGCTTGTTGTAGGTGTGCAAGAGGTGGTTTTTTTACACATATACATATGTCTGTTCTTCCTGGGATCCTTTTCCCATGTTCGTTATGACAGAATGTTGAGTAGTCTTCTCTTGGTACTCCGTAGGTCTTTGGTGATTATATATGTCTACTGTGTTTGTATATGTCTGTTAACCCCAATATCATAATGAATTCAATCCTCACACCTTTCCTTTGGTGAACCATAAGTTTGTTTAATGAATCTTTGATTGCCCTTCTCCGTGGAAAAATCTGCCCTGGTATCAATTTATAGGTAACACGTATAAGTGATATGATATGATATGTGTCTTTCACTTTCTGACTTACTCCAAGTCACGTGATTACCTCTAGACTCATCTACGGTGCTGCAAATGGCATTGTGTGCTTTTTTCCTTGGCTAATATTCTGTCTTAGCGAGGTCTATTTTCTGCAATGTGATTCCCTGAGGGCTGAGGATTAGCTGACCTGGGCAGCCTGACCGTGTCGGCAAGCCCTCCCCAGGTGTGCCTGGTTTGAGGTCAATATAAACAGCACTCCAGGCAGCAATAGCCCCTGCCGCTGTGCCTGACTCCATATTCTCTGCCCCGTCAGCAGTCTCGGGGCTGTGCTGGTGGGAGGGTGTGAGGGTCCACAGCTTTGTGGGTGGCCCGGTGTGAGTGGGGCTCTGCTGGACTTTCTGCAGGAGTTGCCAGGCTGCCACCTGTAAAGAAGAGGATGTGTCACCCATAACTTCCACTGGAGTATCTCTCCGGGATGAGGTGAGGAAGGAAAAAAAGGAGTGGGGGCCGGGACAGGAGGGGTATCTCAGGCAGGGCAATGGAAAGCTTCCAGAAGAGCGCCCCTGGCCAGGACCATCCTGGCTGACCTGCAGGCACCAAGTTGGCCTGCGTGCTTTCGCTGGTGTGGCTCCACGGCCCTTCCTCTAGGCTTTCAAGCCCTTGTACATATTCAGGTGTTTCACCTGGGAAGGGTGGGAACAGTTCAGCAGCAGCTGGCCTGTGGCTCAGCTCACGTTTACTCACAGAGGCCTCGGCACGGTCCCCCAGCTTTGCAATAAGGACGCTCTTTGCGTGGGCGGGTGGGGCTGCTGGCTGTATGGGGGATGATTCCCCACCTCTGACCAATTTCAGAATTGTTTACCACTGGAGCAAGTAGCTTGGTAGTGTTTTCCTCTGTATAACTGTTAGGTTCAGTTTTTTTTTTTTCTTTTTTGGTTCAAGTTAGATTTTATTCCTCTTTTATGTATTTATAGATATAAACATGGAAATAATTCATTCTTATAAGTACATCAGTGTGAATGGAAGAAGTTTTTTTCTGTTTTATTTTTACATTTTATTTTTAAAAATTCTGAAATTTAATTTTATTTATTTTTTTATACACTAGGTTATTATTAGTTATCTATTTTATGCATAGACATGTATACAGGTCAATCCCAATCTCCCAACTCATCCCACCACCACCACCCCATGGCTTCCCCCACTTTGTGTCCATACGTTTGTTCTCTACCTCTGTGTCTCTATTTCTGCCCTGCAAACCAGTTCATCTGTAGCATTTTTCTAGGTTCCACATATAGGCATTAATATACAATATTTGTTTTTCTCTTTCTGACTTACTTCACTCTGTATGACAGTGTCTAGATCCATCAACTTCTCTACAAATGACTCAGTTTCATTCCTTTTTATGGCTGAGTAATATTCCATTTTATATATGTACCACATCTTTATCCATTCGTCTGTCTGTGGGCATTTAGGTTGCTTCCATTACCTGGCTATTGTAAATAGTGCTGCAATGAACATTGTGGTGAATGTGTCTCTGTGATTTATGGTTTTCTTTGGGTATATGCCCAGAAGTGGGATTGCTGGATCCTATGGTAATTCTCTTTTTAGTTTTTTAAAGGAACCTCCATACTGTTCTCCATAGTGACTGTATCCATTTACATTCCCACCAATAGCGGAAGGGGGTTCCTTTTGTCCACACCCTCCCCAGAATTTGTTGTTTGTAGATTATCTGATGATGCCGATTCTAACAGGTGTGAGGTCTTACCTCATTGTAGTTTTGATTTGCATTTCTCTAATAATTAGTGATGTTGAGCAGCTTTTCATGTGCGTCTTGGCCATCTCTGTGTCTTCTTTGAAGAAACGTCTATTTAGATCTTCTGCCCATTTTTGTATTGGGTTGTTTGTTTTATTAATATTAAGCTGCATGAGCTGTTTATATATATTGGAGATTAAACCTTTGTCCATTGATTCGTTTGTGAAAGTTTTCGCCCATTCTGAGGGTTGCCTTTTTCCATTCCCGTTTTTTTAAAAAAGAAAGAAAGAAATCAAAAGAAGCAGAACACTAATGTGCGTGAAATATGCCTCTTGAAACTGTCGTTTTGAAATATGGACGTCTTTTGAATTTTTTGGTCGATATATGACCCCAGGATTTGTTTTCGGGACAGGTGTCATTTATAGGCCTGTAATGATTTGGAATATCCACTGACCATTAGCGCTGGGATTAAACCTGCAGTTGTGTGAAACGGCCAAAAGGTGGCAGCAGTTCTCCCTTACCAAATCTGGTTTTCTAGGGCAGCAGAGCCTCAATGGAAGTCGAGTTCTAGATTGGAATGTAGAACGGAATGTACGAGGAGAAAGCCCCTCAAGTTTTTCTCACTAATTCTTGTTCGTGTTTTTAATTTAATTTTTTATTTTTTATTACAGCCAGTTAGAGTACAACGTTTAGCTTGCTGTAGGTGTGCAAGAGGTGGTTCTTTTACACATATACATATGTCTGTTCTTCCTGGGATCCTTTTCCCATGTTCGTTATGACAGAATGTTGAGTAGTCTTCTCTTGGTACTCCGTAGGTCTTTGGTGATTATATACGTCTACTGTGTTTGTATATGTCTGTTAACCCCAATATCATAATGAATTCAATCCTCACACCTTTCCTTTGGTGAACCATAAGTTTGTTTAATGAATCTTTGATTGCCCTTCTCCGTGGAAAAATATGCCTTGGTATCAATTTATAGGTAACACGTATAAGTGATATGATATGATATGTGTCTTTCACTTTCTGACTTACTCCAAGTCACGTGATTACCTCTAGACTCATCTACGGTGCTGCAAATGGCATTGTGTGCTTTTTTTCCTTGGCTAATATTCTGTCTTAGCGAGGTCCATTTTCTGCAATGTGATTCCCTGTGAGCTGCGGATTAGCTGACCTGGGCAGCCTGACCGTGTCGGCAAGCCCTCCCCAGGTGTGCCTGGTTTGAGGTCAATATAAACAGCACTCCAGGCAGCAATAGCCCCTGCAGCTGTGCCTGACTCCATATTCTCTGCCCTGTCAGCAGTCTCGGGGCTGTGCTGGTGGGAGGATGTGAGGGTCCTCGGCTTTGTGGGTGGCCCGGTGTGAGTGGGGCTCCGCTGGACTTTCTGCAGGATTTGCCAGGCTGCCACCTGTAAAGAAGAGGATGTGTCACCCATAACTTCCACTGGAGTATCTCTCCCGGCTGAGGTGAGGAAGGAAAAAAAGGAGTGGGGGCCGGGACAGGAGGGGTATCTCAGGCAGGGCAATGGAAAGCTTCCAGAAGAGCGCCCCTGGCCAGGACCATCCTGGCTGACCTGCAGGCACCAAGTTGGCCTGCGTGCTTTCGCTTGTGTGGCTCCACGGCCCTTCCTCTAGGCTTTCAAGCCCTTGTACATATTCAGGTGTTTCACCTGGGAAGGGTGGGAACAGTTCAGCAGCAGCTGGCCTGTGGCTCAGCTCACGTTTACTCACAGAGGCCTCGGCACGGTCCCCCAGCTTTGCAATAAGGACGCTCTTTGCGTGGGCGGGTTGGGCTGCTGGCTGTATGGGAGATGATTCCCCACCTCTGACCAATTTCAGAATTGTTTACCACTGGAGCAAGTGCCTTGGTAGTGTTTTCCTCTGTATGACTGTTAGGTTCAGTTTTTTTTTTTTCTTTTTTGGTTCAAGTTAGATTTTATTCCTCTTTTATGTATTTATAGATATAAGCATGGAAATAATTCATTCTTATAAATACATCAGTATGAATGGAAGAACATTTTTTCTGTTTTATTTTTACATTTTATTTTTAAAAATTTTGAAATTTAATTTTATTTATTTTTTTGTACACTAGGTTATTATTAGTTATCTATTTTATGCATACACATGTATACAGGTCAATCCCAATCTCCCAACTCATCCCACCACCACCACACCATGGCTTCCCCCACCTTGTATCCATACGTTTGTTCTCTACCTCTGTGTCTCTATTTCTGCCCTGCAAACCAGTTCATCTGTAGCATTTTTCTAGGTTCCACATATAGGCATTAATATACAATATTTATTTTTCTCTTTCTGACTTACTTCACTCTGTATGACAGTCTCTAGATCCATCAACTTCTCTACAAATGACTCAGTTTCATTCCTTTTTATGGCTGAGTAATATTCCATTTTATATATGTACCACATCTTTATCCATTCGTCTGTCTGTGGGCATTTAGGTTGCTTCCATTACCTGGCTATTGTAAATAGTGCTGCAATGAACATTGTGGTGAATGTGTCTCTGTGATTTATGGTTTTCTCTCGGTATATGCCCAGAAGTGGGATTGCTGGATCCTTTGGTAATTCTCTTTTTAGTTTTTTAAAGGAACCTCCATACTGTTCTCCATAGTGACTGTATCCATTTACATTCCCACCAATAGCGGAAGAGGGTTCCTTTTGTCCACACCCTCCCCAGAATTTGTTGTTTGTAGATTATCTGATGATGCCGATTCTAACAGGTGTGAGGTCTTACCTCATTGTAGTTTTGATTTGCATTTCTCTAATAATTAGTGATGTTGAGCAGCTTTTCATGTGCGTCTTGGCCATCTCTGTGTCTTCTTTGAAGAAACGTCTATTTAGATCTTCTGGCCATTTTTGTATTGGGTTGTTTGTTGTATTAATATTAAGCTGCATGAGCTGTTTATATATATTGGAGATTAAACCTTTGTCCATTGATTCGTTTGTGAAAGTTTTCGCCCATTCTGAGGGTTGCCTTTTTCCATTCCCGTTTTTTTAACAAAGAAAGAAAGAAATCAAAAGAAGCAGAACACTAATGTGCGTGAAATATGCCTCTTGAAACTGTCGTTTTGAAATATGGACGTCTTTTGAATTTTTTGGTCGATATATGACCCCAGGGTTTGTTTTCAGGGCAGGTGTCATTTACAGGCCTGTAATGATTTGGAATATCCACTGACCATTAGCGCTGGGATTAAAGCTGCTGTTGTGTGAAACGGCCACAAGGTGGCAGCAGTTCTCCCTTACCAAATCTGGTTACTAGGGAAGCAGAACCTCAATGGAAGTCGCGTTCTAGATTGGAATGTAGAACGGAATGTACCAGGAGAAAGCCCCTCAAGTTTGTCTCACTAATTCTTGTTCGTGTTTTTAATTTAAATTTTTATTTTTTTTTACAGCAAGTTTGAGTACAACGTTTAGCTTGTTGTAGGTGTGCAAGAGGTGGTTCTTTTACACATATACATATGTCTGTTCTTCCTGGGATCCTTTTCCCATGTTCGTTATGACAGAATGTTGAGTAGTCTTCTCTTGGTACTCCGTAGGTCTTTGGTGATTATATACGTCTACTGTGTTTGTATATGTCTGTTAACCCCAATATCATAATGAATTCAATCCTCACACCTTTCCTTTGGTGAACCATAAGTTTGTTAATGAATCTGTGATTGCCCTTCTCCATGGAAATATCTGCCCTGGTATCAATTTATAGGTAACACCTATAAGTGATATGATATGATATGTGTCTTTCACTTTCTGACTTACTCCAAGTCACGTGATTACCTCTAGACTCATCTACGGTGCTGCAAATGGCATTGTGTGCTTTTTTTCCTTGGCTAATATCCTGTCTTAGCGAGGTCCATTTTCTGCAGTGTGATTCCCTGAGGGCTGAGGATTAGCTGACCTGGGCAGCCTGACCCTGCCGGCAAGCCCTCCCCAGGTGTGCCTGGGTTGAGGTCAATATAAACAGCACTCCAGGCAGCAATAGCCCCTGCAGCTGTGCCTGACTCCATATTCTCTGCCCCATCAGCACTCTCGGGGCTGTGCTGGTGGGAGGGTGTGAGGGTCCAAGGCTTTGTGGTTGGCCCGGTGTGAGTGGGGCTCTGCTGGACTTTCTGCAGGAGTTGCCAGGCTGCCACCTGTAAAGAAGAGGATGTGTCACCCATAACTTCCACTGGAATATCTCTCCGGGCTGAGGTGAGGAAGGAAAAAAAGGACTGGGGGCCGGGACAGGAGGGGTATCTCAGGCAGGGCAATGGAAAGCTTCCAGAAGAGCGCCCGTGGCCAGGACGATCCTGGCTGACCTGCAGGCACCAAGGTGGCCTGCGTGCTGTCGCTGGTGTGGCTCCACGGCCCTTCCTCTAGGCTTTCAAGCCCTTGTACATATTCAGGTGTTTCACCTGGGAAGGGTGGGAACAGTTCAGCAGCAGCTGGCCTGGGGCTCAGCTCACGTTTACTCACAGAGGCCTCGGCATGGTCTCCCAGCTTTGCAATAAGGACGCTCCTTGCGTGGGCGGGCGGGGCTGCTGGCTCTATGGGAGATGATTCCCCACCTCTGACCAATTTCAGAATTGTGTACCACTGGAGCAAGTGCCTTGGTAGTGTTTTCCTCTGTATAAGTGTTAGGTTCAGTTTTTTTTTTCTTTTTTGGTTCAAGTTAGATTTTATTCCTCTTTTATGTATTTATGGATATAAGCATGGAAATAATTCATTCTTATAAATACATCAGTGTGAATGGAAGAACATTTTTTCTGTTTTATTTTTACATTTTATTTTTAAATTTTTGAAATTTAATTTTATTTATTTATTTTTTATACAGTAGGTTATTATTAGTTATCTATTTCGTGCATAGACATGTATACAGGTCAATCCCAATCTCCCAACTCATCCCACCACCACCACCCCATGGCTTCCCCCACTTTGTGTCCATACGTTTGTTCTCTACCTCTGTGTCTCTATTTCTGCCCTGCAAACCAGTTCATCTGTAGCATTTTTCTAGGTTCCACATATAGGCATTAATATACAATATTTGTTTTCTCTTTCTGACATACTTCACTCTGTATGACAGTCTCTAGATCCATCAACTTCTCTACAAATGACTCAGTTTCATTCCTTTTTATGGCTGAGTAATATTCCATTTTATATATGTACCACATCTTTATCCATTCGTCTGTCTGTGGGCATTTAGGTTGCTTCCATTACCTGGCTATTGTAAATAGTGCTGCAATGAATATTGTGGTGAATGTGTTTCTGTGATTTATGGTTTTCTCTGGGTATATGCCCAGAAGTGGGATTGCTGGATCCTATGGTAATTCTCTTTTTAGTTTTTTAAAGGAACCTCCATACTGTTCTCCATAGTGACTGTATCAATTTACATTCCCACCAATAGCGGAAGAGGGTTCCTTTTGTCCACACCCTCCCCAGAATTTGTTGTTTGTAGATTATCTGATGATGCCGATTCTAACAGGTGTGAGGTCTTACCTCATTGTAGTTTTGATTTGCATTTCTCTAATAATTAGTGATGTTGAGCAGCTTTTCATGTGCGTCTTGGCCATCTCTGTGTCTTCTTTGAAGAAACGTATATTTAGATCTTCTGCACATTTTTGTATTTGGTTGTTTGTTGTATTAATATTAAGCTGCATGAGCTGTTTATATATATTGGAGATTAAACCTTTGTCCATTGATTCATTTGTGAAAGTTTTCGCCCATTCTGAGGGTTGCCTTTTTCCATTCCCGTTTTTTTAACAAAGAAAGAAAGAAATCAAAAGAAGCAGAAAACTAATGTGCGTGAAATATGCCTCTTGAAACTGTCGTTTTGAAATATGGACGTCTTTTGAATTTTTTGGTCGATATATGACCCCAGGATTTGTTTTCAGGGCAGGTGTCATTTACAGGCCTGTAATGATTTGGAATATCCACTGACCATTAGCGCTGGGATTAAAGCTGCTGTTGTGTGAAATGGCCACAAGGTGGCAGCAGTTCTCCCTTACCAAATCTGGTTACTAGGGCAGCAGAGCCTCAATGGAAGTCGCGTTCTAGATTGGAATGTAGAACGGAATGTGCCAGGAGAAAGCCCCTCAAGTTTTTCTCACTAATTCTTGTTCGTGTTTTAAATTTAATTTTTTATTTTTTATTACAGCAAGTTTGAGTACAACGTTTAGCTTGTTGTAGGTTTGCAAGAGGTGGTTCTTTTACACATATACATATGTCTGTTCTTCCTGGGATCCTTTTCCCATGTACGTTATGACAGAATGTTGAGTAGTCTTCTCTTGGTACTCCGTAGGTCTTTGGTGATTATATATGTCTACTGTGTTTGTATATGTCTGTTAACCCCAATATCGTAATGAATTCAATCCTCACACCTTTCCTTGGGGGAACCATAAGTTTTTTTAATGAATCTTTGATTGCCCTTCTCCGTGGAAATATCTGCCCTGGTATCAATTTATAGGTAACACCTATAAGTGATATGATATGATATGTGTCTTTCACTTTCTGACTTACTCCAAGTCACGTGATTACCTCTAGACTCATCTACGGTGCTGCAAATGGCATTGTGTGCTTTTTTTCCTTGGCTAATATTCTGTCTTAGCGAGGTCCATTTTCTGCAATGTGATTCCCTGAGGACTGAGGATTAGCTGACCTGGGCAGCCTGACCCTGCCGGCAAGCCCTCCACATGTGTGCCTGGGTTGATGTCAATATAAACAGCACTCCAGGCAGCAATAGCCCCTGCAGCTGTGCCTGACTCCATATTCTCTGCCCCGTCAGCAGTCTCGTGGCTGTGCTGGTTGGAGGGTGTGAGGGTCCACGGCTTTGTGGGTGGCCCGGTGTGAGTGGGGCTCTGCTGAACTTTCTGCAGGAGTTGCCAGGCTCCCACCTGTAAAGAAGAGGATGTGTCACCCATAACTTCCACTGGAATATCTCTCCGGGCTGAGGTGAGGAAGGAAAAAAAGGAGTGGGGGCCGGGACAGGAGGGCTATCTCAGGCAGGGCAATGGAAAGCTTCCAGAAGAGCGCCCGTGGCAAGGACCATCCTGGCTGACCTGCAGGCACCAAGGTGGCGTGTGTGCTTTCGCTGGTGTGGCTCCACGGCCCTTCCTCTAGGCTTTCAAGCCCTTGTAGATATTCAGGTGTTTCACCTGGGAAGGGTGGGAACAGTTCAGCAGCAGCTGGCCTGGGGCTCAGCTCACGTATACTCACAGAGGCCTCTGCACGGTCCCCCAGCTTTGCAATAAGGACGCTCCTTGCGTGGGCGGGCGGGGCTGCTGGCTCTATGGGAGATGATTCCCCACCTCTGACCAATTTCAGAATTGTTTACCACTGGAGCAAGTGCCTTGGTAGTGTTTTCCTCTGTATAACTGTTAGGTTCAGTTTTTTTTTTTCTTTTTTGATTCAAGTTAGATTTCATTCCTCTTTTATGTATTTATGGATATAAGCATGGAAATAATTCATTCTTATAAATACATCAGTGTGAATGGAAGAACTTTTTTTCTGTATTATTTTTACATTTTAATTTTAAAAATTTTGAAATTTAATTTTATTTATTTTTTTATACACTAGGTTATTATTAGTTATCTATTTTATGCATATACATGTATACAGGTCAGTCCCAATCTCCCAACTCATCCCAACACCACCACCCCATGGCTTCCCCCACTTTGTGTCCATACGTTTGTTCTCTACCTCTGTGTCTCTATTTCTGCCCTGCAAACCAGTTCATCTGTAGCATTTTTCTAGGTTCCACATATAGGCATTAATATACAATATTTGTTTTTCTCTTTCTGACTTACTTCACTCTGTATGACAGTCTCTAGATCCATCAACTTCTCTACAAATGACTCAGTTTCATTTCTTTTTACGGCTGAGTAATATTCCATTTTATATATGTACCACATCTTTATCCATTCGTCTGTCTGGGGGCATTTAGGTTGCTTCCATTACCTGGCTATTGTAAATAGTGCTGCAATGAACATTGTGGTGAATGTGTCTCTGTGATTTATGGTTTTCTCTGGGTATATGCCCAGAAGTGGGATTGCTGGATCCTATGGTAATTCTCTTTTAGTTTTTTAAAGGAACCTCCATACTGTTCTCCATAGTGACTGTATCAATTTACATTCCCACCAATAGCGGAAGAGGGTTCCTTTTGTCCACACCCTCCCCAGAATTTGTTGTTTGTAGATTATCTGATGATGCCGATTCTAACAGGTGTGAGGTCTTACCTCATTGTAGTTTTGATTTGCATTTCTCTAATAATTAGTGATGTTGAGCAGCTTTTCATGTGCGTCTTGGCCATCTCTGTGTCTTCTTTGAAGAAACGTCTATTTAGATCTTCTGCCCATTTTTGTATTGGGTTGTTTGTTGTATTAATATTAAGCTGCATGAGCTGTATATATATATTGGAGATTAAACCTTTGTCCATTGATTCGTTTGTGAACGTTTTCACCCCTTCTGAGGGTTACCTTTTTCCATTCCCGTTTTTTTAACAAAGAAAGAAAGAAAGCAAAAGAAGCAGAACACTAATGTGCGTGAAATATGCCTCTTGAAGCTGTCGTTTTGAAATATGGACGTCTTTTGAATTTTTTGGTCGATATATGACCCCAGGATTTGTTTTCAGGGCAGGTGTCATTTACAGGTCTGTAATGATTTGGAATATCCACTGACCATTAGCGCTGGGATTAAAGCTGCTGTTTTGTGAAACGGCCACAAGGTGGCAGCAGTTCTCCCTTACCAAATCTGGTTACTAGGGCAGCAGAGCCTCAATGGAAGTCACGTTCTAGATTGGAATTTAGAACGGAATGTGCCAGGAGAAAGCCCCTCAAGTTTGTCTCACTACTTCTTGTTCGTGTTTTTAATTTAATTTTTTTATTTTTATTACAGCAAGTTTGAGTACAACGTTTAGTTTGTTGTAGGTGTGCAAGAGGTGGTTCTTTTACACATATACATATGTCTGTTCTTCCTGGGATCCTTTTCCCATGTACGTTATGACAGAATGTTGAGTAGTCTTCTCTTGGTACTCCGTAGGTCTTTGGTGATTATATATGTCTACTGTGTTTGTATATGTCTGTTAACCCCAATATCGTAATGAATTCAATCCTCACACCTTTCCTTTGGTGAACCATAAGTTTGTTTAATGAATCTGTGATTGCCCTTCTCCGTGGAAATATCTGCCCTGGTATCAATTTATAGGTAACACCTATAAGTGATATGATATGATATGTGTCTTTCACTTTCTGACTTACTCCAAGTCACGTGATTACCTCTAGACTCATCTACGGTGCTGCAAATGGCATTGTGTGCTTCTTTTCCTTGGCGAATATTCTGTCTTAGCGAGGTCCATTTTCTGCAATGTGATTCCCCGAGGGCTGAGGATTAGCTGACCTGGGCAGCCTGACCCTGCCGGCAAGCCCTCCCCAGGTGTGCCTGGGTTGAGGTCAATATAAACAGCACTCCAGGCAGCAATAGCCCCTGCAGCTGTGCCTGACTCCATATTCTCTGCCCCGTCAGCAGTCTCGGGGCTGTGCTGGTGGGAGGGTGTGAGGGTCCACGGCTTTGTGGGTGGCCCGGTGTGAGTGGGGCTCTGCTGGACTTTCTGCAGAAGTTGCCAGGCTCCCACCTGTAAAGAAGAGGATGTGTCACCCATAACTTCCACTGGAATATCTCTCCGGGCTGAGGTGAGGAAGGAAAAAAAGGAGTGGGGGCCGGGACAGGAGGGGTATCTCAGGCAGGGCAATGGAAAGCTTCCAGAAGAGCGCCCGTGGCCAGGACCATCCTGGCTGACCTGCAGGCACCAAGGTGGCCTGCGTGCTGTCGCTGGTGTGGCTCCACGGCCCTTCCTCTAGGCTTTCAAGCCCTTGTACATATTCAGGTGTTTCACCTGGGAAGGGTGGGAACAGTTCAGCAGCAGCTGGCCTGGGGCTCAGCTCACGTTTACTCACAGAGGCCTCGGCACGGTCCCCCAGCTTTGCAATAAGGACGCTCCTTGCGTGGGCGGGCGGGGCTGCTGGCTCTATGGGAGATGATTCCCCACCTCTGACCAATTTCAGAATTGTGTACCACTGGAGCAAGTGCCTTGGTAGTGTTTTCCTCTGTATAAGTGTTAGGTTCAGTTTTTTTTTTTCTTTTTTGGTTCAAGTTAGATTTTATTCCTCTTTCATGTATTTATGGATATAAGCATGGAAATAATTCATTCTTATAAATACATCAGTGTGAATGGAAGAACATTTTTTCTGTTTTATTTTTACATTTTATTTTTAAATTTTTGTAATTTAATTTTATTTATTTATTTTTTATACAGTAGGTTATTATTAGTTATCTATTTCATGCATAGACATGTATACAGGTCAATCCCAATCTCCCAACTCATCCCACCACCACCACCCCATGGCTTCCCCCACTTTGTGTCGATACGTTTGTTCTCTACCTCTGTGTCTCTATTTCTGCCCTGCAAACCAGTTCATCTGTAGCATTTTTCTAGGTTCCACATATAGGCATTAATATACAATATTTGTTTTTCTCTTTCTGACTTACTTCACTCTGTATGACAGTCTCTAGATCCATCAACTTCTCTACAAATGACCCAGTTTCATTCCTTTTTATGGCTGAGTAATATTCCATTTTATATATGTACCACATCTTTATCCATTCGTCTGTCTGTGGGCATTTAGGTTGCTTCCTTTACCTGGCTATTGTAAATAGTGCTGCAATGAACATTGTGGTGAATGTGTCTTTGTGATTTATGGTTTTCTCTGGGTATATGCCCAGAAGTGGCATTGCTGGATCCTATGGTAATTCTCTTTTTAGTTTTTTAAAGGAACCTCCATACTGTTCTCCATAGTGACTGTATCAATTTACATTCCCACCAATAGCGGAAGAGGGTTCCTTTTGTCCACACCCTCCCCAGAATTTGTTGTTTGTAGATTATCTGATGATGCCGATTCTAACAGGTGTGAGGTGTTACCTCATTGTAGTTTTGATTTGCATTTCTCTAATAATTAGTGATGTTGAGCAGCTTTTCATGTGCGTCTTGGCCATCTCCCTGTCTTCTTTGAAGAAACGTCTATTTAGATCTTCTGCCCATTTTTGTATTGGGTTGTTTGTTTTATTGATATTAAGCTGCATGAGCAGTTTATATATATTGGAGATTAAACCTTTGTCCATTGATTCGTTTGTGAAAGTTTTCGCCCATTCTGAGGGTTGCCTTTTTCCATTCCCGTTTTTTTAACAAAGAAAGAAAGAAATCAAAAGAAGCAGAACACTAATGTGCGTGAAATATGCCTCTTGAAACTGTCGTTTTGAAATATGGACGTCTTTTGAATTTCTTGGTCGATATATGACCCCAGGATTTGTTTTCAGGGCAGGTGTCATTTACAGGCCTGTAATGATTTGGAATATACACTGACCATTAGCGCTGGGATTAAAGCTGCTGTTGTGTGAAACGGCCACAAGGTGGCAGCAGTTCTCCCTTACCAAATCTGGTTACTAGGGCAGCAGAGCCTCATTGGAAGTCGCGTTCTAGATTGGAATGTAGAACGGAATGTACCAGGAGAAAGCCCCTCAAGTTTATCTCACTGATTCTTGTTCGTGTTTTTAATTTAATTTTTTATTTTTTATTACAGCAAGTTTGAGTACAACGTTTAGCTTGTTGTAGGTGTGCAAGAGGTGGTTCTTTTACACGTATACATATGTCTGTTCTTCCTGGGATCCTTTTCCCATGTTCGTTATGACAGAATGTTGAGTAGTCTTCTCTTGGTACTCCGTAGGTCTTTGGTGATTATATATGTCTACTGTGTTTGTATATGTCTGTTAACCCCAATATCATAAAGAATTCAATCCTCACACCTTTCCTGTGGTGAACCATAAGTTTGTTTAATGAATCTGTGATTGCCCTTCTCCATGGAAATATCTGCCCTGGTATCAATTTATAGGTAACACCTATAAGTGATATGATATGATATGTGTCTTTCACTTTCTGACTTACTCCAAGTCACGTGATTACCTCTAGACTCATCTACGGTGCTGCAAATGGCATTGTGTGCTTTTTTTCCTTGGCGAATATTCTGTCTTAGCGAGGTCCATTTTCTGCAATGTGATTCCCGGAGGGCTGAGGATTAGCTGACCTGGGCAGCCTGACCCTGCCGGCAAGCCCTCCCCAGGTGTGCCTGGGTTGAGGTCAATATAAACAGCACTCCAGGCAGCAATAGCCCCTGCAGCTGTGCCTGACTCCATATTCTCTGCCCCATCAGCACTCTCGGGGCTGTGCTGGTGGGAGGGTGTGAGGGTCCAAGGCTTGTGCGTGGCCTGGTGTGAGTGGGGCTCTGCTGGACTTTCTGCAGGAGTTGCCAGGCTGCCACCTGTAAAGAAGAGGATGTGTCACCCATAACTTCCACTGGAATATCTCTCCGGGCTGAGGTGAGGAAGGAAAAAAAGGAGTGGGGGCCGGGACAGGAGGGGTATCTCAGGCAGGGCAATGGAAAACTTCCAGAAGAGCGCCCGTGGCCAGGACCATCCTGGCTGACCTGCAGGCACCAAGGTGGCCTGCGTGCTGTCGCTGGTGTGGCTCCACGGCCCTTCCTCTAGGCTTTCAAGCCCTTGTACATATTCAGGTGTTTCACCTGGGAAGGGTGGGAACAGTTCAGCAGCAGCTGGCCTGGGGCTCAGCTCACGTTTACTCACAGAGGCCTCGGCACGGTCCCCCAGCTTTGCAATAAGGACGCTCCTTGCGTGGGCGGGCGGGGCTGCTGGCTCTATGGGAGATGATTCCCCACCTCTGACCAATTTCAGAATTGTGTACCACTGGAGCAAGTGCCTTGGTAGTGTTTTCCTCTGTATAAGTGTTAGGTTCAGTTTTTTTTTTTTTTTTTTTGGTTCAAGTTAGATTTTATTCCTCTTTTATGTATTTATGGATATAAGCATGGAAATAATTCATTCTTATAAATACATCAGTGTGAATGGAAGAACATTTTTTCTGTTTTATTTTTACATTTTATTTTTAAATTTTTGAAATTTAATTTATTTATTTATTTTTTATACAGTAGGTTATTATTAGTTATCTATTTCATGCATAGACATGTATACAGGTCAATCCCAATCTCCCAACTCATCCCACCACCACCACCCCATGGCTTCCCCCACTTTGTGTCCATACGTTTGTTCTCTACCTCTGTGTCTCTATTTCTGCCCTGCAAACCAGTTCATCTCTACCATTTTTCTAGGTTCCACATATAGGCATTAATATACAATATTTGTTTTCTCTTTCTGACATACTTCACTCTGTATGACAGTCTCTAGATCCATCAACTTCTCTACAAATGACCCAGTTTCATTCCTTTTTATGGCTGAGTAATATTCCATTTTATATATGTACCACATCTTTATCCATTCGTCTGTCTGTGGGCATTTAAGTTGCTTCCATTACCTGGCTATTGTAAATAGTGCTGCAATGAACATTGTGGTGAATGTGTCTTTGTGATTTATGGTTTTCTCTGGGTATATGCCCAGATGTGGGATTGCTGGATCCTATGGTAATTCTCTTTTTAGTTTTTTAAAGGAACCTCCATACTGTTCTCCATAGTGACTGTATCAATTTACATTCCCACCAATAGCGGAAGAGGGTTCCTTTTGTCCACACCCTCCCCAGAATTTGTTGTTTGTAGATTATCTGATGATGCCGATTCTAACAGGTGTGAGGTGTTACCTCATTGTAGTTTTGATTTGCATTTCTCTAATAATTAGTGATGTTGAGCAGCTTTTCATGTGCGTCTTGGCCATCTCTCTGTCTTCTTTGAAGAAACGTCTATTTAGATCTTCTGCCCATTTTTGTATTGGGTTGTTTGTTTTATTGATATAAAGCTGCATGAGCAGTTTATATATATTGGAGATTAAACCTTTGTCCATTGATTCGTTTGTGAAAGTTTTCGCCCATTCTGAGGGTTGCCTTTTTCCATTCCCGTTTTTTTAACAAAGGAAGAAAGAAATCAAAAGAAGCAGAACACTAATGTCCGTGAAATATGCCTCTTGAAACTGTCGTTTTGAAATATGGACGTCTTTTGAATTTCTTGGTCTATATATGACCCCAGGATTTGTTTTCAGGGCAGGTGTCATTTACAGGCCTGTAATGATTTGGAATATACACTGACCATTAGCGCTGGGATTAAAGCTGCTGTTGTGTGAAACGGCCACAAGGTGGCAGCAGTTCTCCCTTACCAAATCTGGTTACTAGGGCAGCAGAGCCTCATTGGAAGTCGCGTTCTAGATTGGAATGTAGAACGGAATGTACCAGGAGAAAGCCCCTCAAGTTTATCTCACTGATTCTTGTTCGTGTTTTTAATTTAATTTTTTATTTTTTATTACAGCAAGTTTGAGTACAACGTTTAGCTTGTTGTAGGTGTGCAAGAGGTGGTTCTTTTACACGTATACATATGTCTGTTCTTCCTGGGATCCTTTTCCCATGTTCGTTATGACAGAATGTTGAGTAGTCTTCTCTTGGTACTCCGTAGGTCTTTGGTGATTATATATGTCTACTGTGTTTGTATATGTCTGTTAACCCCAATATCATAATGAATTCAATCCTCACACCTTTCCTGTGGTGAACCATAAGTTTGTTTAATGAATCTGTGATTGCCCTTCTCCATGGAAATATCTGCCCTGGTATCAATTTATAGGTAACACCTATAAGTGATATGATATGATATGTGTCTTTCACTTTCTGACTTACTCCAAGTCACGTGATTACCTCTAGACTCATCTACGGTGCTGCAAATGGCATTGTGTGCTTTTTTTCCTTGGCGAATATTCTGTCTTAGCGAGGTCCATTTTCTGCAATGTGATTCCCTGAGGGCTGAGGATTAGCTGACCTGGGCAGCCTGACCCTGCCGGCAAGCCCTCCCCAGGTGTGCCTGGGTTGAGGACAATATAAACAGCACTCCAGGCAGCAATAGCCCCTGCAGCTGTGCCTGACTCCATATTCTCTGCCCCGTCAGCAGTCTCGGGGCTGTGCTGGTGGGAGGGTGTGAGGGTCCACGTCTTTGTGGGTGGCCCGGTGTGAGCAGGGCTCTGCTGGACTTTCTGCAGGAGTTGCCAGGCTGCCACCTGTAAAGAAGAGGATGTGTCACCCATAACTTCCACTGGAATATCTCTCCGGGCTGAGGTGAGGAAGGAAAAAAAGGAGTGGGGGCCGGGACAGGAGGGGTATCTCAGGGAGGGAAATGGAAAGCTTCCAGAAGAGCGCCCGCGGCCAGGACCATCCTGGCTGACCTGCAGGCACCAAGTTGGCCTGCGTGCTGTCGCTGGTGTGGCTCCACGGCCCTTCCTCTAGGCTTTCAAGCGCTTGTACATATTCAGGTGTTTCACCTGGGAAGGGTGGGAACAGTACAGCAGCAGCTGGCCTGGGGCTCAGCTCACGTTTACTAACAGAGGCCTCGGCACGGTCCCCCAGCTTTGCAATAAGGACGCTCCTTGCGTGGGCGGGCGGGGCTGCTGGCTGTATGGGAGATGATTCCCCACCTCTGACCAATTTCAGAATTGTTTACCACTGGAGCAAGTGCCTTGGTAGTGTTTTCCTCTGTATAAATGTTAGGTTCAGTTTTTTTTTTTCTTTTTTGGTTCAAGTTAGATTTTATTCCTCTTTTATGTATTTATAGATATAAGCATGGAAATAATTCATTCTTATAAATACATCAGTGTGAATGGAAGAACATTTATTCTGTTTTATTTTTACATTTTATTTTTAAAAATTTTGAAATTTAATTTTATTTATTTTTTTATACACTAGGTTATTATTAGTTATCTATTTTATGCATAGACATGTATACAGGTCAATCCCAATCTCCCAACTCATCCCACCACCACCACCCCATGGCTTCCCCCACTTTGTGTCCATACGTTTGTTCTCTACCTCTGTGTCTCTATTTCTGCCCTGCAAACCAGTTCATCTGTAGCATTTTGCTAGGTTCCACATATAGGCATTAATATACAATATTTGTTTTTCTCTTTCTGACTTACTTCACTCTGTATGACAGTCTCTAGATCCATCAACTTCTCTACAAATGACCCAGTTTCATTCCTTTTTATGGCTGAGTAATATTCCATTTTATATATATACCACATCTTTATCCATTCGTCTGTCTGTGGGCATTTAGGTTGCTTCCATTACCTGGCTATTGTAAATAGTGCTGCAATGAACATTGTGGTGAATGTGTCTCTGTGATTTATGGTTTTCTCTGGGTATATGCCCAGAAGTGGGATTGCTGGATCCTATGTTAATTCTCTTTTTAGTTTTTTAAAGGAACCTCCATACTGTTCTCCATAGTGACTGTATCAATTTACATTCCCACCAATAGCGAAAGAGGGTTCCTTTTGTCCACACCCTCCCCAGAATTTGTTGTTTGTAGATTATCTGATGATGCCGATTCTAACAGGTGTGAGGTCTTACCTCATTGTAGTTTTGATTTGCATTTCTCTAATAATTAGTGATGTTGAGCAGCTTTTCATGTGCGTCTTGGCCATCTCTGTGTCTTCTTTGAAGAAACGTCTATTTAGATCTTCTGCCCATTTTTGTATTGGGTTGTTTGTTGTATTAATATTAAGCTGCATGAGCTGTTTATATATATTGGAGATTAAACCTTTGTCCATTGATTCGTTTGTGAACGTTTTCGCCCATTCTGAGGGTTGCCTTTTTCCATTCCCGTTTTTTTAACAAAGAAAGAAAGCAAGCAAAAGAAGCAGAACACTAATGTGCGTGAAATATGCCTCTTGAAACTGTCGTTTTGAAATATGGACGTCTTTTGAATTTTTTGGTCGATATATGACCCCAGGATGTGTTTTCAGGGCAGGTGTCATTTACAGGCCTGTAATGATTTCGAATATCCACTGACCATTAGCGCTGGGATTAAAGCTGCTGTTGTGTGAAACGGCCACAAGGTGGCAGCAGTTCTCCCTTACCAAATCTGGTTACTAGGGCAGCAGAGCCTCAATGGAAGTCGTGTTCTAGATTGGAATGTAGAACGGAATGTGCCAGGAGAAAGCCCCTCAAGTTTGTCTCACTACTTCTTGTTCGTGTTTTTAATTTAATTTTTTATTTTTTATTACAGCAAGTTTGAGTACAACGTTTAGCTTGTTGTAGGTGTGCAAGAGGTGGTTCTTTTACACATATACATATGTCTGTTCTTCCTGGGATCCTTTTCCCATGTACGTTATGACAGAATGTTGAGTAGTCTTCTCTTGGTACTCCATAGGTCTTTGGTGAATCTATACGTCTAATGTGTTTGTATATGTCTGTTAACCACAATATCGTAATGAATTCAATCCTCACACCTTTCCTTTGGTGAACCATAAGTTTGTTTAATGAATCTGTGATTGCCCTTCTCCGTGGAAATATCTGCCCTGGTATCAATTTATAGGTAACACCTATAAGTGATATGATATGATATGTGTCTTTCACTTTCTGACTTACTCCAAGTCACGTGATTACCTCGAGACTCATCTACGGTGCTGCAAATGGCATTGTGTCCTTTTTCTCCTTGGTGAATATTCTGTCTTAGCGAGGTCCATTTTCTGCAATGTGATTCCCCGAGGGCTGAGGATTAGCTGACCTGGGCAGCCTGACCCTGCCGGCAAGCCCTCCCCAGGTGTGCCTGGGTTGAGGTCAATATAAACAGCACTCCAGGCAGCAATAGCCCCTGCAGCTGTGCCTGACACCATATTCTCTGCCCCGTCAGCAGTCTCGGGGCTGTGCTGGTGGGAGGGTGTGAGGGTCCACGGCTTTGTGGGGGGCCCGGTGTGAGGGGGGCTCTGCTGGACTTTCGGCAGGAGTTGCCAGGCTGCCACCTGTAAAGAAGAGGATGTGTCACCCATAACTTCCACTGGAATATCTCTCCGGGCTGAGGTGAGGAAGGAAAAAAAGGAGTGGGGGCCGGGACAGGAGGGGTATCTCAGGCAGGCAATGGAAAGCTTCCAGAAGAGCGCCCATGGCCAGGATCATCCTGGCTGACCTGCAGGCACCAAGTTGGCCTGCGTGCTGTCGCTGGTGTGGCTCCACGGCCCTTCCTCTAGGCTTTCAAGCCCTTGTACATATTCAGGTGTTTCACCTGGGAAGGGTGGGAACAGTTCAGCAGCAGCTGGCCTGGGGCTCAGCTCACGTTTACTCACAGAGGCCTCGGCATGGTCTCCCAGCTTTGCAATAAGGACGCTCCTTGCGTGGGCGGGCGGGGCTGCTGGCTGTATGGGAGATGATTCCCCACCTCTGACCAATTTCACAATTGTTTACCACTGGAGCAAGTGCCTTGGTAGTGTTTTCCTCTGTATAAACGTTAGGTTCAGTTTTTTTTCTTTTTTGGTTCAAGTTAGATTTTATTCCTCTTTTATGTATTTATGGATATAAGCATGGAAATAATTCATTCTTATAAATACATCAGTGTGAATGGAAGAACTCTTTTTCTGTTTTATTTTTACATTTTATTTTTAAAAATTTTGAAATTTAATTTATGTTTTTATACAGTAGGTTATTATTAGTTATCTATTTTATGCATATACATGTATACAGGTCAATCCCAATCTCCCAACTCATCCCACCACCATCACCCCATGGCTTCCCCCACTTTGTGTCCATGTCCATACGTTTGTTCTCTACCTCTGTGTCTCTATTTCTGCCCTGCAAACCAGTTCATCTGTACCATTTTTCTAGGTTCCACATAGAGGCATTAATATACAATATTTGTTTTTCTCTTTCTGACTTACTTCACTCTGTATGACAGTCTCTAGATCCATCAACTTCTCTACAAATGACTCAGTTTCATTCCTTTTTTTGGCTGAGTAATATTCCATTTTATATATGTACCACATCTTTATCCATTCGTCTGTCTGTGGGCATTTAGGTTGCTTCCATTACCTGGCTATTTTAAATAGTGCTGCAATGAACATTGTGGTGAATGTGTCTTTGTGATTTATGGTTTTCTCTGGGTATATGCCCAGAAGTGGGATTGCTGGATCCTATGGTAATTCTCTTTTTAGTTTTTTAAAGGAACCTCCATACTGTTCTCCATAGTGACTGTATCAATTTACATTCCCACCAATAGCGGAAGAGGGTTCCTTTTGTCCACACTCTCCCCAGAATTTGTTGTTTGTAGATTATCTGATGATGCCGATTCTCACAGGTGTGAGGTCTTACCTCATTGTAGTTTTGATTTGCATTTCTCTAATAATTAGTGATGTTGAGCAGCTTTTCATGTGCGTCTTGGCCATCTCTGTGTCTTCTTTGAAGAAACGTCTCTTTAGATCTTCTGCCCATTTTTGTATTGGGTTGTTTGTTTTATTAATATTAAGCTGCATGAGCTGTTTATATATATTGGAGATTAAACCTTTGTCCATTGATTCGTTTGTGAACGTTTTCGCCCATTCTGAGGGTTGCCTTTTTCCATTCCCGTTTTTTTAACAAAGAAAGCAAGCAAAAGAAGCAGAACACTAATGTGCGTGAAATATGCCTCTTGAAACTGTCGTTTTGAAATATGGACGTCTTTTGAAATTTTTGGTCGATATATGACCCCAGGATATGTTTTCAGGGCAGGTGTCATTTACAGGCCTGTAATGATTTGGAATATCCACTGACCATTAGCGCTGGGATTAAAGCTGCTGTTGTGTGAAACGGCCACAATGTGGCAGCAGTTCTCCCTTACCAAATCTGGTTACTAGGGCAGCAGAGCCTCAATGGAAGTCGCGTTCTAGATTGGAATGTAGAACGGAATGTGCCAGGAGAAAGCCCCTCAAGTTTGTCTCACTACTTCTTGTTCGTGTTTTTAATTTATTTTTTTATTTTTTATTACAGCAAGTTTGAGTACAACGTTTAGCTTGTTGTAGGTGTGCAAGAGGTGGTTCGTTTACACATATACATATGTCTGTTCTTCCTGGGATCCTTTTCCCATGTACGTTATGACAGAATGTTGAGTAGTCTTCTCTTGGTACTCCGTAGGTCTTTGGTGATTATATACGTCTACTGTGTTTGTATATGTCTGTTAACCCCAATATCGTAATGAATTCAATCCTCACACCTTTCCTTTGGTGAACCATAAGTTTGTTTAATGAATCTGTGATTGCCCTTCTCCGCGGAAATATCTGCCCTGGTATCAATTTATAGGTAACACCTATAAGTGATATGATATGTGTCTTTCACTTTCTGACATACTCAAAGTCACGTGATTACCTCTAGACTCATCTACGGTCCTGCAAATGGCATTGTGTCCTTTTTTCCTTGGCGAATATTCTGTCTTAGCGAGGTCCATTTTCTGCAATGTGATTCCCTGAGGGCTGAGGATTAGCTGACCTGGGCAGCCTGACCCTGCCGGCAAGCCCTCCCCAGGTGTGCCTGGTTGAGGTCAATATAAACAGCACTCCAGGCAGCAAGAGCCCCTGCAGCTGTGCCTGACTCCATATTCTCTGCCCCGTCAGCAGTCTCGGGGCTGTGCTGGTGGGAGGGTGTGAGGGTCCACGGCTTTGTGGGGGGCCCGGTGTGAGTGGGGCTCTGCTGGACTTTCGGCAGGAGTTGCCAGGCTGCCACCTGTATAGAAGAGGATGTGTCACCCATCACTTCCACTGGAATATCTCTCCGGGCTGAGGTGAGGAAGGAAAAAAAGGAGTGGGGGCCGGGACAGGAGGGGTATCTCAGGCAGGGCAATGGAAAGCTTCCAGAAGAGCGCCCGTGGCCAGGACCATCCTGGCTGACCTGCAGGCACCAAGTTGGCCTGCGTGCTGTCGCTGGTGTGGCACCACGGCCCTTCCTCTAGGCTTTCAAGCCCTTGTACATATTCAGGTGTTTCACCTGGGAAGGGTGGGAACAGTTCAGCAGCAGCTGGCCATTGGCTCAGCTCACGTTTACACACAGAGGCCTCGGCACGGTCCCCCAGCTTTGCAATAAGGACGCTCCTTGCGTGGGCGGGCGGGACAGCTGGCTGTATGGGAGATGATTCCCCACCTCTGACCAATTTCAGAATTGTTTACCACTGGAGCAGGTGCCTTGGTAGTGTTTTCCTCTGTATAACTGTTAGGTTCAGTTTTTATTTTTCTTTTTTGGTTCAAGTTAGATTTTATTCCTCTTTTATGTATTTATGGATATAAGCATGGAAATAATTCATTCTTATAAATACTTCAATGTGAAAGGAAGAACTTTTTTTTCTGTTTTATTTTTACATTTTATTTTTAAAAATTTTGAAATTTAATTTTATTTATTTTTTTATACTGTAGGTTATTATTAGTTATCTATTTTATGCATAAACATGTATACAGGTTAATCCCAATCTCCCAACTCATCCCACCACCACCACCCCATGGCTTCCCCCACATTGTGTCCATACGTTTGTTCCCTACCTCTGTGTCTCTATTTCTGCCCTGCAAACCAGTTCATCTGTACCTTCTTTTAGGTTCCACATATATGCATTAATATACAATATTTGTTTTCCTCTTTCTGACTTACTTCATTCTATATGACAGTCTCTAGATCCATCGATGTCTCTACAAATGACCCAGTTTCATTCCTTTTTATGGCCGAGTAATATTCCATTTTATATATGTACCCCATCTTTATCCATTCCTCTGTCTGTGGGCATTTAGGTTGCTTCCATTACCTGGCTATTGTAAATAGTGATGCAATGAACATTGTGGTGAATGTGCCTTTTTGATTTTTGGTTTTCTCTGGGTATATGCCCAGAAATGGGATTGCTGGATCAGATGGTAATTCTATTTCTAGTTTTTTAAAGGAAACTCCATACTGTTCTCCATAGTGACCGTATCAATTTACATTCCCACCAATAGTGGAAGAGGGCTCCTTTTGTCCACACCCTCCCCAGAATTTGTTGTTTGTAGATTTTCTGATGATGCCGATCGTAACAGGTGTGAGGTGATACCTCATTGTAGTTTTGATTTGCATTTCTCTAATTATTAGTGCTGTTGAGCAGCTTTTCATGTGCGTCTTGGCCATCTCTGTGTCTTCTTTGAAGAAACGTATCTTTAGAACTTCTGCCCATTTTTGTATTGGGTTGTTTGTTTTTTTAATATTAAGCTGCATGAGCTGTTTATATATATTGGAGATTAAACCTTTGTCCATTGATTCGTTTGCAACGATTTTCGCCCAGTCTGAGGGATGCCTTTTTCCATTCCCGTCTTTTTAACCAAAAAAGAAAGAAAGACAAAGAAGCAGAACACTAATGAGCATAAAATATGCCTTTTGAAACGGTCGTTTTGAAATATGGACGTCCTTTGAATTTTTTGGTCGATATGTGACCCCAGGATTTGTTTTCAGGGCAGGTGTCATTTACAGGGCTGCAATGATTTTCAATATCAACTGACCATTAGCGCTGGGATTAAAGCTGCTGTTGTGTAAAACGGCCACAAGGTGGCAGCAGTTCTCCCTTACCAAATCTGCTTACTAGGGCAGCAGAGCCTCAATGGATGTCGTGTTCTAGATTGGAATTTAGAATGGAATGTGCCAGGAGAAAGCCCCTCAAGTTTGTCTCCCTACTTCTTGTTCGTATTTTTAATTTAAATTTTTTATTTTTTATTACAGCAAGTTTGATTACAATGTTTGGCTTATTGTAGTTGTTGAAGATGTGGTTCTTTTACACATATACAGATGTCTGTTCTTCCTGGGATCCTTTTCCCAGGTACCTTATGATAGAATGTTGAGTAGTCTTCTCTTGGTATTCCGTAGGTCTTTGGTGATTATATATGTCACCTGTGTTTGTATATGTCTGTTAAACCCGATATCGTAATGAAACCAATCCTCACACCTTTCCATTGGTGAACCATAAGTTTGTTTAATGAATCTGTGATTGCCGTTGTCCGTGGAAATATCTGCCCTGGTATCCATTTTTAGGTAACACCTATAAGTGATATGATATGATATGTGTCTTTCACTTTCTGACTTACTCCAAGTCACGTGATTACCTCTAGACACATCTACGGTGCTGCAAATGGCATTGTGTCCTTATTTTTCTTGGCTTCTATTCTGCCTTAGCGAGGTCCATTTTCAACAATGTGATTTCCTGAGGGTTGTGGATTAGCTGACCTGGGCAGCCTTACCCTGCCGGCCGGCCCTCCCCAGGTGTGCCTGGTTGAGGTCAATATAAACAGCGCTCCAGGCAGCAATAGCCCCTGCAGCTGTGCCTGACTCCATATTCTCTGCCCCGTCAGCAGTCTCGGGGCTGAGCTGGTGGGAGGGAATGAGGGGCCACAGCTTTGTTGGCGGCCCGGTGTGAGTGGGGCACTGCTGGCCTTTCTGCAGGATTTGCCAGGCTGCAACCTGTAAAGAAGAGGATGTGTCACCCATACCTTCCGCTGGAATTTCTCTCCGGACAGAGGTGAGGAAGCAAAAAAGCAGTGGTGGCCGGGACAGGAGGGGTATCACAGGCAGGACAGTGGAAAGCTTCCGGAAGAGTACCCGGGGCCAGGACCTCCCTGGCTGGCCTGCAGGCACCAAGTTGGCCTGCGTGCTGTCGCTGGTGTGGCTCCACGTCCCTTCCTCTAGGCTTTCAAGCCCTTGTACATATTCAGTTGTTTTACCTGGGAAAGGTGGGAACAGTTCAGCAGCAGCTGGCGTGGGTCTCAGCTCACCTTTATTCAGAGATGCCTCGGCATGATCTCCCAGCTTTGCAATGAGGACGCTCCTTGCGTGGGGGGTGGGTGCTAGCTGGATGGGAGATGATTCCACACCTCTGACCAGTTACAGAATTGTTTACCGCTGGAGCAAGTGCCCTGATAGGGTTTTCCTCTGTATAACTGGTGGGTTCAGTTTTTTTTCCGTTTATGGTTCAAGTTAGATTTTATTCCTCTTTTATGTATTTATAGATATAAGCATGGAAATAATTCATTCCTATAAATATATGTGTGTGAAGGGAAGAACTTTATTCTGTTTTATTTTTAAATTTTATTTTTAAAATTTTGAAATTTAATTTTATTTACTTTTTCATACAGCAGGTTATTATCAGTTATGTATTATATGCATACACATGTATACAGGTCAATCCCAATCTCCCAACTCATCCCACCTCCACCACCCCATGGCTTCCCACACTTGGTGTCCATACGTTTGTTCTCTACCTCTGTGTCTCTATTTCTTCCCTGCAAACCAGTTCATCTGTACCATCTTTTAGGTTCCACATATATGCATTAATATACAATATTTGTTTTCCTCTTTCTGACTTACTTCATTCTATATGACAGTCTCTAGATCCATCGATGTCACTACAAATGACCCAGTTTCATTCCTTTTTATGGCCGAGTAATATTCCATTTTATATATGTACCCCATCTTTATCCATTCATCTGTCTGTGGGCATTTAGGTTGCTTCCATTACCTGGCTATTGTAAATAGAGATGCAATGAACATTGTGGTGAATGTGCCTTTTTGATTTATGGTTTTCTCTGGGTATATGCCCAGAAGTGGGATTGCTGGATCAGATGGTAATTCTATTTCTAGTTTTTTAAAGGAAACTCCATACTGTTCTCCATAGTGACGGTATCAATTTACATTCCCACCAATAGTGGAATAGGGCTCCTTTTGTCCACACCCTCCCCAGAATTTGTTGTTTGTAGATTTTCTGATGTTGCCGATCCTAACAGGTGTGAGGTGATACCTCATTGTAGTTTTGATTTGCATTTCTCTAATAATTAGTGATGTTGAGCAGCTTTTCATGTGCGTCTTGGCCATCTCTGTGTCTTCTTTGAAGAAACGTCTCTTTAGAACTTCTGCCCATTTTTGTATTGGGTTGTTTGTTTTTTTAATATTAAGCTGCATGAGCCGTTTATATATATTGGAGATTAAACCTTTGTCCACTGATTCGTTTGCAACGATTTTCGCCCAGTCTGAGGGATGCCTTTTGCCATTCCCGTCTTTTTAACCAAAAAAGAAAGAAAGACAAAGAAGCAGAACACTAATGTGCATTAAATATGCCTTTTGAAACGGTCGTTTTGAAATATGGACGTCCTTTGAATTTTTTGGTCGATATGTGACCCCAGGATTTGTTTTCAGGGCAGGTGTCATTTACAGGCCTGCAATGATTTTCAATATCAACTGACCATTAGCGCTGGGATTAAAGCTACTGTAGTGTGAAACGGCCACAAGGTGGCAGCAGTTCTCCCTTACCAAATCTGCTTACTAGGGCAGCAGAGCCTCAATGGAAGTCGTGTTCTAGATTGGAATTTAGAATGGAATGTGCCAGGAGAAAGCCCCTCAAGTTTGTCTCCCTACTTCTTGTTCGTATTTTTAATTTAAATTTTTATTTTTTATTACAGCAAGTTTGATTACAATGTTTGGCTTATTGTAGGTGTCGAAGATGTGGTTCTTTTACATATATACAGATGTCTGTTCTTCCTGGGATCCTTTTCCCATGTACGTTATGACAGAATGTTGAGTAGTCTTCTCTTGGTATTCCGTAGGTCTTTGGTGATTATATATGTCAGCTGTGTTTGTATATGTCTGTTAACCCCGATATCGTAATGAAACCAATCATCACACCTTTCCTTTGGTGAACCATATGTTTGTTTAATGAATCTGTGATTGCCCTTCTCCGTGGAAATATCTGCCCTGGTATCCATTTTTAGGTAACACCTATAAGTGATATGATATGATATGTGTCTTTCACTTTCTGACTTACTACAAGTCACGTGATTACCTCTAGACTCATCTACGGTGCTGCAAATGGCATTGTGTCCTTTTTTTCCTTGGCTTCTATTCTGCCTTAGCGAGATCCATTTTCAACAATGTGAATCCCTGAGGGTTGTGGATTAGCTGACCTGGGCAGCCTTACCCTGCCGGCCGGCCCTCCCAAGGTGTGCATGGTTGAGGTCAATATAAACAGCGCTCCAGGCAGCAATAGCCCCTGAAGCTGTGCCTGACTCCATATTCTCTGCCCCGTCAGCAGTCTCGGGGCTGAGCTGGTGGGAGGGAATGAGGGGCCACAGCTTTGTTGGCGGCCCGGTGTGAGTGGGGCACTGCTGGCCTTTCTGCAGGAGTTGCCAGGCTGCCACCTGTAAAGAAGAGGATGTGTCACCCATACCTTCCACTGGAATTTCTCTCCGGACAGAGGTGAGGAAGGAAAAAAGCAGTGGGGGCCGGGACAGGAGGGGTATCACAGGCAGGACAATGGAAAGCTTCCGGAAGAGTACCCGGGGCCAGGACCACCCTGGCTGGCCTGCAGGCACCAAGTTGGCCTGCGTGCTGTCGCTAGTGTGGCTCCACGGCCCTTCCTCTAGGCTTTCAAGCCCTTGTACATATTCAGGTGTTTTAGCTGCGAAGGGTGGGAACAGTTCAGCAGCAGCTGGCCTGGGAATCAGCTCACCTTTATTCAGAGATGCCTGGGCATGGTCTGTCAACTTTGCAATGAGGAAGCTCCTTGCGTGGGGGATGGGTGCTAGCCGGATGGGAGATGATTCCACACCTCTGACCAATTTCAGAATTGTTTACCGCTGGAGCAAGTGCCCTGATAGGGTTTTCCTCTGTATAACTGGTGGGTTCGGTTTTTTTTCGTTTATGGTTCAAGTTAGATTTTATTCCTCTTTTATGTATTTATAGATATAATCATGGAAATAATTCATTCCTATAAATATATGTGTGTGAAGGGAAGAACTTTATTCTGTTTTATTTTTAAATTTTATTTTTTAAAATTTTGAAATTTAATTTTATTTACTTTTTCATACAGCAGGTTATTATCAGTTATGTATTATATGCATATACATGTATACAGGTCAATCCCAATCTCCCAACTCATCCCACCACCACCACCCCATGACTTCCCACACTTGGTGTCCATACGTTTGTTCTCTACCTCTGTGTCTCTATTTCTGCCCTGCAAACCAGTTCATCTGTACCATCTTTTAGGTTCCACATATATGCATTAATATAAAATATTTGTTTTCCTCTTTCTGACTTACTTCATTCTATATGACAGTCTCTAGATCCATCGATGTCTCTACAAATGACCCAGTTTCATTCCTTTTTATGGCCGAGTAATATTCCATTTTATATATGTACCCCATCTTTATCCATTCATCTGTCTGTGGGCATTTAGGTTGCCTCCATTACCTGGCTATTGTAAATAGTGCTGCAATGAACATTGTGGTGAATGTGCCTTTTTTTTTTTTAATTTATTTTTTGCTGTGTTGCATCTTCGTTTCTGTGTGAGGGCTTTCCCTAGTTGTGGCAAGCGGGGGCCACTCTTCATCGCGCTGCATGGGCCTCTCACTATTAAGGCCTCTCTTGTTGCGGAGCACAGGCTCCAGATGTGCAACCTCAGTAGTTGTGGCTCACGGGCCTAGTTGCTCCGCGGCATGTGGGATCCTCCCAGGCCAGGGCTCGAACCCGTGTCCCCTGCATTAGCATGCAGATTCTCAACCACTGCACCACCAGGGAAGCCCGAATGTGCCTTTTTGATTTATGGTTTTCTCTGGGTATATGCCCAGAAGATGGATTGCTGGATCAGATGGTAATTCTATTTCTAGTTTTTTAAAGGAAACTCCATACTGTTCTCCATAGTGACGGTATCAATTTACATTCCCACCAATAGCGGAAGAGGGCTCCTTTTGTCCACACCCTCCCCAGAATTTGTTGTTTGTAGATTTTCTGATGATGCCGATCCTAACAGGTGTGAGGTGATACCTCATTGTAGTTTTGATTTGCATTTCTCTAATAATTAGTGCTGTTGAGCAGCTTTTCATGTGCGTCTTGGCCATCTCTGTGTCTTCTTTGAAGAAACGTCTCTTTAGAACTTCTGCCCATTTTTGTATTGGGTTGTTTGTTTTTTTAATATTACGCTGCATGAGCTGTTTATATATATTGGAGATTAAACCTTTGTCCATTTGTTCGTTTGCAACGATTTTCGCCCAGTCTGAGGGATGCCTTTTTCCATTCCCGTCTTTTTAACCAAAAAAGAAAGCAAGCAAAAGAAGCAGAACACTAATGTGCATGAAATAGGCCTCTTGAAACTGTCGTTTTGAAATATGGACGTCCTTTGAATTTTTTGGTCGATATATGACCCCAGGATATGTTTTCAGGGCAGGTGTCATTTACAGGCCTGTAATGATTTGGAATATCCACTGACCATTAGCGCTGGCATTAAACCTGCAGTTGTGTGAAACGGCCACAAGGTGGCAGCAGTTCTCCCTTAACAAATCTGGTTACTAGGGCAGCAGAGCCTCAATGGAAGTCGCGTTCTAGATTGGAATGTAGAACGGAATGTGCCAGGAGAAAGCCCCTCAAGTTTGTCTCACTACTTCTTGTTCGTGTTTTTAATTTAATTTTTTATTTTTTATTACAGCAAGTTTGAGTACAACGTTTAGCTTGTTTTAGGTGTGCAAGAGGTGGTTCTTTTACACATATACATATGTCTGTTCTTCCTGGGATCCTTTTCCCATGTACGTTATGACAGAATGTTGAGTAGTCTTCTCTTGGTACTCTGTAGGTCTTTGGTGATTATATACGTCTACTGTGTTTGTATATGTCTGTTAACCCCAATATCGTAATGAATTCAATCCTCACACCTTTACTTTGGTGAACCATAAGTTTGTTTAATGAATCTGTGATTGCCCTTCTCCGTGGAAATATCTGCCCTGGTATCAATTTATAGGTAACACGTATAAGTGATATGATATGATATGTGTCTTTCACTTTCTGACTTACTCCAAGTCACGTGATTACCTCGAGACTCATCTACGGTGCTGCAAATGGCATTGTGTCCTTTTTTTCCTTGGCGAATATTCTGTCTTAGCGAGGTCCATTTTCTGCAATGTGTTTCTCCGAGGGCTGAGGATTAGCTGACCTGGGCAGCCTGACCCTGCCGGAAAGCCCTCCCCAGGTGTGCCTGAGTTGAGGTCAATATAAACAGCACTCCAGGCAGCAATAGCCCCTGCAGCTGTGCCTTACTCCATATTCTCTGCCCCGTCAGCAGTCTCGGGGCTGTGCTGGTGGGAGGGTGTGAGGGTCCACGGCTTTGTGGGTGGCCCGGTGTGAGTGGGGCTCTGCTGGACTTTCGGCAGGAGTTGCCAGGCTGCCACCTGTAAAGAAGAGGATGTGTCACCCATAACTTCCACTGGAATATCTCTCCGGGCTGAGGTGAGGAAGGAAAAAAAGGAGTGGGGGCCGGGACAGGAGGGGTATCTCATGCAGGGCAATGGAAATCTTCCAGAAGAGCGCCCGTGGCCAGGACCATCCTGGCTGACCTGCAGGCACCAAGTTGGCCTGCGTGCTGTCGCTGTTGTGGCTCCATGGCCCTTCCTTTAGGCTTTCAAGCCCTTGTACATATTCAGGTGTTTCACCTGGGAAGGGTGGGAAGAGTTCAGCAGCAGCTGGCCTGGGGCTCAGCTCACGTTTACTCACAGAGGCTTCGGCACGGTCCCCCAGCTTTGCAATAAGGACGCTCCTTGCGTGGGCGGGCGGGGCTGCTGGCTGTATGGGAGATGATTCCCCACCTCTGACCAATTTCAGAATTGTTTACCACTGGAGCAAGTGCCTTGGTAGTGTTTTCCTCTGTATAAATGTTAGGTTCAGTTTTTTTTTCTTTTTTGGTTCAAGTTAGATTTTATTCCTCTTTTATGTATTTATGGATATAAGCATGGAAATAATTCATTCTTATAAATACATCAGTGTGAATGGAAGAACTTTTTTTCTGTTTTATTTTTACATTTTATTTTTAAAAATTTTGAAATTTAATTTAATTTATTTTTTTATACAGTAGTTTATTATTAGTTATCTATTTTATGCATATACATGTATACAGGTCAATCCCAATCTCCCAACTCATCCCACCACCACCACCCCATGGCTTCCCCCACTTTGTGTCCATGTCCATACGTTTGTTCTCTACCTCTGTGTCTCTCTTTCTGCCCTGCAAACCAGTTCATCTGTACCATTTTTCTAGGTTCCAAATATCGGCATTAATATACAATATTTGTTTTTCTCTTTCTGACTTACTTCACTCTGTATGACAGTCTCTAGATCCATCAACTTCTCTACAAATGACCCAGTTTCATTCCTTTTTTTTGCTGAGTAATATTCCATTTTATATATGTACCACATCTTTATCCATTCGTCTGTCTGTGGGCATTTAGGTTGCTTCCATTACCTGGCTATTGTAAATAGTGCTGCAATGAACATTATGGTGAATGTGTCTTTGTGATTTATGGTTTTCTCTGTGTATATGCCCAGAAGTGGGATTCCTGGATCCTATGGTAATTCTCTTTTTAGTTTTTTAAAGGAACCTCCATACTGTTCTCCATAGTGACTGTATCAATTTACATTCCCACCAATAGCGGAAGAGGGTTCCTTTTGTCCACACCCTCCCCAGAATTTGTTGTTTGTAGATTATCTGATGATGCCGATTCTCACAGGTGTGAGGTCTTACCTCATTGTAGTTTTGATTTGCATTTCTCTAATAATTAGTGATGTTGAGCAGCTTTTCATGTGCGTCTTGGCCATCTCTGTGTCTTCTTTGAAGAAACGTCTCTTTAGATCTTCTGCCCATTTCTGTATTGGGTTGTTTGTTTTATTAATATTAAGCTGCATCAGCTGTTTATATATATTGGAGATTAAACCTTTGTCCATTGATTCGTTTGTGAACGTTTTCGCCCATTCTGAGGGTTGCCTTTTTCCATTCCCGTTTTTTTAACAAAGAAAGAAAGCAAGCAAAAGAAGCAGAACACTAATGTGCGTGAAATATGCCTCTTGAAACTGTCGTTTTGAAATATGGACGTCTTTTGAATTTTGTGGTCGATATAGGACCCCAGGATATATTTTCAGGGCAGGTGTCATTTACAGGCCTGTAATGATTTGGAATATCCACTGACCATTAGCGCTGGGATTAAAGCTGCTGTTGCGTGAAACGGCCACAAGGTGGCAGCAGTTCTCCCTTACCAAATCTGCTTACTAGGGCAGCAGAGCCTCAATGGAAGTCACATTCTAGATTGGAATGTAGAACGGAATGTGCCAGGAGAAAGCCCCTCAAGTTTGTCTCACTACTTCTTGTTCGTGTTTTTAATTTAAATTTTTATTTTTTATTACAGCAAGTTTGAGTACAACGTTTAGCTTGTTGTAGGTGTGCAAGAGGTGGTTCTTTTACACATATACATATGTCTGTTCTTCCTGGGATCCTTTTCCCATGTACGTTATAACAGAATGTTGAGTAGTCTTCTCTTGGTACTCCGTAGGTCTTTGGTGATTATATACGTCTACTGTGTTTGTATATGTCTGTTAACCCCAATATCGTAATGAATTCAATTCTCACACCTTTCCTTTGGTGAACCATATGTTTGTTTAATGAATCTGTGATTGCCGTTCTCCTTGGAAATATCTGCCCTGGTATCAATTTATAGGTAACACCTATAAGGTATATGATATGATATGTCTTTCACTTTCTGACTTACTCCAAGTCACGTGATTACCTCGAGACTCATCTACGGTGCTGCAAATGGCATTGTGTCCTTTTTTTCCTTGGCGAATATTCTGTCTTAGCGAGCTCCATTTTCTGCAATGTGATTCCCTGAGGGCTGAGGATTAGCTGACCTGGGCAGCCTGATCCTGCCGGCAAGCCCTCCCCAGGTGTGCCTGGGTTGAGGTCAATATAAACAGCACTCCAGGCAGCAATAGCCCCTGCAGCTGTGCCTGACTCCATATTCTCTGCCCCGTCAGCAGTCTCGGGGCTGTGCTGGTGGGAGGGTGTGAGGGTCCACGGCTTTGTGGGGGGCCCGGTGTGAGTGGGGCTCTGCTGGACTTTCGGCAGGAGTTGCCAGGCTGCCACCTGTAAAGAAGAGGATGTGTCACCCAAACTTCCACTGGAATATCTCTCCGGGCTGAGGTGAGGAAGGAAAAAAATGAGTGGGGGCCGGGACAGGAGGGGTATCTCAGGCAGGGCAATGGAAAGCTTCCAGAAGAGTGCCCGTGGCCCGGACCATCCTGGCTGACCTGCAGGCACCAAGTTGGCCTGCGTGCTGTCGCTGGTGTGGCTCCACGGCCCTTCCTCTAGGCTTTCAAGCCCTTGTACATATTCAGGAGTTTCACCTGGGAAGGGTGGGAAGAGTTCAGCAGCAGCTGCCCTGGGGCTCAGCTCACGTTTACTCACAGAGGCCTCGGCACGGTCCCCCAGCTTTGCAATAAGGACGCTCCTTGCGTGGGCGGGCAGGGCTGCTGGCTGTATGCGAGATGATTCCCCACCTCTGACCAATTTCAGAATTGTTTACCACTGGAGCAAGTGCCTTGGTAGTGTTTTCCTCTGTATAAATGTTAGCTTCAGTTTTTTTTTTCTTTTTTGGTTCAAGTTGGATTTTATTCCTCTTTTATGTATTTATGGATATAAGCATGGAAATAATTCATTCTTATAAATATATCAGTGTGAATGGAAGAACTTTTTTTCTGTTTTATTTTTACATTTTATTTTTAAAAATTTTGAAATTTAATTTAATTTATTTTTTTATACAGTAGGTTATTATTAGTTATCTATTTTATGCATATACATGTATACAGGTCAATCCCAATCTCCCAACTCATCCCACCACCACCACCCCATGGCTTCCCCCACTTTGTGTCCATACGTTTGTTCTCTACCTCTGTGTCTCTCTTTCTGCCCTGCAAACCAGTTCATCTGTACCATTTTTCTAGGTTCCACGTATAGGCATTAAGATACAATATTTGTTTTTCTCTTTCTGACTTACTTCACTCTGTATGACAGTCTCTAGATCCATCAACTTCTCTACAAATGACCCAGTTTCATTCCTTTTTTTGGCTGAGTAATATTCCATTTTATATATGTACCACATCTTTATCCTTTCGTCTGTCTGTGGGCATTTAGGTTGCTTCCATTACCTGGCTATTGTAAATAGTGCTGCAATGAACATTGTGGTGAATGTGTCTTTGTGATTTATGGTTTTCTCTGGGTATATGCCCACAAGTGGGATTGCTGGATCCTATGGTAATTCTCTTTTTAGTTTCTGAAAGGAACCTCCATACTGTTCTCCATAGTGACTGTATCAATTTACATTCCCACCAATAGCGGAAGAGGGTTCCTTTTGTCCACACCCTCCCCAGAATTTGTTGTTTGTAGATTATCTGATGATGCCGATTCTCACAGGTGTGAGGTCTTACCTCATTGTAGTTTTGATTTGCATTTCTCTAATAATTAGTGATGTTGAGCAGCTTTTCATGTGCGTCTTGGCCATCTCTGTGTCTTCTTTGAAGAAACGTCTCTTTAGATCTTCTGCCCATTTTTGTATTGGGTTGTTTGTTTTATTAATATTAAGCTGCATGAGATGTGTATATATATTGGAGATTAAACCTTTGTCCATTGATTCGTTTGTGAACGTTTTCGCCCATTCTGAGGGTTGCCTTTTTCCATTCCCGTTTTTTTAACAAAGAAAGAAAGCAAGCCAAAGAAGCAGAACACTAATGTGCGTGAAATATGCCTCTTGAAACTGTCGTTTTGAAATATGGACGTCTTTTGAATTTTTTGGTCGATATATGTCCCCAGGATATATTTTCAGGGCAGGTGTCATTTACAGGCCTGTAATGATTTGGAATATCCACTGACCATTAGCGCTGGGATTAAAGCTGCTGTTGCGTGAAACGGCCACAAGGTGGCAGCAGTTCTCCCTTACCAAATCTGCTTACTAGGGCAGCAGAGCCTCAATGGAAGTCGCGTTCTAGATTGGAATGTAGAACGGAATGTGCCAGGAGAAAGCCCCTCAAGTTTGTCTCACTACTTCTTGTTCGTGTTTTTAATTTAAATTTTTATTTTTTATTACAGCAAGTTTGAGTACAACGTTTAGCTTGTTGTAGGTGTGCAAGAGGTGGTTCTTTTACACATATACATATGTCTGTTCTTCCTGGGATCCTTTTCCCATGTACGTTATGACAGAATGTTGAGTAGTCTTCTCTTGGTACTCCATAGGTCTTTGGTGATTCTATACGTCTACTGTGTTTGTATATGTCTGTTAACCCCAGTATCGTAATGAATTCAATTCTCACACCTTTCCTTTGGTGAACCATAAGTTTGTTTAATGAATCTGTGATTGCCCTTCTCCGTGGAAATATCTGCCCTGGTATCAATTTATAGGTATCACCTATAAGTGATATGATATGATATGTCTTTCACTTTCTGACTTACTCCAAGTCACGTGATTACCTCGAGACTCATCTACGGTGCTGCAAATGGCATTGTGTCCTTTTTTTCCTTGGCGAATATTCTGTCTAAGCGAGGTCCATTTTCTGCAATGTGATTCCCTGAGGGCTGAGGATTAGCTGACCTGGGCAGCCTGACCCTGTCGGCAAGCCCTCCCCATGTGTGCCTGGGTTGAGGTCAATATAAACAGCACTCCAGGCAGCAATAGCCCCTGCAGCTGTGCCTGACTCCATATTCTCTGCCCCGTCAGCAGTCTCGGGGCTGTGCTGCTGGGAGGGTGTGAGGGTCCACGGCTTTGTGGGGGGCCCGGTGTGAGTGGGGCTCTGCTGGACTTTCGGCAGGAGTTGCCAGGCTGCCACCAGTAAAGAAGAGGATGTGTCACCCAAACTTCCACTGGAATATCTCTCCGGGCTGAGGTGAGGAAGGAAAAAAAGGAGTGGGGGCCGGGACAGGAGGGGTATCTCAGGCAGGGCAATGGAAAGCTTCCAGAAGAGCGCCCGTGGCCAGGACCATCCTGGCTGACCTGCAGGCACCAAGTAGGCCTGCGTGCTGTCGCTGGTGTGGCTCCACGGCCCTTCCTCTAGGCTTTCAAGCCCTTGTACATATTCAGGTGTTTCACCTGGGAAGGGTGGGAAGAGTTCAGCAGCAGCTGGCCTGGGGCTCAGCTCACGTTTCCTCACAGAGGCCTCGGCACGGTCCCCCAGCTTTGCAATAAGGACGCTCCTTGCGTGGGCGGGCGGGGCTGCTGGCTGTATGGGAGATGATTCCCCACCTCTGACCAATTTCAGAATTGTTTACCACTGGAGCAAGTGCCTTGGTAGTGTTTTCCTCTGTATAAATGTTAGCTTCAGTATTTTTTTTTCTTTTTTGGTTCAAGTTAGATTTTATTCCTCTTTTATGTACTTATGGATATAAGCATGGAAATAATTCATTCTTATAAATACATCAGTGTGAATGGAAGAACTTTTTTTCTGTTTTATTTTTACATTTTATTTTTAAAATTTTTGAAATTTAATTTAATTAATTTTTTTATACAGTAGGTTATTATTAGTTATCTATTTTATGCATATACATGTATACAGGTCAATCCCAATCTCCCAACTCATCTCACCACCACCACCCCATGGCTTCCCCCACTTTGTGTCCATGTCCATACGTTTGTTCTCTACCTCTGTGTCTCTCTTTCTGCCCTGCAAACCAGTTCATCTGTACCATTTTTCTAGGTTCCACATATAGGCATTAATATACAATATTTGTTTTTCTCTTTCTGACTTACTTCACTCTGTATGACAGTCTCTAGATCCATCAACTTCTCTACAAATGACCCAGTTTCATTCCTTTTTTTGGCTGAGTAATATTCCATTTTATATATGTACCACATCTTTATCCATTCGTCTGTCTGTGGGCATTTAGGTTGCTTCCATTACCTGGCTATTGTAAATAGTGCTGCAATGAACATTGTGGTGAATGTGTCTCTGTGATTTATGGTTTTCTCTGGGTATATGCCCAGAAGTGGGATTGCTGGATCCTATGGTAATTCTCTTTTTAGTTTTTTAAAGGAACCTCCATACTGTTCTCCATAGTGACTGTATCAATTTACATTCCCACCAATAGCGGAAGAGGGTTCCTTTTGTCCACACCCTCCCCAGAATTTGTTGTTTCTAGATTATCTGATGATGCCGATTCTAACAGGTGTGAGGTCTTACCTCATTGTAGTTTTGATTTGCATTTCTCTAATAATTAGTGATGTTGAGCAGCTTTTCATGTGCGTCTTGGCCATCTCTGTGTCTTCTTTGAAGAAACGTCTCTTTAGATCTTCTGCCCATTTTTGTATTGGGTTGTTTGTTTTATTAATATTAAGCTGCATGCGCTGTTTATATATATTGGAGATTAAACCTTTGTCCATTGATTCGTTTGTGAACGTTTTCGCCCATTCTGAGGGTTGCCTTTTTCCATTCCCATTTTTTTTAACAAAGAAAGAAAGAAAGCAAAAGAAGCAGAACACTAATGTGCGTGAAATATGCCTCTTGAAACTGTCGTTTTGAAATATGGACGCCTTTTGAATTTTTTGGTCGATATATGACCCCAGGATTTGTTTTCAGGGCAGGTGTCATTTACAGGCCTGTAATGATTTGGAATATCCACTGACCATTAGCGCTGGCATTAAACCTGCAGTTGTGTGAAACGGCCACAAGGTGGCAGCAGTTCTCCCTTACCAAATCTGGTTACTAGGGCAGCAGAGCCTCAATGGAAGTCGTGTTCGAGATTGGAATGTAGAACGGAATGTGCCAGGAGAAAGCCCCTCAAATTGTCTCACTACTTCTTGTTCGTGTTTTTAATTTAATTTTTTATTTTTTATTACAGCAAGTTTGAGTACAACGTTTAGCTTGTTGTAGGTGTGCAAGAGGTGGTTCTTTTACACATATACATATATCTGTTCTTCCTGGGATCCTTTTCCCATGTACGTTATGACAGAATGTTGAGTAGTCTTCTCTTGGTACTCCGTAGGTCTTTGGTGATTATATACGTCTACTGTGTTTGTATCTGTCTGTTAACCCCAATATCGTAATGAATTCAATCCTCACACCTTTCCTTTGGTGAACCCTAAGTTTGTTTAATGAATCTGTGATTGCCCTTCTCCGTGGAAATATGTGCCCTGGTATCAATTTATAGGTAACACCTATAAGTGATATGATATGATATGTGTCTTTCACTTTCTGACTTACTCCAAGTCACGTGATTACCTCGAGACTCATCTACGGTGCTGCAAATGGCATTGTGTCCTTTTTCTCCTTGGCGAATATTCTGTCTTAGCGAGGTCCATTTTCTGCAATGTGATTCCCTGAGGGCTGAGGATTAGCTGACCTGGGCAGCCTGACCCTGCCGGCAAGCCCTCCCCAGGTGTGCCTGGGTTGAGGTCAATATAAACAGCACTCCAGGCAGCAATAGCCCCTGCAGCTGTGCCTTACTCCATATTCTCTGCCCCGTCAGCAGTCTCGGGGCTGTGCTGGTGGGAGGGTGTGAGGGTCCACGGCTTTGTGGGTGGCCCGGTGTGAGTGGGGCTCTGCTGGACTTTCGGCAGGAGTTGCCAGGCTGCCACCTGTAAAGAAGAGGATGTGTCACCCATAACTTCCACTGGAATATCTCTCCGGACTGAGGTGAGGAAGGAAAAAAAGGAGTGGGGGCCGGGACAGGAGGGGTATCTCAGGCAGGGCAATAGAAAGCTTCCAGAAGAGCGCCCGTGGCCAGTACCATCCTGGCTGACCTGCAGGCACCAAGTTGGCCTGCGTGCTGTCGCTGGTGTGGCTCCACGGCCCTTCCTCTAGGCTTTCAAGCCCTTGTACATATTCAGGTGTTTCACCTGGGAAGGGTGGGAACAGTTCAGCAGCATCTGGCCTGGGGCTCAGCTCACGTTTACTCACAGAGGCCTCGGCACGGTCTCCCAGCTTTGCAATGAGGATGCTCCTGGCGAGGGCGGGCGGGGCTGCTGGCTGTATGGGAGATGATTCCCCACCTCTGACCAATTTCAGAATTGTTTACCACTGGAGCAAGTGCCTTGGTAGTGTTTTCCTCTGTATAACTGTTAGGTTCAGTTTTTTTTTTTTTTCTTTTTTGGTTCAAGTTAGATTTTATTCCTCATTTATGTATTTATAGATATAAGCATGGAAATAATTCATTCGTATAAATACATCAGTGTGAATGGAAGAACATTTTTTCTGTTTTATTTTTACATTTTATTTTTTAAAATTTTGAAATTTAATTTTAGTTATTTTTTATACAATAGGTTATTATTAGTTATCTATTTTATGCATAGACATGTATACAGGTCAATCCTAATCTCCCAAGTCATCCCACCACCACCACCCCATGGCTTCCCCCACTTTGTGTCCATACGTTTGTTCTCTACCTCTGTGTCTCTATTTCAGCCCTGCAAACCAGTTCATCTCTACCATTTTTCTAGGTTCCACATATAGGCATTAATATACAATATTTGTTTTTCTCTTTCTGGCTTACTTCACTCTGTATGACAGTCTCTAGATCCATCAACTTCTCTACAAATGACCCAGTTTCATTCCTTTTTATGGCTGAGTAATATGCCATTTTATATATGTACCACATCTTTATCCATTCGTCTGTCTGTGGGCATTTATGTTGCTTCCATAACCTGGCTATTGTAAATAGTGCTGCAATGAACATTGTGGTGAATGTGTCTCTGTGATTTATGGTTTTCTCTGGGTATATGCCCAGAAGTGGGATTGCTGGATCCTATGGTAATTCTCTTTTTAGTTTTTTAAAGGAACCTCCATACTGTTCTCCATAGTGACTGTATCAATTTACATTCCCACCAATAGCGGAAGAGGGTTCCTTTTGTCCACACCCTCCCCAGAATTTGTTGTTTCTAGATTATCTGATGATGCCGATTCTAACAGGTGTGAGGTCTTACCTCATTGTAGTTTTGATTTGCATTTCTCTAATAATTAGTGATGTTGAGCAGCTTTTCATGTGCGTCTTGGCCATCTCTGTGTCTTCTTTGAAGAAACGTCTCTTTAGATCTTCTGCCCATTTTTGTATTGGGTTGTTTGTTTTATTAATATTAAGCTGCATGCGCTGTTTATATATATTGGAGATTAAACCTTTGTCCATTGATTCGTTTGTGAACGTTTTCGCCCATTCTGAGGGTTGCCTTTTTCCATTCCCGTTTTTTTTAACAAAGAAAGAAAGAAAGCAAAAGAAGCAGAACACTAATGTGCGTGAAATATGCCTCTTGAAACTGTCGTTTTGAAATATGGACGCCTTTTGAATTTTTTGGTCGATATATGACCCCAGGATTTGTTTTCAGGGCAGGTGTCATTTACAGGCCTGTAATGATTTGGAATATCCACTGACCATTAGCGCTGGCATTAAACCTGCAGTTGTGTGAAACGGCCACAAGGTGGCAGCAGTTCTCCCTTACAAAATCTGGTTACTAGGGCAGCAGAGCCTCAATGGAAGTCGTGTTCGAGATTGGAATGTAGAACGGAATGTGCCAGGAGAAAGCCCCTCAAGTTTGTCTCACTACTTCTTGTTCGTGTTTTTAATTTAATTTTTTATTTTTTATACAGCAAGTTTGAGTACAACGTTTAGCTTGTTGTAGGTGTGCAAGAGGTGGTTCTTTTACACATATACATATGTCTGTTCTTCCTGGGATCCTTTTCCCATGTACGTTATGACAGAATGTTGAGTAGTCTTCTCTTGGTACTCCGTAGGTCTTTGGTGATTATATACGTCTACTGTGTTTGTATCTGTCTGTTAACCCCAATATCGTAATGAATTCAATCCTCACACCTTTCCTTTGGTGAACCCTAAGTTTGTTTAATGAATCTGTGATTGCCCTTCTCCGTGGAAATATCTGCCCTGGTATCAATTTATAGGTAACACCTATAAGTGATATGATATGATATGTGTCTTTCACTTTCTGACTTACTCCAAGTCACGTGATTACCTCGAGACTCATCTACGGTGCTGCAAATGGCATTGTGTCCTTTTTCTCCTTGGCGAATATTCTGTCTTAGCGAGGTCCATTTTCTGCAATGTGATTCCCTGAGGGCTGAGGATTAGCTGACCTGGGCAGCCTGACCCTGCCGGCAAGCCCTCCCCAGGTGTGCCTGGGTTGAGGTCAATATAAACAGCACTCCAGGCAGCAATAGCCCCTGCAGCTGTGCCTTACTCCATATTCTCTGCCCCGTCAGCAGTCTCGGGGCTGTGCTGGTGGGAGGGTGTGAGGGTCCACGGCTTTGTGGGTGGCCCGGTGTGAGTGGGGCTCTGCTGGACTTTCGGCAGGAGTTGCCAGGCTGCCACCTGTAAAGAAGAGGATGTGTCACCCATAACTTCCACTGGAATATCTCTCCGGGCTGAGGTGAGGAAGGAAAAAAAGGAGTGGGGGCCGGGACAGGAGGGGTATCTCAGGCAGGGCAATAGAAAGCTTCCAGAAGAGCGCCCGTGGCCAGTACCATCCTGGCTGACCTGCAGGCACCAAGTTGGCCTGCGTGCTGTCGCTGGTGTGGCTCCACGGCCCTTCCTCTAGGCTTTCAAGCCCTTGTACATATTCAGGTGTTTCACCTGGGAAGGGTGGGAACAGTTCAGCAGCATCTGGCCTGGGGCTCAGCTCACGTTTACTCACAGAGGCCTCGGCACGGTCTCCCAGCTTTGCAATGAGGATGCTCCTGGCGAGGGCGGGCGGGGCTGCTGGCTGTATGGGAGATGATTCCCCACCTCTGACCAATTTCAGAATTGTTTACCACTGGAGCAAGTGCCTTGGTAGTGTTTTCCTCTGTATAACTGTTAGGTTCAGTTTTTTTTTTTTTCTTTTTTGGTTCAAGTTAGATTTTATTCCTCATTTATGTATTTATAGATATAAGCATGGAAATAATACATTCGTATAAATACATCAGTGTGAATGGAAGAACATTTTTTCTGTTTTATTTTTACATTTTATTTTTTAAAATTTTGAAATTTAATTTTAGTTATTTTTTATACAGTAGGTTATTATTAGTTATCTATTTTATGCATAGACATGTATACAGGTCAATCCTAATCTCCCAAGTCATCCCACCACCACCACCCCATGGCTCCCCCCACTTTGTGTCCATACGTTTGTTCTCTACCTCTGTGTCTCTATTTCTGCCCTGCAAACCAGTTCATCTCTACCATTTTTCTAGGTTCCACATATAGGCATTAATATACAATATTTGTTTTTCTCTTTCTGGCTTACTTCACTCTGTATGACAATCTCTAGATCCATCAACTTCTCTACAAATGACCCAGTTTCATTCCTTTTTATGGCTGAGTAATATTCCATTTTATATATGTACCACATCTTTATCCATTCGTCTGTCTGTGGGCATTTATGTTGCTTCCATAACCTGGCTATTGTAAATAGTGCTGCCATGAACATTGTGGTGAATGTGTCTCTGTGATTTATGGTTTTCTCTGGGTATATGCCCAGAAGTGGGATTGCTGGATCCTATGGTAATTCTCTTTTTAGTTTTTTAAAGGAACCTCCATACTGTTCTCCTTAGTGACTGTATCAATTTACATTCCCACCAATAGCGGAAGAGGGTTCCTTTTGTCCACACCCTCCCCAGAATTTGTTGTTTGTAGATTATCTGATGATGCCGATTCTAACAGGTGTGAGGTCTTACCTCATTGTAGTTTTGATTTGCATTTCTCTAATAATTAGTGATGTTGAGCAGCTTTTCATGTGCGTCTTGGCCATCTCTGTGTCTTCTTTGAAGAAACGTCTCTTTAGATCTTCTGCCCATTTTTGTATTGGGTTGTTTGTTTTATTAATATTAAGCTGCATGAGCTGTTTATATATATTGGAGATTAAACCTTTGTCCATTGATTCGTTTGTGAATGTTTTCGCCCATTCTGAGGGTTGCCTTTTTCCATTCCCGTTTTTTTTAACAAAGAAAGAAAGAAAGCAAAAGAAGCAGAACACTAATGTGCGTGAAATATGCCTCTTGAAACTGTCGTTTTGAAATATGGACGTCTTTTGAATTTTTTGGTCGATATATGACCCCAGGATTTGTTTTCAGGGCAGGTGTCATTTACAGGCCTGTAATGATTTGGAATATCCACTGACCATTAGCGCTGGCATTAAACCTGCAGTTGTGTGAAACGGCCACAAGGTGGCAGCAGTTCTCCCTTACCAAATCTGGTTACTAGGGCAGCAGAGCCTCAATGGAAGTCGCGTTCTAGATTGGAATGTAGAACGGAATGTGCCAGGAGAAAGCCCCTCAAGTTTGTCTCACTACTTCTTGTTCGTGTTTTTAATTTAATTTTTTATTTTTTATTACAGCAAGTTTGAGTACAACGTTTAGCTTGTTTTAGGTGTGCAAGAGGTGGTTCTTTTACACATATACATATGTCTGTTCTTCCTGGGATCCTTTTCCCATGTACGTTATGACAGAATGTTGAGTAGTCTTCTCTTGGTACTCCGTAGGTCATTGGTGATTATATACGTCTACTGTGTTTGTATCTGTCTGTTAACCCCAATATCGTAATGAATTCAATCCTCACACCTTTCCTTTGGTGAACCCTAAGTTTGTTTAATGAATCTGTGATTGCCCTTCTCCGTGGAAATATCTGCCCTGGTATCAATTTATAGGTAACACCTATAAGTGATATGATATGATATGTGTCTTTCACTTTCTGACTTACTCCAAGTCACGTGATTACCTCGAGACTCATCTACGGTGCTGCAAATGGCATTGTGTCCTTTTTCTCCTTGGCGAACATTCTGTCTTAGCGAGGTCCATTTTCTGCAATGTGATTCCCTGAGGGCTGAGGATTAGCTGACCTGGGCAGCCTGACCCTGCCGGCAAGCCCTCCCCAGGTGTGCCTGGGTTGAGGTCAATATAAACAGCACTCCAGGCAGCAATAGCCCCTGCAGATGTGCCTTACTCCATATTCTCTGCCCCGTCAGCAGTCTCGGGGCTGTGCTGGTGGGAGGGTGTGAGGGTCCACGGCTTTGTGGGTGGCCCGGTGTGAGTGGGGCTCTGCTGGACTTTCGGCAGGAGTTGCCAGGCTGCCACCTGTAAAGAAGAGGATGTGTCACCCATAACTTCCACTGGAATAACTCTCCGGGCTGAGGTGAGGAAGGAAAAAAAGGAGTGGGGGCCAGGACAGGAGGGGTATCTCAGGCAGGGCAATAGAAAGCTTCCAGAAGAGCGCCCGTGGCCAGTACCATCCTGGCTGACCTGCAGGCACCAAGTTGGCCTGCGTGCTGTCGCTGGTGTGGCTCCACGGCCCTTCCTCTAGGCTTTCAAGCCCTTGTACATATTCAGGTGTTTCACCTGGGAAGGGTGGGAACAGTTCAGCAGCATCTGGCCTGGGGCTCACCTCACGTTTACTCACAGAGGCCTCGGCACGGTCTCCCAGCTTTGCAATGAGGATGCTCCTGGCGAGGGCGGGCGGGGCTGCTGGCTGTATGGGAGATGATTCCCCACCTCTGACCAATTTCAGAATTGTTTACCACTGGAGCAAGTGCCTTGGTAGTGTTTTCCTCTGTATAACTGTTTGGTTCAGTTTTTTTTTTTTTCTTTTTTGGTTCAAGTTAGATTTTATTCCTCATTTATGTATTTATAGATATAAGCATGGAAATAATTCATTCGTATAAATACATCAGTGTGAATGGAAGAACATTTTTTCTGTTTTATTTTTACATTTTATTTTTTAAAATTTTGAAATATAATTTTAGTTATTTTTTATACAATAGGTTATTATTAGTTATCTATTTTATGCATAGACATGTATACAGGTCAATCCTAATCTCCCAAGTCATCCCACCACCACCACCCCATGGCTTCCCCCACTTTGTGTCCATACGTTTGTTCTCTACCTCTGTGTCTCTATTTCTGCCCTGCAAACCAGTTCATCTCTACCATTTTTCTAGGTTCCACATATAAGCATTAATATACAATATTTGTTTTTCTCTTTCTGGCTTACTTCACTCTGTATGACAGTCTCTAGATCCATCAACTTCTCTACAAATGACCCAGTTTCATTCCTTTTTATGGCTGAGTAATATTCCATTTTATATATGTACCACATCTTTATCCATTCGTCTGTCTGTGGGCATTTATGTTTCTTCCATAACCTGGCTATTGTAAATAGTGCTGCAATGAACATTGTGGTGAATGTGTCTCTGTGATTTATGGTTTTCTCTGGGTATATGCCCAGAAGTGGGATTGCTGGATCCTATGGTAATTCTCTTTTTAGTTTTTTAAAGGAACCTCCATACTGTTCTCCATAGTGACTGTATCAATTTACATTCCCACCAATAGCGGAAGAGGGTTCCTTTTGTCCACACCCTCCCCAGAATTTGTTGTTTGTAGATTATCTGATGATGCCGATTCTAACAGGTGTGAGGTCTTACCTCATTGTAGTTTTGATTTGCATTTCTCTAATAATTAGTGATGTTGAGCAGCTTTTCATGTGCGTCTTGGCCATCTCTGTGTCTTCTTTGAAGAAACGTCTCTTTAGATCTTCTGCCCATTTTTGTATTGGGTTGTTTGTTTTATTAATATTAAGCTGCATGAGCTGTTTATATATATTGGAGATTAAACCTTTGTCCATTGATTCGTTTGTGAACGTTTTCGCCCATTCTGAGGGTTGCCTTTTTCCATTCCCGTTTTTTTTAACAAAGAAAGAAAGAAAGCAAAAGAAGCAGAACAGTAATGTGCGTGAAATATGCCTCTTGAAACTGTCGTTTTGAAATATGGACGTCTTTTGAATTTTTTGGTCGATATATGACCCCAGGATTTGTTTTCAGGGCAGGTGTCATTTACAGGCCTGTAATGATTTGGAATATCCACTGACCATTAGCGCTGGCATTAAACCTGCAGTTGTGTGAAACGGCCACAAGGTGGCAGCAGTTCTCCCTTACCAAATCTGGTTACTAGGGCAGCAGAGCCTCAATGGAAGTCGTGTTCGAGATTGGAATGTAGAACGGAATGTGCCAGGAGAAAGCCCCTCAAGTTTGTCTCACTACTTCTTGTTCGTGTTTATAATTTAATTTTTTATTTTTTATTACAGCAAGTTTGAGTACAACGTTTAGCTTGTTGTAGGTGTGCAAGAGGTGGTTCTTTTACACATATACATATGTCTGTTCTTCCTGGGATCCTTTTCCCATGTACGTTATGACAGAATGTTGAGTAGTCTTCTCTTGGTACTCCGTAGGTCTTTGGTGATTATATACGTCTACTGTGTTTGTATCTGTCTGTTAACCCCAATATCGTAATGAATTCAATCCTCACACCTTTCCTTTGGTGAACCCTAAGTTTGTTTAATGAATCTGTGATTGCCCTTCTCCGTGGAAATATCTGCCCTGGTATCAATTTATAGGTAACACCTATAAGTGATATGATATGATATGTGTCTTTCACTTTCTGACTTACTCCAAGTCACGTGATACCTCGAGACTCATCTACGGTGCTGCAAATGGCATTGTGTCCTTTTTCTCCTTGGCGAATATTCTGTCTTAGCGAGGTCCATTTTCTGCAATGTGATTCCCTGAGGGCTGAGGATTAGCTGACCTGGGCAGCCTGACCCTGCCGGCAAGCCCTCCCCAGGTGTGCCTGGGTTGAGGTCAATATAAACAGCACTCCAGGCAGCAATAGCCCCTGCAGCTGTGCCTTACTCCATATTCTCTGCCCCGTCAGCAGTCTCGGGGCTGTGCTGGTGGGAGGGTGTGAGGGGCCACGGCTTTGTGGGTGGCCCGGTGTGAGTGGGGCTCTGCTGGACTTTCGGCAGGAGTTGCCAGGCTGCCACCTGTAAAGAAGAGGATGTGTCACCCATAACTTCCACTGGAATATCTCTCCGGGCTGAGGTGAGGAAGGAAAAAAAGGAGTGGGGGCCGGGACAGGAGGGGTATCTCAGGCAGGGCAATAGAAAGCTTCCAGAAGAGCGCCCGTGGCCAGTACCATCCTGGCTGACCTGCAGGCACCAAGTTGGCCTGCGTGCTGTCGCTGGTGTGGCTCCACGGCCCTTCCTCTAGGCTTTCAAGCCCTTGTACATATTCAGGTGTTTCACCTGGGAAGGGTGGGAACAGTTCAGCAGCATCTGGCCTGGGGCTCAGCTCACGTTTACTCACAGAGGCCTCGGCACGGTCTCCCAGCTTTGCAATGAGGATGCTCCTGGCGAGGGCGGGCGGGGCTGCTGGCTGTATGGGAGATGATTCCCCACCTCTGACCAATTTCAGAATTGTTTACCACTGGAGCAAGTGCCTTGGTAGTGTTTTCCTCTGTATAACTGTTAGGTTCAGTTTTTTTTTTTTCTTTTTTGGTTCAAGTTAGATTTTATTCCTCATTTATGTATTTATAGATATAAGCATGGAAATAATTCATTCGTATAAATACATCAGTGTGAATGGAAGAACATTTTTTCTGTTTTATTTTTACATTTTATTTTTTAAAATTTTGAAATTTAATTTTAGTTATTTTTTATACAATAGGTTATTATTAGTTATCTATTTTATGCATAGACATGTATACAGGTCAATCCTAATCTCCCAAGTCATCCCACCACCACCACCCCATGGCTTCCCCCACTTTGTGTCCATACGTTTGTTCTCTACCTCTGTGTCTCTATTTCTGCCCTGCAAACCAGTTCATCTCTACCATTTTTCTAGGTTCCACATATAGGCATTAATATACAATATTTGTTTTTCTCTTTCTGGCTTACTTCACTCTGTATGACAGTCTCTAGATCCATCAACTTCTCTACAAATGACCCAGTTTCATTCCTTTTTATGGCTGAGTAATATTCCATTTTATATATGTACCACATCTTTATCCATTCGTCTGTCTGTGGGCATTTATGTTGCTTCCATAACCTGGCTATTGTAAATAGTGCTGCAATGAACATTGTGGTGAATGTGTCTCTGTGATTTATGGTTTTCTCTGGGTATATGCCCAGAAGTGGGATTGCTGGATCCTATGGTAATTCTCTTTTTAGTTTTTTAAAGGAACCTCCATACTGTTCTCCATAGTGACTGTATCAATTTACATTCCCACCAATAGCGGAAGAGGGTTCCTTTTGTCCACACCCTCCCCAGAATTTGTTGTTTGTAGATTATCTGATGATGCCGATTCTCACAGGTGTGAGGTCTTACCTCATTGTAGTTTTGATTTGCATTTCTCTAATAATTAGTGATGTTGAGCAGCTTTTCATGTGCGTCTTGGCCATCTCTGTGTCTTCTTTGAAGAAACGTCTCTTTAGATCTTCTGCCCATTTTTGTATTGGGTTGTTTGTTTTATTAATATTAAGCTGCATGCGCTGTTTATATATATTGGAGATTAAACCTTTGTCCATTGATTCGTTTGTGAACGTTTTCGCCCATTCTGAGGGTTGCCTTTTTCCATTCCCGTTTTTTTTAACAAAGAAAGAAAGAAATCAAAAGAAGCAGAACACTAATGTGCGTGAAATATGCCTCTTGAAACTGTCGTTTTGAAATATGGACGTCTTTTGAATTTTTTGGTCGATATATGACCCCAGGATTTGTTTTCAGGGCAGGTGTCATTTACAGGCCTGTAATGATTTGGAATATCCACTGACCATTAGCGCTGGCATTAAACCTGCAGTTGTGTGAAACGGCCACAAGGTGGCAGCAGTTCTCCCTTACCAAATCTGGTTACTAGGGCAGCAGAGCCTCAATGGAAGTCGTGTTCGAGATTGGAATGTAGAACGGAATGTGCCAGGAGAAAGCCCCTCAAGTTTGTCTCACTACTTCTTGTTCGTGTTTTTAATTTAATTTTTTATTTTTTATTACAGCAAGTTTGAGTACAACGTTTAGCTTGTTGTAGGTGTGCAAGAGGTGGTTCTTTTACACATATACATATGTCTGTTCTTCCTGGGATCCTTTTCCCATGTACGTTATGACAGAATGTTGAGTAGTCTTCTCTTGGTACTCCGTAGGTCTTTGGTGATTATATACGTCTACTGTGTTTGTATCTGTCTGTTAACCCCAATATCGTAATGAATTCAATCCTCACACCTTTCCTTTGGTGAACCATAAGTTTGTTTAATGAATCTGTGATTGCCCTTCTCCGTGGAAATATCGGCCCTGGTAGCAATTTATAGGTAACACCTATAAGTGATATGATATGATATGTGTCTTTCACTTTCTGACTTACTCCAAGTCACGTGATACCTCGAGACTCATCTACGGTGCTGCAAATGGCATTGTGTCCTTTTTCTCCTTGGCGAACATTCTGTCTTAGCGAGGTCCATTTTCTGCAATGTGATTCCCTGAGGGCTGAGGATTAGCTGACCTGGGCAGCCTGACCCTGCCGGCAAGCCCTCCCCAGGTGTGCCTGCGTTGAGGTCAATATAAACAGCACTCCAGGCAGCAATAGCCCCTGCAGCTGTGCCTTACTCCATATTCTCTGCCCCGTCAGCAGTCTCGGGGCTGTGCTGGTGGGAGGGTGTGAGGGGCCACGGCTTTGTGGGTGGCCCGGTGTGAGTGGGGCTCTGCTGGACTTTCGGCAGGAGTTGCCAGGCTGCCACCTGTAAAGAAGAGGATGTGTCACCCATAACTTCCACTGGAATAACTCTCCGGGCTGAGGTGAGGAAGGAAAAAAAGGAGTGGGGGCCAGGACAGGAGGGGTATCTCAGGCAGGGCAATAGAAAGCTTCCAGAAGAGCGCCCGTGGCCAGTACCATCCTGGCTGACCTGCAGGCACCAAGTTGGCCTGCGTGCTGTCGCTGGTGTGGCTCCACGGCCCTTCCTCTAGGCTTTCAAGCCCTTGTACATATTCAGGTGTTTCACCTGGGAAGGGTGGGAACAGTTCAGCAGCATCTGGCCTGGGGCTCAGCTCACGTTTACTCACAGAGGCCTCGGCACGGTCTCCCAGCTTTGCAATGAGGATGCTCCTGGCGAGGGCGGGCGGGGCTGCTGGCTGTATGGGAGATGATTCCCCACCTCTGACCAATTTCAGAATTGTTTACCACTGGAGCAAGTGCCTTGGTAGTGTTTTCCTCTGTATAACTGTTAGGTTCAGTTTTTTTTTTTTTCTTTTTTGGTTCAAGTTAGATTTTATTCCTCATTTATGTATTTATAGATATAAGCATGGAAATAATTCATACGTATAAATACATCAGTGTGAATGGAAGAACATTTTTTCTGTTTTATTTTTACATTTTACTTTTTAAAATTTTGAAATTTAATTTTATTTATTTTTTATACAATATGTTATTATTAGTTATCTATTTTATGCATAGACATGTATACAGGTCAATCCTAATCTCCCAAGTCATCCCACCACCACCACCCCATGGCTTCCCCCACTTTGTGTCCATACGTTTGTTCTCTACCTCTGTGTCTCTATTTCTGCCCTGCAAACCAGTTCATCTCTACCATTTTTCTAGGTTCCACATATAGGCATTAATATACAATATTTGTTTTTCTCTTTCTGGCTTACTTCACTCTGTATGACAGTCTCTAGATCCATCAACTTCTCTACAAATGACCCAGTTTCATTCCTTTTTATGGCTGAGTAATATTCCATTTTATATATGTACCACATCTTTATCCATTCGTCTGTCTGTGGGCATTTATGTTGCTTCCATAACCTGGCTATTGTAAATAGTGCTGCAATGAACATTGTGGTGAATGTGTCTCTGTGATTTATGGTTTTCTCTGGGTATATGCCCAGAAGTGGGATTGCTGGATCCTATGGTAATTCTCTTTTTAGTTTTTTAAAGGAACCTCCATACTGTTCTCCATAGTGACTGTATCAATTTACATTCCCACCAATAGCGGAAGAGGGTTCCTTTTGTCCACACCCTCCCCAGAATTTGTTGTTTGTAGATTATCTGATGATGCCGATTCTCACAGGTGTGAGGTCTTACCTCATTGTAGTTTTGATTTGCATTTCTCTAATAATTAGTGATGTTGAGCAGCTTTTCATGTGCGTCTTGGCCATCTCTGTGTCTTCTTTGAAGAAACGTCTCTTTAGATCTTCTGCCCATTTTTGTATTGGGTTGTTTGTTTTATTAATATTAAGCTGCATGCGCTGTTTATATATATTGGAGATTAAACCTTTGTCCATTGATTCGTTTGTGAACGTTTTCGCCCATTCTGAGGGTTGCCTTTTTCCATTCCCGTTTTTTTTAACAAAGAAAGAAAGAAATCAAAAGAAGCAGAACACTAATGTGCGTGAAATATGCCTCTTGAAACTGTCGTTTTGAAATATGGACGTCTTTTGAATTTTTTGGTCGATATATGACCCCAGGATTTGTTTTCAGGGCAGGTGTCATTTACAGGCCTGTAATGATTTGGAATATCCACTGACCATTAGCGCTGGCATTAAACCTGCAGTTGTGTGAAACGGCCACAAGGTGGCAGCAGTTCTCCCTTACCAAATCTGGTTACTAGGGCAGCAGAGCCTCAATGGAAGTCGTGTTCGAGATTGGAATGTAGAACGGAATGTGCCAGGAGAAAGCCCCTCAAGTTTGTCTCACTACTTCTTGTTCGTGTTTTTAATTTAATTTTTTATTTTTTATTACAGCAAGTTTGAGTACAACGTTTAGCTTGTTGTAGGTGTGCAAGAGGTGGTTCTTTTACACATATACATATGTCTGTTCTTCCTGGGATCCTTTTCCCATGTACGTTATGACAGAATGTTGAGTAGTCTTCTCTTGGTACTCCGTAGGTCTTTGGTGATTATATACGTCTACTGCGTTTGTATCTGTCTGTTAACCCCAATATCGTAATGAATTCAATCCTCACACCTTTCCTTTGGTGAACCATAAGTTTGTTTAATGAATCTGTGATTGCCCTTCTCCGTGGAAATATCTGCCCTGGTATCAATTTATAGGTAACACCTATAAGTGATATGATATGATATGTGTCTTTCACTTTCTGACTTACTCCAAGTCACGTGATTACCTCGAGACTCATCTACGGTGCTGCAAATGGCATTGTGTCCTTTTTCTCCTTGGCGAATATTCTGTCTTAGCGAGGTCCATTTTCTGCAATGTGATTCCCTGAGGGCTGAGGATTAGCTGACCTGGGCAGCCTGACCCTGCCGGCAAGCCCTCCCCAGGTGTGCCTGGGTTGAGGTCAATATAAACAGCACTCCAGGCAGCAATAGCCCCTGCAGCTGTGCCTGTCCCCATATTCTCTGCCACGTCAGCAGTCTCGGGGCTGTGCTGGTGGGAGGGTGTGAGGGTCCACGGCTTTGTGGGTGGCCCGGTGTGAGTGGGGCTCTGCTGGACTTTCGGCAGGAGTTGCCAGGCTGCCACCTGTAAAGAAGAGGATGTGTCACCCATAACTTCCACTGGAATATCTCTCCGGGCTGAGGTGAGGAAGGAAAAAAAGGAGTGGGGGCCGGGACAGGAGGGGTATCTCAGGCAGGGCAATAGAAAGCTTCCAGAAGAGCGCCCGTGGCCAGTACCATCCTGGCTGACCTGCAGGCACCAAGTTGGCCTGCGTACTGTCGCTGGTGTGGCTCCACGGCCCTTCCTCTAGGCTTTCAAGCCCTTGTACATATTCAGGTGTTTCACCTGGGAAGGGTGGGAAGAGTTCAGCAGCATCTGGCCTGGGGCTCAGCTCACGTTTACTCACAGAGGCCTCGGCACGGTCTCCCAGCTTTGCAATGAGGATGCTCCTTGCGTGGGCGGGCGGGGCTGCTGGCTGTATGGGAGATGATTCCCCACCTCTGACCAATTTCAGAATTGTTTACCACTGGAGCAAGTGCCTTGGTAGTGTTTTCCTCTGTATAATTCTTAGGTTCAGTTTTTTTTTTCTTTTTTGGTTCAAGTTAGATTTTATTCCTCATTTATGTATTTATAGATATAAGCATGGAAATAATTCATTCGTATAAATACATCAGTGTGAATGGAAGAACTTTTATTCTGTTTTATTTTTACATTTTATTTTTTAAAATTTTGAAATTTAATTTTAGTTATTTTTTTTATACAGTAGGTTATTATTAGTTATCTATTTTATGCATAGACATGTATACAGGTCAATCCTAATCTCCCAACTCATCCCACCACCACCACCCCATGGCTTCCCCCACTTTGTGTCCATACGTTTGTTCTCTACCTCTGTGTCTCTATTTCTGCCCTGCAAACCAGTTCATCTCTACCATTTTTCTAGGTTCCACATATAGGCATTAATATACAATATTTGTTTTTCTCTTTCTGGCTTACTTCACTCTGTATGACAGTCTCTAGATCCATCAACTTCTCTACAAATGACCCAGTTTCATTCCTTTTTATGGCTGAGTAATATTCCATTTTATATATGTACCACATCTTTATCCATTCGTCTGTCTGTGGCCATTTAGGTTGCTTCCATAACCTGGCTATTGTAAATAGTGCTGCAATGAACATTGTGGTGAATGTGTCTCTGTGATTTATGGTTTTCTCTGGGTATATGCCCAGAAGTGGGATTGCTGGATCCTATGGTAATTCTCTTTTTAGTTTTTTAAAGGAACCTCCATACTGTTCTCCATAGTGACTGTATCAATTTACATTCCCACCAATAGCGGAAGAGGGTTCCTTTTGTCCACACCCTCCCCAGAATTTGTTGTTTGTAGATTATCTGATGATGCCGATTCTAACAGGTGTGAGGTCTTACCTCATTGTAGTTTTGATTTGCATTTCTCTAATAATTAGTGATGTTGAGCAGCTTTTCATGTGCGTCTTGGCCATCTCTGTGTCTTCTTTGAAGAAACGTCTCTTTAGATCTTCTGCCCATTTTTGTATTGGGTTGTTTGTTTTATTAATATTAAGCTGCATGAGCTGTTTATATATATTGGAGATTAAACCTTTGTCCATTGATTCGTTTGTGAAAGTTTTCGCCCATTCTGAGGGTTGCCTTTTTCCATTCCCGTTTTTTTAACAAAGAAAGAAAGAAAGCAAAAGAAGCAGAACACTAATGTGCGTGAAATATGCCTCTTGAAACTGTCGTTTTGAAATATGGACGTCTTTTGAATTTTTTGGTCGATATAGGACCCCAGGATTTGTTTTCAGGGCAGGTGTCATTTACAGGCCTGTAATGATTTGGAATATCCACTGACCATTAGCGCTGGCATTAAAGCTGCTGTTGTGTGAAACGGCCACAAGGTGGCAGCAGTTCTCCCTTACCAAATCTGGTTACTAGGGCAGCAGAGCCTCAATGGAAGTCGTGTTCTAGATTGGAATGTAGAACGGAATGTGCCAGGAGAAAGCCCCTCAAGTGTGTCTCACTACTTCTTGTTCGTGTTTTTAATTTAATTTTTTATTTTTTATTACAGCAAGTTTGAGTACAACGTTTAGCTTGTTGTAGGTGTGCAAGAGGTGGTTCTTTTACACATATACATATGTCTGTTCTTCCTGGGATCCTTTTCCCATGTACGTTATGACAGAATGTTGAGTAGTCTTCTCTTGGTACTCCGTAGGTCTTTGGTGATTATATACGTCTACTGTGTTTGTATCTGTCTGTTAACCCCAATATCGTAATGAATTCAATCCTCACACCTTTCCTTTGGTGAACCATAAGTTAATTTAATGAATCTGTGATTGCCCTTCTCCGTGGAAATATCTGCCCTGGTATCAATTTATAGGTAACACCTATAAGTGATATGATATGATATGTGTCTTTCACTTTCTGACTTACTCCAAGTCACGTGATTACCTCGAGACTCATCTACGGTGCTGCAAATGGCATTGTGTCCTTTTTCTCCTTGGCGAATATTCTGTCTTAGCGAGGTCCATTTTCTGCAATGTGATTCCCTGAGGGCTGAGGATTAGCTGACCTGGGCAGCCTGACCCTGCCGGCAAGCCCTCCCCAGGTGTGCCTGCGTTGAGGTCAATATAAACAGCACTCCAGGCAGCATTAGTCCCTGCAGCTGTGCCTTACTCCATATTCTCTGACCCGTCAGCAGTCTCGGGGCTGTGCCGGTGGGAGGGTGTGAGGGTCCACGGCTTTGTGGGTGGCCCGGTGTGAGTGGGGCTCTGCTGGACTTTCGGCAGGAGTTGCCAGGCTGCCACCTGTAAAGAAGAGGATGTGTCACCCATAACTTCCACTGGAATATCTCTCCGGGCTGAGGTGAGGAAGGAAAAAAAGGAGTGGGGGCCGGGACAGGAGGGGTATCTCAGGCAGGGCAATAGAAAGCTTCCAGAAGAGCGCCCGTGGCCATTACCATCCTGGCTGACCTGCAGGCACCAAGTTGGCCTGCGTGCTGTCGCTGCTGTGGCTCCACGGCCCTTCCTCTAGGCTTTCAAGCCCTTGTACATATTCAGGTGTTTCACCTGGGAAGGGTGGGAACAGTTCAGCAGCATCTGGCCTGGGGCTCAGCTCACGTTTACTCACAGAGGCCTCGGCACGGTCTCCCAGCTTTGCAATGAGGACGCTCCTTGCGTGGGCGGGCGGGGCTGCTGGCTGTATGGGAGATGATTCCCCACCTCTGACCAATTTCAGAATTGTTTACCACTGGAGCAAGTGCCTTGGTAGTGTTTTCCTCTGTATAACTGTTAGGTTCAGTTTTTTTTTTTTCTTTTTTGGTTCAAGTTAGATTTTATTCCTCATTTATGTATTTATAGATATAAGCATGGAAATAATTCATTCGTATAAATACATCAGTGTGAATGGAAGAACTTTTTTTCTGTTTTATTTTTACATTTTATTTTTTAAAATTTTGAAATTTAATTTTAGTTATTTTTTTATACAATAGGTTATTATTAGTTATCTATTTTATGCATAGACATGTATACAGGTCAATCCTAATCTCCCAACTCATCCCACCACCACCACCCCATGGCTTCCCCCACTTTGTGTCCATACGTTTGTTCTCTACCTCTGTGTCTCTATTTCTGCCCTGCAAACCAGTTCATCTCTACCATTTTTCTAGGTTCCACATATAGGCATTAATATACAATATTTGTTTTTCTCTTTCTGGCTTACTTCACTCTGTATGACAGTCTCTAGATCCATCAACTTCTCTACAAATGACCCAGTTTCATTCCTTTTTATGGCTGAGTAATATTCCATTTTATATATGTACCACATCTTTATCCATTCGTCTGTCTGTGGCCATTTAGGTTGCTTCCATAACCTGGCTATTGTAAATAGTGCTGCAATGAACATTGTGGTGAATGTGTCTCTGTGATTTATGGTTTTCTCTGGGTATATGCCCAGAAGTGGGATTGCTGGATCCTATGGTAATTCTCTTTTTAGTTTTTTAAAGGAACCTCCATACTGTTCTCCATAGTGACTGTATCAATTTACATTCCCACCAATAGCGGAAGAGGGTTCCTTTTGTCCACACCCTCCCCAGAATTTGTTGTTTGTAGATTATCTGATGATGCCGATTCTAACAGGTGTGAGGTCTTACCTCATTGTAGTTTTGATTTGCATTTCTCTAATAATTAGTGATGTTGAGCAGCTTTTCATGTGCGTCTTGGCCATCTCTGTGTCTTCTTTGAAGAAACGTCTCTTTAGATCTTCTGCCCATTTTTGTATTGGGTTGTTTGTTTTATTAATATTAAGCTGCATGAGCTGTTTATATATATTGGAGATTAAACTTTTGTCCACTGATTCGTTTGTGAACGTTTTCGCCCATTCTGAGGGTTGCCTTTTTCCATTCCCGTTTTTTTAACAAAGAAAGAAAGAAAGCAAAAGAAGCAGAACACTAATGTGCGTGAAATATGCCTCTTGAAACTGTCGTTTTGAAATATGGACGTCTTTTGAATTTTTGGTCGTTATAGGACCCCAGGATTTGTTTTCAGGGCAGGTGTCATTTACAGGCCTGTAATGATTTGGAATATCCACTGACCATTAGCGCTGGCATTAAACCTGCAGTTGTGTGAAACGGCCACAAGGTGGCAGCAGTTCTCCCTTACCAAATCTGGTTACTAGGGCAGCAGAGCCTCAATGGAAGTCGTGTTCTAGATTGGAATGTAGAACGGAATGTGCCAGGAGAAAGCCCCTCAAGTTTGTCTCACTACTTCTTGTTCGTGTTTTCAATTTAATTTTTTTATTTTTTATTACAGCAAGTTTGAGTACAACGTTTAGCTTGTTGTAGGTGTGCAAGAGGTGGTTCTTTTACACATATACATATGTCTGTTCTTCCTGGGATCCTTTTCCCATGTACGTTATGACAGAATGTTGAGTAGTCTTCTCTTGGTACTCCGTAGGTCTTTGGTGATTATATACGTCTACTGTGTTTGTATCTGTCTGTTAACCCCAATATCGTAATGAATTCAATCCTCACACCTTTCCTTTGGTGAACCATAAGTTTGTTTAATGAATCTGTGATTGCCCTTCTCCGTGGAAATATCTGCCCTGGTATCAATTTATAGGTAACACCTATAAGTGATATGATATGATATGTGTCTTTCACTTTCTGACTTACTCCAAGTCACGTGATTACCTCGAGACTCATCTACGGTGCTGCAAATGGCATTGTGTCCTTTTTTTCCTTGGCGAATATTCTGTCTTAGCGAGGTCCATATTCTGCAATGTAATACCCTGAGGGCTGAGGATTAGCTGACCTGGGCAGCCTGACCCTGCCGGCAAGCCCTCCCCAGGTGTGCCTGGGTTGAGGTCAATATAAACAGCACTCCAGGCAGCAATAGCCCCTGCAGCTGTGCCTGACTCCATATCCTCTGCCCCGTCAGCAGTCTCGGGGCTGTGCTGGTGGGAGGGTGTGAGGGTCCACGGCTTTGTGGGTGGCCCGGTGTGAGTGGGGCTCTGCTGGACTTTCGGCAGGAGTTGCCAGGCTGCCACCTGTAAAGAAGAGGATGTGTCACCCATAATTTCCACTGGAATATCTCTCCGGGCTGAGGTGAGGAAGGAAAAAAAGGAGTGGGGGCCGGGACAGGAGGGGTATCTCAGGCAGGGCAATAGAAAGCTTCCAGAAGAGCGCCCGTGGCCAGTACCATCCTGGCTGACCTGCAGGCACCAAGTTGGCCTGCGTGCTGTCGCTGGTGTGGCTCCACGGCCCTTCCTCTAGGCTTTCAAGCCCTTGTACATATTCAGGTGTTTCACCTGGGAAGGGTGGGAACAGTTCAGCAGCATCTGGCCTGGGGCTCAGCTCACGTTTACTCACAGAGGCCTCGGCACGGTCTCCCAGCTTTGCAATGAGGATGCTCCTTGCGTGGGCGGGCGGGGCTGCTGGCTGTATGGGAGATGATTCCCCACCTCTGACCCATTTCAGAATTGTTTACCACTGGAGCAAGTGCCTTGGTAGTGTTTTCCTCTGTATAACTGTTAGGTTCAGTTTTTTTTTTCTTTTTTGGTTCAAGTTAGATTTTATTCCTCATTTATGTATTTATAGATATAAGCATGGAAATAATTCATTCGTATAAATACATCAGTGTGAATGGAAGAACTTTTTTTCTGTTTTATTTTTACATTTTATTTTTTAAAATTTTGAAATTTAATTTTAGTTATTTTTTTTATACAGTAGGTTATTATTAGTTATCTATTTTATGCATAGACATGTATACAGGTCAATCCTAATCTCCCAACTCATCCCACCACCACCACCCCATGGCTTCCCCCACTTTGTGTCCATACGTTTGTTCTCTACCTCTGTGTCTCTATTTCTGCCCTGCAAACCAGTTCATCTCTACCATTTTTCTAGGTTCCACATATAGGCATTAATATACAATATTTGTTTTTCTCTTTCTGGCTTACTTCACTCTGTATGACAGTCTCTACATCCATCAACTTCTCTACAAATGACCCAGTTTCATTCCTTTTTATGGCTGAGTAATATTCCATTTTATATATGTACCACATCTTTATCCATTCGTCTGTCTGTGGGCATTTATGTTGCTTCCATAACCTGGCTATTGTAAATAGTGCTGCAATGAACATTGTGGTGAATGTGTCTCTGTGATTTATGGTTTTCTCTGGGTATATGCCCAGAAGTGGGATTGCTGGATCCTATGGTAATTCTCTTTTTAGTTTTTTAAAGGAACCTCCATACTGTTCTCCATAGTGACTGTATCAATTTACATTCCCACCAATAGCGGAAGAGGGTTCCTTTTGTCCACACCCTCCCCAGAATTTGTTGTTTGTAGATTATCTGATGATGCCGATTCTAACAGGTGTGAGGTCTTACCTCATTGTAGTTTTGATTTGCATTTCTCTAATTATTAGTGATGTTGAGCAGCTTTTCATGTGCGTCTTGGCCATCTCTGTGTCTTCTTTGAAGAAACGTCTCTTTAGATCTTCTGCCCATTTTTGTATTGGGTTGTTTGTTTTATTAATATTAAGCTGCATGCGCTGTTTATATATATTGGAGATTAAACCTTTGTCCATTGATTCGTTTGTGAACGTTTTCGCCCATTCTGTGGGTTGCCTTTTTCCATTCCCGTTTTTTTTAACAAAGAGAGAAAGAAAGCAAAAGAAGCAGAACACTAATGTGCGTGAAATATGCCTCTTGAAACTGTCGTTTTGAAATATGGACGTCTTTTGAATTTTTTGGTCGATATATGACCCCAGGATTTGTTTTCAGGGCAGGTGTCATTTACAGGCCTGTAATGATTTGGAATATCCACTGACCATTAGCGCTGGCATTAAACCTGCAGTTGTGTGAAACGGCCACCAGGTGGCAGCAGTTCTCCCTTACCAATTCTGGTTACTAGGGCAGCAGAGCCTCAATGGAAGTCGTGTTCTAGATTGGAATGTAGAACGGAATGTGCCAGGAGAAAGCCCCTCAAGTGTGTCTCACTACTTCTTGTTCGTGTTTTTAATTTAATTTTTTATTTTTTATTACAGCAAGTTTGAGTACAACGTTTAGCTTGTTGTAGGTGTGCAAGAGGTGGTTCTTTTACACATATACATATGTCTGTTCTTCCTGGGATCCTTTTCCCATGTACGTTATGACAGAATGTTGAGTAGTCTTCTCTTGGTACTCCGTAGGTCTTTGGTGATTATATACGTCTACTGTGTTTATATCTGTCTGTTAACCCCAATATCGTAATGAATTCAATCCTCACACCTTTCCTTTGGTGAACCATAAGTTTGTTTAATGAATCTGTGATTGCCCTTCTCCGTGGAAATATCTGCCCTGGTAGCAATTTATAGGTAACACCTATAAGTGATATGATATGATATGTGTCTTTCACTTTCTGACTTACTCCAAGTCACGTGATTACCTCGAGACTCATCTACGGTGCTGCAAATGGCATTGTGTCCTTTTTTTCCTTGGCGAATATTCTGTCTTAGCGAGGTCCATTTTCTGCAATGTGATTCCCTGAGGGCTGAGGATTAGCTGACCTGGGCAGCCTGACCCTGCCGGCAAGCCCTCCCCAGGTGTGCCTGGGTTGAGGTCAATATAAACAGCACTCCAGGCAGCAATAGCCCCTGCAGCTGTGCCTGACTCCATATCCTCTGCCCCGTCAGCAGTCTCGGGGCTGTGCTGGTGGGAGGGTGTGAGGGTCCACGGCTTTGTGGGTGGCCCGGTGTGAGTGGGGCTCTGCTGGACTTTCGGCAGGAGTTGCCAGGCTGCCACCTGTAAAGAAGAGGATGTGTCACCCATAACTTCCACTGGAATATCTCTGCGGGCTGAGGTGAGGAAGGAAAAAAAGGAGTGGGGGCCGGGACAGGAGGGGTATCTCAGGCAGGGCAATAGAAAGCTTCCAGAAGAGCGCCCGTGGCCAGTACCATCCTGGCTGACCTGCAGGCACCTAGTTGGCCTGCGTGCTGTCGCTGGTGTGGCTCCACGGCCCTTCCTCTAGGCTTTCAAGCCCTTGTACATATTCAGGTGTTTCACATGGGAAGGGTGGGAACAGTTCAGCAGCATCTGGCCTGGGGCTCAGCTCACGTTTACTCACAGAGGCCTCGGCACGGTCTCCCAGCTTTGCAATGAGGATGCTCCTTGCGTGGGCGGGCGGGGCTGCTGGCTGTATGGGAGATGATTCCCCACCTCTGACCAATTTCAGAATTGTTTACCACTGGAGCAAGTGCCTTGGTAGTGTTTTCCTCTGTATAACTGTTAGGTTCAGTTTTTTTTTTCTTTTTTGGTTCAAGTTAGATTTTATTCCTCATTTATGTATTTATAGATATAAGCATGGAAATAATTCATTCGTATAAATACATCAGTGTGAATGGAAGAACTTTTTTCTGTTTTATTTTTACATTTTATTTTTTAAAATTTTGAAATTTAATTTTAGTTATTTTTTTATACAGTAGGTTATTATTAGTTATCTATTTTATGCATAGACATGTATACAGGTCAATCCTAATCTCCCAACTCATCCCACCACCACCACCCCATGGCTTCCCCCACTTTGTGTCCATACGTTTGTTCTCTACCTCTGTGTCTCTATTTCTGCCCTGCAAACCAGTTCATCTCTACCATTTTTCTAGGTTCCACATATAGGCATTAATATACAATATTTGTTTTTCTCTTTCTGGCTTACTTCACTCTGTATGACAGTCTCTAGATCCATCAACTTCTCTACAAATGACCCAGTTTCATTCCTTTTTATGGCTGAGTAATATTCCATTTTATATATGTACCACATCTTTATCCATTCGTCTGTCTGTGGGCATTTATGTTGCTTCCATAACCTGGCTATTGTAAATAGTGCTGCAATGAACATTGTGGTGAATGTGTCTCTGTGATTTATGGTTTTCTCTGGGTATATGCCCAGAAGTGGGATTGCTGGATCCTATGGTAATTCTCTTTTTAGTTTTTTAAAGGAACCTCCATACTGTTCTCCATAGTGACTGTATCAATTTACATTCCCACCAATAGCGGAAGAGGGTTCCTTTTGTCCACACCCTCCCCAGAATTTGTTGTTTGTAGATTATCTGATGATGCCGATTTTAACAGGTGTGAGGTCTTACCTCATTGTAGTTTTGATTTGCATTTCTCTAATAATTAGTGATGTTGAGCAGCTTTTCATGTGCGTCTTGGCCATCTCTGTGTCTTCTTTGAAGAAACGTCTCTTTAGATCTTCTGCCCATTTTTGTATTGGGTTGTTTGTTTTATTAATATTAAGCTGCATGCGCTGTTTATATATATTGGAGATTAAACCTTTGTCCATTGATTCGTTTGTGAACGTTTTCGCCCATTCTGAGGGTTGCCTCTTTCCATTCCCGTTTTTTTAACAAAGAAAGAAAGAAATCAAAAGAAGCAGAACACTAATGTGCGTGAAATATGCCTCTTGAAACTGTCGTTTTGAAATATGGACGTCTTTTGAATTTTTTGGTCGATATATGACCCCAGGATTTGTTTTCAGGGCAGGTGTCATTTACAGGCCTGTAATGATTTGGAATATCCACTGACCATTAGCGCTGGCATTAAACCTGCAGTTGTGTGAAACGGCCACAAGGTGGCAGCAGTTCTCCCTTACCAATTCTGGTTACTAGGGCAGCAGAGCCTCAATGGAAGTCGTGTTCTAGATTGGAATGTAGAACGGAATGTGCCAGGAGAAAGCCCCTCAAGTGTGTCTCACTACTTCTTGTTCGTGTTTTTAATTTAATTTTTTATTTTTTATTACAGCAAGTTTGAGTACAACGTTTAGCTTGTTGTAGGTGTGCAAGAGGTGGTTCTTTTACACATATACATATGTCTGTTCTTCCTGGGATCCTTTTCCCATGTACGTTATGACAGAATGTTGAGTAGTCTTCTCTTGGTACTCCGTAGGTCTTTGGTGATTATATACGTCTACTGTGTTTATATCTGTCTGTTAACCCCAATATCGTAATGAATTCAATCCTCACACCTTTCCTTTGGTGAACCATAAGTTTGTTTAATGAATCTGTGATTGCCCTTCTCCGTGGAAATATCTGCCCTGGTAGCAATTTATAGGTAACACCTATAAGTGATATGATATGATATGTGTCTTTCACTTTCTGACTTACTCCAAGTCACGTGATTACCTCGAGACTCATCTACGGTGCTGCAAATGGCATTGTGTCCTTTTTTTCCTTGGCGAATATTCTGTCTTAGCGAGGTCCATTTTCTGCAATGTGATTCCCTGAGGGCTGAGGATTAGCTGACCTGGGCAGCCTGACCCTGCCGGCAAGCCCTCCCCAGGTGTGCCTGGGTTGAGGTCAATATAAACAGCACTCCAGGCAGCAATAGCCCCTGCAGCTGTGCCTGACTCCATATCCTCTGCCCCGTCAGCAGTCTCGGGGCTGTGCTGGTGGGAGGGTGTGAGGGTCCACGGCTTTGTGGGTGGCCCGGTGTGAGTGGGGCTCTGCTGGACTTTCGGCAGGAGTTGCCAGGCTGCCACCTGTAAAGAAGAGGATGTGTCACCCATAACTTCCACTGGAATATCTCTGCGGGCTGAGGTGAGGAAGGAAAAAAAGGAGTGGGGGCCGGGACAGGAGGGGTATCTCAGGCAGGGCAATAGAAAGCTTCCAGAAGAGCGCCCGTGGCCAGTACCATCCTGGCTGACCTGCAGGCACCTAGTTGGCCTGCGTGCTGTCGCTGGTGTGGCTCCACGGCCCTTCCTCTAGGCTTTCAAGCCCTTGTACATATTCAGGTGTTTCACATGGGAAGGGTGGGAACAGTTCAGCAGCATCTGGCCTGGGGCTCAGCTCACGTTTACTCACAGAGGCCTCGGCACGGTCTCCCAGCTTTGCAATGAGGATGCTCCTTGCGTGGGCGGGCGGGGCTGCTGGCTGTATGGGAGATGATTCCCCACCTCTGACCAATTTCAGAATTGTTTACCACTGGAGCAAGTGCCTTGGTAGTGTTTTCCTCTGTATAACTGTTAGGTTCAGTTTTTTTTTTCTTTTTTGGTTCAAGTTAGATTTTATTCCTCATTTATGTATTTATAGATATAAGCATGGAAATAATTCATTCGTATAAATACATCAGTGTGAATGGAAGAACTTTTTTCTGTTTTATTTTTACATTTTATTTTTTAAAATTTTGAAATTTAATTTTAGTTATTTTTTTATACAGTAGGTTATTATTAGTTATCTATTTTATGCATAGACATGTATACAGGTCAATCCTAATCTCCCAACTCATCCCACCACCACCACCCCATGGCTTCCCCCACTTTGTGTCCATACGTTTGTTCTCTACCTCTGTGTCTCTATTTCTGCCCTGCAAACCAGTTCATCTCTACCATTTTTCTAGGTTCCACATATAGGCATTAATATACAATATTTGTTTTTCTCTTTCTGGCTTACTTCACTCTGTATGACAGTCTCTAGATCCATCAACTTCTCTACAAATGACCCAGTTTCATTCCTTTTTATGGCTGAGTAATATTCCATTTTATATATGTACCACATCTTTATCCATTCGTCTGTCTGTGGGCATTTATGTTGCTTCCATAACCTGGCTATTGTAAATAGTGCTGCAATGAACATTGTGGTGAATGTGTCTCTGTGATTTATGGTTTTCTCTGGGTATATGCCCAGAAGTGGGATTGCTGGATCCTATGGTAATTCTCTTTTTAGTTTTTTAAAGGAACCTCCATACTGTTCTCCATAGTGACTGTATCAATTTACATTCCCACCAATAGCGGAAGAGGGTTCCTTTTGTCCACACCCTCCCCAGAATTTGTTGTTTGTAGATTATCTGATGATGCCGATTTTAACAGGTGTGAGGTCTTACCTCATTGTAGTTTTGATTTGCATTTCTCTAATAATTAGTGATGTTGAGCAGCTTTTCATGTGCGTCTTGGCCATCTCTGTGTCTTCTTTGAAGAAACGTCTCTTTAGATCTTCTGCCCATTTTTGTATTGGGTTGTTTGTTTTATTAATATTAAGCTGCATGCGCTGTTTATATATATTGGAGATTAAACCTTTGTCCATTGATTCGTTTGTGAACGTTTTCGCCCATTCTGAGGGTTGCCTCTTTCCATTCCCGTTTTTTTAACAAAGAAAGAAAGAAATCAAAAGAAGCAGAACACTAATGTGCGTGAAATATGCCTCTTGAAACTGTCGTTTTGAAATATGGACGTCTTTTGAATTTTTTGGTCGATATATGACCCCAGGATTTGTTTTCAGGGCAGGTGTCATTTACAGGCCTGTAATGATTTGGAATATCCACTGACCATTAGCGCTGGCATTAAACCTGCAGTTGTGTGAAACGGCCACAAGGTGGCAGCAGTTCTCCCTTACCAAATCTGGTTACTAGGGCAGCAGAGCCTCAATGGAAGTCGTGTTCGAGATTGGAATGTAGAACGGAATGTGCCAGGAGAAAGCCCCTCAAGTTTGTCTCACTACTTCTTGTTCGTGTTTTTAATTTAATTTTTTATTTTTTATTACAGCAAGTTTGAGTACAACGTTTAGCTTGTTGTAGGTGTGCGAGAGGTGGTTCTTTTACACATATACATATGTCTGTTCTTCCTGGGATCCTTTTCCCATGTACGTTATGACAGAATGTTGAGTAGTCTTCTCTTGGTACTCCGTAGGTCTTTGGTGATTATATACGTCTACTGTGTTTGTATCTGTCTGTTAACCCCAATATCGTAATGAATTCAATCCTCACACCTTTCCTTTGGTGAACCCTAAGTTTGTTTAATGAATCTGTGATTGCCCTTCTCCGTGGAAATATCTGCCCTGGTATCAATTTATAGGTAACACCTACAAGTGATATGATATGATATGTGTCTTTCACTTTCTGACTTACTCCAAGTCACGTGATTACCTCGAGACTCATCTACGGTGCTGCAAATGGCATTGTGTCCTTTTTCTCCTTGGCGAATATTCTGTCTTAGCGAGGTCCATTTTCTGCAATGTGATTCCCTGAGGGCTGAGGATTAGCTGACCTGGGCAGCCTGACCCTGCCGGCAAGCCCTCCCCAGGTGTGCCTGGGTTGAGGTCAATATAAACAGCACTCCAGGCAGCAATAGCCCCTGCAGCTGTGCCTTACTCCATATCCTCTGCCCCGTCAGCAGTCTCGGGGCTGTGCTGGTGGGAGGGTGTGAGGGTCCACGGCTTTGTGGGTGGCCCGGTGTGAGTGGGGCTCTGCTGGACTTTCGGCAGGAGTTGCCAGGCTGCCACCTGTAAAGAAGAGGATGTGTCACCCATAACTTCCACTGGAATATCTCTCCGGGCTGAGGTGAGGAAGGAAAAAAAGGAGTGGGGGCCGGGACAGGAGGGGTATCTCAGGCAGGGCAATAGAAAGCTTCCAGAAGAGCGCCCGTGGCCAGTACCATCCTGGCTGACCTGCAGGCACCAAGTTGGCCTGCGTGCTGTCGCTGGTGTGGCTCCACGGCCCTTCCTCTAGGCTTTCAAGCCCTTGTACATATTCAGGTGTTTCACCTGGGAAGGGTGGGAACAGTTCAGCAGCAGCTGGCCTTTGGCTCAGCTCACGTTAACTCACAGAGGCCTCGGCACGGTCTCACAGCTTTGCAATGAGGATGCTCCTGGCGAGGGCGGGCGGGGCTGCTGGCTGTATGGGAGATGATTCCCCACCTCTGACCAATTTCAGAATTGTTTACCACTGGAGCAAGTGCCTTGGTTGTGTTTTCCTCTGTATAACTGTTAGGTTCAGTTTTTTTTCTTTTTCTTTTTTGGTTCAAGTTAGATTTTATTCCTCATTTATGTATTTATAGATATAAGCATGGAAATAATTCATTCGTATAAATACATCAGTGTGAATGGAAGAACTTTTTTTCTGTTTTATTTTTACATTTTATTTTTTAAAATTTTGAAATTTAATTTTAGTTATTTTTTTATACAGTAGGTTATTATTAGTTATCTATTTTATGCATAGACATGTATACAGGTCAATCCTAATCTCCCAAGTCATCCCACCACCACCACCCCATGGCTTCCCCCACTTTGTGTCCATACGTTTGTTCTCTACCTCTGTGTCTCTATTTCTGCCCTGCAAACCAGTTCATCTCTACCATTTTTCTAGGTTCCACATATAGGCATTAATATACAATATTTGTTTTTCTCTTTCTGGCTTACTTCACTCTGTATGACAGTCTCTAGATCCATCAACTTCTCTACAAATGACCCAGTTTCATTCCTTTTTATGGCTGAGTAATGTTCCATTTTATATATGTACCACATCTTTATCCATTCGTCTGTCTGTGGGCATTTATGTTGCTTCCATAACCTGGCTATTGTAAATAGTGCTGCAATGAACATTGTGGTGAATGTGTCTCTGTGATTTATGGTTTTCTCTGGGTATATGCCCAGAAGTGGGATTGCTGGATCCTATGGTAATTCTCTTTTTAGTTTTTTAAAGGAACCTCCATACTGTTCTCCATAGTGACTGTATCAATTTACATTCCCACCAATAGCGGAAGAGGGTTCCTTTTGTCCACACCCTCCCCAGAATTTGTTGTTTGTAGATTATCTGATGATGCCGATTTTAACAGGTGTGAGGTCTTACCTCATTGTAGTTTTGATTTGCATTTCTCTAATAATTAGTGATGTTGAGCAGCTTTTCATGTGCGTCTTGGCCATCTCTGTGTCTTCTTTGAAGAAACGTCTCTTTAGATCTTCTGCCCATTTTTGTATTGGGTTGTTTGTTTTATTAATATTAAGCTGCATGCGCTGTTTATATATATTGGAGATTAAACCTTTGTCCATTGATTCGTTTGTGAACGTTTTCGCCCATTCTGAGGGTTGCCTCTTTCCATTCCCGTTTTTTTAACAAAGAAAGAAAGAAATCAAAAGAAGCAGAACACTAATGTGCGTGAAATATGCCTCTTGAAACTGTCGTTTTGAAATATGGACGTCTTTTGAATTTTTTGGTCGATATATGACCCCAGGATTTGTTTTCAGGGCAGGTGTCATTTACAGGCCTGTAATGATTTGGAATATCCACTGACCATTAGCGCTGGCATTAAACCTGCAGTTGTGTGAAACGGCCACAAGGTGGCAGCAGTTCTCCCTTACCAAATCTGGTTACTAGGGCAGCAGAGCCTCAATGGAAGTCGTGTTCGAGATTGGAATGTAGAACGGAATGTGCCAGGAGAAAGCCCCTCAAGTTTGTCTCACTACTTCTTGTTCGTGTTTTTAATTTAATTTTTTATTTTTTATTACAGCAAGTTTGAGTACAACGTTTAGCTTGTTGTAGGTGTGCGAGAGGTGGTTCTTTTACACATATACATATGTCTGTTCTTCCTGGGATCCTTTTCCCATGTACGTTATGACAGAATGTTGAGTAGTCTTCTCTTGGTACTCCGTAGTTCTTTGGTGATTATATACGTCTACTGTGTTTGTATCTGTCTGTTAACCCCAATATCGTAATGAATTCAATCCTCACACCTTTCCTTTGGTGAACCCTAAGTTTGTTTAATGAATCTGTGATTGCCCTTCTCCGTGGAAATATCTGCCCTGGTATCAATTTATAGGTAACACCTACAAGTGATATGATATGATATGTGTCTTTCACTTTCTGACTTACTCCAAGTCACGTGATTACCTCGAGACTCATCTACGGTGCTGCAAATGGCATTGTGTCCTTTTTCTCCTTGGCGAATATTCTGTCTTAGCGAGGTCCATTTTCTGCAATGTGATTCCCTGAGGGCTGAGGATTAGCTGACCTGGGCAGCCTGACCCTGCCGGCAAGCCCTCCCCAGGTGTGCCTGGGTTGAGGTCAATATAAACAGCACTCCAGGCAGCAATAGCCCCTGCAGCTGTGCCTTACTCCATATCCTCTGCCCCGTCAGCAGTCTCGGGGCTGTGCTGGTGGGAGGGTGTGAGGGGCCACGGCTTTGTGGGTGGCCCGGTGTGAGTGGGGCTCTGCTGGACTTTCGGCAGGAGTTGCCAGGCTGCCACCTGTAAAGAAGAGGATGTGTCACCCATAACTTCCACTGGAATATCTCTCCGGGCTGAGGTGAGGAAGGAAAAAAAGGAGTGGGGGCCGGGACAGGAGGGGTATCTCAGGCAGGGCAATAGAAAGCTTCCAGAAGAGCGCCCGTGGCCAGTACCATCCTGGCTGACCTGCAGGCACCAAGTTGGCCTGCGTGCTGTCGCTGGTGTGGCTCCACGGCCCTTCCTCTAGGCTTTCAAGCCCTTGTACATATTCAGGTGTTTCACCTGGGAAGGGTGGGAACAGTTCAGCAGCAGCTGGCCTTTGGCTCAGCTCACGTTAACTCACAGAGGCCTCGGCACGGTCTCACAGCTTTGCAATGAGGATGCTCCTGGCGAGGGCGGGCGGGGCTGCTGGCTGTATGGGAGATGATTCCCCACCTCTGACCAATTTCAGAATTGTTTACCACTGGAGCAAGTGCCTTGGTTGTGTTTTCCTCTGTATAACTGTTAGGTTCAGTTTTTTTTCTTTTTCTTTTTTGGTTCAAGTTAGATTTTATTCCTCATTTATGTATTTATAGATATAAGCATGGAAATAATTCATTCGTATAAATACATCAGTGTGAATGGAAGAACTTTTTTTCTGTTTTATTTTTACATTTTATTTTTTAAAATTTTGAAATTTAATTTTAGTTATTTTTTTATACAGTAGGTTATTATTAGTTATCTATTTTATGCATAGACATGTATACAGGTCAATCCTAATCTCCCAAGTCATCCCACCACCACCACCACATGGCTTCCCCCACTTTGTGTCCATACGTTTGTTCTCTACCTCTGTGTCTCTATTTCTGCCCTGCAAACCAGTTCATCTCTACCATTTTTCTAGGTTCCACATATAGGCATTAATATACAATATTTGTTTTTCTCTTTCTGGCTTACTTCACTCTGTATGACAGTCTCTAGATCCATCAACTTCTCTACAAATGACCCAGTTTCATTCCTTTTTATGGCTGAGTAATATGCCATTTTATATATGTACCACATCTTTATCCATTCGTCTGTCTGTGGGCATTTATGTTGCTTCCATAACCTGGCTATTGTAAATAGTGCTGCAATGAACATTGTGGTGAATGTGTCTCTGTGATTTATGGTTTTCTCTGGGTATATGCCCAGAAGTGGGATTGCTGGATCCTATGGTAATTCTCTTTTTAGTTTTTTAAAGGAACCTCCACACTGTTCTCCATAGTGACTGTATCAATTTACATTCCCACCAATAGCGGAAGAGGGTTCCTTTTGTCCACACCCTCCCCAGAATTTGTTGTTTGTAGATTATCTGATGATGCCGATTCTAACAGGTGTGAGGTCTTACCTCATTGTAGTTTTGATTTGCATTTCTCTAATAATTAGTGATGTTGAGCAGCTTTTCATGTGCCTCTTGGCCATCTCTGTGTCTTCTTTGAAGAAACGTCTCTTTAGATCTTCTGCCCATTTTTGTATTGGGTTGTTTGTTTTATTAATATTAAGCTGCATGCGCTGTTTATATATATTGGAGATTAAACCTTTGTCCATTGATTCGTTTGTGAACGTTTTCGCCCATTCTGAGGGTTGCCTTTTTCCATTCCCGTTTTTTTTAACAAAGAAAGAAAGAAAGCAAAAGAAGCAGAACACTAATGTGCGTGAAATATGCCTCTTGAAACTGTCGTTTTGAAATATGGACGTCTTTTGAATTTTTTGGTCGATATATGACCCCAGGATTTGTTTTCAGGGCAGGTGTCATTTACAGGCCTGTAATGATTTGGAATATCCACTGACCATTAGCGCTGGCATTAAACCTGCAGTTGTGTGAAACGGCCACAAGGTGGCAGCAGTTCTCCCTTACCAAATCTGGTTACTAGGGCAGCAGAGCCTCAATGGAAGTCGTGTTCGAGATTGGAATGTAGAACGGAATGTGCCAGGAGAAAGCCCCTCAAGTTTGTCTCACTACTTCTTGTTCGTGTTTTTAATTTAATTTTTTATTTTTTATTACAGCAAGTTTGAGTACAACGTTTAGCTTGTTGTAGGTGTGCAAGAGGTGGTTCTTTTACACATATACATATGTCTGTTCTTCCTGGGATCCTTTTCCCATGTACGTTATGACAGAATGTTGAGTAGTCTTCTCTTGGTACTCCGTAGGTCTTTGGTGATTATATACGTCTACTGTGTTTGTATCTGTCTGTTAACCCCAATATCGTAATGAATTCAATCCTCACACCTTTCCTTTGGTGAACCATAAGTTTGTTTAATGAATCTGTGATTGCCCTTCTCCGTGGAAATATCTGCCCTGGTATCAATTTATAGGTAACACCTATAAGTGATATGATATGATATGTGTCTTTCACTTTCTGACTTACTCCAAGTTACGTGATTACCTCGAGACTCATCTACGGTGCTGCAAATGGCATTGTGTCCTTTTTCTCCTTGGCGAATATTCTGTCTTAGCGAGGTCCATTTTCTGCAATGTGATTCCCTGAGGGCTGAGGATTAGCTGACCTGGGCAGCCTGACCCTGCCGGCCAGCCCTCCCCAGGTGTGCCTGGGTTGAGGTCAATATAAACAGCACTCCAGGCAGCAATAGCCCCTGCAGCTGTGCCTTACTCCATATCCTCTGCCCCGTCAGCAGTCTCGGGGCTGTGCTGGTGGGAGGGTGTGAGGGTCCACGGCTTTGTGGGTGGCCCGGTGTGAGTGGGGCTCTGCTGGACTTTCGGCAGGAGTTGCCAGGCTGCCACCTGTAAAGAAGAGGATGTGTCACCCATAACTTCCACTGGAATATCTCTCCGGGCTGAGGTGAGGAAGGAAAAAAAGGAGTGGGGGCCGGGACAGGAGGGGTATCTCAGGCAGGGCAATAGAAAGCTTCCAGAAGAGCGCCCGTGGCCAGTACCATCCTGGCTGACCTGCAGGCACCAAGTTGGCCTGCGTGCTGTCGCTGGTGTGGCTCCACGGCCCTTCCTCTAGGCTTTCAAGCCCTTGTACATATTCAGGTGTTTCACCTGGGAAGGGTGGGAACAGTTCAGCAGCAGCTGGCCTTTGGCTCAGCTCACGTTAACTCACAGAGGCCTCGGCACGGTCTCCCAGCTTTGCAATGAGGATGCTCCTGGCGAGGGCGGGCGGGGCTGCTGGCTGTATGGGAGATGATTCCCCACCTCTGACCAATTTCAGAATTGTTTACCACTGGAGCAAGTGCCTTGGTAGTGTTTTCCTCTGTATAACTGTTAGGTTCAGTTTTTTTTTTCTTTTTTGGTTCAAGTTAGATTTTATTCCTCATTTATGTATTTATAGATATAAGCATGGAAATAATTCATTCGTATAAATACATCAGTGTGAATGGAAGAACTTTTTTTCTGTTTTATTTTTACATTTTATTTTTTAAAATTTTGAAATTTAATTTTAGTTATTTTTTTTATACAGTAGGTTATTATTAGTTATCTATTTTATGCATAGACATGTATACAGGTCAATCCTAATCTCCCAAGTCATCCCACCACCACCACCCCATGGCTTCCCCCACTTTGTGTCCATACGTTTGTTCTCTACCTCTGTGTCTCTATTTCTGCCCTGCAAACCAGTTCATCTCTACCATTTTTCTAGGTTCCACATATAGGCATTAATATACAATATTTGTTTTTCTCTTTCTGGCTTACTTCACTCTGTATGACAGTCTCTAGATCCATCAACTTCTCTACAAATGACCCAGTTTCATTCCTTTTTATGGCTGAGTAATATGCCATTTTATATATGTACCACATCTTTATCCATTCGTCTGTCTGTGGGCATTTATGTTGCTTCCATAACCTGGCTATTGTAAATAGTGCTGCAATGAACATTGTGGTGAATGTGTCTCTGTGATTTATGGTTTTCTCTGGGTATATGCCCAGAAGTGGGATTGCTGGATCCTATGGTAATTCTCTTTTTAGTTTTTTAAAGGAACCTCCACACTGTTCTCCATAGTGACTGTATCAATTTACATTCCCACCAATAGCGGAAGAGGGTTCCTTTTGTCCACACCCTCCCCAGAATTTGTTGTTTGTAGATTATCTGATGAGGCCGATTCTAACAGGTGTGAGGTCTTACCTCATTGTAGTTTTGATTTGCATTTCTCTAATAATTAGTGATGTTGAGCAGCTTTTCATGTGCCTCTTGGCCATCTCTGTGTCTTCTTTGAAGAAACGTCTCTTTAGATCTTCTGCCCATTTTTGTATTGGGTTGTTTGTTTTATTAATATTAAGCTGCATGCGCTGTTTATATATATTGGAGATTAAACCTTTGTCCATTGATTCGTTTGTGAACGTTTTCGCCCATTCTGAGGGTTGCCTTTTTCCATTCCCGTTTTTTTTAACAAAGAAAGAAAGAAAGCAAAAGAAGCAGAACACTAATGTGCGTGAAATATGCCTCTTGAAACTGTCGTTTTGAAATATGGACGTCTTTTGAATTTTTTGGTCGATATATGACCCCAGGATTTGTTTTCAGGGCAGGTGTCATTTACAGGCCTGTAATGATTTGGAATATCCACTGACCATTAGCGCTGGCATTAAACCTGCAGTTGTGTGAAACGGCCACAAGGTGGCAGCAGTTCTCCCTTACCAAATCTGGTTACTAGGGCAGCAGAGCCTCAATGGAAGTCGTGTTCGAGATTGGAATGTAGAACGGAATGTGCCAGGAGAAAGCCCCTCAAGTTTGTCTCACTACTTCTTGTTCGTGTTTTTAATTTAATTTTTTATTTTTTATTACAGCAAGTTTGAGTACAACGTTTAGCTTGTTGTAGGTGTGCAAGAGGTGGTTCTTTTACACATATACATATGTCTGTTCTTCCTGGGATCCTTTTCCCATGTACGTTATGACAGAATGTTGAGTAGTCTTCTCTTGGTACTCCGTAGGTCTTTGGTGATTATAAACGTCTACTGTGTTTGTATCTGTCTGTTAACCCCAATATCGTAATGAATTCAATCCTCACACCTTTCCTTTGGTGAACCCTAAGTTTGTTTAATGAATCTGTGATTGCCCTTCTCCGTGGAAATATCTGCCCTGGTATCAATTTATAGGTAACACCTATAAGTGATATGATATGATATGTGTCTTTCACTTTCTGACTTACTCCAAGTCACGTGATACCTCGAGACTCATCTACGGTGCTGCAAATGGCATTGTGTCCTTTTTCTCCTTGGCGAATATTCTGTCTTAGCGAGGTCCATTTTCTGCAATGTGATTCCCTGAGGGCTGAGGATTAGCTGACCTGGGCAGCCTGACCCTGCCGGCAAGCCCTCCCCAGGTGTGCCTGGGTTGAGGTCAATATAAACAGCACTCCAGGCAGCAATAGCCCCTGCAGCTGTGCCTTACTCCATATTCTCTGCCCCGTCAGCAGTCTCGGGGCTGTGCTGGTGGGAGGGTGTGAGGGTCCACGGCTTTGTGGGTGGTCCGGTGTGAGTGGGGCTCTGCTGGACTTTCGGCAGGAGTTGCCAGGCTGCCACCTGTAAAGAAGAGGATGTGTCACCCATAACTTCCACTGGAATATCTCTCCGGGCTGAGGTGAGGAAGGAAAAAAAGGAGTGGGGGCCGGGACAGGAGGGGTATCTCAGGCAGGGCAATAGAAAGCTTCCAGAAGAGCGCCCGTGGCCAGTACCATCCTGGCTGACCTGCAGGCACCAAGTTGGCCTGCGTGCTGTCGCTGGTGTGGCTCCACGGCCCTTCCTCTAGGCTTTCAAGCCCTTGTACATATTCAGGTGTTTCACCTGGGAAGGGTGGGAACAGTTCAGCAGCAGCTGGCCTGGGGCTCAGCTCACGTTTACTCACAGAGGCCTCGGCACGGTCTCCCAGCTTTGCAATGAGGATGCTCCTGGCGAGGGCGGGCGGGGCTGCTGGCTGTATGGGAGATGATTCCCCACCTCTGACCAATTTCAGAATTGTTTACCACTGGAGCAAGTGCCTTGGTAGTGTTTTCCTCTGTATAACTGTTAGGTTCAGTTTTTTTTTTCTTTTTTGGTTCAAGTTAGATTTTATTCCTCATTTATGTATTTATAGATATAAGCATGGAAATAATTCATTCGTATAAATACATCAGTGTGAATGGAAGAACTTTTTTTCTGTTTTATTTTTACATTTTATTTTTTAAAATTTTGAAATTTAATTTTAGTTATTTTTTTATACAGTAGGTTATTATTAGTTATCTATTTTATGCATAGACATGTATACAGGTCAATCCTAATCTCCCAAGTCATCCCACCACCACCACCCCATGGCTTCCCCCACTTTGTGTCCATACGTTTGTTCTCTACCTCTGTGTCTCTATTTCTGCCCTGCAAACCAGTTCATCTCTACCATTATTCTAGGTTCCACATATAGGCATTAATATACAATATTTGTTTTTCTCTTTCTGGCTTACTTCACTCTGTATGACAGTCTCTAGATCCATCAACTTCTCTACAAATGACCCAGTTTCATTCCTTTTTATGGCTGAGTAATATTCCATTTTATATATGTACCACATCTTTATCCATTCGTCTGTCTGTGGGCATTTATGTTGCTTCCATAACCTGGCTATTGTAAATAGTGCTGCAATGAACATTGTGGTGAATGTGTCTCTGTGATTTATGGTTTTCTCTGGGTATATGCCCAGAAGTGGGATTGCTGGATCCTATGGTAATTCTCTTTTTAGTTTTTTAAAGGAACCTCCATACTGTTCTCCATAGTGACTGTATCAATTTACATTCCCACCAATAGTGGAAGAGGGTTCCTTTTGTCCACACCCTCCCCAGAATTTGTTGTTTCTAGATTATCTGATGAGGCCGATTCTCACAGGTGTGAGGTCTTACCTCATTGTAGTTTTGATTTGCATTTCTCTAATAATTAGTGATGTTGAGCAGCTTTTCATGTGCGTCTTGGCCATCTCTGTGTCTTCTTTGAAGAAACGTCTCTTTAGATCTTCTGCCCATTTTTGTATTGGGTTGTTTGTTTTATTAATATTAAGCTGCATGAGCTGTTTATATATATTGGAGATTAAACCTTTGTCCATTGATTCGTTTGTGAACGTTTTCGCCCATTCTGAGGGTTGCCTTTTTCCATTCCCGTTTTTTTTAACAAAGAAAGAAAGAAAGCAAAAGAAGCAGAACACTAATGTGCGTGAAATATGCCTCTTGAAACTGTCGTTTTGAAATATGGACGTCTTTTGAATTTTTTGGTCGATATATGACCCCAGGATTTGTTTTCAGGGCAGGTGTCATTTACAGGCCTGTAATGATTTGGAATATCCACTGACCATTAGCGCTGGCATTAAACCTGCAGTTGTGTGAAACGGCCACAAGGTGGCAGCAGTTCTCCCTTACCAAATCTGGTTACTAGGGCAGCAGAGCCTCAATGGAAGTCGTGTTCGAGATTGGAATGTAGAACGGAATGTGCCAGGAGAAAGCCCCTCAAGTTTGTCTCACTACTTCTTGTTCGTGTTTTTAATTTAATTTTTTATTTTTTATTACAGCAAGTTTGAGTACAACGTTTAGCTTGTTGTAGGTGTGCAAGAGGTGGTTCTTTTACACATATACATATGTCTGTTCTTCCTGGGATCCTTTTCCCATGTACGTTATGACAGAATGTTGAGTAGTCTTCTCTTGGTACTCCGTAGGTCTTTGGTGATTATATACGTCTACTGCGTTTGTATCTGTCTGTTAACCCCAATAACGTAATGAATTCAATCCTCACACCTTTCCTTTGGTGAACCATAAGTTTGTTTAATGAATCTGTGATTGCCCTTCTCCGTGGAAATATCTGCCCTGGTATCAATTTATAGGTAACACCTATAAGTGATATGATATGATATGTGTCTTTCACTTTCTGACTTACTCCAAGTCACGTGATTACCTCGAGACTCATCTACGGTGCTGCAAATGGCATTGTGTCCTTTTTCTCCTTGGCGAATATTCTGTCTTAGTGAGGTCCATTTTCTGCAATGTGATTCCCTGAGGGCTGAGGATTAGCTGACCTGGGCAGCCTGACCCTGACGGCAAGCCCTCCCCAGGTGTGCCTGGGTTGAGGTCAATATAAACAGCACTCCAGGCAGCAATAGTCCCTGCAGCTGTGCCTGACTCCATATCCTCTGCCCCGTCAGCAGTCTCGGGGCTGTGCTGGTGGGAGGGTGTGAGGGTCCACGGCTTTGTGGGTGGCCCGGTGTGAGTGGGGCTCTGCTGGACTTTCGGCAGGAGTATGCCTGGCTGCCACCTGTAAAGAAGAGGATGTGTCACCCATAACTTCCACTGGAATATCTCTCCGGGCTGAGGTGAGGAAGGAAAAAAAGGAGTGGGGGCCGGGACAGGAGGGGTATCTCAGGCAGGGCAATAGAAAGCTTCCAGAAGAGCGCCCGTGGCCAGTACCATCCTGGCTGACCTGCAGGCACCAAGTTGGCCTGCGTGCTGTCGCTGGTGTGGCTCCACGGCCCTTCCTCTAGGCTTTCAAGCCCTTGTACATATTCAGGTGTTTCACCTGGGAAGGGTGGGAACAGTTCAGCAGCATCTGGCCTGGGGCTCAGCTCACGTTTACTCACAGAGGCCTCGGCACGGTCTCCCAGCTTTGCAATGAGGATGCTCCTTGCGTGGGCGGGCGGGGCTGCTGGCTGTATGGGAGATGATTCCCCACCTCTGACCAATTTCAGAATTGTTTACCACTGGAGCAAGTGCCTTGGTAGTGTTTTCCTCTGTATAACTGTTAGGTTCAGTTTTTTTTTTCTTTTTTGGTTCAAGTTAGATTTTATTCCTCATTTATGTATTTATAGATATAAGCATGGAAATAATTCATTCGTATAAATACATCAGTGTGAATGGAAGAACTTTTTTTCTGTTTTATTTTTACATTTTATTTTTTAAAATTTTGAAATTTAATTTTAGTTATTTTTTTATACAGTAGGTTATTATTAGTTATCTATTTTATGCATAGACATGTATACAGGTCAATCCTAATCTCCCAAGTCATCCCACCACCACCACCACATGGCTTCCCCCACTTTGTGTCCATACGTTTGTTCTCTACCTCTGTGTCTCTATTTCTGCCCTGCAAACCAGTTCATCTCTACCATTTTTCTAGGTTCCACATATAGGCATTAATATACAATATTTGTTTTTCTCTTTCTGGCTTACTTCACTCTGTATGACAGTCTCTAGATCCATCAACTTCTCTACAAATGACCCAGTTTCATTCCTTTTTATGGCTGAGTAATATGCCATTTTATATATGTACCACATCTTTATCCATTCGTCTGTCTGTGGGCATTTATGTTGCTTCCATAACCTGGCTATTGTAAATAGTGCTGCAATGAACATTGTGGTGAATGTGTCTCTGTGATTTATGGTTTTCTCTGGGTATATGCCCAGAAGTGGGATTGCTGGATCCTATGGTAATTCTCTTTTTAGTTTTTTAAAGGAACCTCCACACTGTTCTCCATAGTGACTGTATCAATTTACATTCCCACCAATAGCGGAAGAGGGTTCCTTTTGTCCACACCCCCCCCAGAATTTGTTGTTTGTAGATTATCTGATGATGCCGATTCTAACAAGTGTGAGGTCTTACCTCATTGTAGTTTTGATTTGCATTTCTCTAATAATTAGTGATGTTGAGCAGCTTTTCATGTGCGTCTTGGCCATCTCTGTGTCTTCTTTGAAGAAACGTCTCTTTAGATCTTCTGCCCATTTTTGTATTGGGTTGTTTGTTTTATTAATATTAAGCTGCATGCGCTGTTTATATATATTGGAGATTAAACCTTTGTCCATTGATTCGTTTGTGAACGTTTTCGCCCATTCTGAGGGTTGCCTTTTTCCATTCCCGTTTTTTTTAACAAAGAAAGAAAGAAAGCAAAAGAAGCAGAACACTAATGTGCGTGAAATATGCCTCTTGAAACTGTCGTTTTGAAATATGGACGTCTTTTGAATTTTTTGGTCGATATATGACCCCAGGATTTGTTTTCAGGGCAGGTGTCATTTACAGGCCTGTAATGATTTGGAATATCCACTGACCATTAGCGCTGGCATTAAACCTGCAGTTGTGTGAAACGGCCACAAGGTGGCAGCAGTTCTCCCTTACCAAATCTGGTTACTAGGGCAGCAGAGCCTCAATGGAAGTCGTGTTCGAGATTGGAATGTAGAACGGAATGTGCCAGGAGAAAGCCCCTCAAGTTTGTCTCACTACTTCTTGTTCGTGTTTTTAATTTAATTTTTTATTTTTTATTACAGCAAGTTTGAGTACAACGTTTAGCTTGTTGTAGGTGTGCAAGAGGTGGTTCTTTTACACATATACATATGTCTGTTCTTCCTGGGATCCTTTTCCCATGTACGTTATGACAGAATGTTGAGTAGTCTTCTCTTGGTACTCCGTAGGTCTTTGGTGATTATATACGTCTACTGTGTTTGTATCTGTCTGTTAACCCCAATATCGTAATGAATTCAATCCTCACACCTTTCCTTTGGTGAACCATAAGTTTGTTTAATGAATCTGTGATTGCCCTTCTCCGTGGAAATATCTGCCCTGGTATCAATTTATAGGTAACACCTATAAGTGATATGATATGATATGTGTCTTTCACTTTCTGACTTACTCCAAGTCACGTGATTACCTCGAGACTCATCTACGGTGCTGCAAATGGCATTGTGTCCTTTTTCTCCTTGGCGAATATTCTGTCTTAGCGAGGTCCATTTTCTGCAATGTGATTCCCTGAGGGCTGAGGATTAGCTGACCTGGGCAGCCTGACCCTGCCGGCAAGCCCTCCCCAGGTGTGCCTGGGTTGAGGTCAATATAAACAGCACTCCAGGCAGCAATAGCCCCTGCAGCTGTGCCTTACTCCATATCCTCTGCCCCGTCAGCAGTCTCGGGGCTGTGCTGGTGGGAGGGTGTGAGGGTCCACGGCTTTGTGGGTGGCCCGGTGTGAGTGGGGCTCTGCTGGACTTTCGGCAGGAGTTGCCAGGCTGCCACCTGTAAAGAAGAGGATGTGTCACCCATAACTTCCACTGGAATATCTCTCCGGGCTGAGGTGAGGAAGGAAAAAAAGGAGTGGGGGCCGGGACAGGAGGGGTATCTCAGGCAGGGCAATAGAAAGCTTCCAGAAGAGCGCCCGTGGCCAGTACCATCCTGGCTGACCTGCAGGCACCAAGTTGGCCTGCGTGCTGTCGCTGGTGTGGCTCCACGGCCCTTCCTCTAGGCTTTCAAGCCCTTGTACATATTCAGGTGTTTCACCTGGGAAGGGTGGGAACAGTTCAGCAGCAGCTGGCCTTTGGCTCAGCTCACGTTAACTCACAGAGGCCTCGGCACGGTCTCACAGCTTTGCAATGAGGATGCTCCTGGCGAGGGCGGGCGGGGCTGCTGGCTGTATGGGAGATGATTCCCCACCTCTGACCAATTTCAGAATTGTTTACCACTGGAGCAAGTGCCTTGGTTGTGTTTTCCTCTGTATAACTGTTAGGTTCAGTTTTTTTTCTTTTTCTTTTTTGGTTCAAGTTAGATTTTATTCCTCATTTATGTATTTATAGATATAAGCATGGAAATAATTCATTCGTATAAATACATCAGTGTGAATGGAAGAACTTTTTTTCTGTTTTATTTTTACATTTTATTTTTTAAAATTTTGAAATTTAATTTTAGTTATTTTTTTATACAGTAGGTTATTATTAGTTATCTATTTTATGCATAGACATGTATACAGGTCAATCCTAATCTCCCAAGTCATCCCACCACCACCACCACATGGCTTCCCCCACTTTGTGTCCATACGTTTGTTCTCTACCTCTGTGTCTCTATTTCTGCCCTGCAAACCAGTTCATCTCTACCATTTTTCTAGGTTCCACATATAGGCATTAATATACAATATTTGTTTTTCTCTTTCTGGCTTACTTCACTCTGTATGACAGTCTCTAGATCCATCAACTTCTCTACAAATGACCCAGTTTCATTCCTTTTTATGGCTGAGTAATATGCCATTTTATATATGTACCACATCTTTATCCATTCGTCTGTCTGTGGGCATTTATGTTGCTTCCATAACCTGGCTATTGTAAATAGTGCTGCAATGAACATTGTGGTGAATGTGTCTCTGTGATTTATGGTTTTCTCTGGGTATATGCCCAGAAGTGGGATTGCTGGATCCTATGGTAATTCTCTTTTTAGTTTTTTAAAGGAACCTCCACACTGTTCTCCATAGTGACTGTATCAATTTACATTCCCACCAATAGCGGAAGAGGGTTCCTTTTGTCCACACCCTCCCCAGAATTTGTTGTTTGTAGATTATCTGATGATGCCGATTCTAACAGGTGTGAGGTCTTACCTCATTGTAGTTTTGATTTGCATTTCTCTAATAATTAGTGATGTTGAGCAGCTTTTCATGTGCCTCTTGGCCATCTCTGTGTCTTCTTTGAAGAAACGTCTCTTTAGATCTTCTGCCCATTTTTGTATTGGGTTGTTTGTTTTATTAATATTAAGCTGCATGCGCTGTTTATATATATTGGAGATTAAACCTTTGTCCATTGATTCGTTTGTGAACGTTTTCGCCCATTCTGAGGGTTGCCTTTTTCCATTCCCGTTTTTTTTAACAAAGAAAGAAAGAAAGCAAAAGAAGCAGAACACTAATGTGCGTGAAATATGCCTCTTGAAACTGTCGTTTTGAAATATGGACGTCTTTTGAATTTTTTGGTCGATATATGACCCCAGGATTTGTTTTCAGGGCAGGTGTCATTTACAGGCCTGTAATGATTTGGAATATCCACTGACCATTAGCGCTGGCATTAAACCTGCAGTTGTGTGAAACGGCCACAAGGTGGCAGCAGTTCTCCCTTACCAAATCTGGTTACTAGGGCAGCAGAGCCTCAATGGAAGTCGTGTTCGAGATTGGAATGTAGAACGGAATGTGCCAGGAGAAAGCCCCTCAAGTTTGTCTCACTACTTCTTGTTCGTGTTTTTAATTTAATTTTTTATTTTTTATTACAGCAAGTTTGAGTACAACGTTTAGCTTGTTGTAGGTGTGCAAGAGGTGGTTCTTTTACACATATACATATGTCTGTTCTTCCTGGGATCCTTTTCCCATGTACGTTATGACAGAATGTTGAGTAGTCTTCTCTTGGTACTCCGTAGGTCTTTGGTGATTATATACGTCTACTGTGTTTGTATCTGTCTGTTAACCCCAATATCGTAATGAATTCAATCCTCACACCTTTCCTTTGGTGAACCATAAGTTTGTTTAATGAATCTGTGATTGCCCTTCTCCGTGGAAATATCTGCCCTGGTATCAATTTATAGGTAACACCTATAAGTGATATGATATGATATGTGTCTTTCACTTTCTGACTTACTCCAAGTTACGTGATTACCTCGAGACTCATCTACGGTGCTGCAAATGGCATTGTGTCCTTTTTCTCCTTGGCGAATATTCTGTCTTAGCGAGGTCCATTTTCTGCAATGTGATTCCCTGAGGGCTGAGGATTAGCTGACCTGGGCAGCCTGACCCTGCCAGCAAGCCCTCCCCAGGTGTGCCTGGGTTGAGGTCAATATAAACAGCACTCCAGGCAGCAATAGCCCCTGCAGCTGTGCCTTACTCCATATCCTCTGCCCCGTCAGCAGTCTCGGGGCTGTGCTGGTGGGAGGGTGTGAGGGTCCACGGCTTTGTGGGTGGCCCGGTGTGAGTGGGGCTCTGCTGGACTTTCGGCAGGAGTTGCCAGGCTGCCACCTGTAAAGAAGAGGATGTGTCACCCATAACTTCCACTGGAATATCTCTCCGGGCTGAGGTGAGGAAGGAAAAAAAGGAGTGGGGGCCGGGACAGGAGGGGTATCTCAGGCAGGGCAATAGAAAGCTTCCAGAAGAGCGCCCGTGGCCAGTACCATCCTGGCTGACCTGCAGGCACCAAGTTGGCCTGCGTGCTGTCGCTGGTGTGGCTCCACGGCCCTTCCTCTAGGCTTTCAAGCCCTTGTACATATTCAGGTGTTTCACCTGGGAAGGGTGGGAACAGTTCAGCAGCAGCTGGCCTTTGGCTCAGCTCACGTTAACTCACAGAGGCCTCGGCACGGTCTCCCAGCTTTGCAATGAGGATGCTCCTGGCGAGGGCGGGCGGGGCTGCTGGCTGTATGGGAGATGATTCCCCACCTCTGACCAATTTCAGAATTGTTTACCACTGGAGCAAGTGCCTTGGTAGTGTTTTCCTCTGTATAACTGTTAGGTTCAGTTTTTTTTTTCTTTTTTGGTTCAAGTTAGATTTTATTCCTCATTTATGTATTTATAGATATAAGCATGGAAATAATTCATTCGTATAAATACATCAGTGTGAATGGAAGAACTTTTTTTCTGTTTTATTTTTACATTTTATTTTTTAAAATTTTGAAATTTAATTTTAGTTATTTTTTTATACAGTAGGTTATTATTAGTTATCTATTTTATGCATAGACATGTATACAGGTCAATCCTAATCTCCCAAGTCATCCCACCACCACCACCACATGGCTTCCCCCACTTTGTGTCCATACGTTTGTTCTCTACCTCTGTGTCTCTATTTCTGCCCTGCAAACCAGTTCATCTCTACCATTTTTCTAGGTTCCACATATAGGCATTAATATACAATATTTGTTTTTCTCTTTCTGGCTTACTTCACTCTGTATGACAGTCTCTAGATCCATCAACTTCTCTACAAATGACCCAGTTTCATTCCTTTTTATGGCTGAGTAATATGCCATTTTATATATGTACCACATCTTTATCCATTCGTCTGTCTGTGGGCATTTATGTTGCTTCCATAACCTGGCTATTGTAAATAGTGCTGCAATGAACATTGTGGTGAATGTGTCTCTGTGATTTATGGTTTTCTCTGGGTATATGCCCAGAAGTGGGATTGCTGGATCCTATGGTAATTCTCTTTTTAGTTTTTTAAAGGAACCTCCACACTGTTCTCCATAGTGACTGTATCAATTTACATTCCCACCAATAGCGGAAGAGGGTTCCTTTTGTCCACACCCTCCCCAGAATTTGTTGTTTGTAGATTATCTGATGATGCCGATTCTAACAGGTGTGAGGTCTTACCTCATTGTAGTTTTGATTTGCATTTCTCTAATAATTAGTGATGTTGAGCAGCTTTTCATGTGCCTCTTGGCCATCTCTGTGTCTTCTTTGAAGAAACGTCTCTTTAGATCTTCTGCCCATTTTTGTATTGGGTTGTTTGTTTTATTAATATTAAGCTGCATGCGCTGTTTATATATATTGGAGATTAAACCTTTGTCCATTGATTCGTTTGTGAACGTTTTCGCCCATTCTGAGGGTTGCCTTTTTCCATTCCCGTTTTTTTTAACAAAGAAAGAAAGAAAGCAAAAGAAGCAGAACACTAATGTGCGTGAAATATGCCTCTTGAAACTGTCGTTTTGAAATATGGACGTCTTTTGAATTTTTTGGTCGATATATGACCCCAGGATTTGTTTTCAGGGCAGGTGTCATTTACAGGCCTGTAATGATTTGGAATATCCACTGACCATTAGCGCTGGCATTAAACCTGCAGTTGTGTGAAACGGCCACAAGGTGGCAGCAGTTCTCCCTTACAAAATCTGGTTACTAGGGCAGCAGAGCCTCAATGGAAGTCGTGTTCGAGATTGGAATGTAGAACGGAATGTGCCAGGAGAAAGCCCCTCAAGTTTGTCTCACTACTTCTTGTTCGTGTTTTTAATTTAATTTTTTATTTTTTATTACAGCAAGTTTGAGTACAACGTTTAGCTTGTTGTAGGTGTGCAAGAGGTGGTTCTTTTACACATATACATATGTCTGTTCTTCCTGGGATCCTTTTCCCATGTACGTTATGACAGAATGTTGAGTAGTCTTCTCTTGGTACTCCGTAGGTCTTTGGTGATTATAAACGTCTACTGTGTTTGTATCTGTCTGTTAACCCCAATATCGTAATGAATTCAATCCTCACACCTTTCCTTTGGTGAACCCTAAGTTTGTTTAATGAATCTGTGATTGCCCTTCTCCGTGGAAATATCTGCCCTGGTATCAATTTATAGGTAACACCTATAAGTGATATGATATGATATGTGTCTTTCACTTTCTGACTTACTCCAAGTCACGTGATACCTCGAGACTCATCTACGGTGCTGCAAATGGCATTGTGTCCTTTTTCTCCTTGGCGAATATTCTGTCTTAGCGAGGTCCATTTTCTGCAATGTGATTCCCTGAGGGCTGAGGATTAGCTGACCTGGGCAGCCTGACCCTGCCGGCAAGCCCTCCCCAGGTGTGCCTGGGTTGAGGTCAATATAAACAGCACTCCAGGCAGCAATAGCCCCTGCAGCTGTGCCTTACTCCATATTCTCTGCCCCGTCAGCAGTCTCGGGGCTGTGCTGGTGGGAGGGTGTGAGGGTCCACGGCTTTGTGGGTGGCCCGGTGTGAGTGGGGCTCTGCTGGACTTTCGGCAGGAGTTGCCAGGCTGCCACCTGTAAAGAAGAGGATGTGTCACCCATAACTTCCACTGGAATATCTCTCCGGGCTGAGGTGAGGAAGGAAAAAAAGGAGTGGGGGCCGGGACAGGAGGGGTATCTCAGGCAGGGCAATAGAAAGCTTCCAGAAGAGCGCCCGTGGCCAGTACCATCCTGGCTGACCTGCAGGCACCAAGTTGGCCTGCGTGCTGTCGCTGGTGTGGCTCCACGGCCCTTCCTCTAGGCTTTCAAGCCCTTGTACATATTCAGGTGTTTCACCTGGGAAGGGTGGGAACAGTTCAGCAGCATCTGGCCTGGGGCTCAGCTCACGTTTACTCACAGAGGCCTCGGCACGGTCTCCCAGCTTTGCAATGAGGATGCTCCTGGCGAGGGCGGGCGGGGCTGCTGGCTGTATGGGAGATGATTCCCCACCTCTGACCAATTTCAGAATTGTTTACCACTGGAGCAAGTGCCTTGGTAGTGTTTTCCTCTGTATAACTGTTAGGTTCAGTTTTTTTTTTTTTTCTTTTTTGGTTCAAGTTAGATTTTATTCCTCATTTATGTATTTATAGATATAAGCATGGAAATAATTCATTCGTATAAATACATCAGTGTGAATGGAAGAACATTTTTTCTGTTTTATTTTTACATTTTATTTTTTAAAATTTTGAAATTTAATTTTATTTATTTTTTATACAATATGTTATTATTAGTTATCTATTTTATGCATAGACATGTATACAGGTCAATCCTAATCTCCCAAGTCATCCCACCACCACCACCCCATGGCTTCCCCCACTTTGTGTCCATACGTTTGTTCTCTACCTCTGTGTCTCTATTTCTGCCCTGCAAACCAGTTCATCTCTACCATTTTTCTAGGTTCCACATATAGGCATTAATATACAATATTTGTTTTTCTCTTTCTGGCTTACTTCACTCTGTATGACAGTCTCTAGATCCATCAACTTCTCTACAAATGACCCAGTTTCATTCCTTTTTATGGCTGAGTAATATTCCATTTTATATATGTACCACATCTTTATCCATTCGTCTGTCTGTGGGCATTTATGTTGCTTCCATAACCTGGCTATTGTAAATAGTGCTGCAATGAACATTGTGGTGAATGTGTCTCTGTGATTTATGGTTTTCTCTGGGTATATGCCCAGAAGTGGGATTGCTGGATCCTATGGTAATTCTCTTTTTAGTTTTTTAAAGGAACCTCCATACTGTTCTCCATAGTGACTGTATCAATTTACATTCCCACCAATAGCGGAAGAGGGTTCCTTTTGTCCACACCCTCCGCAGAATTTGTTGTTTCTAGATTATCTGATGATGCCGATTCTAACAGGTGTGAGGTCTTACCTCATTGTAGTTTTGATTTGCATTTCTCTAATAATTAGTGATGTTGAGCAGCTTTTCATGTGCGTCTTGGCCATCTCTGTGTCTTCTTTGAAGAAACGTCTCTTTAGATCTTCTGCCCATTTTTGTATTGGGTTGTTTGTTTTATTAATATTAAGCTGCATGAGCTGTTTATATATATTGGAGATTAAACCTTTGTCCATTGATTCGTTTGTGAACGTTTTCGCCCATTCTGAGGGTTGCCTTTTTCCATTCCCGTTTTTTTTAACAAAGAAAGAAAGAAAGCAAAAGAAGCAGAACACTAATGTGCGTGAAATATGCCTCTTGAAACTGTCGTTTTGAAATATGGACGTCTTTTGAATTTTTTGGTCGATATAGGACCCCAGGATTTGTTTTCAGGGCAGGTGTCATTTACAGGCCTGTAATGATTTGGAATATCCACTGACCATTAGCGCTGGCATTAAACCTGCAGTTGTGTGAAACGGCCACAAGGTGGCAGCAGTTCTCCCTTACCAAATCTGGTTACTAGGGCAGCAGAGCCTCAATGGAAGTCGTGTTCGAGATTGGCATGTAGAACGGAATGTGCCAGGAGAAAGCCCCTCAAGTTTGTCTCACTACTTCTTGTTCGTGTTTTTAATTTAATTTTTTATTTTTTATTACAGCAAGTTTGAGTACAACGTTTAGCTTGTTGTAGGTGTGCAAGAGGTGGTTCTTTTACACATATACATATGTCTGTTCTTCCTGGGATCCTTTTCCCATGTACGTTATGACAGAATGTTGAGTAGTCTTCTCTTGGTACTCCGTAGGTCTTTGGTGATTATATACGTCTACTGTGTTTGTATATGTCTGTTAACTCCAATATCGTAATGAATTCAATCCTCACACCTTTCCTTTGGTGAACCCTAAGTTTGTTTAATGAATCTGTGATTGCCCTTCTCCGTGGAAATATGTGCCCTGGTATCAATTTATAGGTAACACCTATAAGTGATATGATATGATATGTGTCTTTCACTTTCTGACTTACTCCAAGTCACGTGATTACCTCGAGACTCATCTACGGTGCTGCAAATGGCATTGTGTCCTTTTTCTCCTTGGCGAACATTCTGTCTTAGCGAGGTCCATTTTCTGCAATGTGATTCCCTGAGGGCTGAGGATTAGCTGACCTGGGCAGCCTGACCCTGCCGGCAAGCCCTCCCCAGGTGTGCCTGGGTTGAGGTCAATATAAACAGCACTCCAGGCAGCAATAGCCCCTGCAGCTGTGCCTTACTCCATATTCTCTGCCCCGTCAGCAGTCTCGGGGCTGTGCTGGTGGGAGGGTGTGAGGGGCCACGGCTTTGTGGGTGGCCCGGTGTGAGTGGGGCTCTGCTGGACTTTCGGCAGGAGTTGCCAGGCTGCCACCTGTAAAGAAGAGTATGTGTCACCCATAACTTCCACTGGAATATCTCTCCGGGCTGAGGTGAGGAAGGAAAAAAAGGAGTGGGGGCCAGGACAGGAGGGGTATCTCAGGCAGGGCAATAGAAAGCTTCCAGAAGAGCGCCCGTGGCCAGTACCATCCTGGCTGACCTGCAGGCACCAAGTGGGCCTGCGTGCTGTCGCTGGTGTGGCTCCACGGCCCTTCCTCTAGGCTTTCAAGCCCTTGTACATATTCAGGTGTTTCACCTGGGAAGGGTGGGAACAGTTCAGCAGCATCTGGCCTGGGGCTCAGCTCACGTTTACTCACAGAGGCCTCGGCACGGTCTCCCAGCTTTGCAATGAGGACGCTCCTTGCGTGGGCGGGCGGGGCTGCTGGCTGTATGGGAGATGATTCCCCACCTCTGACCAATTTCAGAATTGTTTACCACTGGAGCAAGTGCCTTGGTAGTGTTTTCCTCTGTATAACTGTTAGGTTCAGTTTTTTTTTTTCTTTTTTGGTTCAAGTTAGATTTTATTCCTCATTTATGTATTTATAGATATAAGCATGGAAATAATTCATTCGTATAAATACATCAGTGTGAATGGAAGAACTTTTTTTCTGTTTTATTTTTACATTTTATTTTTTAAAATTTTGAAATTTATTTTAGTTATTTTTTTATACAATAGGTTATTATTAGTTATCTATTTTATGCATAGACATGTATACAGGTCAATCCTAATCTCCCAAGTCATCCCACCACCACCACCCCATGGCTTCCCCCACTTTGTGTCCATACGTTTGTTCTCTACCTCTGTGTCTCTATTTCTGCCCTGCAAACCAGTTCATCTCTACCATTTTTCTAGGTTCCACATATAGGCATTAATATACAATATTTGTTTTTCTCTTTCTGGCTTACTTCACTCTGTATGACAGTCTCTAGATCCATCAACTTCTCTACAAATGACCCAGTTTCATTCCTTTTTATGGCTGAGTAATATTCCATTTTATATAAACACCACATCTTTATCCATTCCTCTGTCTGTGGGCACTTATGTTGCTTCCATAACCTGGCTATTGTAAATAGTGCTGCAATGAACATTGTGGTGAATGTGTCTCTGTGATTTATGGTTTTCTCTGGGTATATGCCCAGAAGTGGGATTGCTGGATCCTATGGTAATTCTCTTTTTAGTTTTTTAAAGGAACCTCCATACTGTTCTCCATAGTGACTGTATCAATTTACATTCCCACCAATAGCGGAAGAGGGTTCCTTTTGTCCACACCCTCCCCAGAATTTGTTGTTTGTAGATTATCTGATGATGCCGATTCTAACAGGTGTGAGGTCTTACCTCATTGTAGTTTTGATTTGCATTTCTCTAATAATTAGTGATGTTGAGCAGCTTTTCATGTGCGTCTTGGCCATCTCTGTGTCTTCTTTGAAGAAACGTCTCTTTAGATCTTCTGCCCATTTTTGTATTGGGTTGTTTGTTTTATTAATATTAAGCTGCATGCGCTGTTTATATATATTGGAGATTAAACCTTTGTCCATTGATTCGTTTGTGAACGTTTTCGCCCATTCTGAGGGTTGCCTTTTTCCATTCCCGTTTTTTTAACAAAGAAAGAAAGAAAGCAAAAGAAGCAGAACACTAATGTGCGTGAAATATGCCTCTTGAAACTGTCGTTTTGAAATATGGACGTCTTTTGAATTTTTTGGTCGATATAGGACCCCAGGATTTGTTTTCAGGGCAGGTGTCATTTACAGGCCTGTAATGATTTGGAATATCCACTGACCATTAGCGCTGGCATTAAAGCTGCTGTTGTGTGAAACGGCCACAAGGTGGCAGCAGTTCTCCCTTACCAAATCTGGTTACTAGGGCAGCAGAGCCTCAATGGAAGTCGTGTTCTAGATTGGAATGTAGAACGGAATGTGCCAGGAGAAAGCCCCTCAAGTGTGTCTCACTACTTCTTGTTCGTGTTTTTAATTTAATTTTTTATTTTTTATTACAGCAAGTTTGAGTACAACGTTTAGCTTGTTGTAGGTGTGCAAGAGGTGGTTCTTTTACACATATACATATGTCTGTTCTTCCTGGGATCCTTTTCCCATGTACGTTATGACAGAATGTTGAGTAGTCTTCTCTTGGTACTCCGTAGGTCTTTGGTGATTATATACGTCTACTGTGTTTGTATCTGTCTGTTAACCCCAATATCGTAATGAATTCAATCCTCACACCTTTCCTTTGGTGAACCATAAGTTTGTTTAATGAATCTGTGATTGCCCTTCTCCGTGGAAATATCTGCCCTGGTATCAATTTATAGGTAACACCTATAAGTGATATGATATGATATGTGTCTTTCACTTTCTGACTTACTCCAAGTCACGTGATTACCTCGAGACTCATCTACGGTGCTGCAAATGGCATTGTGTCCTTTTTCTCCTTGGCGAATATTCTGTCTTAGCGAGGTCCATTTTCTGCAATGTGATTCCCTGAGGGCTGAGGATTAGCTGACCTGGGCAGCCTGACCCTGCCGGCAAGCCCTCCCCAGGTGTGCCTGCGTTGATGTCAATATAAACAGCACTCCAGGCAGCATTAGTCCCTGCAGCTGTGCCTTACTCCATATTCTCTGCCCCGTCAGCAGTCTCGGGGCTGTGCCGGTGGGAGGGTGTGAGGGTCCACGGCTTTGTGGGTGGCCCGGTGTGAGTGGGGCTCTGCTGGACTTTCGGCAGGAGTTGCCAGGCTGCCACCTGTAAAGAAGAGGATGTGTCACCCATAACTTCCACTGGAATATCTCTCCGGGCTGAGGTGAGGAAGGAAAAAATGGAGTGGGGGCCGGGACAGGAGGGGTATCTCAGGCAGGGCAATAGAAAGCTTCCAGAAGAGCGCCCGTGGCCAGTACCATCCTGGCTGACCTGCAGGCACCAAGTGGGCCTGCGTGCTGTCGCTGGTGTGGCTCCACGGCCCTTCCTCTAGGCTTTCAAGCCCTTGTACATATTCAGGTGTTTCACCTGGGAAGGGTGGGAACAGTTCAGCAGCATCTGGCCTGGGGCTCAGCTCACGTTTACTCACAGAGGCCTCGGCACGGTCTCCCAGCTTTGCAATGAGGACGCTCCTTGCGTGGGCGGGCGGGGCTGCTGGCTGTATGGGAGATGATTCCCCACCTCTGACCAATTTCAGAATTGTTTACCACTGGAGCAAGTGCCTTGGTAGTGTTTTCCTCTGTATAACTGTTAGGTTCAGTTTTTTTTTTTCTTTTTTGGTTCAAGTTAGATTTTATTCCTCATTTATGTATTTATAGATATAAGCATGGAAATAATTCATTCGTATAAATACATCAGTGTGAATGGAAGAACTTTTTTTCTGTTTTATTTTTACATTTTATTTTTTAAAATTTTGAAATTTATTTTAGTTATTTTTTTATACAATAGGTTATTATTAGTTATCTATTTTATGCATAGACATGTATACAGGTCAATCCTAATCTCCCAACTCATCCCACCACCACCACCCCATGGCTTCCCCCACTTTGTGTCCATACGTTTGTTCTCTACCTCTGTGTCTCTATTTCTGCCCTGCAAACCAGTTCATCTCTACCATTTTTCTAGGTTCCACATATAGGCATTAATATACAATATTTGTTTTTCTCTTTCTGGCTTACTTCACTCTGTATGACAGTCTCTAGATCCATCAACTTCTCTACAAATGACCCAGTTTCATTCCTTTTTATGGCTGAGTAATATTCCATTTTATATAAACACCACATCTTTATCCATTCCTCTGTCTGTGGGCACTTATGTTGCTTCCATAACCTGGCTATTGTAAATAGTGCTGCAATGAACATTGTGGTGAATGTGTCTCTGTGATTTATGGTTTTCTCTGGGTATATGCCCAGAAGTGGGATTGCTGGATCCTATGGTAATTCTCTTTTTAGTTTTTTAAAGGAACCTCCATACTGTTCTCCATAGTGACTGTATCAATTTACATTCCCACCAATAGCGGAAGAGGGTTCCTTTTGTCCACACCCTCCCCAGAATTTGTTGTTTGTAGATTATCTGATGATGCCGATTCTAACAGGTGTGAGGTCTTACCTCATTGTAGTTTTGATTTGCATTTCTCTAATAATTAGTGATGTTGAGCAGCTTTTCATGTGCGTCTTGGCCATCTCTGTGTCTTCTTTGAAGAAACGTCTCTTTAGATCTTCTGCCCATTTTTGTATTGGGTTGTTTGTTTTATTAATATTAAGCTGCATGCGCTGTTTATATATATTGGAGATTAAACCTTTGTCCATTGATTCGTTTGTGAACGTTTTCGCCCATTCTGAGGGTTGCCTCTTTCCATTCCCGTTTTTTTAACAAAGAAAGAAAGAAATCAAAAGAAGCAGAACACTAATGTGCGTGAAATATGCCTCTTGAAACTGTCGTTTTGAAATATGGACGTCTTTTGAATTTTTTGGTCGATATATGACCCCAGGATTTGTTTTCAGGGCAGGTGTCATTTACAGGCCTGTAATGATTTGGAATATCCACTGACCATTAGCGCTGGCATTAAACCTGCAGTTGTGTGAAACGGCCACAAGGTGGCAGCAGTTCTCCCTTACCAAATCTGGTTACTAGGGCAGCAGAGCCTCAATGGAAGTCGTGTTCGAGATTGGAATGTAGAACGGAATGTGCCAGGAGAAAGCCCCTCAAGTTTGTCTCACTACTTCTTGTTCGTGTTTTTAATTTAATTTTTTATTTTTTATTACAGCAAGTTTGAGTACAACGTTTAGCTTGTTGTAGGTGTGCAAGAGGTGGTTCTTTTACACATATACATATGTCTGTTCTTCCTGGGATCCTTTTCCCATGTACGTTATGACAGAATGTTGAGTAGTCTTCTCTTGGTACTCCGTAGGTCTTTGGTGATTATATACGTCTACTGTGTTTGTATCTGTCTGTTAACCCCAATATCGTAATGAATTCAATCCTCACACCTTTCCTTTGGTGAACCATAAGTTTGTTTAATGAATCTGTGATTGCCCTTCTCCGTGGAAATATCTGCCCTGGTATCAATTTATAGGTAACACCTATAAGTGATATGATATGATATGTGTCTTTCACTTTCTGACTTACTCCAAGTCACGTGATTACCTCGAGACTCATCTACGGTGCTGCAAATGGCATTGTGTCCTTTTTCTCCTTGGCGAATATTCTGTCTTAGCGAGGTCCATTTTCTGCAATGTGATTCCCTGAGGGCTGAGGATTAGCTGACCTGGGCAGCCTGACCCTGCCGGCAAGCCCTCCCCAGGTGTGCCTGGGTTGAGGTCAATATAAACAGCACTCCAGGCAGCAATAGCCCCTGCAGCTGTGCCTTACTCCATATCCTCTGCCCCGTCAGCAGTCTCGGGGCTGTGCTGGTGGGAGGGTGTGAGGGTCCACGGCTTTGTGGGTGGCCCGGTGTGAGTGGGGCTCTGCTGGACTTTCGGCAGGAGTTGCCAGGCTGCCACCTGTAAAGAAGAGGATGTGTCACCCATAACTTCCACTGGAATATCTCTCCGGGCTGAGGTGAGGAAGGAAAAAAAGGAGTGGGGGCCGGGACAGGAGGGGTATCTCAGGCAGGGCAATAGAAAGCTTCCAGAAGAGCGCCCGTGGCCAGTACCATCCTGGCTGACCTGCAGGCACCAAGTTGGCCTGCGTGCTGTCGCTGGTGTGGCTCCACGGCCCTTCCTCTAGGCTTTCAAGCCCTTGTACATATTCAGGTGTTTCACATGGGAAGGGTGGGAAGAGTTCAGCAGCATCTGGCCTGGGGCTCAGCTCACGTTTACTCACAGAGGCCTCGGCACGGTCTCCCAGCTTTGCAATGAGGATGCTCCTTGCGTGGGTGGGCGGGGCTGCTGGCTGTATGGGAGATGATTCCCCACCTCTGACCAATTTCAGAATTGTTTACCACTGGAGCAAGTGCCTTGGTAGTGTTTTCCTCTGTATAACTGTTAGGTTCAGTTTTTTTTTTTTCTTTTTTGGTTCAAGTTAGATTTTATTCCTCATTTATGTATTTATAGATATAAGCATGGAAATAATTCATTCGTATAAATACATCAGTGTGAATGGAAGAAATTTTTTTCTGTTTTATTTTTACATTTTATTTTTTAAAATTTTGAAATTTAATTTTAGTTATTTTTTTATACAGTAGGTTATTATTAGTTATCTATTTTATGCATAGACATGTATACAGGTCAATCCTAATCTCCCAACTCATCCCACCACCACCACCACATGGCTTCCCCCACTTTGTGTCCATACGTTTGTTCTCTACCTCTGTGTCTCTATTTCTGCCCTGCAAACCAGTTCATCTCTACCATTTTTCTAGGTTCCACATATAGGCATTAATATACAATATTTGTTTTTCTCTTTCTGGCTTACTTCACTCTGTATGACAGTCTCTAGATCCATCAACTTCTCTACAAATGACCCAGTTTCATTCCTTTTTATGGCTGAGTAATATGCCATTTTATATATGTACCACATCTTTATCCATTCGTCTGTCTGTGGGCATTTATGTTGCTTCCATAACCTGGCTATTGTAAATAGTGCTGCAATGAACATTGTGGTGAATGTGTCTCTGTGATTTATGGTTTTCTCTGGGTATATGCCCAGAAGTGGGATTGCTGGATCCTATGGTAATTCTCTTTTTAGTTTTTTAAAGGAACCTCCATACTGTTCTCCATAGTGACTGTATCAATTTACATTCCCACCAATAGCGGAAGAGGGTTCCTTTTGTCCACACCCTCCCCAGAATTTGTTGTTTCTAGATTATCTGATGATGCCGATTCTAACAGGTGTGAGGTCTTACCTCATTGTAGTTTTGATTTGCATTTCTCTAATAATTAGTGATGTTGAGCAGCTTTTCATGTGCGTCTTGGCCATCTCTGTGTCTTCTTTGAAGAAACGTCTCTTTAGATCTTCTGCCCATTTTTGTATTGGGTTGTTTGTTTTATTAATATTAAGCTGCATGCGCTGTTTATATATATTGGAGATTAAACCTTTGTCCATTGATTCGTTTGTGAACGTTTTCGCCCATTCTGAGGGTTGCCTCTTTCCATTCCCGTTTTTTTAACAAAGAAAGAAAGAAATCAAAAGAAGCAGAACACTAATGTGCGTGAAATATGCCTCTTGAAACTGTCGTTTTGAAATATGGACGTCTTTTGAATTTTTTGGTCGATATATGACCCCAGGATTTGTTTTCAGGGCAGGTGTCATTTACAGGCCTGTAATGATTTGGAATATCCACTGACCATTAGCGCTGGCATTAAACCTGCAGTTGTGTGAAACGGCCACAAGGTGGCAGCAGTTCTCCCTTACCAAATCTGGTTACTAGGGCAGCAGAGCCTCAATGGAAGTCGTGTTCGAGATTGGAATGTAGAACGGAATGTGCCAGGAGAAAGCCCCTCAAGTTTGTCTCACTACTTCTTGTTCGTGTTTTTAATTTAATTTTTTATTTTTTATTACAGCAAGTTTGAGTACAACGTTTAGCTTGTTGTAGGTGTGCAAGAGGTGGTTCTTTTACACATATACATATGTCTGTTCTTCCTGGGATCCTTTTCCCATGTACGTTATGACAGAATGTTGAGTAGTCTTCTCTTGGTACTCCGTAGGTCTTTGGTGATTATATACGTCTACTGTGTTTGTATCTGTCTGTTAACCCCAATATCGTAATGAATTCAATCCTCACACCTTTCCTTTGGTGAACCATAAGTTTGTTTAATGAATCTGTGATTGCCCTTCTCCGTGGAAATATCTGCCCTGGTATCAATTTATAGGTAACACCTATAAGTGATATGATATGATATGTGTCTTTCACTTTCTGACTTACTCCAAGTCACGTGATTACCTCGAGACTCATCTACGGTGCTGCAAATGGCATTGTGTCCTTTTTCTCCTTGGCGAATATTCTGTCTTAGCGAGGTCCATTTTCTGCAATGTGATTCCCTGAGGGCTGAGGATTAGCTGACCTGGGCAGCCTGACCCTGCCGGCAAGCCCTCCCCAGGTGTGCCTGGGTTGAGGTCAATATAAACAGCACTCCAGGCAGCAATAGCCCCTGCAGCTGTGCCTTACTCCATATCCTCTGCCCCGTCAGCAGTCTCGGGGCTGTGCTGGTGGGAGGGTGTGAGGGTCCACGGCTTTGTGGGTGGCCCGGTGTGAGTGGGGCTCTGCTGGACTTTCGGCAGGAGTTGCCAGGCTGCCACCTGTAAAGAAGAGGATGTGTCACCCATAACTTCCACTGGAATATCTCTCCGGGCTGAGGTGAGGAAGGAAAAAAAGGAGTGGGGGCCGGGACAGGAGGGGTATCTCAGGCAGGGCAATAGAAAGCTTCCAGAAGAGCGCCCGTGGCCAGTACCATCCTGGCTGACCTGCAGGCACCAAGTTGGCCTGCGTGCTGTCGCTGGTGTGGCTCCACGGCCCTTCCTCTAGGCTTTCAAGCCCTTGTACATATTCAGGTGTTTCACATGGGAAGGGTGGGAAGAGTTCAGCAGCATCTGGCCTGGGGCTCAGCTCACGTTTACTCACAGAGGCCTCGGCACGGTCTCCCAGCTTTGCAATGAGGATGCTCCTTGCGTGGGTGGGCGGGGCTGCTGGCTGTATGGGAGATGATTCCCCACCTCTGACCAATTTCAGAATTGTTTACCACTGGAGCAAGTGCCTTGGTAGTGTTTTCCTCTGTATAACTGTTAGGTTCAGTTTTTTTTTTTTCTTTTTTGGTTCAAGTTAGATTTTATTCCTCATTTATGTATTTATAGATATAAGCATGGAAATAATTCATTCGTATAAATACATCAGTGTGAATGGAAGAAATTTTTTTCTGTTTTATTTTTACATTTTATTTTTTAAAATTTTGAAATTTAATTTTAGTTATTTTTTTATACAGTAGGTTATTATTAGTTATCTATTTTATGCATAGACATGTATACAGGTCAATCCTAATCTCCCAACTCATCCCACCACCACCACCCCATGGCTTCCCCCACTTTGTGTCCATACGTTTGTTCTCTACCTCTGTGTCTCTATTTCTGCCCTGCAAACCAGTTCATCTCTACCATTTTTCTAGGTTCCACATATAGGCATTAATATACAATATTTGTTTTTCTCTTTCTGGCTTACTTCACTCTGTATGACAGTCTCTAGATCCATCAACTTCTCTACAAATGACCCAGTTTCATTCCTTTTTATGGCTGAGTAATATGCCATTTTATATATGTACCACATCTTTATCCATTCGTCTGTCTGTGGGCATTTATGTTGCTTCCATAACCTGGCTATTGTAAATAGTGCTGCAATGAACATTGTGGTGAATGTGTCTCTGTGATTTATGGTTTTCTCTGGGTATATGCCCAGAAGTGGGATTGCTGGATCCTATGGTAATTCTCTTTTTAGTTTTTTAAAGGAACCTCCATACTGTTCTCCATAGTGACTGTATCAATTTACATTCCCACCAATAGCGGAAGAGGGTTCCTTTTGTCCACACCCTCCCCAGAATTTGTTGTTTCTAGATTATCTGATGATGCCGATTCTAACAGGTGTGAGGTCTTACCTCATTGTAGTTTTGATTTGCATTTCTCTAATAATTAGTGATGTTGAGCAGCTTTTCATGTGCGTCTTGGCCATCTCTGTGTCTTCTTTGAAGAAACGTCTCTTTAGATCTTCTGCCCATTTTGGTATTGGGTTGTTTGTTTTATTAATATTAAGCTGCATGCGCTGTTTATATATATTGGAGATTAAACCTTTGTCCATTGATTCGTTTGTGAACGTTTTCGCCCATTCTGAGGGTTGCCTCTTTCCATTCCCGTTTTTTTAACAAAGAAAGAAAGAAATCAAAAGAAGCAGAACACTAATGTGCGTGAAATATGCCTCTTGAAACTGTCGTTTTGAAATATGGACGTCTTTTGAATTTTTTGGTCGATATATGACCCCAGGATTTGTTTTCAGGGCAGGTGTCATTTACAGGCCTGTAATGATTTGGAATATCCACTGACCATTAGCGCTGGCATTAAACCTGCAGTTGTGTGAAACGGCCACAAGGTGGCAGCAGTTCTCCCTTACCAAATCTGGTTACTAGGGCAGCAGAGCCTCAATGGAAGTCGTGTTCGAGATTGGAATGTAGAACGGAATGTGCCAGGAGAAAGCCCCTCAAGTTTGTCTCACTACTTCTTGTTCGTGTTTTTAATTTAATTTTTTATTTTTTATTACAGCAAGTTTGAGTACAACGTTTAGCTTGTTGTAGGTGTGCAAGAGGTGGTTCTTTTACACATATACATATGTCTGTTCTTCCTGGGATCCTTTTCCCATGTACGTTATGACAGAATGTTGAGTAGTCTTCTCTTGGTACTCCGTAGGTCTTTGGTGATTATATACGTCTACTGTGTTTGTATCAGTCTGTTAACCCCAATATCGTAATGAATTCAATCCTCACACCTTTCCTTTGGTGAACATTAAGTTTGTTTAATGAATCTGTGATTGCCCTTCTCCGTGGAAATATCTGCCCTGGTATCAATTTATAGGTAACACCTATAAGTGATATGATATGATATGTGTCTTTCACTTTCTGACTTACTCCAAGTCACGTGATTACCTCGAGACTCATCTACGGTGCTGCAAATGGCATTGTGTCCTTTTTCTCCTTGGCGAATATTCTGTCTTAGCGAGGTCCATTTTCTGCAATGTGATTCCCTGAGGGCTGAGGATTAGCTGACCTGGGCAGCCTGACCCTGCCGGCAAGCCCTCCACAGGTGTGCCTGGGTTGAGGTCAATATAAACAGCACTCCAGGCAGCAATAGCCCCTGCAGCTGTGCCTGACTCCATATCCTCTGCCCCGTCAGCAGTCTCGGGGCTGTGCTGGTGGGAGGGTGTGAGGGTCCACGGCTTTGTGGGTGGCCCGGTGTGAGTGGGGCTCTGCTGGACTTTCGGCAGGAGTTGCCAGGCTGCCACCTGTAAAGAAGAGGATGTGTCACCCATAACTTCCACTGGAATATCTCTCCGGGCTGAGGTGAGGAAGGAAAAAAAGGAGTGGGGGCCGGGACAGGAGGGGTATCTCAGGCAGGGCAATAGAAAGCTTCCAGAAGAGCGCCCGTGGCCAGTACCATCCTGGCTGACCTGCAGGCACCAAGTTGGCCTGCGTGCTGTCGCTGGTGTGGCTCCACGGCCCTTCCTCTAGGCTTTCAAGCCCTTGTACATATTCAGGTGTTTCACATGGGAAGGGTGGGAAGAGTTCAGCAGCATCTGGCCTGGGGCTCAGCTCACGTTTACTCACAGAGGCCTCGGCACGGTCTCCCAGCTTTGCAATGAGGATGCTCCTTGCGTGGGTGGGCGGGGCTGCTGGCTGTATGGGAGATGATTCCCCACCTCTGACCAATTTCAGAATTGTTTACCACTGGAGCAAGTGCCTTGGTAGTGTTTTCCTCTGTATAACTGTTAGGTTCAGTTTTTTTTTTTTCTTTTTTGGTTCAAGTTAGATTTTATTCCTCATTTATGTATTTATAGATATAAGCATGGAAATAATTCATTCGTATAAATACATCAGTGTGAATGGAAGAAATTTTTTTCTGTTTTATTTTTACATTTTATTTTTTAAAATTTTGAAATTTAATTTTAGTTATTTTTTTATACAGTAGGTTATTATTAGTTATCTATTTTATGCATAGACATGTATACAGGTCAATCCTAATCTCCCAACTCATCCCACCACCACCACCACATGGCTTCCCCCACTTTGTGTCCATACGTTTGTTCTCTACCTCTGTGTCTCTATTTCTGCCCTGCAAACCAGTTCATCTCTACCATTTTTCTAGGTTCCACATATAGGCATTAATATACAATATTTGTTTTTCTCTTTCTGGCTTACTTCACTCTGTATGACAGTCTCTAGATCCATCAACTTCTCTACAAATGACCCAGTTTCATTCCTTTTTATGGCTGAGTAATATGCCATTTTATATATGTACCACATCTTTATCCATTCGTCTGTCTGTGGGCATTTATGTTGCTTCCATAACCTGGCTATTGTAAATAGTGCTGCAATGAACATTGTGGTGAATGTGTCTCTGTGATTTATGGTTTTCTCTGGGTATATGCCCAGAAGTGGGATTGCTGGATCCTATGGTAATTCTCTTTTTAGTTTTTTAAAGGAACCTCCATACTGTTCTCCATAGTGACTGTATCAATTTACATTCCCACCAATAGCGGAAGAGGGTTCCTTTTGTCCACACCCTCCCCAGAATTTGTTGTTTCTAGATTATCTGATGATGCCTATTCTAACAGGTGTGAGGTCTTACCTCATTGTAGTTTTGATTTGCATTTCTCTAATAATTAGTGATGTTGAGCAGCTTTTCATGTGCGTCTTGGCCATCTCTGTGTCTTCTTTGAAGAAACGTCTCTTTAGATCTTCTGCCCATTTTTGTATTGGGTTGTTTGTTTTATTAATATTAAGCTGCATGCGCTGTTTATATATATTGGAGATTAAACCTTTGTCCATTGATTCGTTTGTGAACGTTTTCGCCCATTCTGAGGGTTGCCTCTTTCCATTCCCGTTTTTTTAACAAAGAAAGAAAGAAATCAAAAGAAGCAGAACACTAATGTGCGTGAAATATGCCTCTTGAAACTGTCGTTTTGAAATATGGACGTCTTTTGAATTTTTTGGTCGATATATGACCCCAGGATTTGTTTTCAGGGCAGGTGTCATTTACAGGCCTGTAATGATTTGGAATATCCACTGACCATTAGCGCTGGCATTAAACCTGCAGTTGTGTGAAACGGCCACAAGGTGGCAGCAGTTCTCCCTTACCAAATCTGGTTACTAGGGCAGCAGAGCCTCAATGGAAGTCGTGTTCGAGATTGGAATGTAGAACGGAATGTGCCAGGAGAAAGCCCCTCAAGTTTGTCTCACTACTTCTTGTTCGTGTTTTTAATTTAATTTTTTATTTTTTATTACAGCAAGTTTGAGTACAACGTTTAGCTTGTTGTAGGTGTGCAAGAGGTGGTTCTTTTACACATATACATATGTCTGTTCTTCCTGGGATCCTTTTCCCATGTACGTTATGACAGAATGTTGAGTAGTCTTCTCTTGGTACTCCGTAGGTCTTTGGTGATTATATACGTCTACTGTGTTTGTATCTGTCTGTTAACCCCAATATCGTAATGAATTCAATCCTCACACCTTTCCTTTGGTGAACCATAAGTTTGTTTAATGAATCTGTGATTGCCCTTCTCCGTGGAAATATCTGCCCTGGTATCAATTTATAGGTAACACCTATAAGTGATATGATATGATATGTGTCTTTCACTTTCTGACTTACTCCAAGTCACGTGATTACCTCGAGACTCATCTACGGTGCTGCAAATGGCATTGTGTCCTTTTTCTCCTTGGCGAATATTCTGTCTTAGCGAGGTCCATTTTCTGCAATGTGATTCCCTGAGGGCTGAGGATTAGCTGACCTGGGCAGCCTGACCCTGCCGGCAAGCCCTCCCCAGGTGTGCCTGGGTTGAGGTCAATATAAACAGCACTCCAGGCAGCAATAGCCCCTGCAGCTGTGCCTTACTCCATATCCTCTGCCCCGTCAGCAGTCTCGGGGCTGTGCTGGTGGGAGGGTGTGAGGGTCCACGGCTTTGTGGGTGGCCCGGTGTGAGTGGGGCTCTGCTGGACTTTCGGCAGGAGTTGCCAGGCTGCCACCTGTAAAGAAGAGGATGTGTCACCCATAACTTCCACTGGAATATCTCTCCGGGCTGAGGTGAGGAAGGAAAAAAAGGAGTGGGGGCCGGGACAGGAGGGGTATCTCAGGCAGGGCAATAGAAAGCTTCCAGAAGAGCGCCCGTGGCCAGTACCATCCTGGCTGACCTGCAGGCACCAAGTTGGCCTGCGTGCTGTCGCTGGTGTGGCTCCACGGCCCTTCCTCTAGGCTTTCAAGCCCTTGTACATATTCAGGTGTTTCACATGGGAAGGGTGGGAAGAGTTCAGCAGCATCTGGCCTGGGGCTCAGCTCACGTTTACTCACAGAGGCCTCGGCACGGTCTCCCAGCTTTGCAATGAGGATGCTCCTTGCGTGGGTGGGCGGGGCTGCTGGCTGTATGGGAGATGATTCCCCACCTCTGACCAATTTCAGAATTGTTTACCACTGGAGCAAGTGCCTTGGTAGTGTTTTCCTCTGTATAACTGTTAGGTTCAGTTTTTTTTTTTTCTTTTTTGGTTCAAGTTAGATTTTATTCCTCATTTATGTATTTATAGATATAAGCATGGAAATAATTCATTCGTATAAATACATCAGTGTGAATGGAAGAAATTTTTTTCTGTTTTATTTTTACATTTTATTTTTTAAAATTTTGAAATTTAATTTTAGTTATTTTTTTATACAGTAGGTTATTATTAGTTATCTATTTTATGCATAGACATGTATACAGGTCAATCCTAATCTCCCAACTCATCCCACCACCACCACCCCATGGCTTCCCCCACTTTGTGTCCATACGTTTGTTCTCTACCTCTGTGTCTCTATTTCTGCCCTGCAAACCAGTTCATCTCTACCATTTTTCTAGGTTCCACATATAGGCATTAATATACAATATTTGTTTTTCTCTTTCTGGCTTACTTCACTCTGTATGACAGTCTCTAGATCCATCAACTTCTCTACAAATGACCCAGTTTCATTCCTTTTTATGGCTGAGTAATATTCCATTTTATATATGTACCACATCTTTATCCATTCGTCTGTCTGTGGGCATTTATGTTGCTTCCATAACCTGGCTATTGTAAATAGTGCTGCAATGAACATTGTGGTGAATGTGTCTCTGTGATTTATGGTTTTCTCTGGGTATATGCCCAGAAGTGGGATTGCTGGATCCTATGGTAATTCTCTTTTTAGTTTTTTAAAGGAACCTCCATACTGTTCTCCATAGTGACTGTATCAATTTACATTCCCACCAATAGCGGAAGAGGGTTCCTTTTGTCCACACCCTCCCCAGAATTTGTTGTTTCTAGATTATCTGATGATGCCGATTCTAACAGGTGTGAGGTCTTACCTCATTGTAGTTTTGATTTGCATTTCTCTAATAATTAGTGATGTTGAGCAGCTTTTCATGTGCGTCTTGGCCATCTCTGTGTCTTCTTTGAAGAAACGTCTCTTTAGATCTTCTGCCCATTTTGGTATTGGGTTGTTTGTTTTATTAATATTAAGCTGCATGCGCTGTTTATATATATTGGAGATTAAACCTTTGTCCATTGATTCGTTTGTGAACGTTTTCGCCCATTCTGAGGGTTGCCTCTTTCCATTCCCGTTTTTTTAACAAAGAAAGAAAGAAATCAAAAGAAGCAGAACACTAATGTGCGTGAAATATGCCTCTTGAAACTGTCGTTTTGAAATATGGACGTCTTTTGAATTTTTTGGTCGATATATGACCCCAGGATTTGTTTTCAGGGCAGGTGTCATTTACAGGCCTGTAATGATTTGGAATATCCACTGACCATTAGCGCTGGCATTAAACCTGCAGTTGTGTGAAACGGCCACAAGGTGGCAGCAGTTCTCCCTTACCAAATCTGGTTACTAGGGCAGCAGAGCCTCAATGGAAGTCGTGTTCGAGATTGGAATGTAGAACGGAATGTGCCAGGAGAAAGCCCCTCAAGTTTGTCTCACTACTTCTTGTTCGTGTTTTTAATTTAATTTTTTATTTTTTATTACAGCAAGTTTGAGTACAACGTTTAGCTTGTTGTAGGTGTGCAAGAGGTGGTTCTTTTACACATATACATATGTCTGTTCTTCCTGGGATCCTTTTCCCATGTACGTTATGACAGAATGTTGAGTAGTCTTCTCTTGGTACTCCGTAGGTCTTTGGTGATTATATACGTCTACTGTGTTTGTATCAGTCTGTTAACCCCAATATCGTAATGAATTCAATCCTCACACCTTTCCTTTGGTGAACATTAAGTTTGTTTAATGAATCTGTGATTGCCCTTCTCCGTGGAAATATCTGCCCTGGTATCAATTTATAGGTAACACCTATAAGTGATATGATATGATATGTGTCTTTCACTTTCTGACTTACTCCAAGTCACGTGATTACCTCGAGACTCATCTACGGTGCTGCAAATGGCATTGTGTCCTTTTTCTCCTTGGCGAATATTCTGTCTTAGCGAGGTCCATTTTCTGCAATGTGATTCCCTGAGGGCTGAGGATTAGCTGACCTGGGCAGCCTGACCCTGCCGGCAAGCCCTCCACAGGTGTGCCTGGGTTGAGGTCAATATAAACAGCACTCCAGGCAGCAATAGCCCCTGCAGCTGTGCCTGACTCCATATCCTCTGCCCCGTCAGCAGTCTCGGGGCTGTGCTGGTGGGAGGGTGTGAGGGTCCACGGCTTTGTGGGTGGCCCGGTGTGAGTGGGGCTCTGCTGGACTTTCGGCAGGAGTTGCCAGGCTGCCACCTGTAAAGAAGAGGATGTGTCACCCATAACTTCCACTGGAATATCTCTCCGGGCTGAGGTGAGGAAGGAAAAAAAGGAGTGGGGGCCGGGACAGGAGGGGTATCTCAGGCAGGGCAATAGAAAGCTTCCAGAAGAGCGCCCGTGGCCAGTACCATCCTGGCTGACCTGCAGGCACCAAGTTGGCCTGCGTGCTGTCGCTGGTGTGGCTCCACGGCCCTTCCTCTAGGCTTTCAAGCCCTTGTACATATTCAGGTGTTTCACATGGGAAGGGTGGGAAGAGTTCAGCAGCATCTGGCCTGGGGCTCAGCTCACGTTTACTCACAGAGGCCTCGGCACGGTCTCCCAGCTTTGCAATGAGGATGCTCCTTGCGTGGGTGGGCGGGGCTGCTGGCTGTATGGGAGATGATTCCCCACCTCTGACCAATTTCAGAATTGTTTACCACTGGAGCAAGTGCCTTGGTAGTGTTTTCCTCTGTATAACTGTTAGGTTCAGTTTTTTTTTTTTCTTTTTTGGTTCAAGTTAGATTTTATTCCTCATTTATGTATTTATAGATATAAGCATGGAAATAATTCATTCGTATAAATACATCAGTGTGAATGGAAGAAATTTTTTTCTGTTTTATTTTTACATTTTATTTTTTAAAATTTTGAAATTTAATTTTAGTTATTTTTTTATACAGTAGGTTATTATTAGTTATCTATTTTATGCATAGACATGTATACAGGTCAATCCTAATCTCCCAAGTCATCCCACCACCACCACCCCATGGCTTCCCCCACTTTGTGTCCATACGTTTGTTCTCTACCTCTGTGTCTCTATTTCTGCCCTGCAAACCAGTTCATCTCTACCATTTTTCTAGGTTCCACATATAGGCATTAATATACAATATTTGTTTTTCTCTTTCTGGCTTACTTCACTCTGTATGACAGTCTCTAGATCCATCAACTTCTCTACAAATGACCCAGTTTCATTCCTTTTTATGGCTGAGTAATATTCCATTTTATATATGTACCACATCTTTATCCATTCGTCTGTCTGTGGGCATTTATGTTGCTTCCATAACCTGGCTATTGTAAATAGTGCTGCAATGAACATTGTGGTGAATGTGTCTCTGTGATTTATGGTTTTCTCTGGGTATATGCCCAGAAGTGGGATTGCTGGATCCTATGGTAATTCTCTTTTTAGTTTTTTAAAGGAACCTCCATACTGTTCTCCATAGTGACTGTATCAATTTACATTCCCACCAATAGCGGAAGAGGGTTCCTTTTGTCCACACCCTCCCCAGAATTTGTTGTTTCTAGATTATCTGATGATGCCGATTCTAACAGGTGTGAGGTCTTACCTCATTGTAGTTTTGATTTGCATTTCTCTAATAATTAGTGATGTTGAGCAGCTTTTCATGTGCGTCTTGGCCATCTCTGTGTCTTCTTTGAAGAAACGTCTCTTTAGATCTTCTGCCCATTTTGGTATTGGGTTGTTTGTTTTATTAATATTAAGCTGCATGCGCTGTTTATATATATTGGAGATTAAACCTTTGTCCATTGATTCGTTTGTGAACGTTTTCGCCCATTCTGAGGGTTGCCTCTTTCCATTCCCGTTTTTTTAACAAAGAAAGAAAGAAATCAAAAGAAGCAGAACACTAATGTGCGTGAAATATGCCTCTTGAAACTGTCGTTTTGAAATATGGACGTCTTTTGAATTTTTTGGTCGATATATGACCCCAGGATTTGTTTTCAGGGCAGGTGTCATTTACAGGCCTGTAATGATTTGGAATATCCACTGACCATTAGCGCTGGCATTAAACCTGCAGTTGTGTGAAACGGCCACAAGGTGGCAGCAGTTCTCCCTTACCAAATCTGGTTACTAGGGCAGCAGAGCCTCAATGGAAGTCGTGTTCGAGATTGGAATGTAGAACGGAATGTGCCAGGAGAAAGCCCCTCAAGTTTGTCTCACTACTTCTTGTTCGTGTTTTTAATTTAATTTTTTATTTTTTATTACAGCAAGTTTGAGTACAACGTTTAGCTTGTTGTAGGTGTGCAAGAGGTGGTTCTTTTACACATATACATATGTCTGTTCTTCCTGGGATCCTTTTCCCATGTACGTTATGACAGAATGTTGAGTAGTCTTCTCTTGGTACTCCGTAGGTCTTTGGTGATTATATACGTCTACTGTGTTTGTATCAGTCTGTTAACCCCAATATCGTAATGAATTCAATCCTCACACCTTTCCTTTGGTGAACATTAAGTTTGTTTAATGAATCTGTGATTGCCCTTCTCCGTGGAAATATCTGCCCTGGTATCAATTTATAGGTAACACCTATAAGTGATATGATATGATATGTGTCTTTCACTTTCTGACTTACTCCAAGTCACGTGATTACCTCGAGACTCATCTACGGTGCTGCAAATGGCATTGTGTCCTTTTTCTCCTTGGCGAATATTCTGTCTTAGCGAGGTCCATTTTCTGCAATGTGATTCCCTGAGGGCTGAGGATTAGCTGACCTGGGCAGCCTGACCCTGCCGGCAAGCCCTCCACAGGTGTGCCTGGGTTGAGGTCAATATAAACAGCACTCCAGGCAGCAATAGCCCCTGCAGCTGTGCCTGACTCCATATCCTCTGCCCCGTCAGCAGTCTCGGGGCTGTGCTGGTGGGAGGGTGTGAGGGTCCACGGCTTTGTGGGTGGCCCGGTGTGAGTGGGGCTCTGCTGGACTTTCGGCAGGTGTTGCCAGACTGCCACCTGTAAAGAAGAGGATGTGTCACCCATAATTTCCACTGGAATATCTCTCCGGGGTGAGGTGAGGAAGGAAAAAAAGGAGTGGGGGCCGGGACAGGAGGGGTATCTCAGGCAGGGCAATAGAAAGCTTCCAGAAGAGCGCCCGTGGCCAGTACCATCCTGGCTGACCTGCAGGCACCAAGTTGGCCTGCGTGCTGTCGCTGGTGTGGCTCCACGGCCCTTCCTCTAGGCTTTCAAGCCCTTGTACATATTCAGGTGTTTCACCTGGGAAGGGTGGGAACAGTTCAGCAGCATCTGGCCTGGGGCTCAGCTCACGTTTACTCACAGAGGCCTCGGCACGGTCTCCCAGCTTTGCAATGAGGATGCTCCTTGCGTGGGCGGGCGGGGCTGCTGGCTGTATGGGAGATGATTCCCCACCTCTGACCCATTTCAGAATTGTTTACCACTGGAGCAAGTGCCTTGGTAGTGTTTTCCTCTGTATAACTGTTAGGTTCAGTTTTTTTTTTTCTTTTTTGGTTCAAGTTAGATTTTATTCCTCATTTATGTATTTATAGATATAAGCATGGAAATAATTCATTCGTATAAATACATCAGTGTGAATGGAAGAACTTTTTTTCTGTTTTATTTTTACATTTTATTTTTTAAAATTTTGAAATTTAATTTTAGTTATTTTTTTTTATACAGTAGGTTATTATTAGTTATCTATTTTATGCATAGACATGTATACAGGTCAATCCTAGTCTCCCAACTCATCCCACCACCACCACCCCATGGCTTCCCCCACTTTGTGTCCATACGTTTGTTCTCTACCTCTGTGTCTCTATTTCTGCCCTGCAAACCAGTTCATCTCTACCATTTTTCTAGGTTCCACATATAGGCATTAATATACAATATTTGTTTTTCTCTTTCTGGCTTACTTCACTCTGTATGACAGTCTCTAGATCCATCAACTTCTCTACAAATGACCCAGTTTCATTCCTTTTTATGGCTGAGTAATATTCCATTTTATATATGAACCACATCTTTATCCATTCGTCTGTCTGTGGGCATTTATGTTGCTTCCATAACCTGGCTATTGTAAATAGTGCTGCAATGAACATTGTGGTGAATGTGTCTCTGTGATTTATGGTTTTCTCTGGGTATATGCCCAGAAGTGGGATTGCTGGATCCTATGGTAATTCTCTTTTTAGTTTTTTAAAGGAACCTCCATACTGTTCTCCATAGTGACTGTATCAATTTACATTCCCACCAATAGCGGAAGAGGGTTCCTTTTGTCCACACCCTCCCCAGAATTTGTTGTTTGTAGATTATCTGATGATGCCGATTCTAACAGGTGTGAGGTCTTACCTCATTGTAGTTTTGATTTGCATTTCTCTAATTATTAGTGATGTTGAGCAGCTTTTCATGTGCGTCTTGGCCATCTCTGTGTCTTCTTTGAAGAAACGTCTCTTTAGATCTTCTGCCCATTTTGGTATTGGGTTGTTTGTTTTATTAATATTAAGCTGCATGAGCTGTTTATATATATTGGAGATTAAACCTTTGTCCATTGATTCGTTTGTGAACGTTTTCGCCCATTCTGAGGGTTGCCTCTTTCCATTCCCGTTTTTTTAACAAAGAAAGAAAGAAATCAAAAGAAGCAGAACACTAATGTGCGTGAAATATGCCTCTTGAAACTGTCGTTTTGAAATATGGACGTCTTTTGAATTTTTTGGTCGATATATGACCCCAGGATTTGTTTTCAGGGCAGGTGTCATTTACAGGCCTGTAATGATTTGGAATATCCACTGACCATTAGCGCTGGCATTAAACCTGCAGTTGTGTGAAACGGCCACAAGGTGGCAGCAGTTCTCCCTTACCAAATCTGGTTACTAGGGCAGCAGAGCCTCAATGGAAGTCGTGTTCGAGATTGGAATGTAGAACGGAATGTGCCAGGAGAAAGCCCCTCAAGTTTGTCTCACTACTTCTTGTTCGTGTTTTTAATTTAATTTTTTATTTTTTATTACAGCAAGTTTGAGTACAACGTTTAGCTTGTTGTAGGTGTGCAAGAGGTGGTTCTTTTACACATATACATATGTCTGTTCTTCCTGGGATCCTTTTCCCATGTACGTTATGACAGAATGTTGAGTAGTCTTCTCTTGGTACTCCGTAGGTCTTTGGTGATTATATACGTCTACTGTGTTTGTATCTGTCTGTTAACCCCAATATCGTAATGAATTCAATCCTCACACCTTTCCTTTGGTGAACCATAAGTTTGTTTAATGAATCTGTGATTGCCCTTCTCCGTGGAAATATCTGCCCTGGTATCAATTTATAGGTAACACCTATAAGTGATATGATATGATATGTGTCTTTCACTTTCTGACTTACTCCAAGTCACGTGATTACCTCGAGACTCATCTACGGTGCTGCAAATGGCATTGTGTCCTTTTTCTCCTTGGCGAATATTCTGTCTTAGCGAGGTCCATTTTCTGCAATGTGATTCCCTGAGGGCTGAGGATTAGCTGACCTGGGCAGCCTGACCCTGCCGGCAAGCCCTCCCCAGGTGTGCCTGGGTTGAGGTCAATATAAACAGCACTCCAGGCAGCAATAGCCCCTGCAGCTGTGCCTGACTCCATATCCTCTGCCCCGTCAGCAGTCTCGGGGCTGTGCTGGTGGGAGGGTGTGAGGGTCCACGGCTTTGTGGGTGGCCCGGTGTGAGTGGGGCTCTGCTGGACTTTCGGCAGGAGTTGCCAGGCTGCCACCTGTAAAGAAGAGGATGTGTCACCCATAACTTCCACTGGAATATCTCTCCGGGCTGAGGTGAGGAAGGAAAAAAAGGAGTGGGGGCCGGGACAGGAGGGGTATCTCAGGCAGGGCAATAGAAAGCTTCCAGAAGAGCGCCCGTGGCCAGTACCATCCTGGCTGACCTGCAGGCACCAAGTTGGCCTGCGTGCTGTCGCTGGTGTGGCTCCACGGCCCTTCCTCTAGGCTTTCAAGCCCTTGTACATATTCAGGTGTTTCACATGGGAAGGGTGGGAAGAGTTCAGCAGCATCTGGCCTGGGGCTCAGCTCACGTTTACTCACAGAGGCCTCGGCACGGTCTCCCAGCTTTGCAATGAGGATGCTCCTTGCGTGGGTGGGCGGGGCTGCTGGCTGTATGGGAGATGATTCCCCACCTCTGACCAATTTCAGAATTGTTTACCACTGGAGCAAGTGCCTTGGTAGTGTTTTCCTCTGTATAACTGTTAGGTTCAGTTTTTTTTTTTTTCTTTTTTGGTTCAAGTTAGATTTTATTCCTCATTTATGTATTTATAGATATAAGCATGGAAATAATTCATTCGTATAAATACATCAGTGTGAATGGAATAACTTTTTTTCTGTTTTATTTTTACATTTTATTTTTTAAAATTTTGAAATTTAATTTTAGTTATTTTTTTATACAGTAGGTTATTATTAGTTATCTATTTTATGCATAGACATGTATACAGGTCAATCCTAATCTCCCAAGTCATCCCACCACCACCACCCCATGGCTTCCCCCACTTTGTGTCCATACGTTTGTTCTCTACCTCTGTGTCTCTATTTCTGCCCTGCAAACCAGTTCATCTCTACCATTTTTCTAGGTTCCACATATAGGCATTAATATACAATATTTGTTTTTCTCTTTCTGGCTTACTTCACTCGGTATGACAGTCTCTAGATCCATCAACTTCTCTACAAATGACCCAGTTTCATTCCTTTTTATGGCTGAGTAATATTCCATTTTATATATGTACCACATCTTTATCCATTCGTCTGTCTGTGGGCATTTATGTTGCTTCCATAACCTGGCTATTGTAAATAGTGCTGCAATGAACATTGTGGTGAATGTGTCTCTGTGATTTATGGTTTTCTCTGGGTATATGCCCAGAAGTGGGATTGCTGGATCCTATGGTAATTCTCTTTTTAGTTTTTTAAAGGAACCTCCATACTGTTCTCCATAGTGACTGTATCAATTTACATTCCCACCAATAGCGGAAGAGGGTTCCTTTTGTCCACACCCTCCCCAGAATTTGTTGTTTCTAGATTATCTGATGATGCCGATTCTAACAGGTGTGAGGTCTTACCTCATTGTAGTTTTGATTTGCATTTCTCTAATAATTAGTGATGTTGAGCAGCTTTTCATGTGCGTCTTGGCCATCTCTGTGTCTTCTTTGAAGAAACGTCTCTTTAGATCTTCTGCCCATTTTTGTATTGGGTTGTTTGTTTTATTAATATTAAGCTGCATGCGCTGTTTATATATATTGGAGATTAAACCTTTGTCCATTGATTCGTTTGTGAACGTTTTCGCCCATTCTGAGGGTTGCCTCTTTCCATTCCCGTTTTTTTAACAAAGAAAGAAAGAAATCAAAAGAAGCAGAACACTAATGTGCGTGAAATATGCCTCTTGAAACTGTCGTTTTGAAATATGGACGTCTTTTGAATTTTTTGGTCGATATATGACCCCAGGATTTGTTTTCAGGGCAGGTGTCATTTACAGGCCTGTAATGATTTGGAATATCCACTGACCATTAGCGCTGGCATTAAACCTGCAGTTGTGTGAAACGGCCACAAGGTGGCAGCAGTTCTCCCTTACCAAATCTGGTTACTAGGGCAGCAGAGCCTCAATGGAAGTCGTGTTCGAGATTGGAATGTAGAACGGAATGTGCCAGGAGAAAGCCCCTCAAGTTTGTCTCACTACTTCTTGTTCGTGTTTTTAATTTAATTTTTTATTTTTTATTACAGCAAGTTTGAGTACAACGTTTAGCTTGTTGTAGGTGTGCAAGAGGTGGTTCTTTTACACATATACATATGTCTGTTCTTCCTGGGATCCTTTTCCCATGTACGTTATGACAGAATGTTGAGTAGTCTTCTCTTGGTACTCCGTAGGTCTTTGGTGATTATATACGTCTACTGTGTTTGTATCTGTCTGTTAACCCCAATATCGTAATGAATTCAATCCTCACACCTTTCCTTTGGTGAACCATAAGTTTGTTTAATGAATCTGTGATTGCCCTTCTCCGTGGAAATATCTGCCCTGGTATCAATTTATAGGTAACACCTATAAGTGATATGATATGATATGTGTCTTTCACTTTCTGACTTACTCCAAGTCACGTGATTACCTCGAGACTCATCTACGGTGCTGCAAATGGCATTGTGTCCTTTTTCTCCTTGGCGAATATTCTGTCTTAGCGAGGTCCATTTTCTGCAATGTGATTCCCTGAGGGCTGAGGATTAGCTGACCTGGGCAGCCTGACCCTGCCGGCAAGCCCTCCCCAGGTGTGCCTGGGTTGAGGTCAATATAAACAGCACTCCAGGCAGCAATAGCCCCTGCAGCTGTGCCTTACTCCATATCCTCTGCCCCGTCAGCAGTCTCGGGGCTGTGCTGGTGGGAGGGTGTGAGGGGCCACGGCTTTGTGGGTGGCCCGGTGTGAGTGGGGCTCTGCTGGACTTTCGGCAGGAGTTGCCAGGCTGCCACCTGTAAAGAAGAGGATGTGTCACCCATAACTTCCACTGGAATATCTCTCCGGGCTGAGGTGAGGAAGGAAAAAAAGGAGTGGGGGCCGGGACAGGAGGGGTATCTCAGGCAGGGCAATAGAAAGCTTCCAGAAGAGCGCCCGTGGCCAGTACCATCCTGGCTGACCTGCAGGCACCAAGTTGGCCTGCGTGCTGTCGCTGGTGTGGCTCCACGGCCCTTCCTCTAGGCTTTCAAGCCCTTGTACATATTCAGGTGTTTCACATGGGAAGGGTGGGAAGAGTTCAGCAGCATCTGGCCTGGGGCTCAGCTCACGTTTACTCACAGAGGCCTCGGCACGGTCTCCCAGCTTTGCAATGAGGATGCTCCTTGCGTGGGTGGGCGGGGCTGCTGGCTGTATGGGAGATGATTCCCCACCTCTGACCAATTTCAGAATTGTTTACCACTGGAGCAAGTGCCTTGGTAGTGTTTTCCTCTGTATAACTGTTAGGTTCAGTTTTTTTTTTTTCTTTTTTGGTTCAAGTTAGATTTTATTCCTCATTTATGTATTTATAGATATAAGCATGGAAATAATTCATTCGTATAAATACATCAGTGTGAATGGAAGAAATTTTTTTCTGTTTTATTTTTACATTTTATTTTTTAAAATTTTGAAATTTAATTTTAGTTATTTTTTTATACAGTAGGTTATTATTAGTTATCTATTTTATGCATAGACATGTATACAGGTCAATCCTAATCTCCCAACTCATCCCACCACCACCACCACATGGCTTCCCCCACTTTGTGTCCATACGTTTGTTCTCTACCTCTGTGTCTCTATTTCTGCCCTGCAAACCAGTTCATCTCTACCATTTTTCTAGGTTCCACATATAGGCATTAATATACAATATTTGTTTTTCTCTTTCTGGCTTACTTCACTCTGTATGACAGTCTCTAGATCCATCAACTTCTCTACAAATGACCCAGTTTCATTCCTTTTTATGGCTGAGTAATATGCCATTTTATATATGTACCACATCTTTATCCATTCGTCTGTCTGTGGGCATTTATGTTGCTTCCATAACCTGGCTATTGTAAATAGTGCTGCAATGAACATTGTGGTGAATGTGTCTCTGTGATTTATGGTTTTCTCTGGGTATATGCCCAGAAGTGGGATTGCTGGATCCTATGGTAATTCTCTTTTTAGTTTTTTAAAGGAACCTCCATACTGTTCTCCATAGTGACTGTATCAATTTACATTCCCACCAATAGCGGAAGAGGGTTCCTTTTGTCCACACCCTCCCCAGAATTTGTTGTTTCTAGATTATCTGATGATGCCGATTCTAACAGGTGTGAGGTCTTACCTCATTGTAGTTTTGATTTGCATTTCTCTAATAATTAGTGATGTTGAGCAGCTTTTCATGTGCGTCTTGGCCATCTCTGTGTCTTCTTTGAAGAAACGTCTCTTTAGATCTTCTGCCCATTTTGGTATTGGGTTGTTTGTTTTATTAATATTAAGCTGCATGCGCTGTTTATATATATTGGAGATTAAACCTTTGTCCATTGATTCGTTTGTGAACGTTTTCGCCCATTCTGAGGGTTGCCTCTTTCCATTCCCGTTTTTTTAACAAAGAAAGAAAGAAATCAAAAGAAGCAGAACACTAATGTGCGTGAAATATGCCTCTTGAAACTGTCGTTTTGAAATATGGACGTCTTTTGAATTTTTTGGTCGATATATGACCCCAGGATTTGTTTTCAGGGCAGGTGTCATTTACAGGCCTGTAATGATTTGGAATATCCACTGACCATTAGCGCTGGCATTAAACCTGCAGTTGTGTGAAACGGCCACAAGGTGGCAGCAGTTCTCCCTTACCAAATCTGGTTACTAGGGCAGCAGAGCCTCAATGGAAGTCGTGTTCGAGATTGGAATGTAGAACGGAATGTGCCAGGAGAAAGCCCCTCAAGTTTGTCTCACTACTTCTTGTTCGTGTTTTTAATTTAATTTTTTATTTTTTATTACAGCAAGTTTGAGTACAACGTTTAGCTTGTTGTAGGTGTGCAAGAGGTGGTTCTTTTACACATATACATATGTCTGTTCTTCCTGGGATCCTTTTCCCATGTACGTTATGACAGAATGTTGAGTAGTCTTCTCTTGGTACTCCGTAGGTCTTTGGTGATTATATACGTCTACTGTGTTTGTATCTGTCTGTTAACCCCAATATCGTAATGAATTCAATCCTCACACCTTTCCTTTGGTGAACCATAAGTTTGTTTAATGAATCTGTGATTGCCCTTCTCCGTGGAAATATCTGCCCTGGTATCAATTTATAGGTAACACCTATAAGTGATATGATATGATATGTGTCTTTCACTTTCTGACTTACTCCAAGTCACGTGATTACCTCGAGACTCATCTACGGTGCTGCAAATGGCATTGTGTCCTTTTTCTCCTTGGCGAATATTCTGTCTTAGCGAGGTCCATTTTCTGCAATGTGATTCCCTGAGGGCTGAGGATTAGCTGACCTGGGCAGCCTGACCCTGCCGGCAAGCCCTCCCCAGGTGTGCCTGGGTTGAGGTCAATATAAACAGCACTCCAGGCAGCAATAGCCCCTGCAGCTGTGCCTTACTCCATATCCTCTGCCCCGTCAGCAGTCTCGGGGCTGTGCTGGTGGGAGGGTGTGAGGGTCCACGGCTTTGTGGGTGGCCCGGTGTGAGTGGGGCTCTGCTGGACTTTCGGCAGGAGTTGCCAGGCTGCCACCTGTAAAGAAGAGGATGTGTCACCCATAACTTCCACTGGAATATCTCTCCGGGCTGAGGTGAGGAAGGAAAAAAAGGAGTGGGGGCCGGGACAGGAGGGGTATCTCAGGCAGGGCAATAGAAAGCTTCCAGAAGAGCGCCCGTGGCCAGTACCATCCTGGCTGACCTGCAGGCACCAAGTTGGCCTGCGTGCTGTCGCTGGTGTGGCTCCACGGCCCTTCCTCTAGGCTTTCAAGCCCTTGTACATATTCAGGTGTTTCACATGGGAAGGGTGGGAAGAGTTCAGCAGCATCTGGCCTGGGGCTCAGCTCACGTTTACTCACAGAGGCCTCGGCACGGTCTCCCAGCTTTGCAATGAGGATGCTCCTTGCGTGGGTGGGCGGGGCTGCTGGCTGTATGGGAGATGATTCCCCACCTCTGACCAATTTCAGAATTGTTTACCACTGGAGCAAGTGCCTTGGTAGTGTTTTCCTCTGTATAACTGTTAGGTTCAGTTTTTTTTTTTTCTTTTTTGGTTCAAGTTAGATTTTATTCCTCATTTATGTATTTATAGATATAAGCATGGAAATAATTCATTCGTATAAATACATCAGTGTGAATGGAAGAAATTTTTTTCTGTTTTATTTTTACATTTTATTTTTTAAAATTTTGAAATTTAATTTTAGTTATTTTTTTATACAGTAGGTTATTATTAGTTATCTATTTTATGCATAGACATGTATACAGGTCAATCCTAATCTCCCAACTCATCCCACCACCACCACCCCATGGCTTCCCCCACTTTGTGTCCATACGTTTGTTCTCTACCTCTGTGTCTCTATTTCTGCCCTGCAAACCAGTTCATCTCTACCATTTTTCTAGGTTCCACATATAGGCATTAATATACAATATTTGTTTTTCTCTTTCTGGCTTACTTCACTCTGTATGACAGTCTCTAGATCCATCAACTTCTCTACAAATGACCCAGTTTCATTCCTTTTTATGGCTGAGTAATATGCCATTTTATATATGTACCACATCTTTATCCATTCGTCTGTCTGTGGGCATTTATGTTGCTTCCATAACCTGGCTATTGTAAATAGTGCTGCAATGAACATTGTGGTGAATGTGTCTCTGTGATTTATGGTTTTCTCTGGGTATATGCCCAGAAGTGGGATTGCTGGATCCTATGGTAATTCTCTTTTTAGTTTTTTAAAGGAACCTCCATACTGTTCTCCATAGTGACTGTATCAATTTACATTCCCACCAATAGCGGAAGAGGGTTCCTTTTGTCCACACCCTCCCCAGAATTTGTTGTTTCTAGATTATCTGATGATGCCGATTCTAACAGGTGTGAGGTCTTACCTCATTGTAGTTTTGATTTGCATTTCTCTAATAATTAGTGATGTTGAGCAGCTTTTTTTTTTTTTTTTTTTTTTTTTTTTTTTTTTTTTTTTTGCTGTACGCGGGCCTCTCACTGCTGTGGCCTCTCCCGTTGCGGAGCACAGGCTCCGGACACACAGGCTCCGCGGCCATGGCTCGCGGGCCCAGCCGCTGCGCGGCATGTGGGATCTTCCGGGATAGGGGCACGAACCCGTGTCCCCTGCATCGGCAGGCGGACTCTCAACCACTGCGCCACCAGGGAAGCCCTTGAGCAGCTTTTCATGTGCGTCTTGGCCATCTCTGTGTCTTCTTTGAAGAAACGTCTCTTTAGATCTTCTGCCCATTTTGGTATTGGGTTGTTTGTTTTATTAATATTAAGCTGCATGCGCTGTTTATATATATTGGAGATTAAACCTTTGTCCATTGATTCGTTTGTGAACGTTTTCGCCCATTCTGAGGGTTGCCTCTTTCCATTCCCGTTTTTTTAACAAAGAAAGAAAGAAATCAAAAGAAGCAGAACACTAATGTGCGTGAAATATGCCTCTTGAAACTGTCGTTTTGAAATATGGACGTCTTTTGAATTTTTTGGTCGATATATGACCCCAGGATTTGTTTTCAGGGCAGGTGTCATTTACAGGCCTGTAATGATTTGGAATATCCACTGACCATTAGCGCTGGCATTAAACCTGCAGTTGTGTGAAACGGCCACAAGGTGGCAGCAGTTCTCCCTTACCAAATCTGGTTACTAGGGCAGCAGAGCCTCAATGGAAGTCGTGTTCGAGATTGGAATGTAGAACGGAATGTGCCAGGAGAAAGCCCCTCAAGTTTGTCTCACTACTTCTTGTTCGTGTTTTTAATTTAATTTTTTATTTTTTATTACAGCAAGTTTGAGTACAACGTTTAGCTTGTTGTAGGTGTGCAAGAGGTGGTTCTTTTACACATATACATATGTCTGTTCTTCCTGGGATCCTTTTCCCATGTACGTTATGACAGAATGTTGAGTAGTCTTCTCTTGGTACTCCGTAGGTCTTTGGTGATTATATACGTCTACTGTGTTTGTATCAGTCTGTTAACCCCAATATCGTAATGAATTCAATCCTCACACCTTTCCTTTGGTGAACATTAAGTTTGTTTAATGAATCTGTGATTGCCCTTCTCCGTGGAAATATCTGCCCTGGTATCAATTTATAGGTAACACCTATAAGTGATATGATATGATATGTGTCTTTCACTTTCTGACTTACTCCAAGTCACGTGATTACCTCGAGACTCATCTACGGTGCTGCAAATGGCATTGTGTCCTTTTTCTCCTTGGCGAATATTCTGTCTTAGCGAGGTCCATTTTCTGCAATGTGATTCCCTGAGGGCTGAGGATTAGCTGACCTGGGCAGCCTGACCCTGCCGGCAAGCCCTCCACAGGTGTGCCTGGGTTGAGGTCAATATAAACAGCACTCCAGGCAGCAATAGCCCCTGCAGCTGTGCCTGACTCCATATCCTCTGCCCCGTCAGCAGTCTCGGGGCTGTGCTGGTGGGAGGGTGTGAGGGTCCACGGCTTTGTGGGTGGCCCGGTGTGAGTGGGGCTCTGCTGGACTTTCGGCAGGAGTTGCCAGGCTGCCACCTGTAAAGAAGAGGATGTGTCACCCATAACTTCCACTGGAATATCTCTCCGGGCTGAGGTGAGGAAGGAAAAAAAGGAGTGGGGGCCGGGACAGGAGGGGTATCTCAGGCAGGGCAATAGAAAGCTTCCAGAAGAGCGCCCGTGGCCAGTACCATCCTGGCTGACCTGCAGGCACCAAGTTGGCCTGCGTGCTGTCGCTGGTGTGGCTCCACGGCCCTTCCTCTAGGCTTTCAAGCCCTTGTACATATTCAGGTGTTTCACATGGGAAGGGTGGGAAGAGTTCAGCAGCATCTGGCCTGGGGCTCAGCTCACGTTTACTCACAGAGGCCTCGGCACGGTCTCCCAGCTTTGCAATGAGGATGCTCCTTGCGTGGGTGGGCGGGGCTGCTGGCTGTATGGGAGATGATTCCCCACCTCTGACCAATTTCAGAATTGTTTACCACTGGAGCAAGTGCCTTGGTAGTGTTTTCCTCTGTATAACTGTTAGGTTCAGTTTTTTTTTTTTCTTTTTTGGTTCAAGTTAGATTTTATTCCTCATTTATGTATTTATAGATATAAGCATGGAAATAATTCATTCGTATAAATACATCAGTGTGAATGGAAGAAATTTTTTTCTGTTTTATTTTTACATTTTATTTTTTAAAATTTTGAAATTTAATTTTAGTTATTTTTTTATACAGTAGGTTATTATTAGTTATCTATTTTATGCATAGACATGTATACAGGTCAATCCTAATCTCCCAACTCATCCCACCACCACCACCACATGGCTTCCCCCACTTTGTGTCCATACGTTTGTTCTCTACCTCTGTGTCTCTATTTCTGCCCTGCAAACCAGTTCATCTCTACCATTTTTCTAGGTTCCACATATAGGCATTAATATACAATATTTGTTTTTCTCTTTCTGGCTTACTTCACTCTGTATGACAGTCTCTAGATCCATCAACTTCTCTACAAATGACCCAGTTTCATTCCTTTTTATGGCTGAGTAATATGCCATTTTATATATGTACCACATCTTTATCCATTCGTCTGTCTGTGGGCATTTATGTTGCTTCCATAACCTGGCTATTGTAAATAGTGCTGCAATGAACATTGTGGTGAATGTGTCTCTGTGATTTATGGTTTTCTCTGGGTATATGCCCAGAAGTGGGATTGCTGGATCCTATGGTAATTCTCTTTTTAGTTTTTTAAAGGAACCTCCATACTGTTCTCCATAGTGACTGTATCAATTTACATTCCCACCAATAGCGGAAGAGGGTTCCTTTTGTCCACACCCTCCCCAGAATTTGTTGTTTCTAGATTATCTGATGATGCCGATTCTAACAGGTGTGAGGTCTTACCTCATTGTAGTTTTGATTTGCATTTCTCTAATAATTAGTGATGTTGAGCAGCTTTTCATGTGCGTCTTGGCCATCTCTGTGTCTTCTTTGAAGAAACGTCTCTTTAGATCTTCTGCCCATTTTTGTATTGGGTTGTTTGTTTTATTAATATTAAGCTGCATGCGCTGTTTATATATATTGGAGATTAAACCTTTGTCCATTGATTCGTTTGTGAACGTTTTCGCCCATTCTGAGGGTTGCCTCTTTCCATTCCCGTTTTTTTAACAAAGAAAGAAAGAAATCAAAAGAAGCAGAACACTAATGTGCGTGAAATATGCCTCTTGAAACTGTCGTTTTGAAATATGGACGTCTTTTGAATTTTTTGGTCGATATATGACCCCAGGATTTGTTTTCAGGGCAGGTGTCATTTACAGGCCTGTAATGATTTGGAATATCCACTGACCATTAGCGCTGGCATTAAACCTGCAGTTGTGTGAAACGGCCACAAGGTGGCAGCAGTTCTCCCTTACCAAATCTGGTTACTAGGGCAGCAGAGCCTCAATGGAAGTCGTGTTCGAGATTGGAATGTAGAACGGAATGTGCCAGGAGAAAGCCCCTCAAGTTTGTCTCACTACTTCTTGTTCGTGTTTTTAATTTAATTTTTTATTTTTTATTACAGCAAGTTTGAGTACAACGTTTAGCTTGTTGTAGGTGTGCAAGAGGTGGTTCTTTTACACATATACATATGTCTGTTCTTCCTGGGATCCTTTTCCCATGTACGTTATGACAGAATGTTGAGTAGTCTTCTCTTGGTACTCCGTAGGTCTTTGGTGATTATATACGTCTACTGTGTTTGTATCTGTCTGTTAACCCCAATATCGTAATGAATTCAATCCTCACACCTTTCCTTTGGTGAACCATAAGTTTGTTTAATGAATCTGTGATTGCCCTTCTCCGTGGAAATATCTGCCCTGGTATCAATTTATAGGTAACACCTATAAGTGATATGATATGATATGTGTCTTTCACTTTCTGACTTACTCCAAGTCACGTGATTACCTCGAGACTCATCTACGGTGCTGCAAATGGCATTGTGTCCTTTTTCTCCTTGGCGAATATTCTGTCTTAGCGAGGTCCATTTTCTGCAATGTGATTCCCTGAGGGCTGAGGATTAGCTGACCTGGGCAGCCTGACCCTGCCGGCAAGCCCTCCCCAGGTGTGCCTGGGTTGAGGTCAATATAAACAGCACTCCAGGCAGCAATAGCCCCTGCAGCTGTGCCTTACTCCATATCCTCTGCCCCGTCAGCAGTCTCGGGGCTGTGCTGGTGGGAGGGTGTGAGGGTCCACGGCTTTGTGGGTGGCCCGGTGTGAGTGGGGCTCTGCTGGACTTTCGGCAGGAGTTGCCAGGCTGCCACCTGTAAAGAAGAGGATGTGTCACCCATAACTTCCACTGGAATATCTCTCCGGGCTGAGGTGAGGAAGGAAAAAAAGGAGTGGGGGCCGGGACAGGAGGGGTATCTCAGGCAGGGCAATAGAAAGCTTCCAGAAGAGCGCCCGTGGCCAGTACCATCCTGGCTGACCTGCAGGCACCAAGTTGGCCTGCGTGCTGTCGCTGGTGTGGCTCCACGGCCCTTCCTCTAGGCTTTCAAGCCCTTGTACATATTCAGGTGTTTCACATGGGAAGGGTGGGAAGAGTTCAGCAGCATCTGGCCTGGGGCTCAGCTCACGTTTACTCACAGAGGCCTCGGCACGGTCTCCCAGCTTTGCAATGAGGATGCTCCTTGCGTGGGTGGGCGGGGCTGCTGGCTGTATGGGAGATGATTCCCCACCTCTGACCAATTTCAGAATTGTTTACCACTGGAGCAAGTGCCTTGGTAGTGTTTTCCTCTGTATAACTGTTAGGTTCAGTTTTTTTTTTTTCTTTTTTGGTTCAAGTTAGATTTTATTCCTCATTTATGTATTTATAGATATAAGCATGGAAATAATTCATTCGTATAAATACATCAGTGTGAATGGAAGAAATTTTTTTCTGTTTTATTTTTACATTTTATTTTTTAAAATTTTGAAATTTAATTTTAGTTATTTTTTTATACAGTAGGTTATTATTAGTTATCTATTTTATGCATAGACATGTATACAGGTCAATCCTAATCTCCCAACTCATCCCACCACCACCACCCCATGGCTTCCCCCACTTTGTGTCCATACGTTTGTTCTCTACCTCTGTGTCTCTATTTCTGCCCTGCAAACCAGTTCATCTCTACCATTTTTCTAGGTTCCACATATAGGCATTAATATACAATATTTGTTTTTCTCTTTCTGGCTTACTTCACTCTGTATGACAGTCTCTAGATCCATCAACTTCTCTACAAATGACCCAGTTTCATTCCTTTTTATGGCTGAGTAATATTCCATTTTATATATGTACCACATCTTTATCCATTCGTCTGTCTGTGGGCATTTATGTTGCTTCCATAACCTGGCTATTGTAAATAGTGCTGCAATGAACATTGTGGTGAATGTGTCTCTGTGATTTATGGTTTTCTCTGGGTATATGCCCAGAAGTGGGATTGCTGGATCCTATGGTAATTCTCTTTTTAGTTTTTTAAAGGAACCTCCATACTGTTCTCCATAGTGACTGTATCAATTTACATTCCCACCAATAGCGGAAGAGGGTTCCTTTTGTCCACACCCTCCCCAGAATTTGTTGTTTCTAGATTATCTGATGATGCCGATTCTAACAGGTGTGAGGTCTTACCTCATTGTAGTTTTGATTTGCATTTCTCTAATAATTAGTGATGTTGAGCAGCTTTTCATGTGCGTCTTGGCCATCTCTGTGTCTTCTTTGAAGAAACGTCTCTTTAGATCTTCTGCCCATTTTGGTATTGGGTTGTTTGTTTTATTAATATTAAGCTGCATGCGCTGTTTATATATATTGGAGATTAAACCTTTGTCCATTGATTCGTTTGTGAACGTTTTCGCCCATTCTGAGGGTTGCCTCTTTCCATTCCCGTTTTTTTAACAAAGAAAGAAAGAAATCAAAAGAAGCAGAACACTAATGTGCGTGAAATATGCCTCTTGAAACTGTCGTTTTGAAATATGGACGTCTTTTGAATTTTTTGGTCGATATATGACCCCAGGATTTGTTTTCAGGGCAGGTGTCATTTACAGGCCTGTAATGATTTGGAATATCCACTGACCATTAGCGCTGGCATTAAACCTGCAGTTGTGTGAAACGGCCACAAGGTGGCAGCAGTTCTCCCTTACCAAATCTGGTTACTAGGGCAGCAGAGCCTCAATGGAAGTCGTGTTCGAGATTGGAATGTAGAACGGAATGTGCCAGGAGAAAGCCCCTCAAGTTTGTCTCACTACTTCTTGTTCGTGTTTTTAATTTAATTTTTTATTTTTTATTACAGCAAGTTTGAGTACAACGTTTAGCTTGTTGTAGGTGTGCAAGAGGTGGTTCTTTTACACATATACATATGTCTGTTCTTCCTGGGATCCTTTTCCCATGTACGTTATGACAGAATGTTGAGTAGTCTTCTCTTGGTACTCCGTAGGTCTTTGGTGATTATATACGTCTACTGTGTTTGTATCAGTCTGTTAACCCCAATATCGTAATGAATTCAATCCTCACACCTTTCCTTTGGTGAACATTAAGTTTGTTTAATGAATCTGTGATTGCCCTTCTCCGTGGAAATATCTGCCCTGGTATCAATTTATAGGTAACACCTATAAGTGATATGATATGATATGTGTCTTTCACTTTCTGACTTACTCCAAGTCACGTGATTACCTCGAGACTCATCTACGGTGCTGCAAATGGCATTGTGTCCTTTTTCTCCTTGGCGAATATTCTGTCTTAGCGAGGTCCATTTTCTGCAATGTGATTCCCTGAGGGCTGAGGATTAGCTGACCTGGGCAGCCTGACCCTGCCGGCAAGCCCTCCACAGGTGTGCCTGGGTTGAGGTCAATATAAACAGCACTCCAGGCAGCAATAGCCCCTGCAGCTGTGCCTGACTCCATATCCTCTGCCCCGTCAGCAGTCTCGGGGCTGTGCTGGTGGGAGGGTGTGAGGGTCCACGGCTTTGTGGGTGGCCCGGTGTGAGTGGGGCTCTGCTGGACTTTCGGCAGGTGTTGCCAGACTGCCACCTGTAAAGAAGAGGATGTGTCACCCATAATTTCCACTGGAATATCTCTCCGGGGTGAGGTGAGGAAGGAAAAAAAGGAGTGGGGGCCGGGACAGGAGGGGTATCTCAGGCAGGGCAATAGAAAGCTTCCAGAAGAGCGCCCGTGGCCAGTACCATCCTGGCTGACCTGCAGGCACCAAGTTGGCCTGCGTGCTGTCGCTGGTGTGGCTCCACGGCCCTTCCTCTAGGCTTTCAAGCCCTTGTACATATTCAGGTGTTTCACCTGGGAAGGGTGGGAACAGTTCAGCAGCATCTGGCCTGGGGCTCAGCTCACGTTTACTCACAGAGGCCTCGGCACGGTCTCCCAGCTTTGCAATGAGGATGCTCCTTGCGTGGGCGGGCGGGGCTGCTGGCTGTATGGGAGATGATTCCCCACCTCTGACCCATTTCAGAATTGTTTACCACTGGAGCAAGTGCCTTGGTAGTGTTTTCCTCTGTATAACTGTTAGGTTCAGTTTTTTTTTTTCTTTTTTGGTTCAAGTTAGATTTTATTCCTCATTTATGTATTTATAGATATAAGCATGGAAATAATTCATTCGTATAAATACATCAGTGTGAATGGAAGAACTTTTTTTCTGTTTTATTTTTACATTTTATTTTTTAAAATTTTGAAATTTAATTTTAGTTATTTTTTTTTATACAGTAGGTTATTATTAGTTATCTATTTTATGCATAGACATGTATACAGGTCAATCCTAGTCTCCCAACTCATCCCACCACCACCACCCCATGGCTTCCCCCACTTTGTGTCCATACGTTTGTTCTCTACCTCTGTGTCTCTATTTCTGCCCTGCAAACCAGTTCATCTCTACCATTTTTCTAGGTTCCACATATAGGCATTAATATACAATATTTGTTTTTCTCTTTCTGGCTTACTTCACTCTGTATGACAGTCTCTAGATCCATCAACTTCTCTACAAATGACCCAGTTTCATTCCTTTTTATGGCTGAGTAATATTCCATTTTATATATGAACCACATCTTTATCCATTCGTCTGTCTGTGGGCATTTATGTTGCTTCCATAACCTGGCTATTGTAAATAGTGCTGCAATGAACATTGTGGTGAATGTGTCTCTGTGATTTATGGTTTTCTCTGGGTATATGCCCAGAAGTGGGATTGCTGGATCCTATGGTAATTCTCTTTTTAGTTTTTTAAAGGAACCTCCATACTGTTCTCCATAGTGACTGTATCAATTTACATTCCCACCAATAGCGGAAGAGGGTTCCTTTTGTCCACACCCTCCCCAGAATTTGTTGTTTCTAGATTATCTGATGATGCCGATTCTAACAGGTGTGAGGTCTTACCTCATTGTAGTTTTGATTTGCATTTCTCTAATTATTAGTGATGTTGAGCAGCTTTTCATGTGCGTCTTGGCCATCTCTGTGTCTTCTTTGAAGAAACGTCTCTTTAGATCTTCTGCCCATTTTGGTATTGGGTTGTTTGTTTTATTAATATTAAGCTGCATGCGCTGTTTATATATATTGGAGATTAAACCTTTGTCCATTGATTCGTTTGTGAACGTTTTCGCCCATTCTGAGGGTTGCCTCTTTCCATTCCCGTTTTTTTAACAAAGAAAGAAAGAAATCAAAAGAAGCAGAACACTAATGTGCGTGAAATATGCCTCTTGAAACTGTCGTTTTGAAATATGGACGTCTTTTGAATTTTTTGGTCGATATATGACCCCAGGATTTGTTTTCAGGGCAGGTGTCATTTACAGGCCTGTAATGATTTGGAATATCCACTGACCATTAGCGCTGGCATTAAACCTGCAGTTGTGTGAAACGGCCACAAGGTGGCAGCAGTTCTCCCTTACCAAATCTGGTTACTAGGGCAGCAGAGCCTCAATGGAAGTCGTGTTCGAGATTGGAATGTAGAACGGAATGTGCCAGGAGAAAGCCCCTCAAGTTTGTCTCACTACTTCTTGTTCGTGTTTTTAATTTAATTTTTTATTTTTTATTACAGCAAGTTTGAGTACAACGTTTAGCTTGTTGTAGGTGTGCAAGAGGTGGTTCTTTTACACATATACATATGTCTGTTCTTCCTGGGATCCTTTTCCCATGTACGTTATGACAGAATGTTGAGTAGTCTTCTCTTGGTACTCCGTAGGTCTTTGGTGATTATATACGTCTACTGTGTTTGTATCTGTCTGTTAACCCCAATATCGTAATGAATTCAATCCTCACACCTTTCCTTTGGTGAACCATAAGTTTGTTTAATGAATCTGTGATTGCCCTTCTCCGTGGAAATATCTGCCCTGGTATCAATTTATAGGTAACACCTATAAGTGATATGATATGATATGTGTCTTTCACTTTCTGACTTACTCCAAGTCACGTGATTACCTCGAGACTCATCTACGGTGCTGCAAATGGCATTGTGTCCTTTTTCTCCTTGGCGAATATTCTGTCTTAGCGAGGTCCATTTTCTGCAATGTGATTCCCTGAGGGCTGAGGATTAGCTGACCTGGGCAGCCTGACCCTGCCGGCAAGCCCTCCCCAGGTGTGCCTGGGTTGAGGTCAATATAAACAGCACTCCAGGCAGCAATAGCCCCTGCAGCTGTGCCTGACTCCATATCCTCTGCCCCGTCAGCAGTCTCGGGGCTGTGCTGGTGGGAGGGTGTGAGGGTCCACGGCTTTGTGGGTGGCCCGGTGTGAGTGGGGCTCTGCTGGACTTTCGGCAGGAGTTGCCAGGCTGCCACCTGTAAAGAAGAGGATGTGTCACCCATAACTTCCACTGGAATATCTCTCCGGGCTGAGGTGAGGAAGGAAAAAAAGGAGTGGGGGCCGGGACAGGAGGGGTATCTCAGGCAGGGCAATAGAAAGCTTCCAGAAGAGCGCCCGTGGCCAGTACCATCCTGGCTGACCTGCAGGCACCAAGTTGGCCTGCGTGCTGTCGCTGGTGTGGCTCCACGGCCCTTCCTCTAGGCTTTCAAGCCCTTGTACATATTCAGGTGTTTCACCTGGGAAGGGTGGGAACAGTTCAGCAGCAGCTGGCCTTTGGCTCAGCTCACGTTAACTCACAGAGGCCTCGGCACGGTCTCCCAGCTTTGCAATGAGGATGCTCCTGGCGAGGGCGGGCGGGGCTGCTGGCTGTATGGGAGATGATTCCCCACCTCTGACCAATTTCAGAATTGTTTACCACTGGAGCAAGTGCCTTGGTAGTGTTTTCCTCTGTATAACTGTTAGGTTCAGTTTTTTTTTTCTTTTTTGGTTCAAGTTAGATTTTATTCCTCATTTATGTATTTATAGATATAAGCATGGAAATAATTCATTCGTATAAATACATCAGTGTGAATGGAATAACTTTTTTTCTGTTTTATTTTTACATTTTATTTTTTAAAATTTTGAAATTTAATTTTAGTTATTTTTTTATACAGTAGGTTATTATTAGTTATCTATTTTATGCATAGACATGTATACAGGTCAATCCTAATCTCCCAAGTCATCCCACCACCACCACCACATGGCTTCCCCCACTTTGTGTCCATACGTTTGTTCTCTACCTCTGTGTCTCTATTTCTGCCCTGCAAACCAGTTCATCTCTACCATTTTTCTAGGTTCCACATATAGGCATTAATATACAATATTTGTTTTTCTCTTTCTGGCTTACTTCACTCTGTATGACAGTCTCTAGATCCATCAACTTCTCTACAAATGACCCAGTTTCATTCCTTTTTATGGCTGAGTAATATGCCATTTTATATATGTACCACATCTTTATCCATTCGTCTGTCTGTGGGCATTTATGTTGCTTCCATAACCTGGCTATTGTAAATAGTGCTGCAATGAACATTGTGGTGAATGTGTCTCTGTGATTTATGGTTTTCTCTGGGTATATGCCCAGAAGTGGGATTGCTGGATCCTATGGTAATTCTCTTTTTAGTTTTTTAAAGGAACCTCCACACTGTTCTCCATAGTGACTGTATCAATTTACATTCCCACCAATAGCGGAAGAGGTTTCCTTTTGTCCACACCCTCCCCAGAATTTGTTGTTTGTAGATTATCTGATGATGCCGATTCTAACAGGTGTGAGGTCTTACCTCATTGTAGTTTTGATTTGCATTTCTCTAATAATTAGTGATGTTGAGCAGCTTTTCATGTGCGTCTTGGCCATCTCTGTGTCTTCTTTGAAGAAACGTCTCTTTAGATCTTCTGCCCATTTTTGTATTGGGTTGTTTGTTTTATTAATATTAAGCTGCATGCGCTGTTTATATATATTGGAGATTAAACCTTTGTCCATTGATTCGTTTGTGAACGTTTTCGCCCATTCTGAGGGTTGCCTTTTTCCATTCCCGTTTTTTTTAACAAAGAAAGAAAGAAAGCAAAAGAAGCAGAACACTAATGTGCGTGAAATATGCCTCTTGAAACTGTCGTTTTGAAATATGGACGTCTTTTGAATTTTTTGGTCGATATAGGACCCCAGGATTTGTTTTCAGGGCAGGTGTCATTTACAGGCCTGTAATGATTTGGAATATCCACTGACCATTAGCGCTGGCATTAAACCTGCAGTTGTGTGAAACGGCCACAAGGTGGCAGCAGTTCTCCCTTACCAAATCTGGTTACTAGGGCAGCAGAGCCTCAATGGAAGTCGTGTTCGAGATTGGAATGTAGAACGGAATGTGCCAGGAGAAAGCCCCTCAAGTTTGTCTCACTACTTCTTGTTCGTGTTTTTAATTTAATTTTTTATTTTTTATTACAGCAAGTTTGAGTACAACGTTTAGCTTGTTGTAGGTGTGCAAGAGGTGGTTCTTTTACACATATACATATGTCTGTTCTTCCTGGGATCCTTTTCCCATGTACGTTATGACAGAATGTTGAGTAGTCTTCTCTTGGTACTCCGTAGGTCTTTGGTGATTATATACGTCTACTGTGTTTGTATCTGTCTGTTAACCCCAATATCGTAATGAATTCAATCCTCACACCTTTCCTTTGGTGAACCCTAAGTTTGTTTAATGAATCTGTGATTGCCCTTCTCCGTGGAAATATCTGCCCTGGTATCAATTTATAGGTAACACCTATAAGTGATATGATATGATATGTGTCTTTCACTTTCTGACTTACACCAAGTCACGTGATACCTCGAGACTCATCTACGGTGCTGCAAATGGCATTGTGTCCTTTTTCTCCTTGGCGAATATTCTGTCTTAGCGAGGTCCATTTTCTGCAATGTGATTCCCTGAGGGCTGAGGATTAGCTGACCTGGGCAGCCTGACCCTGCCGGCAAGCCCTCCCCAGGTGTGCCTGGGTTGAGGTCAATATAAACAGCACTCCAGGCAGCAATAGCCCCTGCAGCTGTGCCTTACTCCATATTCTCTGCCCCGTCAGCAGTCTCGGGGCTGTGCTGGTGGGAGGGTGTGAGGGGCCACGGCTTTGTGGGTGGCCCGGTGTGAGTGGGGCTCTGCTGGACTTTCGGCAGGAGTTGCCAGGCTGCCACCTGTAAAGAAGAGGATGTGTCACCCATAACTTCCACTGGAATATCTCTCCGGGCTGAGGTGAGGAAGGAAAAAAAGGAGTGGGGGCCGGGACAGGAGGGGTATCTCAGGCAGGGCAATAGAAAGCTTCCAGAAGAGCGCCCGTGGCCAGTACCATCCTGGCTGACCTGCAGGCACCAAGTTGGCCTGCGTGCTGTCGCTGGTGTGGCTCCACGGCCCTTCCTCTAGGCTTTCAAGCCCTTGTACATATTCAGGTGTTTCACCTGGGAAGGGTGGGAACAGTTCAGCAGCATCTGGCCTGGGGCTCAGCTCACGTTTACTCACAGAGGCCTCGGCACGGTCTCCCAGCTTTGCAATGAGGATGCTCCTGGCGAGGGCGGGCGGGGCTGCTGGCTGTATGGGAGATGATTCCCCACCTCTGACCAATTTAAGAATTGTTTACCACTGGAGCAAGTGCCTTGGTAGTGTTTTCCTCTGTATAACTGTTAGGTTCAGTTTTTTTTTTCTTTTTTGGTTCAAGTTAGATTTTATTCCTCATTTATGTATTTATAGATATAAGCATGGAAATAATTCATTCGTATAAATACATCAGTGTGAATAGAATAACTTTTTTTCTGTTTTATTTTTACATTTTATTTTTTAAAATTTTGAAATTTAATTTTAGTTATTTTTTTATACAGTAGGTTATTATTAGTTATCTATTTTATGCATAGACATGTATACAGGTCAATCCTAATCTCCCAAGTCATCCCACCACCACCACCCCATGGCTTCCCCCACTTTGTGTCCATACGTTTGTTCTCTACCTCTGTGTCTCTATTTCTGCCCTCAAACCAGTTCATCTCTACCATTTTTCTAGGTTCCACATATAGGCATTAATATACAATATTTGTTTTTCTCTTTCTGGCTTACTTCACTCTGTATGACAGTCTCTAGATCCATCAACTTCTCTACAAATGACCCAGTTTCATTCCTTTTTATGGCTGAGTAATATTCCATTTTATATATGTACCACATCTTTATCCATTCGTCTGTCTGTGGGCATTTATGTTGCTTCCATAACCTGGCTATTGTAAATAGTTCTGCAATGAACATTGTGGTGAATGTGTCTCTGTGATTTATGGTTTTCTCTGGGTATATGCCCAGAAGTGGGATTGCTGGATCCTATGGTAATTCTCTTTTTAGTTTTTTAAAGGAACCTCCATACTGTTCTCCATAGTGACTGTATCAATTTACATTCCCACCAATAGCGGAAGAGGGTTCCTTTTGTCCACACCCTCCCCAGAATTTGTTGTTTGTAGATTATCTGATGATGCCGATTCTAACAGGTGTGAGGTCTTACCTCATTGTAGTTTTGATTTGCATTTCTCTAATAATTAGTGATGTTGAGCAGCTTTTCATGTGCGTCTTGGCCATCTCTGTGTCTTCTTTGAAGAAACGTCTCTTTAGATCTTCTGCCCATTTTTGTATTGGGTTGTTTGTTTTATTAATATTAAGCTGCATGCGCTGTTTATATATATTGGAGATTAAACCTTTGTCCATTGATTCGTTTGTGAACGTTTTCGCCCATTCTGAGGGTTGCCTTTTTCCATTCCCGTTTTTTTAACAAAGAAAGAAAGAAAGCAAAAGAAGCAGAACACTAATGTGCGTGAAATATGCCTCTTGAAACTGTCGTTTTGAAATATGGACGTCTTTTGAATTTTTTGGTCGATATATGACCCCAGGATTTGTTTTCAGGGCAGGTGTCATTTACAGGCCTGTAATGATTTGGAATATCCACTGACCATTAGCGCTGGCATTAAACCTGCAGTTGTGTGAAACGGCCACAAGGTGGCAGCAGTTCTCCCTTACCAAATCTGGTTACTAGGGCAGCAGAGCCTCAATGGAAGTCGTGTTCGAGATTGGAATGTAGAACGGAATGTGCCAGGAGAAAGCCCCTCAAGTTTGTCTCACTACTTCTTGTTCGTGTTTTTAATTTAATTTATTTTTTATTACAGCAAGTTTGAGTACAACGTTTAGCTTGTTGTAGGTGTGCAAGAGGTGGTTCTTTTACACATATACATATGTCTGTTCTTCCTGGGATCGTTTTCCCATGTACGTTATGACAGAATGTTGAGTAGTCTTCTCTTGGTACTCCGTAGGTCTTTGGTGATTATATACGTCTACTGTGTTTGTATCTGTCTGTTAACCCCAATATCGTAATGAATTGAATCCTCACACCTTTCCTTTGGTGAACCATAAGTTTGTTTAATGAATCTGTGATTGCCCTTCTCCGTGGAAATATCTGCCCTGGTATCAATTTATAGGTAACACCTATAAGTGATATGATATGATATGTGTCTTTCACTTTCTGACTTACTCCAAGTCACGTGATTACCTCGAGACTCATCTACGGTGCTGCAAATGGCATTGTGTCCTTTTTCTCCTTGGCGAACATTCTGTCTTAGCGAGGTCCATTTTCTGCAATGTGATTCCCTGAGGGCTGAGGATTAGCTGACCTGGGCAGCCTGACCCTGCCGGCAAGCCCTCCCCAGGTGTGCCTGGGTTGAGGTCAATATAAACAGCACTCCAGGCAGCAATAGCCCCTGCAGCTGTGCCTTACTCCATATTCTCTGCCCCGTCAGCAGTCTCGGGGCTGTGCTGGTGGGAGGGTGTGAGGGGCCACGGCTTTGTGGGTGGCCCGGTGTGAGTGGGGCTCTGCTGGACTTTCGGCAGGAGTTGCCAGGCTGCCACCTGTAAAGAAGAGGATGTGTCACCCATAACTTCCACTGGAATAACTCTCCGGGCTGAGGTGAGGAAGGAAAAAAAGGAGTGGGGGCCAGGACAGGAGGGGTATCTCAGGCAGGGCAATAGAAAGCTTCCAGAAGAGCGCCCGTGGCCAGTACCATCCTGGCTGACCTGCAGGCACCAAGTTGGCCTGCGTGCTGTCGCTGGTGTGGCTCCACGGCCCTTCCTCTAGGCTTTCAAGCCCTTGTACATATTCAGGTGTTTCACCTGGGAAGGGTGGGAACAGTTCAGCAGCATCTGGCCTGGGGCTCAGCTCACGTTTACTCACAGAGGCCTCGGCACGGTCTCCCAGCTTTGCAATGAGGATGCTCCTGGCGAGGGCGGGCGGGGCTGCTGGCTGTATGGGAGATGATTCCCCACCTCTGACCAATTTCAGAATTGTTTACCACTGGAGCAAGTGCCTTGGTAGTGTTTTCCTCTGTATAACTGTTAGGTTCAGTTTTTTTTTTTTTCTTTTTTGGTTCAAGTTAGATTTTATTCCTCATTTATGTATTTATAGATATAAGCATGAAAATAATTCATTCGTATAAATACATCAGTGTGAATGGAAGAACATTTTTTCTGTTTTATTTTTACATTTTATTTTTTAAAATTTTGAAATTTAATTTTATTTATTTTTTATACAATATGTTATTATTAGTTATCTATTTTATGCATAGACATGTATACAGGTCAATCCTAATCTCCCAAGTCATCCCACCACCACCACCCCATGGCTTCCCCCACTTTGTGTCCATACGTTTGTTCTCTACCTCTGTGTCTCTATTTCTGCCCTGCAAACCAGTTCATCTCTACCATTTTTCTAGGTTCCACATATAGGCATTAATATACAATATTTGTTTTTCTCTTTCTGGCTTACTTCACTCTGTATGACAGTCTCTAGATCCATCAACTTCTCTACAAATGACCCAGTTTCATTCCTTTTTATGGCTGAGTAATATTCCATTTTATATATGTACCACATCTTTATCCATTCGTCTGTCTGTGGGCATTTATGTTGCTTCCATAACCTGGCTATTGTAAATAGTGCTGCAATGAACATTGTGGTGAATGTGTCTCTGTGATTTATGGTTTTCTCTGTGTATATGCCCAGAAGTGGGATTGCTGGATCCTATGGTAATTCTCTTTTTAGTTTTTTAAAGGAACCTCCATACTGTTCTCCATAGTGACTGTATCAATTTACATTCCCACCAATAGCGGAAGAGGGTTCCTTTTGTCCACACCCTCCCCAGAATTTGTTGTTTCTAGATTATCTGATGATGCCGATTCTAACAGGTGTGAGGTCTTACCTCATTGTAGTTTTGATTTGCATTTCTCTAATAATTAGTGATGTTGAGCAGTTTTCATGTGCGTCTTGGCCATCTCTGTGTCTTCTTTGAAGAAACGTCTCTTTAGATCTTCTGCCCATTTTTGTATTGGGTTGTTTGTTTTATTAATATTAAGCTGCATGAGCTGTTTATATATATTGGAGATTAAACCTTTGTCCATTGATTCGTTTGTGAACGTTTTCGCCCATTCTGAGGGTTGCCTTTTTCCATTCCCGTTTTTTTTAACAAAGAAAGAAAGAAAGCAAAAGAAGCAGAACACTAATGTGCGTGAAATATGCCTCTTGAAACTGTCGTTTTGAAATATGGACGTCTTTTGAATTTTTTGGTCGATATATGACCCCAGGATTTGTTTTCAGGGCAGGTGTCATTTACAGGCCTGTAATGATTTGGAATATCCACTGACCATTAGCGCTGCCATTAAACCTGCAGTTGTGTGAAACGGCCACAAGGTGGCAGCAGTTCTCCCTTACCATATCTGGTTACTAGGGCAGCAGAGCCTCAATGGAAGTCGTGTTCGAGATTGGAATGTAGAACGGAATGTGCCAGGAGAAAGCCCCTCAAGTTTGTCTCACTACTTCTTGTTCGTGTTTTTAATTTAATTTTTTATTTTTTATTACAGCAAGTTTGAGTACAACGTTTAGCTTGTTGTAGGTGTGCAAGAGGTGGTTCTTTTACACATATACATATGTCTGTTCTTCCTGGGATCCTTTTCCCATGTACGTTATGACAGAATGTTGAGTAGTCTTCTCTTGGTACTCCGTAGGTCATTGGTGATTATATACGTCTACTGTGTTTGTATCTGTCTGTTAACCCCAATATCGTAATGAATTCAATCCTCACAACTTTCCTTTAGTGAACCATAAGTTTGTTTAATGAATCTGTGATTGCCCTTCTCCGTGGAAATATCTGCCCTGGTATCAATTTATAGGTAACACCTATAAGTGATATGATATGATATGTGTCTTTCACTTTCTGACTTACTCCAAGTCACGTGATTACCTCTAGACTCATCTACGGTGCTGCAAATGGCATTGTGTGCTTTTTTTCCTTGGCGAATATTCTGTCTTAGCGAGGTCCATTTTCTGCAATGTGATTCCCGGAGGGCTGAGGATTAGCTGACCTGGGAAGCCTGACCCTGCCGGCAAGCCCTCCCCAGGTGTGCCTGGGTTGAGGTCAATATAAACAGCACTCCAGGCAGCAATAGCCCCTGCAGCTGTGCCTGACTCCATATTCTCTGCCCCATCAGCACTCTCGGGGCTGTGCTGGTGGGAGGGTGTGAGGGTCCAAGGCTTTGTGGGTGGCCCGGTGTGAGTGGGGCTCTGCTGGACTTTCTGCAGGAGTTGCCAGGCTGCCACCTGTAAAGAAGAGGATGTGTCACCCATAACTTCCACTGGAATATCTCTCCGGGCTGAGGTGAGGAAGGAAAAAAAGGAGTGGGGGCCGGGACAGGAGGGGTATCTCAGGCAGGGCAATGGAAAGCTTCCAGAAGAGCGCCCGTGGCCAGGACCATCCTGGCTGACCTGCAGGCACCAAGGTGGCCTGCGTGCTGTCGCTGGTGTGGCTCCACGGCCCTTCCTCTAGGCTTTCAAGCCCTTGTACATATTCAGGTGTTTCACCTGGGAAGGGTGGGAACAGTTCAGCAGCAGCTGGCCTGGGGCTCAGCTCACGTTTACTCACAGAGGCCTCGGCACGGTCCCCCAGCTTTGCAATAAGGACGCTCCTTGCGTGGGCGGGCGGGGCTGCTGGCTGTATGGGAGATGATTCCCCACCTCTGACCAATTTCAGAATTGTTTACCACTGGAGCAAGTGCCTTGGTAGTGTTTTCCTCTGTATAAATGTTAGGTTCAGTTTTTTTTTTCTTTTTTGGTTCAAGTTAGATTTTATTCCTCTTTTATGTATTTATAGATATAAGCATGGAAATAATTCATTCTTATAAATACATCAGTGTGAATGGAAGAACATTTATTCTGTTTTATTTTTACATTTTATTTTTAAAAATTTTGAAATTTAATTTTATTTATTTTTTTATACACTAGGTTATTATTAGTTATCTATTTTATGCATAGACATGTATACAGGTCAATCCCAATCTCCCAACTCATCCCACCACCACCACCCCATGGCTTCCCCCACTTTGTGTCCATACGTTTGTTCTCTACCTCTGTGTCTCTATTTCTGCCCTGCAAACCAGTTCATCTGTAGCATTTTGCTAGGTTCCACATATAGGCATTAATATACAATATTTGTTTTTCTCTTTCTGACTTACTTCACTCTGTATGACAGTCTCTAGATCCATCAACTTCTCTACAAATGACCCAGTTTCATTCCTTTTTATGGCTGAGTAATATTCCATTTTATATATATACCACATCTTTATCCATTCGTCTGTCTGTGGGCATTTAGGTTGCTTCCATTACCTGGCTATTGTAAATAGTGCTGCAATGAACATTGTGGTGAATGTGTCTCTGTGATTTATGGTTTTCTCTGGGTATATGCCCAGAAGTGGGATTGCTGGATCCTATGTTAATTCTCTTTTTAGTTTTTTAAAGGAACCTCCATACTGTTCTCCATAGTGACTGTATCAATTTACATTCCCACCAATAGCGAAAGAGGGTTCCTTTTGTCCACACCCTCCCCAGAATTTGTTGTTTGTAGATTATCTGATGATGCCGATTCTAACAGGTGTGAGGTCTTACCTCATTGTAGTTTTGATTTGCATTTCTCTAATAATTAGTGATGTTGAGCAGCTTTTCATGTGCGTGTTGGCCATCTCTGTGTCTTCTTTGAAGAAACGTCTATTTAGATCTTCTGCCCATTTTTGTATTGGGTTGTTTGTTGTATTAATATTAAGCTGCATGAGCTGTATATATATATTGGAGATTAAACCTTTGTCCATTGATTCGTTTGTGAACGTTTTCGCCCCTTCTAAGGGTTACCTTTTTCCATTCCCGTTTTTTTAACAAAGAAAGAAAGCAAGCAAAAGAATCAGAACACTAATGTGCGTGAAATATGCCTCTTGAAACTGTCGTTTTGAAATATGGACGTCTTTTGAATTTTTTGGTCGATATATGACCCCAGGATTTGTTTTCAGGGCAGGTGTCATTTACAGGCCTGTAATGATTTGGAATATCCACTGACCATTAGCGCTGGGATTAAAGCTGCTGTTGTGTGAAACGGCCACAAGTTGGCAGCAGTTCTCCCTTACCAAATCTGGTTATTAGGGCACCAGAGCCTCAATGGAAGTCGCGTTCTAGATTGGAATTTAGAACGGAATGTGCCAGGAGAAAGCCCCTCAAGTTTGTCTCACTAATTCTTGTTCGTGATTTTAATTTAATTTTTTATTTTTTATTACAGCAAGTTTGAGTACAACGTTTAGCTTGTTGTAGGTGTGCAAGAGGTGGTTCTTTACCCATATACATTTGTCTGTTCTTCCTTGGATCCTTTTCCCATGTACGTTATGACAGAATGTTGAGTAGTCTTCTCTTGGTACTCCGTAGGTCTTTGGTGATTATATATGTCTACTGTGTTTGTATATGTCTGTTAACCCCAATATCGTAATGAATTAAATCCTCACACCTTTCCTTTGGTGAACCATAAGTTTGTTTAATGAATCTGTGATTGCCCTTCTCCGTGGAAATATCTGCCCTGGTATCAATTTATAGGTAACACCTATAAGTGATATGATATGATATGTGTCTTTCACTTTCTGACTTACTCCGAGTCACGTGATTACCTCTAGAATCATCTACGGTGCTGCAAATGGCATTGTGTGCTGCTTTTCCTTGGCGAATATTCTGTCTTAGCGAGGTCCATTTTCTGCAATGTGATTCCCTGAGGGCTGAGGATTAGCTGACCTGGGCAGCCTTACCCTGCCGGCAAGCTCTCCCCAGGTGTGCCTGGGTTGAGGTCAATATAAACAGCACTCCAGGCAGCAATAGCCCCTGCAGCTGTGCCTGACTCCATATTCTCTGCCCCGTCAGCAGTCTCGGGGCTGTGCTGGTGGGAGGGTGTGAGGGTCCACGGCTTTGTGGGTGGCCCGGTGTGAGTGGGGCTCTGCTGGACTTTCTGCAGGAGTTGCCAGGCTACCACCTGTTAAGAAGAGGATGTGTCACCCATAACTTCCACTGGAATATCTCTCCGGGCTGAGGTGAGGAAGGAAAAAAAGGAGTGGGGGCCGGGACAGGAGGGGTATCTCAGGCAGGGCAATGGAAAGCTTCCAGAAGAGCGCCCGTGGCCAGGACCATCCTGGCTGACCTGCAGGCACCAAGGTGGCCTGCGTGCTGTCGCTGGTGTGGCTCCACGGCCCTTCCTCTAGGCTTTCAAGCCCTTGTACATATTCAGGTGTTTCACCTGGGAAGGGTGGGAACAGTTCAGCAGCAGCTGGCCTGGGGCTCAGCTCACGTTTACTCACAGAGGCCTCGGCACGGTCCCCCAGCTTTGCAATAAGGACGCTCCTTGCGTGGGCGGGTGGGGCTGCTGGCTGTATGGGAGATGATTCCCCACCTCTGACCAATTTCAGAATTGTTTACCACTGGAGCAAGTGCCTTGGTAGTGTTTTCCTCTGTATAACTGTTAGGTTCAATTTTTTTTTTCTTTTTTGGTTCAAGTTAGATTTTATTCCTCTTTTATGTATTTATGGATATAAGCATGGAAATAATTCATTCTTATAAATACATCAGTGTGAATGGAAGAACATTTTTTCTGTTTTATTTTTACATTTTATTTTTAAAAATTTTGAAATTTAATTTTATTTATTTTTTTATACACTAGGTTATTATTAGTTATCTATTTTATGCATAGACATGTATACAGGTCAATCCCAATCTCCCAACTCATCCCACCACCACCACCCCATGGCTTCCCCCACTTTGTGTCGATACGTTTGTTCTCTACCTCTGTGTCTCTATTTCTGCCCTGCAAACCAGTTCATCTGTAGCTTTTTTCTAGGTTCCACATATAGGCATTAATATACAATATTTGTTTATCTCTTTCTGACTTACTTCACTCTGTATGACAGTCTCTAGATCCATCAACTTCTCTACATATGACTCAGTTTCATTCCTTTTTATGGCTGAGTAATATTCCATTTTATATATGTACCACATCTTTATCCATTCGTCTGTCTGTGGGCATTTAGGTTGCTTCCATTACCTGGCTATTGTAAATAGTGCTGCAATGAACATTGTGGTGAATGTGTCTCTGTGATTTATGGTTTTCTCTCGGTATATGCCCAGAAGTGGGATTGCTGGATCCTATGGTAATTCTCTTTTTAGTTCTTTAAAGGAACCTCCATACTGTTCTCCACAGTGACTGTATCAATTTACATTCCCACCAATAGCGGAAGAGGGTTCCTTTTGTCCACACCCTCCCCAGAATTTGTTGTTTGTAGATTATCTGATGATGCCGATTCTAACAGGTGTGAGGTCTTACCTCATTGTAGTTTTGATTTGCATTTCTCTAATAATTAGTGATGTTGAGCAGCTTTTCATGTGCGTCTTGGCCATCTCTGTGTCTTCTTTGAAGAAACGTCTATTTAGATCTTCTGCCCATTTTTGTATTGGGTTGTTTGTTTTATTAATATTAACCAGCATGAGCTGTTTAAATATATTGGAGATTAAACCTTTGTCCATTGATTCGTTTGTGAACGTTTTCGCCCCTTCTGAGGTTTACCTTTTTCCATTCCCGTTTTTTTAACAAAGAAAGAAAGAAAGCAAAAGAATCAGAACACTAATGTGCGTGAAATATGCCTCTTGAAACTGTCGTTTTGAAATATGGACGTCTTTTGAATTTTTTGGTCGATATATGACCCCAGGATTTGTTTTCAGGGCAGGTGTCATTTACAGGCCTGTAATGATTTGGAATATCCACTGACCATTAGCGCTGGGATTAAATCTGCTGTTGTGTGAAACGGCCACAAGGTGGTAGCAGTTCTCCCTTACCAAATCTGGTTACTAGGGCAGCAGAGCCTCAATGGAAGTCGCGTTCTAGATTGGAATGTAGAACGCAATGTGCCAGGAGAAAGCCCCTCAAGTTTTTCTCACTAATTCTTGTTCGTGTTTTTAATTTAATTTTTTATTTTTATTACAGCAAGTTTGAGTACAACATTTAACTTGTTGTAGGTGTGCAGGAGGTGGTTCTTTTACACATATACATATGTCTGTTCTTCCTGGCATCCTTTTCCCATGTACGTTATGACAGAATGTTGAGTAGTCTTCTCTTGGTACTCCGTAGGTCTTTGGTGATTATATATGTCTACTGTGTTTGTATATGTCTGTTAACCCCAATATCGTAATGAATTCAATCCTCACACCTTTCCTTTGGTGAACCATAAGTTTGTTTAATGAATCTGTGATTGCCCTTCTCCGTGGAAATATCTGCCCTGGTATCAATTTATAGGTAACACGTATAAGTGATATGATATGATATGTGTCTTTCACTTTCTGACTTACTCCAAGTCACGTGATTACCTCTAGACTCATCTACGGTGCTGCAAATGGCATTGTGTGCTTCTTTTCCTTGGCGAATATTCTGTCTTAGCGAGGTCCATTTTCTGCAATGTGATTCCCTGAGGGCTGAGGATTAGCTGACCTGGGCAGCCTGACCCTGCCGGCAAGCCCTCCCCAGGTGTGCCTGGGTTGAGGTCAATATAAACAGCACTCCAGGCAGCAATAGCCCCTGCAGCTGTGCCTGACTCCATATTCTCTGCCCCGTCAGCAGTCTCGGGGCTGTGCTGGTGGGAGGGTGTGAGGGTCCACGGCATTGTGGGTGGCCCGGTGTGAGTGGGGCTCTGCTGGACTTTCTGCAGGATTTGCCAGGCTGCCACCTGTAAAGAAGAGGATGTGTCACCCATAACTTCCACTGGAATATCTATCTGGGCTGAGGTGAGGAAGGAAAAAAAGGAGTGGGGGCCGGCACTGGAGGGGTATCACAGGCAGGGCAATGGAAAGCTTCCAGAAGAGCGCCCGTGGCCAGGACCATCCTGGCTGTCCTTCTGGCACCAAGGTGGCCTGCGTGCTGTCACTGGTGTGGCTCCACGGACCTTCCTCTAGGCTTTCAAGCCCTTGTACATATTCAGGTGTTTCACCTGGGAAGGGTGGGAACAGTTCAGCAGCAGCTGGCCTGGGGCTCAGCTCACGTTTACTCACAGAGGCCTCGGCACGGTCCCCCAGGTTTGCAATAAGGACGCTCCTTGCGCGGGTGGGCGGGGCTGCTGGCTCTAGGGGAGATGATTCCCCACCTCTGACCAATTTCATAATTGTTTACCACTGGAGCAAATGCCTTGGTAGTGTTTTCCTCTGTATAACTGTTAGGTTCAGTTTTTTTTTTCTTTTTTGGTTCAAGTTAGATTTTATTCCTCTTTTGTGTATTTATGGATATAAGCAAGGAAATAATTCATTCTTATAAATACATCAGTGTGAATGGAAGAACTTTTTTTCTGTATTATTTTTACATTTTAATTTTAAAAATTTTGAAATTTAATTTTATTTATTTTTTTATACACTAGGTTATTATTAGTTATCTATTTTATGCATATACATGTATACAGGTCAATCCCAATCTCCCAACTCATCCCACCACCACCACCCCATGGCTTCCCCCACTTTGTGTCCATACGTTTGTTCTCTACCTCTGTGTCTCTATTTCTGCCCTGCAAACCAGTTCATCTGTAGCATTTTTCTAGGTTCCACATATAGGCATTAATATACAATATTTGTTTTTCTCTTTCTGACTTACTTCACTCTGTATGACAGTCTCTAGATCCATCAACTTCTCTACAAATGACTCAGTTTCATTTCTTTTTATGGCTGAGTAATATTCCATTTTATATATGTACCACATCTTTATCCATTCGTCTGTCTGTGGCCATTTAGGTTGCTTCCATTACCTGGCTATTGTAAATAGTGCTGCAATGAACATTGTGGTGAATGTGTCTCTGTGATTTATGGTTTTCTCTGGGTATATGCCCAGAAGTGGGATTGCTGGATCCTATGGTAATTCTCTTTTTAGTTTTTTAAAGGAACCTCCATACTGTTCTCCATAGTGACTGTATCAATTTACATTCCCACCAATAGCGGAAGAGGGTTCCTTTTGTCCACACCCTCCCCAGAATTTGTTGTTTGTTGATTATCTGATGATGCCGATTCTAACAGGTGTGAGGTCTTACCTCATTGTAGTTTTGATTTGCATTTCTCTAATAATTAGTGATGTTGAGCAGCTTTTCATGTGCGTCTTGGCCATCTCTGTGTCTTCTTTGAAGAAACGTCTATTTAGATCTTCTGCCCATTTTTGTATTGGGTTGTTTGTTTTATTAATATTAAGCTGCATGAGCTGTTTATATATATTGGAGATTAAACCTTTGTCCATTGATTCGTTTGTGAAAGTTTTCGCCCATTCTGAGGGTTGCCTTTTTCCATTCCCGTTTTTTTAACAAAGAAAGAAGGAAATCAAAAGAAGCAGAACACTAATGTGTGTGAAAGATGCCTCTTGAAACTGTCGTTTTGAAATATGGACGTCTTTTGAATTTTTTGGTCGATATATGACCCCAGGATTTGTTTTCAGGGCAGGTGTCATTTACAGGCCTGTAATGATTTGGAATATCCACTGACCATTAGCGCTGGGATTAAAGCTGCTGTTGTGTGAAACGGCCACAAGGTGGCAGCAGTTCTCCCTTACCAAATCTGGTTACTAGGGCAGCAGAGCCTCAATGGAAGTCACGTCCTAGATTGGAATGTAGAACGGAATGTACCAGGAGAAAGCCCCTCAAGTTTTTCTCACTAATTCTTGTTCGTGTTTTTAATTTAATTTTTTATTTTTTATTACAGCAAGTTTGAGTACAACGTTTAGCTTGTTGTAGGTGTGCAAGAGGTGGTTCTTTTACACATATACATATGTCTGTTCTTCCTGGGATCCTTTTCCCATGTTCGTTATGACAGAATGTTGAGTAGTCTTCTCTTGGTACTCCGTAGGTCTTTGGTGATTATATAGGTCTACTGTGTTTGTATATGTCTGTTAACCCCAATATCATAATGAATTCAATCCTCACACCTTTCCTTGGGTGAACCATAAGTTTGTTTAATGAATCTTTGATTGCCCTTCTCCGTGGAAATATCTGCCCTGGTATCAATTTATAGGTAACACCTATAAATGATATGATATGATATGTGTCTTTCACTTTCTGACTTACTCCAAGTCACGTGATTACCTCTAGACTCATCTACGTTGCTGCAAATGGCATTGTGTGCTTCTTTTCCTTGGCGAATATTCTGTCTTAGCGAGGTCCATTTTCTGCAATGTGATTCCCTGAGGGCTGAGGATTAGCTGACCTGGGCAGCCTGACCCTTCCGGCAAGCCCTCCCCAGGTGTGCCTGGGTTGAGGTCAATATAAACAGCACTCCAGGCAGCAATAGCCCCTGCAGCTGTGCCTGACTCCATATTCTCTGCCCCGTCAGCAGTCTCGGGGCTGTGCTGGTGGGAGGGTGTGAGGGTCCACGGCTTTGTGGGTGGCCCGGTGTGAGTGGGGCTCTGCTGGACTTTCTGCAGGAGTTGCCAGGCTGCCACCTGTTAAGAAGAGGATGTGTCACCCATAACTTCCACTGGAATATCTCTCCGGGCTGAGGAGAGGAAGGAAAAAAAGGAGTGGTGTCCGGGACAGGAGTGGTATCTCAGGCAGCGCAATGGAAAGCTTCCAGAAGAGCGCCCGTGGCCAGGACCATCCTGGCTGACCTGCAGGCACCAAGGTGGCCTGCGTGCTCTCGCTGGTGTGGCTCCACAGCCCTTCCTCTAGGCTTTCAAGCCCTTGTACATATTCAGGTGTTTCACCTGGGAAGGGTGGGAACAGTTCAGCAGCAGCTGGCCTGGGGCCCAGCGCACGTTTACTCACAGAGGCCTCGGCACGGTCCCCCCCCTTTGCAATAAGGATGCTCCTTGCTTGGGTGGGCGGGGCTGCTTGCTCTAGGGGAGATGATTCCCCACCTCTGACCAATTTCAGAATTGTTTACCACTGGACCAAGTGCCTTGGTAGTGTTTTCCTTTGTATAACGGTTAGGTTCAGTTTTTTTTTTTCTTTTTTGGTTCAAGTTAGATTTTATTCCTCTTTTATGTATTTATGGATATAAGCATGGAAATAATTCATTCTTATAAATACATCAGTGTGAATGGAAGAACTTTTTTTCTGTTTTATTTTTACATTTTATTTTTAAAAATTTTGAAATTTAATTTTATTTATTTTTTTATACACTAGGTTATTATTAGTTATCTATTTTATGCATAGACATGTATACAGGTCAATCCCAATCTCCCAACTCATCCCACCACCACCACCCCATGGCTTCCCCCACTTTGTGTCGATACGTTTGTTCTCTACCTCTGTGTCTCTATTTCTGCCCTGCAAACCAGTTCATCTGTAGCTTTTTTCTAGGTTCCACATATAGGCATTAATATACAATATTTCTTTATCTATTTCTGACTTACTTCACTCTGTATGACAGTCTCTAGATCCATCAACTTCTCTACAAATGACCCAGTTTCATTCCTTTTTATGGCTGAGTAATATTCCATTTTATATATGTACCACATCTTTATCCATTCGTCTGTCTGTGGGCATTTAGGTTGCTTCCATTACCTGGCTATTGTAAATAGTGCTGCAATGAACATTGTGGTGAATGTGTCTCTGTGATTTATGGTTTTCTCTCGGTATATGCCCAGAAGTGGGATTGCTGGATCCTATGGTAATTCTCTTTTTAGTTTTTTAACGGAACCTCCATACTGTTCTCCATAGTGACTGTATCAATTTACATTCCCACCAATAGCGGAAGAGGGTTCCTTTTGTCCACACCCTCCCCAGAATTTGTTGTTTGTAGATTATCTGATGATGCCGATTCTAACAGGTGTGAGGTCTTACCTCATTGTAGTTTTGATTTGCATTTCTCTAATAATTATTGATGTTGAGCAGCTTTTCATGTGCGTCTTGGCCATCTCTGTGTCTTCTTTGAAGAAACGTCTATTTAGATCTTCTGCCCATTTTTGTATTGGGTTGTTTGTTGTATTAATATTAAGCTGCATGAGCTGTATATATATATTGGAGATTAAACCTTTGTCCATTGATTCGTTTGTGAACGTTTTCGCCCCTTCTGAGGGTTACCTTTTTCCATTCCCGTTTTTTTAACAAAGAAAGAAAGCAAGCAAAAGAATCAGAACACTAATGTGCGTGAAATATGCCTCTTGAAACTGTCGTTTTGAAATATGGACGTCTTTTGAATTTTTTGGTCGATATATGACCCCAGGATTTGTTTTCAGGGCAGGTGTCATTTACAGGCCTGTAATGATTTGGAATATCCACTGACCATTAGCGCTGGGATTAAAGCTGCTGTTGTGTGAAACGGCCACAAGGTGGCAGCAGTTATCCCTTACCAAATCTGGTTATTAGGGCAGCAGAGCCTCAATGGAAGTCGCGTTCTAGATTGGAATTTAGAACGGAATGTGCCAGGAGAAAGCCCCTCAAGTTTGTCTCACTAATTCTTGTTCGTGATTTTAATTTAATTTTTTATTTTTTATTACAGCAAGTTTGAGTACAACGTTTAGCTTGTTGTAGGTGTGCAAGAGGTGGTTCTTTACCCATATACATATGTCTGTTCTTCCTTGGATCCTTTTCCCATGTACGTTATGACAGAATGTTGAGTAGTCTTCTCTTGGTACTCCGTAGGTCTTTGGTGATTATATATGTCTACTGTGTTTGTATATGTCTGTTAACCCCAATATCGTAATGAATTAAATCCTCACACCTTTCCTTTGGTGAACCATAAGTTTGTTTAATGAATCTGTGATTGCCCTTCTCCGTGGAAATATCTGCCCTGGTATCAATTTATAGGTAACACCTATAAGTGATATGATATGATATGTGTCTTTCACTTTCTGACTTACTCCAAGTCACGTGATTACCTCTAGACTCATCTACGGTGCTGCAAATGGCATTGTGTGCTGCTTTTCCTTGGCGAATACTCTGTCTTAGCGAGGTCCATTTTCTGCAATGTGATTCCCTGAGGGCTGAGGATTAGCTGACCTGGGCAGCCTGACCCTGCCGGCAAGCTCTCCCCAGGTGTGCCTGGGTTGAGGTCAATATAAACAGCACTCCAGGCAGCAATAGCCCCTGCAGCTGTGCCTGACTCCATATTCTCTGCCCCGTCAGCAGTCTCGGGGCTGTGCTGGTGGGAGGGTGTGAGGGTCCACGGCTTTGTGGGTGGCCCGGTGTGAGTGGGGCTCTGCTGGACTTTCTGCAGGAGTTGCCAGGCTACCACCTGTTAAGAAGAGGATGTGTCACCCATAACTTCCACTGGAATATCTCTCCGGGCTGAGGTGAGGAAGGAAAAAAAGGAGTGGGGGCCGGGACAGGAGGGGTATCTCAGGCAGGGCAATGGAAAGCTTCCAGAAGAGCGCCCGTGGCCAGGACCATCCTGGCTGACCTGCAGGCACCAAGGTGGCCTGCGTGCTGTCGCTGGTGTGGCTCCACGGCCCTTCCTCTAGGCTTTCAAGCCCTTGTACATATTCAGGTGTTTCACCTGGGAAGGGTGGGAACAGTTCAGCAGCAGCTGGCCAGGGGCTCAGCTCACGTTTACTCACAGAGGCCTCGGCACGGTCCCCCAGCTTTGCAATAAGGACGCTCCTTGCGTGGCCGGGCGGGGCTGCTGGCTGTATGGGAGATGATTCCCCACCTCTGACCAATTTCAGAATTGTTTACCACTGGAGCAAGTGCCTTGGTAGTGTTTTCCTCTGTATAACTGTTAGGTTCAATTTTTTTTTTCTTTTTTGGTTCAAGTTAGATTTTATTCCTCTTTTATGTATTTATGGATATAAGCATGGAAATAATTCATTCTTATAAATACATCAGTGTGAATGGAAGAACATTTTTTCTGTTTTATTTTTACATTTTATTTTTAAAATTTTTGAAATTTAATTTTATTTATTTTTTTTATACAGTAGGTTATTATTAGTTATCTATTTTATGCATAGACATGTATACAGGTCAATCCCAATCTCCCAACTCATCCCACCACCACCACCCCATGGCTTCCCCCACTTTGTGTCCATACGTTTGTTCTCTACCTCTGTGTCTCTATTTCTGCCCTGCAAACCAGTTCATCTGTAGCATTTTTCTAGGTTCCACATATAGGCATTAATATACAATATTTGTTTTTCTCTTTCTGACTTACTTCACTCTGTATGACAGTCTCTAGATCCATCAACTTCTCTACAAATGACCCAGTTTCATTCCTTTTTATGGCTGAGTAATATTCCATTTTATATATGTACCACATCTTTATCCATTCGTCTGTCTGTGGGCATTTAGGTTGCTTCCATTACCTGGCTATTGTAAATAGTGCTGCAATGAACATTGTGGTGAACGTGTCTTTGTGATTTATGGTTTTCTCTGGGTATATGCCCAGAAGTGGGATTGCTGGATGCTATGGTAATTCTCTTTTTAGTTTTTTAAAGGAACCTCCATACTGTTCTCCATAGTGACTGTATCAATTTACATTCCCACCAATAGCGGAAGGGGGTTCCTTTTGTCCACACCCTCCCCAGAATTTGTTGTTTGTAGATTATCTGATGATGCCGATTCTAACAGGTGTGAGGTCTTACCTCATTGTAGTTTTGATTTGCATTTCTCTAATAATTATTGATGTTGAGCAGCTTTTCATGTGCGTCTTGGCCATCTCTGTGTCTTCTTTGAAGAAACGTCTATTTAGATCTTCTGCCCATTTTTGTATTGGGTTGTTTGTTTTATTAATATTAAGCTGCATGAGCTGTTTATATATATTGGAGATTAAACCTTTGTCCATTGATTCGTTTGTGAAAGTTTTCGCCCATTCTGAGGGTTGCCTTTTTCCATTCCCGTTTTTTTAACAAAGAAAGAAAGAAATCAAAAGAAGCAGAACACTAATGTGCGTGAAATATGCCTCTTGAAACTGTCGTTTTGAAATATGGACGTCTTTTGAATTTTTTGGTCGATATATGACCCCAGGATTTGTTTTCAGGGCAGGTGTCATTTACAGGCCTGTAATGATTTGGAATATCCACTGACCATTAGCGCTGGGATTAAAGCTGCTGTTGTGTGAAACGGCCACAAGGTGGCAGCAGTTCTCCCTTACCAAATCTGGTTACTAGGGCAGCAGAGCCTCATTGGAAGTCGCGTTCTAGATTGGAATGTAGAACGGAATGTACCAGGAGAAAGCCCCTCAAGTTTATCTCACTGATTCTTGTTCGTATTTTTAATTTAATTTTTTATTTTTTATTACAGCAAGTTTGAGTACAACGTTTAGCTTGTTGTAGGTTTGCAAGAGGTGGTTCTTTTACACATATACATATGTCTGTTCTTCCTGGGATCCTTTTCCCATGTACGTTATGACAGAATGTTGAGTAGTCTTCTCTTGGTACTCCGTAGGTCTTTGGTGATTATAAATGTCTACTGTGTTTGTATATGTCTGTTAAACCCAATATCGTAATGAATTCAATCCTCACACCTTTCCTTTGGTGAACCATAAGTTTGTTTAATGAATCTGTGATTGCCCTTCTTCGTGGAAATATCTGCCCTTGTATCAATTTATAGGTAACACCTATAAGTGATATGATATGATATGTGTCTTTCACTTTCTGACTTACACCAAGTCACGTGATTACCTCTAGACTCATCTAAGGTGCTGCAAATGGCATTGTGTGCTTCTTTTCCTTGGCGAATATTCTGTCTTAGCGAGGTCCATTTTCTGCAATGTGATTCCCCGAGGGCTGAGGATTAGCTGACCTGGGCAGCCTGACCCTGCCGGCAAGCCCTCCCCAGGTGTGCCTGGGTTGAGGTCAATATAAACAGCACTCCAGGCAGCAATAGCCCCTGCAGCTGTGCCTGACTCCATATTCTCTGCCCCGTCAGCAGTCTCGGGGCTGTGCTGGTGGGAGGGTGTGAGGGTCCATGGCTTTGTGGGTGGCCCGGTGTGAGTGGGGCTCTGCTGGACTTTCTGCAGGAGTTGCCAGGCTACCACCTGTTAAGAAGAGGATGTGTCACCCATAACTTCCACTGGAATATCTCTCCGGGCTGAGGTGAGGAAGGAAAAAAAGGAGTGGGGGCCGGGACAGGAGGGGTATCTCAGGCAGGGCAATGGAAAGCTTCCAGAAGAGCGCCCGTGGCCAGGACCATCCTGGCTGACCTGCAGGCACCAAGGTGGCCTGCGTGCTGTCGCTGGTGTGGCTCCACGGCCCTTCCTCTAGGCTTTCAAGCCCTTGTACATATTCAGGTGTTTCACCTGGGAAGGGTGGGAACAGTTCAGCAGCAGCTGGCCTGGGGCTCAGCTCACGTTTACTCACAGAGGCCTCGGCACGGTCCCCCAGCTTTGCAATAAGGACGCTCCTTGCGTGGCCGGGCGGGGCTGCTGGCTGTATGGGAGATTATTCCCCACCTCTGACCAATTTCAGAATTGTTTACCACTGGAGCAAGTGCCTTGGTAGTGTTTTCCTCTGTATAACTGTTAGGTTCAATTTTTTTTTTCTTTTTTGGTTCAAGTTAGATTTTATTCCTCTTTTATGTATTTATGGATATAAGCATGGAAATAATTCATTCTTATAAATACATCAGTGTGAATGGAAGAACATTTTTTCTGTTTTATTTTTACATTTTATTTTTAAAATTTTTGAAATTTAATTTTATTTATTTTTTTTATACAGTAGGTTATTATTAGTTATCTATTTTATGCATAGACATGTATACAGGTCAATCCCAATCTCCCAACTCATCCCACCACCACCACCCCATGGCTTCCCCCACTTTGTGTCCATACGTTTGTTCTCTACCTCTGTGTCTCTATTTCTGCCCTGCAAACCAGTTCATCTGTAGCATTTTTCTAGGTTCCACATATAGGCATTAATATACAATATTTGTTTTTCTCTTTCTGACTTACTTCACTCTGTATGACAGTCTCTAGATCCATCAACTTCTCTACAAATGACCCAGTTTCATTCCTTTTTATGGCTGAGTAATATTCCATTTTATATATGTACCCCATCTTTATCCATTCGTCTGTCTGTGGGCATTTAGGTTGCTTCCATTACCTGGCTATTGTAAATAGTGCTGCAATGAACATTGTGGTGAACGTGTCTTTGTGATTTATGGTTTTCTCTGGGTATATGCCCAGAAGTGGGATTGCTGGATCCTATGGTAATTCTCTTTTTAGTTTTTTAAAGGAACCTCCATACTGTTCTCCATAGTGACTGTATCAATTTACATTCCCACCAATAGCGGAAGGGGGTTCCTTTTGTCCACACCCTCCCCAGAATTTGTTGTTTGTAGATTATCTGATGATGCCGATTCTAACAGGTGTGAGGTCTTACCTCATTGTAGTTTTGATTTGCATTTCTCTAATAATTATTGATGTTGAGCAGCTTTTCATGTGCGTCTTGGCCATCTCTGTGTCTTCTTTGAAGAAACGTCTATTTAGATCTTCTGCCCATTTTTGTATTGGGTTGTTTGTTTTATTAATATTAAGCTGCATGAGCTGTTTATATATATTGGAGATTAAACCTTTGTCCATTGATTCGTTTGTGAAAGTTTTCGCCCATTCTGAGGGTTGCCTTTTTCCATTCCCGTTTTTTTAACAAAGAAAGAAAGAAATCAAAAGAAGCAGAACACTAATGTGCGTGAAATATGCCTCTTGAAACTGTCGTTTTGAAATATGGACGTCTTTTGAATTTTTTGGTCGATATATGACCCCAGGATTTGTTTTCGGGACAGGTGTCATTTACAGGCCTGTAATGATTTGGAATATCCACTGACCATTAGCGCTGGGATTAAAGCTGCTGTTGTGTGAAACGGCCACAAGGTGGCAGCAGTTCTCCCTTACCAAATCTGGTTACTAGGGCAGCAGAGCCTCATTGGAAGTCGCGTTCTAGATTGGAATGTAGAACGGAATGTACCAGGAGAAAGCCCCTCATGTTTATCTCACTGATTCTTGTTCGTGTTTTTAATTTAATTTTTTATTTTTTATTACAGCAAGTTTGAGTACAACGTTTAGCTTGTTGTAGGTGTGCAAGAGGTGGTTCTTTTACACATATACATATGTCTGTTCTTCCTGGGATCCTTTTCCCATGTACGTTAAGACAGAATGTTGAGTAGTCTTCTCTTGGTACTCCGTAGGTCTTTGGTGATTATAAATGTCTACTGTGTTTGTATATGTCTGTTAAACCCAATATCGTAATGAATTCAATCCTCACACCTTTCCTTTGGTGAACCATAAGTTTGTTTAATGAATCTGTGATTGCCCTTCTCCGTGGAAATATCTGCCCTTGTATCAATTTATAGGTAACACCTATAAGTGATATGATATGATATGTGTCTTTCACTTTCTGACTTACACCAAGTCACGTGATTACCTCTAGACTCATCTAAGGTGCTGCAAATGGCATTGTGTGCTTCTTTTCCTTGGCGAATATTCTGTCTTAGCGAAGTCCATTTTCTGCAATGTGATTCCCCGAGGGCTGAGGATTAGCTGACCTGGGCATCCTGACCCTGCCGGCAAGCCCTCCCCAGGTGTGCCTGGGTTGAGGTCAATATAAACAGCACTCCAGGCAGCAATAGCCCCTGCAGCTGTGCCTGACTCCATATTCTCTGCCCCGTCAGCAGTCTCGGGGCTGTGCTGGTGGGAGGGTGTGAGGGTCCACGGCTTTGTGGGTGGCCCGGTGTGAGTGGGGCTCTGCTGGACTTTCTGCAGGAGTTGCCAGGCTGCCACCTGTAAAGAAGAGGATGTGTCACCCATAACTTCCACTGGAATATCTCTCCGGGCTGAGGTGAGGAAGGAAAAAAAGGAGTGGGGGCCGGGACAGGAGGGGTATCTCAGGCAGGGCAATGGAAAGCTTCCAGAAGAGCGCCCGTGGCCAGGACCATCCTGGCTGACCTGCAGGCACCAAGGTGGCCTGCGTGCTGTCGCTGGTGTGGCTCCACGGCCCTTCCTCTAGGCTTTCAAGCCCTTGTACATATTCAGGTGTTTCACCTGGGAAGGGTGGGAACAGTTCAGCAGCAGCTGGCCTGGGGCTCAGCTCACGTTTACTCACAGAGGCCTCGGCACGGTCCCACAGCTTTGCATTAAGGACGCTCCTTGCGTGGGTGGGCGGGGCTGCTGGCTGTATGGGAGATGATTCCCCACCTCTGACCAATTTCAGAATTTTTTAACACTGGAGCAAGTGCCTTGGTAGTGTTTTCATCTGTATAACTGTTAGGTTCAGTTTTTTTTTTTTCTTTTTTGGTTCAAGTTAGATTTTATTCCTCTTTTATGTATTTATAGATATAAGCATGGAAATAATTCAGTCTTATAAATACATCAGTGTGAATGGAAGAACTTTTTTTCTGTTTTATTTTTACATTTTATTTTTAAAATTTTTGAAATTTAATTTTAATTATTTTTTTTATACACTAGGTTATTATTAGTTATCTATTTTATGCATAGACATGTATACAGGTCAATCCCAATCTCCCAACTCATCCCACCACCACCACCCCATGGCTTCCCCCACTTTGTGTCCATACGTTTGTTCTCTACCTCTGTGTCTCTATTTCTGCCCTGCAAACCAGTTCATCTGTAGCATTTTTCTAGGTTCCACATATAGGCATTAATATACATTATTTGTTTTCTCTTTCTGACATACTTAACTCTGTATGACAGTCTCTAGATCCATCAACTTCTCTACAAATGACCCAGTTTCATTCCTTTTTATGGCTGAGTAATATTCCATTTTATATATGTACCACATCTTTATCCATTCGTCTGTCTGTGGGCATTTAGGTTGCTTCCATTACCTGGATATTGTAAATAGTGCTGCAATGAACATTGTGGTGAATGTGTCTTTGTGATTTATGGTTTTCTCTGGGTATATGCCCAGAAGTGGGATTGCTGGATCCTATGGTAATTCTCTTTTTAGTTTTTTAAAGGAACCTCCATACTGTTCTCCATAGTGACTGTATCAATTTACATTCCCACCAATAGCGGAAGAGGGTTCCTTTTGTCCACACCCTCCCCAGAATTTGTTGTTTGTAGATTATCTGATGATGCCGATTCTAACAGGTGTGAGGTCTTACCTCATTGTAGTTTTGATTTGCATTTCTCTAATAATTAGTGATGTTGAGCAGATTTTCATGTGCGTCTTGGCCATCTCTGTGTCTTCTTTGAAGAAACGTCTATTTAGATCTTCTGCCCATTTTTGTATTGGGTTGTTTGTTTTGTTAATATTAAGCTGCATGAGCAGTTTATATATATTGGAGATTAAACCTTTGTCCATTGATTCGTTTGTGAAAGTTTTCGCCCATTCTGAGGGTTGCCTTTTTCCATTCCCATTTTTTTAACAAAGAAAGAAAGAAATCAAAAGATGCAGAACACTAATGTGCGTGAAATATGCCTCTTGAAACTGTCGTTTTGAAATATGGACGTCTTTTGAATTTTTTGGTCGATATATGACCCCAGGATTTGTTTTAAGGGCAGGTGTCATTTACAGGCCTGTAATGATTTGGAATATCCACTGACCATTAGCGCTGGGATTAAAGCTGCTGTTGTGTGAAACGGCCACAAGGTGGCAGCAGTTCTCCCTTACCAAATCTGGTTACTAGGGCAGCAGAGCCTCAATGGAAGTCGCGTTCTAGATCGGAATGTAGAACGGAATGTACCAGGAGAAATCCCCTCAAGTTTTTCTCACTAATTGTTGTTCGTGTTTTTAATTTAATTTTTTATTTTTTATTACAGCAATTTTGAGTACAACGTTTAGCTTGTTGTAGGTGTGCAAGAGGTGGTTCTTTTACGCATATACATATGTCTGTTCTTCCTGGGATCCTTTTCCCATGTTCGTTATGACAGAATGTTGAGTAGTCTTCTCTTGGTACTCCGTAGGTCTTTGGTGATTATATACGTCTACTGTGTTTGTATATGTCTGTTAACCCCAATATCATAATGAATTCAATCCTCACACCTTTCCTTTGGTGAACCATAAGTTTGTTAATGAATCTGTGATTGCCCTTCTCCATGGAAATATCTGCCCTGGTATCAATTTATAGGTAACACCTATAAGTGATATGATATGATATGTGTCTTTCACTTTCTGACTTACTCCAAGTCACGTGATTACCTCTAGACTCATCTCCGGTGCTGCAAATGGCATTGTGTGCTTTTTTTCCTTGGCTAATATTCTGTCTTAGCGAGGTCCATTTTCTGCAATGTGATTCCCTGAGGGCTGAGGCTTAGCTGACCTGGGCAGCCTGACCCTGCCGGCAAGCCCTCCCCAGGTGTGCCTGGGTTGAGGTCAATATAAACAGCACTCCAGGCAGCAATAGCCCCTGCAACTGTGCCTGACTCCATATTCTCTGCCCCGTCAGCAGTCTCGGGGCTGTGCTGGTGGGAGGGTGTGAGGGTCCACGGCTTTGTGGGTGGCCCGGTGTGAGTGGGGCTCTGCTGGACTTTCTGCAGGAGTTGCCAGGCTGCCACCTGTAAAGAAGAGGATGAGTCACCCATAACTTCCACTGGAGTATCTCTCCGGGCTGAGGTGAGGAAGGAAAAAATGGAGTGGGGGCCGGGACAGGAGGGGTATCTCAGGCAGGGCAATGGAAAGCTTCCAGAAGAGTGCCCGTGGCCAGGACCATCTTGGCTGACCTGCAGGCACCAAGGTGGCCTGCTTGCTTTCGCTGTTGTTGCGCCACGGCCCTTCCTCTAGGCTTTCAAGCCCTTGTACATATTCAGGTGTTTCACCTGGGAAGGGTGGGAACAGTTCAGCAGCAGCTGGACTGGGGCTCAGCTCACGTTTACTCACAGAGGCCTCGGCATGGTCCCCCAGGTTTGAAATAAGGACGCTCCTTGCGTGGGTGGGTGGGGCTGCTGGCTGTATGGGAGATGATTCCCCCCCTCTGACCAATTTCAGAATTGTTTACCACTGGAGCAAGTGCCTTGGTAGTGTTTTCCTCTGTATAACTGTTAGGTTCAGATTTTTTTTTCTTTTTTGGTTGAAGTTAGATTTTATTCCTCTTTTATGTATTTATGGATATAAGCATGGAAATAATTCATTCTTATAAATACATCAGTGTGAATGGAAGAACATTTTTTCTATTTTATTTTTACATTTTATTTTTAAAATTTTTGAAATTTAATTTTATTTTTTTTATACAGTAGGTTATTATTAGTTATCTATTTTATGCATAGACATGTATACAGGTCAATCCCAATCTCCCAACTCATCCCACCACCACCACCCCATGGCTTCCCCCACTTTGTGTCCATACGTTTGTTCTCTACCTCTGTGTCTCTATTTCTGCCCTGCAAACCAGTTCATCTGTAGCATATTTCTAGGTTCCACATATAGGCATTAATATACAATATTTGTTTTTCTCTTTCTGACTTACTTCACTCTGTATGACAGTCTCTAGTTCCAACAACTTCTCTACAAATGACCCAGTTTCATTCCTTTTTATGGCTGAGTAATATTCCATTTTATATATGTACCACATCTTTATCCATTCGTCTGTCTGTGGGCATTTAGGTTGCTTCCATTACCTGGCTATTGTAAATAGTGCTGCAATGAACATTGTGGTGAATGTGTCTCTGTGATTTATGGTTTTCTCTGGGTATATGCCCAGAAGTGGGATTGCTGGATCCTATGGTAATTCTCCTTTTAATTTTTTAAAGGAACCTCCATACTGTTCTCCATAGTGACTGTATCAATTTACATTCCCACCAATAGCGGAAGAGGGTTCCTTTTGTCCACACCCTCCCCAGAATTTGTTGTTTGTAGATTATCTGATGATGCCGATTCTAACAGGTGTGAGGTCTTACCTCATTGTAGTTTTGATTTGCATTTCTCTAATAATTAGTGATGTTGAGCAGCTTTTCATGTGCGTCTTGGCCATCTCTGTGTCTTCTTTGAAGAAACGTCTATTTAGATCTTCTGCCCATTTTTGTATTGGGTTGTTTGTTTTGTTAATATTAAGCTGCATGAGCTGTTTATATATATTGGAGATTAAACCTTTGTCCATTGATTCGTTTGTGAAAGTTTTCGCCCATTCTGAGGGTTGCCTTTTTCCATTCCCGTTTTTTTAACAAAGAAAGAAAGAAATCAAAATAAGCAGAACAGTAATGTGCGTGAAATATGCCTCTTGAAACTGTCGTTTTGAAATATGGACGTCTTTTGAATTTTTTGGTCGATATATGACCCCAGGATTTGTTTTCAGGGCAGGTGTCATTTACAGGCCTGTAATGATTTGGAATATCCACTGACCATTAGCGCTGGGATTAAAGCTGCTGTTGTGTGAAACGGCCACAAGGTGGCAGCAGTTCTCCCTTACCAAATCTGGTTACTAGGGCAGCAGAGCCTCAATGGAAGTCGCGTTCTAGATTGGAATGTAGAACGGAATGTACCAGGAGAAAGCCCCTCAAGTTTTTCTCACTAATTCTTGTTCGTGTTTTTAATTTAATTTTTTATTTTTTATTACAGCAAGTTTGAGTACAACGTTTAGCTTGTTGTAGGTGTGCAAGAGGTGGTTCTTTTACACATATACATATGTCTGTTCTTCCTGGGATCCTTTTCCCATGTTCGTTATGACAGAATGTTGAGTAGTCTTCTCTTGGTACTCCGTAGGTCTTTGGTGATTATATACGTCTACTGTGTTTGTATATGTCTGTTAACCCCAATATCATAATGAATTCAATCCTCACACCTTTCCTTTGGTGAACCATAAGTTTGTTTAATGAATCTGTGATTGCCCTTCTCCGTGGAAATATCTGCCCTGATATCAATTTATAGGTAACACCTATAAGTGATATGATATGATATGTGTCTTTCACTTTCTGACTTTCTCCAAGTCACGTGATTACCTCGAGACTCATCTACGGTGCTGCAAATGGCATTGTGTGCTTTTTTCCCTTGGCGAATACTCTGTCTTAGCGAGGTCCATTTTCTGCAATGTGATTCCGTGAGGGCTGAGGATTAGCTGACCTGGGCAGCCTGACCCTGCTGGCAAGCCCTCCCCAGGTGTGCCTGGGTTGAGGTCAATATAAACAGCACTCCAGGCAGCAATAGCCCCTGCAGCTGTGCCTGACTCCATATTCTCTGCCCCGTCAGCAGTCTTGGGGCTGTGCTGGTGGGAGGGTGTGAGGGTCCACGGCTTTGTGGGTGGCCCGGTGTGAGTGGGGCTCTGCTGGACTTTCTGCAGGAGTTGCCAGGCTGCCACCTGTAAAGAAGAGGATGTGTCACCCATAACTTCCACTGGAGTATCTCTCCGGGCTGAGGTGAGTAAGAAACAAAAGGAGTGGGGGCCGGGACAGGAGGGGTATCTCAGGCAGGGCAATGGAAAGCTTCCAGAAGAGTGCCCGTGGCCAGGACCATCCTGGCTGACCTGCAGGCACCAAGTTGCCCTGCTTGCTTTCGCTGGTGTGGCTCCACGGCCCTTCCTCTAGGCTTTCAAGCCCTTGTACATATTCAGGTGTTTCACCTGGGAAGGGTGGGAACAGTTCAGCAGCAGCTGGCCTGGGGCTCAGCTCACGTTTACTCACAGAGGCCTCGGCACGGTCCCCCAGCTTTGCAATAAGGACGCTCCTTGCGTGGGCGGGTGGGGCTGCTGGCTGTATGGGAGATGATTCCCCACCTCTGACCAATTTCAGAATTGTTTACCACTGGAGCAAGTGCCTTGGTAGTGTTTTCCTCTGTATAACTGTTAGGTTCAGATTTTTTTTTCTTTTTTGGTTCAAGTTAGATATTATTCCTCTTTTATGTATTTATGGATATAAGCATGGAAATAATTCATTCTTATAAATACATCAGTGTGAATGGAAGAACATTTTTTCTGTTTTATTTTTACATTTTATTTTTAAAATTGTTGAAATTTAATTTTATTTATTTTTTTTATACAGTAGGTTATTATTAGTTATCTATTTTATGCATAGACATGTATACAGGTCAATCCCAATATCCCAACTCATCCCACCACCACCACCCCATGGCTTCCCCCACTTTGTGTCCATACGTTTGTTCTCTACCTCTGTGTCTCTATTTCTGCCCTGCAAACCAGTTCATCTGTAGCATATTACTAGGTTCCACATATAGGCATTAATATACAATATTTCTTTTTCTCTTTCTGACTTACTTCACTCTGTATGACACTCTCTAGTTCCATCAACTTCTCTACAAATGACCCAGTTTCATTCCTTTTTATGACTGAGTAATATTCCATTTTATATATGTACCACATCTTTATCCATTCGTCTGTCTGTGGGCATTTAGGTTGCTTCCATTACCTGGCTATTGTAAATAGTGCTGCAATGAACATTGTGGTGAATGTGTCTCTGTGATTTATGGTTTTCTCTGGGTATATGCTCAGAAGTGGGATTGCTGGATCCTATGGTAATTCTCATTTTAGTTTTTTAAAGGAACCTCCATACTGTTCTCCATAGTGACTGTATCAATTTACATTCCCACCAATAGCGGAAGAGGGTTCCTTTTGTCCACACCCTCCCCAGAATTTGTTGTTTGTAGATTATCTGATGATGCCGATTCTAACAGGTGTGAGGTCTTACCTCATTGTAGTTTTGATTTGCATTTCTCTAATAATTAGTGATGTTGAGCAGCTTTTCATGTGCGTCTTGGCCATCTCTGTGTCTTCTTTGAAGAAACGTCTATTTAGATCTTCTGCCCATTTTTGTATTGGGTTGTTTGTTTTATTAATATTAAGCTGCATGAGCTGTTTATATATATTGGAGATTAAACCTTTGTCCATTGATTCCTTTGTGAACGTTTTCGCCCATTCTGAGGGTTGCCTTTTTCCATTCCCGTATTTTTAACAAAGAAAGAAAGCAAGCAAAAGAAGCAGAACACTAATGTGCGTGAAATATGCCTCTTGAAACTGTCGTTTTGAAATATGGACGTCTTTTGAATTTTTTGGTCGATATATGACCGCAGGATTTGTTTTCAGGGCAGGTGTCATTTACAGGCCTGTAATGATTTGGAATATCCACTGACCATTAGCGCTGGGATTAAAGCTGCTGTTGTGTGAAACGGCCACAAGGTGGCAGCAGTTCTCCCTTACCAAATCTGGTTACTAGGGCAGCAGAGCCTCAATGGAAGTCGCGTTCTAGATTGGAATGTAGAACGGAATGTACCAGGAGAAAGCCCCTCAAGTTTTTCTCACTAATTCTTGTTCGTGTTTTTAATTTAATTTTTTATTTTTTATTACAGCAAGTTTGAGTACAACGTTTAGCTTGTTGTAGGTGTGCAAGAGGTGGTTCTTTTACACATATACATATGTCTGTTCTTCCTGGGATCCTTTTCCCATGTTCGTTATGACAGAATGTTGAGTAGTCTTCTCTTGGTACTCCGTAGGTCTTTGGTGATTATATACGTCTACTGTATTTGTATATGTCTGTTAACCCCAATATCATAATGAATTAAATCCTCACACCTTTCCTTTGGTGAACCATAAGTTTGTTTAATGAATCTGTGATTGCCCTTCTCCGTGGAAATATCTGCCCTGGTATCAATTTATAGGTAACACCTATAAGTGATATGATATGATATGTGTCTTTCACTTTCTGACTTACTCCAAGTCACGTGATTACCTCTAGACTCATCTACGGTGCTGCAAATGGCATTGTGTGCTGCTTTTCCTTGGCGAATACTCTGTCTTAGCGAGGTCCATTTTCTGCAATGTGATTCCCCGAGGGCTGAGGATTAGCTGACCTGGGCAGCCTGACCCTGCCGGCAAGCCCTCCCCAGGTGTGCCTGGGTTGAGGTCAATATAAACAGCACTCCAGGCAGCAATAGCCCCTGCAGCTGTGCCTGACTCCATATTCTCTGCCCCGTCAGCAGTCTCGGGGCTGTGCTGGTGGGAGGGTGTGAGGGTCCACGGCTTTGTGGGTGGCCCGGTGTGAGTGGGGCTCTGCTGGACTTTCTGCAGGAGTTGCCAGGCTACCACCTGTTAAGAAGAGGATGTGTCACCCATAACTTCCACTGGAATATCTCTCCGGGCTGAGGTGAGGAAGGAAAAAAAGGAGTGGGGGCCGGGACAGGAGGGGTATCTCAGGCAGGGCAATGGAAAGCTTCCAGAAGAGCGCCCGTGGCCAGGACCATCCTGGCTGACCTGCAGGCACCAAGGTGGCCTGCGTGCTGTCGCTGGTGTGGCTCCACGGCCCTTCCTCTAGGCTTTCAAGCCCTTGTACATATTCAGGTGTTTCACCTGGGAAGGGTGGGAACAGTTCAGCAGCAGCTGGCCTGGGGCTCAGCTCACGTTTACTCACAGAGGCCTCGGCACGGTCCCCCAGCTTTGCAATAAGGACGCTCCTTGCGTGGCCGGGCGGGGCTGCTGGCTGTATGGGAGATGATTCCCCACCTCTGACCAATTTCAGAATTGTTTACCACTGGAGCAAGTGCCTTGGTAGTGTTTTCCTCTGTATAACTGTTAGGTTCAATTTTTTTTTTCTTTTTTGGTTCAAGTTAGATTTTATTCCTCTTTTATGTATTTATGGATATAAGCATGGAAATAATTCATTCTTATAAATACATCAGTGTGAATGGAAGAACATTTTTTCTGTTTTATTTTTACATTTTATTTTTAAAATTTTTGAAATTTAATTTTATTTATTTTTTTTTATACAGTAGGTTATTATTAGTTATCTATTTTATGCATAGACATGTATACAGGTCAATCCCAATCTCCCAACTCATCCCACCACCACCACCCCATGGCTTCCCCCACTTTGTGTCCATACGTTTGTTCTCTACCTCTGTGTCTCTATTTCTGCCCTGCAAACCAGTTCATCTGTAGCATTTTTCTAGGTTCCACATATAGGCATTAATATACAATATTTGTTTTTCTCTTTCTGACTTACTTCACTCTGTATGACAGTCTCTAGATCCATCAACTTCTCTACAAATGACCCAGTTTCATTCCTTTTTATGGCTGAGTAATATTCCATTTTATATATGTACCACATCTTTATCCATTCGTCTGTCTGTGGGCATTTAGGTTGCTTCCATTACCTGGCTATTGTAAATAGTGCTGCAATGAACATTGTGGTGAACGTGTCTTTGTGATTTATGGTTTTCTCTGGGTATATGCCCAGAAGTGGGATTGCTGGATGCTATGGTAATTCTCTTTTTAGTTTTTTAAAGGAACCTCCATACTGTTCTCCATAGTGACTGTATCAATTTACATTCCCACCAATAGCGGAAGGGGGTTCCTTTTGTCCACACCCTCCCCAGAATTTGTTGTTTGTAGATTATCTGATGATGCCGATTCGAACAGGTGTGAGGTCTTACCTCATTGTAGTTTTGATTTGCATTTCTCTAATAATTATTGATGTTGAGCAGCTTTTCATGTGCGTCTTGGCCATCTCTGTGTCTTCTTTGAAGAAACGTCTATTTAGATCTTCTGCCCATTTTTGTATTGGGTTGTTTGTTTTATTAATATTAAGCTGCATGAGCTGTTTATATATATTGGAGATTAAACCTTTGTCCATTGATTCGTTTGTGAAAGTTTTCGCCCATTCTGAGGGTTGCCTTTTTCCATTCCCGTTTTTTTAACAAAGAAAGAAAGAAATCAAAAGAAGCAGAACACTAATGTGCGTGAAATATGCCTCTTGAAACTGTCGTTTTGAAATATGGACGTCTTTTGAATTTTTTGGTCGATATATGACCCCAGGATTTGTTTTCGGGACAGGTGTCATTTACAGGCCTGTAATGATTTGGAATATCCACTGACCATTAGCGCTGGGATTAAAGCTGCTGTTGTGTGAAACGGCCACAAGGTGGCAGCAGTTCTCCCTTACCAAATCTGGTTACTAGGGCAGCAGAGCCTCATTGGAAGTCGCGTTCTAGATTGGAATGTAGAACGGAATGTACCAGGAGAAAGCCCCTCAAGTTTATCTCACTGATTCTTGTTCGTGTTTTTAATTTAATTTTTTATTTTTTATTACAGCAAGTTTGAGTACAACGTTTAGCTTGTTGTAGGTTTGCAAGAGGTGGTTCTTTTACACATATACATATGTCTGTTCTTCCTGGGATCCTTTTCCCATGTACGTTATGACAGAATGTTGAGTAGTCTTCTCTTGGTACTCCGTAGGTCTTTGGTGATTATAAATGTCTACTTTGTTTGTATATGTCTGTTAAACCCAATATCGTAATGAATTCAATCCTCACACCTTTCCTTTGGTGAACCATAAGTTTGTTTAATGAATCTGTGATTGCCCTTCTCCGTGGAAATATCTGCCCTTGTATCAATTTATAGGTAACACCTATAAGTGATATGATATGATATGTGTCTTTCACTTTCTGACTTACACCAAGTCACGTGATTACCTCTAGACTCATCTAAGGTGCTGCAAATGGCATTGTGTGCTTCTTTTCCTTGGCGAATATTCTGTCTTAACGAGGTCCATTTTCTGCAATGTGATTCCGCGAGGGCTGAGGATTAGCTGACCTGGGCAGCCTGACCCTGCCGGCAAGCCCTCCCCAGGTGTGCCTGGGTTGAGGTCAATATAAACAGCACTCCAGGCAGCAATAGCCCCTGCAGCTGTGCCTGACTCCATATTCTCTGCCCCGTCAGCAGTCTCGGGGCTGTGCTGGTGGGAGGGTGTGAGGGTCCATGGCTTTGTGGGTGGCCCGGTGTGAGTGGGGCTCTGCTGGACTTTCTGCAGGAGTTGCCAGGCTGCCACCTGTAAAGAAGAGGATGTGTCACCCATAACTTCCACTGGAATATCTCTCCGGGCTGAGGTGAGGAAGGAAAAAAAGGAGTGGGGGCCGGGACAGGAGGGGTATCTCAGGCAGGGCAATGGAAAGCTTCCAGTAGAGCGCCCGTGGCCAGGACCATCCTGGCTGACCTGCAGGCACCAAGGTGGCCTGCGTGCTGTCGCTGGTGTGGCTCCACGGCCCTTCCTCTAGGCTTTCAAGCCCTTGTACATATTCAGGTGTTTCACCTGGGAAGGGTGGGAACAGTTCAGCAGCAGCTGGCCTGGGGCTCAGCTCACGTTTACTCACAGAGGCCTCGGCACGGTCCCCCAGCTTTGCATTAAGGACGCTCCTTGCGTGGGTGGGCGGGGCTGCTGGCTGTATGGGAGATGATTCCCCACCTCTGACCAATTTCAGAATTTTTTAACACTGGAGCAAGTGCCTTGGTAGTGTTTTCATCTGTATAACTGTTAGGTTCAGTTTTTTTTTTTTCTTTTTTTGTTCAAGTTAGATTTTATTCCTCTTTTATGTATTTATAGATATAAGCATGGAAATAATTCAGTCTTATAAATACATCAGTGTGAATGGAAGAACTTTTTTTCTGTTTTATTTTTACATTTTATTTTTAAAATTTTTGAAATTTAATTTTAATTATTTTTTTTATACACTAGGTTATTATTAGTTATCTATTTTATGCATAGACATGTATACAGGTCAATCCCAATCTCCCAACTCATCCCACCACCACCACCCCATGGCTTCCCCCACTTTGTGTCCATACGTTTGTTCTCTACCTCTGTGTCTCTATTTCTGCCCTGCAAACCAGTTCATCTGTAGCATTTTTCTAGGTTCCACATATAGGCATTAATATACAATATTTGTTTTCTCTTTCTGACATACTTAACTCTGTATGACAGTCTCTAGATCCATCAACTTCTCTACAAATGACTCAGTTTCATTCCTTTTTATGGCTGAGTAATATTCCATTTTATATATGTACCACATCTTTATCCATTCGTCTGTCTGTGGGCATTTAGGTTGCTTCCATTACCTGGCTATTGTAAATAGTGCTGCAATGAACATTGTGGTGAATGTGTCTTTGTGATTTATGGTTTTCTCTGGGTATATGCCCAGAAGTGGGATTGCTGGATCCTATGGTAATTCTCTTTTTAGTTTTTTAAAGGAACCTCCATACTGTTCTCCATAGTGACTGTATCAATTTACATTCCCACCAATAGCGGAAGAGGGTTCCTTTTGTCCACACCCTCCCCAGAATTTGTTGTTTGTAGATTATCTGATGATGCCGATTCTAACAGGTGTGAGGTCTTACCTCATTGTAGTTTTGATTTGCATTTCTCTAATAATTAGTGATGTTGAGCAGCTTTTCATGTGCGTCTTGGCCATCTCTGTGTCTTCTTTGAAGAAACGTCTATTTAGATCTTCTGCCCATTTTTGTATTGGGTTGTTTGTTTTGTTAATATTAAGCTGCATGAGCAGTTTATATATATTGGAGATTAAACCTTTGTCCATTGATTCGTTTGTGAAAGTTTTCGCCCAATCTGAGGGTTGCCTTTTCCCATTCCCATTTTTTTAACAAAGAAAGAAAGAAATCAAAAGATGCAGAACACTAATGTGCGTGAAATATGCCTCTTGAAACTGTCGTTTTGAAATATGGACGTCTTTTGAATTTTTTGGTCGATATATGACCCCAGGATTTGTTTTAAGGGCAGGTGTCATTTACAGGCCTGTAATGATTTGGAATATCCACTGACCATTAGCGCTGGGATTAAAGCTGCTGTTGTGTGAAACGGCCACAAGGTGGCAGCAGTTCTCCCTTACCAAATCTGGTTACTAGGGCAGCAGAGCCTCAATGGAAGTCGCGTTCTAGATTGGAATGTAGAACGGAATGTACCAGGAGAAAGCCCCTCAAGTTTTTCTCACTAATTGTTGTTCGTGTTTTTAATTTAATTTTTTATTTTTTATTACAGCAAGTTTGAGTACAACGTTTAGCTTGTTGTAGGTGTGCAAGAGGTGGTTCTTTTACGCATATACATATGTCTGTTCTTCCTGGGATCCTTTTCCCATGTTCGTTATGACAGAATGTTGAGTAGTCTTCTCTTGGTACTCCGTAGGTCTTTGGTGATTATATACGTCTACTGTGTTTGTATATGTCTGTTAACCCCAATATCATAATGAATTCAATCCTCACACCTTTCCTTTGGTGAACCATAAGTTTGTTAATGAATCTGTGATTGCCCTTCTCCATGGAAATATCTGCCCTGGTATCAATTTATAGGTAACACCTATAAGTGATATGATATGATATGTGTCTTTCACTTTCTGACTTACTCCAAGTCACGTGATTACCTCTAGACTCATCTCCGGTGCTGCAAATGGCATTGTGTGCTTTATTTCCTTGGCTAATATTCTGTCTTAGCGAGGTCCATTTTCTGCAATGTGATTCCCTGAGGGCTGAGGATTAGCTGACCTGGGCAGCCTGACCCTGCCGGCAAGCCCTCCCCAGGTGTGCCTGGGTTGAGGTCAATATAAACAGCACTCCAGGCAGCAATAGCCCCTGCAGCTGTGCCTGACTCCATATTCTCTGCGCCGTCAGCAGTCTTGGGGCTGTGCTGGTGGGAGGGTGTGAGGGTCCACGGCTTTGTGGGTGGCCCGGTGTGAGTGGGGCTCTGCTGGACTTTCTGCAGGAGTTGCCAGGCTGCCACCTGTAAAGAAGAGGATGTGTCACCCATAACTTCCACTGGAGTATCTCTCCGGGCTGAGGTGAGTAAGAAACAAAAGGAGTGGGGGCCGGGACAGGAGGGGTATCTCAGGCAGGGCAATGGAAAGCTTCCAGAAGAGCGCCCGTGGCCAGGACCATCCTGGCTGACCTGCAGGCACCAAGTTGCCCTGCTTGCTTTCGCTGGTGTGGCTCCACGGCCCTTCCTCTAGGCTTTCAAACCCTTGTACATATTCAGGTGTTTCACCTGGGAAGGGTGGGAAGAGTTCAGCAGCAGCTGGCCTGGGGTTCAGCTCACGTTTACTCACAGAGGCCTCGGCACGGTCCCCCAGCTTTGCAATAAGGACGCTCCTTGCGTGGGTGGGTGGGGCTGCTGGCTGTATGGGAGATGATTCCCCACCTCTGACCAATTTCAGAGTTGTTTACCACTGGAGCAAGTGCCTTGGTAGTGTTTTCCTCTGTATAACTGTTAGGTTCAGTTTTTTTTTTTCTTTTTTGGTTCAAGTTAGATTTTATTCCTCTTTTATGTATTTATAGATATAAGCATGGAAATAATTCATTCTTATAAATACATCAGTGTGAATGGAAGAACTTTTTTCTGTTTTATTTTTCATTTTATTTTTAAAAATTTTTGAAATTTAATTTTATTTATTTTTTTATACACTATGTTATTATTAGTTATCTATTTTATGCATAGACATGTATACAGGTCAATCCCAATCTCCCAACTCATCCCACCACCACCACCCCATGGCTTCCCCCACTTTGTGTCCATATGTTTGTTCTCTACCTCTGTGTCTCTATTTCTGCCCTGCAAACCAGTTCATCTGTAGCATTTTTCTAGGTTCCACATATAGGCATTAATATACAATATTTGTTTTTCTCTTTCTGACTTACTTCACTCTGTATGACAGTCTCTAGATCCATCAACTTCTCTACAAATGACTCAGTTTCATTCCTTTTTATGGCTGAGTAATATTCCATTTTATATATGTACCACATCTTTATCCATTCGTTTGTCTGTGGGCATTTAGGTTGCTTCCATTACCTGGCTATTGTAAATAGTGCTGCAATGAACATTGTGGTGAATGTGTCTCTGTGATTTATGGTTTTCTCTGGGTATATGCCCAGAAGTGGGATTGCTGGATCCTATGGTAATTCTCTTTTTAGTTTTTTAAAGGAACCTCCATACTGTTCTCCATAGTGACTGTATCAATTTACATTCCCACCAATAGCGGAAGAGGGTTCCTTTTGTCCACACCCTCCCCAGAATTTGTTGTTTGTAGATTATCTGATGATGCCGATTCTAACAGGTGTGAGGTCTTACCTCATTGTAGTTTTGATTTGCATTTCTCTAATAATTAGTGATGTTGAGCAGCTTTTCATGTGCGTCTTGGCCATCTCTGTGTCTTCTTTGAAGAAACGTCTCTTTAGATCTTCTGCCCATTTTTGTATTGGGTTGTTTGTTTTATTAATATTAAGCTGCATGAGCTGTATGTATATATTGGAGATTAAACCTTTGTCCATTGATTCGTTTGTGAACGTTTTCGCCCCTTCTGAGGGTTACCTTTTTCCATTCCCGTTTTCTTAACAAAGAAAGAAAGAAAGCAAAAGAATCAGAACACTAATGTGCGTGAAATATGCCTCTTGAAACTGTCGTTTTGAAATATGGACGTCTTTTGAATTTTTTGGTCGATATATGACCCCAGGATTTGTTTTCAGGGCAGGTGTCATTTACAGGCCTGTAATGATTTGGAATATCCACTGACCATTAGCGCTGGGATTAAAGCTGCTGTTGTGAGAAACGGCCACAAGGTGGCAGCAGTTCTCCCTTACCAAATCTGGTTACTAGGGCAGCAGAGCCTCAATGGAAGTCGCGTTCTAGATTGGAATGTAGAACGGAATGTGCCAGGAGAAAGCCCCTCAAGTTTGTCTCACTACTTCTTGTTCGTGTTTTTAATTTAATGTTTTTTTTTCTTTTTGCGGTATGCGGGCCTCTCACCGTTGTGGCCTCTCCGGCTGCGGAGCACAGGCTCCGGACGTGCAGGCCCAGCGGCCATGGCTCACGGGCCCAGCCGCTCCGCGGCACATGGGATCCTCCCAGACCGGGACACGAACCCGCATCCCCTGCATCAGCAGGCGGACTCTCAACCACTGCGCCACCAGGGAGGCCCTAATTTAATTTTTTATTTTTTATTACAGCAAGTTTGAGTACAACGTTTAGCTTGTTGTAGGTGTGCAAGAGGTGGTTCTTTTACACATATACATATGTCTGTTCTTCCTGGGATCCTTTTCCCATGTACGTTATGACAGAATGTTGAGTAGTCTTCTCTTGGTACTCCGTAGGTCTTTGGTGATTATATACGTCTACTGTGTTTGTATATGTCTGTTAACCCCAATATCGTAATGAATTCAATCCTCACACCTTTCCTTTGGTGAACCATAAGTTTGTTTAATGAATCTGTGATTGCCCTTCTCCGTGGAAATATCTGCCCTGGTATCAATTTATAGGAAACACCTATAAGTGATATGATATGATATGTGTCTTTCACTTTCTGACTTACTCCAAGTCACGTGATTACCTCTAGACTCATCTACGGTGCTGCAAATGGCATTGTGTGCTTCTTTTCCTTGGCGAATATTCTGTCTTAGCAAGGTCCATTTTCTGCAATGTGATTCCCTGAGGGCTGAGGATTAGCTGACCTGGGCAGCCTGACCCTGCCGGCAAGCCCTCCCCAGGTGTGCCTGGGTTGAGGTCAATATAAACAGCACTCCAGGCAGCAATAGCCCCTGCAGCTGTGCCTGACTCCATATTCTCTGCCCCGTCAGCAGTCTCGGGGCTGTGCTGGTGGGAGGGTGTGAGGGTCCACGGCTTTGTGGGTGGCCCGGTGTGAGTGGGGCTCTGCTGGACTTTCTGCAGGAGTTGCCAGGCTGCCACCTGTAAAGAAGAGGATGTGTCACCCATAACTTCCACTGGAATATCTCTCTGGGCTGAGGTGAGGAAGGAAAAAAAGGAGTGGGGGCCGGGACAGGAGGGGTATCTCAGGCAGGGCAATGGAAAGTTTCCAGAAGAGCGCCCGTGGCCAGGACCATCCTGGCTGACCAGCAGGCACCAAGGTGGCCTGCGTGCTGTCGCTGGTGTGGCTCCACGGCCCTTCCTCTAGGCTTTCAAGCCCTTGAACATATTCAGGTGTTTCACCTGGGAAGGGTGGGAACAGTTCAGCAGCAGCTGGCCTAGGGCTCAGCTCACGTTTACTCTCAGAGGCCTCGACACGGTCCCCCAGCTTTGCAATAAGGACGCTCCTTGCGTGGGTGGGGGGGGCTGCTGGCTGTATGGGAGATGATTCCCCACCTCTGACCAATTTCAGAATTGTTTACCACTGGAGCAAGTGCCTTGGTAGTGTTTTCCTCTGTATAACTGTTAGGTTCATTTTTTTTTTCTTTTTTGGTTCAAGTTAGATTTTATTCCTCTTTTATGTATTTATAGATATAAGCATGGAAATAATTCATTCTTATAAATACATCAGTGTGAATGGAAGAACATTTTTTCTGTTCTATTTTTACATTTTATTTTTAAAATTTTTGAAATTTAATTTTAATTATTTTTTTTATACAGTAGGTTATTATTAGTTATCTATTTTATGCATAGACATGTATACAGGTCAATCCCAATCTCCCAACTCATCCCACCACCACCACCCCATGGCTTCCCCCACTTTGTGTCAATACGTTTGTTCTCTACCTCTGTGTCTCTATTTCTGCCCTGCAAACCAGTTCATCTGTAGCATTTTTCTAGGTTCCACATATAGGCATTAATAAACAATATTTGTTTTTCTCTTTCTGACTTACTTCACTCTGTATGACAGTCTCTAGATCCATCAACTTCTCTACAAATGACCCAGTTTCATTCCTTTTTATGGCTGAGTAATATTCCATTTTATATATGTACCACATCTTTATCCATTCGTCTGTCTGTGGGCATTTAGGTTGCTTCCATTACCTGGCTATTGTAAATAGTGCTGCAATGAACATTGTGGTGAATGTGTCTCTGTGATTTATGGTTTTCTCTGGGTATATGCCCAGAAGTGGGATTGCTGGATCCTATGGTAATTCACTTTTTAGTTTTTTAAAGGAACCTCCATACTGTTCTCCATAGTGACTGTATCAATTTACATTCCCACCAATAGCGGAAGAGGGTTCCTTTTGTCCACACCCTCCCCAGAATTTGTTGTTTGTAGATTATCTGATGATGCCGATTCTAACAGGTGTGAGGTGTTACCTCATTGTAGTTTTGATTTGCATTTCTCTAATAATTAGTGATGTTGAGCAGCTTTTCATGTGCGTCTTGGCCATCTCTGTGTCTTCTTTGAAGAAACGTCTATTTAGATCTTCTGCCCATTTTTGTATTGGGTTGTTTGTTGTATTAATATTAAGCTGCATGAGCTGTATATATATATTGGAGATTAAACCTTTGTTCATTGATTCGTTTGTGAACGTTTTCGCCCCTTCTGAGGGTTACCTTTTTCCATTCCCGTTTTTTTAACAAAGAAAGAAAGCAAGCCAAAGAATCAGAACACTAATGTGCGTGAAATATGCCTCTTGAAACTGTCGTTTTGAAATATGGACGTCTTTTGAATTTTTTGGTCGATATATGACCCCAGGATTTGTTTTCAGGGCAGGTGTCATTTACAGGCCTGTAATGATTTGGAATATCCACTGACCATTAGCGCTGGGATTAAAGCTGCTGTTGTGTGAAACGGCCACAAGGTGGCAGCAGTTCTCCCTTACCAAATCTGGTTACTAGGGCAGCAGAGCCTCAATGGAAGTCGCATTCTAGATTGGAATTTAGAACGGAATGTGCCAGGAGAAAGCCCCTCAAGTTTGTCTCACTACTTCTTGTTCGTGTTTTTAATTTAATTTTTTATTTTTTATTACAGCAAGTTTGAGTACAACGTTTAGCTTGTTGAAGGTGTGCAAGAGGTGGTTCTTTAACACATATACATATGTCTGTTCTTCCTGGGATCCTTTTCCCATGTACGTTATGACAGAATGTTGAGTAGTCTTCTCTTGGTACTCCGTAGGTCTTTGGTGATTATATATGTCTACTGTGTTTGTATATGTCGGTTAACCCCAATATCGTAATGAATTCAATCCTCACACCTTTCCTTTGGTGAACCATAAGTTTGTTTAATGAATCTGTGATTGCCCTTCTCCGTGGAAATATCTGCCCTGGTATCAAATTATAGGTAACACCTATAAGTGATATGATATGATATGTGTCTTTCACTTTCTGACTTACTCCAAGTCACGTGATTACCTCTAGACTCATCTACGGTGCTGCAAATGGCATTGTGTGCTTCTTTTCCTTGGCGAATATTCTGTCTTAGCGAAGTCCATTTTCTGCCATGTTATTCCCTGAGGGCTGAGGATTAGCTGACCTGGGCAGCCTGACCCTGCCGGCAAGCCCTCCCCAGGTGTGTCTGGGTTGAGGTCAATATAAACAGCACTCCAGGCAGCAATAGCCCCTGCAGCTGTGCCTGACTCCATATTCTCTGCCCCGTCAGCAGTCTCGGGGCTGTGCTGGTGGGAGGGTGTGAGGGTCCACGGCTTTGTGGGTGGCCCGGTGTGAGTGGGGCTCTGCTGGACTTTCTGCAGGAGTTGCCAGGCTGCCACCTGTAAAGAAGAGGATGTGTCACCCATAACTTCCACTGGAGTATCTCTCCGGGCTGAGGTGAGGAAGGAAAAAAAGGAGTGGGGGCCGGGACAGGAGTGGTATCTCAGGCAGGGCAATGGAAAGCTTCCAGAAGAGCGCCCGTGGCCAGGACCATCCTGGCTGACCTGCAGGCACCAAGTTGGCCTGCGTGCTTTCGCTGGTGTGGCTCCACGGCCCTTCCTCTAGGCTTTCAAGCCCTTGTACATATTCAGGTGTTTCACCTGGGAAGGGTGGGAACAGTTCAGCAGCAGCTGGCCTGGGGCTCAGCTCACGTTTACTCACAGAGGCCTCGGCACTGTCACCCAGCTTTGCAATAAGGACGCTCTTTGCGTGGGCGGGTGGGGCTGCTGGCTGTATGGGAGATGATTCCCCACCTCTGACCAATTTCAGAATTGTTTACCACTGGAGCAAGTGCCTTGGTAGTGTTTTCCTCTGTATAACTGTTAGGTTCAGTTTTTTTTTTCTTTTTTGGTTCAAGTTAGATTTTATTCCTCTTTTATGTATTTATAGATATAAGCATGGAAATAATTCATTCTTATAAATACATCAGTGTGAATGGAAGAACATTTTTTCTGTTTTATTTTTACATTTTATTTTTAAAAATTTTGAAATTTAATTTTATTTATTTTTTTATACACTAGGTTATTATTAGTTATCTATTTTATGCATAGACATGTATACAGGTCAATCCCAATCTCCCAACTCATCCCACCACCACCATCCCATGGCTTCCCCCACTTTGTGTCAATACGTTTGTTCTCTACCTCTGTGTCTCTATTTCTGCCCTGCAAACCAGTTCATCTGTAGCATTTTTCTAGGTTCCACATATAGGCATTAATATACAATATTTGTTTTTCTCTTTCTGACTTACTTCACTCTGTATGACAGTCTCTAGATCCATCAACTTCTCTACAAATGACCCAGTTTCATTCCTTTTTATGGCTGAGTAATATTCCATTTTATATATGTACCACATCTTTATCCATTCATCTGTCTGTGGGCATTTAGGTTGCTTCCATTACCTGGCTATTGTAAATAGTGCTGCAATGAACATTGTGGTGAATGTGTCTCTGTGATTTATGGTTTTCTCTGGGTATATGCCCAGAAGTGGGATTGCTGGATCCTATGGTAATTCTCTTTTTAGTTTTTTAAAGGAACCTCCATACTGTTCTCCATAGTGACTGTATCAATTTACATTCCCACCAATAGCGGAAGAGGGTTCCTTTTGTCCACACCCTCCCCAGAATTTGTTGTTTGTAGATTATCTGATGATGCCGATTCTAACAGGTGTGAGGTCTTACCTCATTGTAGTTTTGATTTGCATTTCTCTAATAATTAGTGATGTTGAGCAGCTTTTCATGTGCGTCTTGGCCATCTCTGTGTCTTCTTTGAAGAAACGTCTATTTAGATCTTCTGCCCATTTTTGTATTGGGTTGTTTGTTTTATTAATATTAAGCTGCATGAGCTGTTTATATATATTGGAGATTAAACCTTTGTCCATTGATTCGTTTGTGAAAGTTTTCGCCCATTCTGAGGGTTGCCTTTTTCCATTCCCGTTTTTTTAACAAAGAAAGAAAGAAATCAAAAGAAGCAGAACACTAATGTGCGTGAAATATGCCTCTTGAAACTGTCGTTTTGAAATATGGACGTCTTTTGAATTTTTTGGTCGATATATGACCCCAGGATTTGTTTTCGGGACAGGTGTCATTTACAGGCCTGTAATGATTTGGAATATCCACTGACCATTAGCGCTGGGATTAAAGCTGCTGTTGTGTGAAACGGCCACAAGGTGGCAGCAGTTCTCCCTTACCAAATCTGGTTACTAGGGCAGCAGAGCCTCATTGGAAGTCGCGTTCTAGATTGGAATGTAGAACGGAATGTACCAGGAGAAAGCCCCTCAAGTTTATCTCACTGATTCTTGTTCGTGTTTTTAATTTAATTTTTTATTTTTTATTACAGCAAGTTTGAGTACAACGTTTAGCTTGTTGTAGGTTTGCAAGAGGTGGTTCTTTTACACATATACATATGTCTGTTCTTCCTGGGATCCTTTTCCCATGTACGTTATGACAGAATGTTGAGTAGTCTTCTCTTGGTACTCCGTAGGTCTTTGGTGATTATAAATGTCTACTTTGTTTGTATATGTCTGTTAAACCCAATATCGTAATGAATTCAATCCTCACACCTTTCCTTTGGTGAACCATAAGTTTGTTTAATGAATCTGTGATTGCCCTTCTCCGTGGAAATATCTGCCCTTGTATCAATTTATAGGTAACACCTATAAGTGATATGATATGATATGTGTCTTTCACTTTCTGACTTACACCAAGTCACGTGATTACCTCTAGACTCATCTAAGGTGCTGCAAATGGCATTGTGTGCTTCTTTTCCTTGGCGAATATTCTGTCTTAGCGAGGTCCATTTTCTGCAATGTGATTCCGCGAGGGCTGAGGATTAGCTGACCTGGGCAGCCTGACCCTGCCGGCAAGCCCTCCCCAGGTGTGCCTGGGTTGAGGTCAATATAAACAGCACTCCAGGCAGCAATAGCCCCTGCAGCTGTGCCTGACTCCATATTCTCTGCCCCGTCAGCAGTCTCGGGGCTGTGCTGGTGGGAGGGTGTGAGGGTCCATGGCTTTGTGGGTGGCCCGGTGTGAGTGGGGCTCTGCTGGACTTTCTGCAGGAGTTGCCAGGCTGCCACCTGTAAAGAAGAGGATGTGTCACCCATAACTTCCACTGGAATATCTCTCCGGGCTGAGGTGAGGAAGGAAAAAAAGGAGTGGGGGCCGGGACAGGAGGGGTATCTCAGGCAGGGCAATGGAAAGCTTCCAGTAGAGCGCCCGTGGCCAGGACCATCCTGGCTGACCTGCAGGCACCAAGGTGGCCTGCGTGCTGTCGCTGGTGTGGCTCCACGGCCCTTCCTCTAGGCTTTCAAGCCCTTGTACATATTCAGGTGTTTCACCTGGGAAGGGTGGGAACAGTTCAGCAGCAGCTGGCCTGGGGCTCAGCTCACGTTTACTCACAGAGGCCTCGGCACGGTCCCCCAGCTTTGCATTAAGGACGCTCCTTGCGTGGGTGGGCGGGGCTGCTGGCTGTATGGGAGATGATTCCCCACCTCTGACCAATTTCAGAATTTTTTAACACTGGAGCAAGTGCCTTGGTAGTGTTTTCATCTGTATAACTGTTAGGTTCAGTTTTTTTTTTTTCTTTTTTTGTTCAAGTTAGATTTTATTCCTCTTTTATGTATTTATAGATATAAGCATGGAAATAATTCAGTCTTATAAATACATCAGTGTGAATGGAAGAACTTTTTTTCTGTTTTATTTTTACATTTTATTTTTAAAATTTTTGAAATTTAATTTTAATTATTTTTTTTATACACTAGGTTATTATTAGTTATCTATTTTATGCATAGACATGTATACAGGTCAATCCCAATCTCCCAACTCATCCCACCACCACCACCCCATGGCTTCCCCCACTTTGTGTCCATACGTTTGTTCTCTACCTCTGTGTCTCTATTTCTGCCCTGCAAACCAGTTCATCTGTAGCATTTTTCTAGGTTCCACATATAGGCATTAATATACAATATTTGTTTTCTCTTTCTGACATACTTAACTCTGTATGACAGTCTCTAGATCCATCAACTTCTCTACAAATGACTCAGTTTCATTCCTTTTTATGGCTGAGTAATATTCCATTTTATATATGTACCACATCTTTATCCATTCGTCTGTCTGTGGGCATTTAGGTTGCTTCCATTACCTGGCTATTGTAAATAGTGCTGCAATGAACATTGTGGTGAATGTGTCTTTGTGATTTATGGTTTTCTCTGGGTATATGCCCAGAAGTGGGATTGCTGGATCCTATGGTAATTCTCTTTTTAGTTTTTTAAAGGAACCTCCATACTGTTCTCCATAGTGACTGTATCAATTTACATTCCCACCAATAGCGGAAGAGGGTTCCTTTTGTCCACACCCTCCCCAGAATTTGTTGTTTGTAGATTATCTGATGATGCCGATTCTAACAGGTGTGAGGTCTTACCTCATTGTAGTTTTGATTTGCATTTCTCTAATAATTAGTGATGTTGAGCAGCTTTTCATGTGCGTCTTGGCCATCTCTGTGTCTTCTTTGAAGAAACGTCTATTTAGATCTTCTGCCCATTTTTGTATTGGGTTGTTTGTTTTGTTAATATTAAGCTGCATGAGCAGTTTATATATATTGGAGATTAAACCTTTGTCCATTGATTCGTTTGTGAAAGTTTTCGCCCAATCTGAGGGTTGCCTTTTTCCATTCCCATTTTTTTAACAAAGAAAGAAAGAAATCAAAAGATGCAGAACACTAATGTGCGTGAAATATGCCTCTTGAAACTGTCGTTTTGAAATATGGACGTCTTTTGAATTTTTTGGTCGATATATGACCCCAGGATTTGTTTTAAGGGCAGGTGTCATTTACAGGCCTGTAATGATTTGGAATATCCACTGACCATTAGCGCTGGGATTAAAGCTGCTGTTGTGTGAAACGGCCACAAGGTGGCAGCAGTTCTCCCTTACCAAATCTGGTTACTAGGGCAGCAGAGCCTCAATGGAAGTCGCGTTCTAGATTGGAATGTAGAACGGAATGTACCAGGAGAAAGCCCCTCAAGTTTTTCTCACTAATTGTTGTTCGTGTTTTTAATTTAATTTTTTATTTTTTATTACAGCAAGTTTGAGTACAACGTTTAGCTTGTTGTAGGTGTGCAAGAGGTGGTTCTTTTACGCATATACATATGTCTGTTCTTCCTGGGATCCTTTTCCCATGTTCGTTATGACAGAATGTTGAGTAGTCTTCTCTTGGTACTCCGTAGGTCTTTGGTGATTATATACGTCTACTGTGTTTGTATATGTCTGTTAACCCCAATATCATAATGAATTCAATCCTCACACCTTTCCTTTGGTGAACCATAAGTTTGTTAATGAATCTGTGATTGCCCTTCTCCATGGAAATATCTGCCCTGGTATCAATTTATAGGTAACACCTATAAGTGATATGATATGATATGTGTCTTTCACTTTCTGACTTACTCCAAGTCACGTGATTACCTCTAGACTCATCTCCGGTGCTGCAAATGGCATTGTGTGCTTTATTTCCTTGGCTAATATTCTGTCTTAGCGAGGTCCATTTTCTGCAATGTGATTCCCTGAGGGCTGAGGATTAGCTGACCTGGGCAGCCTGACCCTGCCGGCAAGCCCTCCCCAGGTGTGCCTGGGTTGAGGTCAATATAAACAGCACTCCAGGCAGCAATAGCCCCTGCAGCTGTGCCTGACTCCATATTCTCTGCGCCGTCAGCAGTCTTGGGGCTGTGCTGGTGGGAGGGTGTGAGGGTCCACGGCTTTGTGGGTGGCCCGGTGTGAGTGGGGCTCTGCTGGACTTTCTGCAGGAGTTGCCAGGCTGCCACCTGTAAAGAAGAGGATGTGTCACCCATAACTTCCACTGGAGTATCTCTCCGGGCTGAGGTGAGTAAGAAACAAAAGGAGTGGGGGCCGGGACAGGAGGGGTATCTCAGGCAGGGCAATGGAAAGCTTCCAGAAGAGCGCCCGTGGCCAGGACCATCCTGGCTGACCTGCAGGCACCAAGTTGCCCTGCTTGCTTTCGCTGGTGTGGCTCCACGGCCCTTCCTCTAGGCTTTCAAACCCTTGTACATATTCAGGTGTTTCACCTGGGAAGGGTGGGAAGAGTTCAGCAGCAGCTGGCCTGGGGTTCAGCTCACGTTTACTCACAGAGGCCTCGGCACGGTCCCCCAGCTTTGCAATAAGGACGCTCCTTGCGTGGGTGGGTGGGGCTGCTGGCTGTATGGGAGATGATTCCCCACCTCTGACCAATTTCAGAGTTGTTTACCACTGGAGCAAGTGCCTTGGTAGTGTTTTCCTCTGTATAACTGTTAGGTTCAGTTTTTTTTTTTCTTTTTTGGTTCAAGTTAGATTTTATTCCTCTTTTATGTATTTATAGATATAAGCATGGAAATAATTCATTCTTATAAATACATCAGTGTGAATGGAAGAACTTTTTTCTGTTTTATTTTTACATTTTATTTTTAAAAATTTTGAAATTTAATTTTATTTATTTTTTTATACACTATGTTATTATTAGTTATCTATTTTATGCATAGACATGTATACAGGTCAATCCCAATCTCCCAACTCATCCCACCACCACCACCCCATGGCTTCCCCCACTTTGTGTCCATATGTTTGTTCTCTACCTCTGTGTCTCTATTTCTGCCCTGCAAACCAGTTCATCTGTAGCATTTTTCTAGGTTCCACATATAGGCATTAATATACAATATTTGTTTTTCTCTTTCTGACTTACTTCACTCTGTATGACAGTCTCTAGATCCATCAACTTCTCTACAAATGACTCAGTTTCATTCCTTTTTATGGCTGAGTAATATTCCATTTTATATATGTACCACATCTTTATCCATTCGTTTGTCTGTGGGCATTTAGGTTGCTTCCATTACCTGGCTATTGTAAATAGTGCTGCAATGAACATTGTGGTGAATGTGTCTCTGTGATTTATGGTTTTCTCTGGGTATATGCCCAGAAGTGGGATTGCTGGATCCTATGGTAATTCTCTTTTTAGTTTTTTAAAGGAACCTCCATACTGTTCTCCATAGTGACTGTATCAATTTACATTCCCACCAATAGCGGAAGAGGGTTCCTTTTGTCCACACCCTCCCCAGAATTTGTTGTTTGTAGATTATCTGATGATGCCGATTCTAACAGGTGTGAGGTCTTACCTCATTGTAGTTTTGATTTGCATTTCTCTAATAATTAGTGATGTTGAGCAGCTTTTCATGTGCGTCTTGGCCATCTCTGTGTCTTCTTTGAAGAAACGTCTATTTAGATCTTCTGCCCATTTTTGTATTGGGTTGTTTGTTTTATTAATATTAAGCTGCATGAGCTGTATGTATATATTGGAGATTAAACCTTTGTCCATTGATTCGTTTGTGAACGTTTTCGCCCCTTCTGAGGGTTACCTTTTTCCATTCCCGTTTTCTTAACAAAGAAAGAAAGAAAGCAAAAGAATCAGAACACTAATGTGCGTGAAATATGCCTCTTGAAACTGTCGTTTTGAAATATGGACGTCTTTTGAATTTTTTGGTCGATATATGACCCCAGGATTTGTTTTCAGGGCAGGTGTCATTTACAGGCCTGTAATGATTTGGAATATCCACTGACCATTAGCGCTGGGATTAAAGCTGCTGTTGTGTGAAACGGCCACAAGGTGGCAGCAGTTCTCCCTTACCAAATCTGGTTACTAGGGCAGCAGAGCCTCAATGGAAGTCGCGTTCTAGATTGGAATGTAGAACGGAATGTGCCAGGAGAAAGCCCCTCAAGTTTGTCTCACTACTTCTTGTTCGTGTTTTTAATTTAATTTTTTTTTTTCTTTTTGCGGTATGCGGGCCTCTCACCGTTGTGGCCTCTCCGGCTGCGGAGCACAGGCTCCGGACGTGCAGGCCCAGCGGCCATGGCTCACGGGCCCAGCCGCTCCGCGGCACATGGGATCCTCCCAGACCGGGACACGAACCCGCATCCCCTGCATCAGCAGGCGGACTCTCAACCACTGCGCCACCAGGGAGGCCCTAATTTAATTTTTTATTTTTTATTACAGCAAGTTTGAGTACAACGTTTAGCTTGTTGTAGGTGTGCAAGAGGTGGTTCTTTTACACATATACATATGTCTGTTCTTCCTGGGATCCTTTTCCCATGTACGTTATGACAGAATGTTGAGTAGTCTTCTCTTGGTACTCCGTAGGTCTTTGGTGATTATATACGTCTACTGTGTTTGTATATGTCTGTTAACCCCAATATCGTAATGAATTCAATCCTCACACCTTTCCTTTGGTGAACCATAAGTTTGTTTAATGAATCTGTGATTGCCCTTCTCCGTGGAAATATCTGCCCTGGTATCAATTTATAGGAAACACCTATAAGTGATATGATATGATATGTGTCTTTCACTTTCTGACTTACTCCAAGTCACGTGATTACCTCTAGACTCATCTACGGTGCTGCAAATGGCATTGTGTGCTTCTTTTCCTTGGCGAATATTCTGTCTTAGCAAGGTCCATTTTCTGCAATGTGATTCCCTGAGGGCTGAGGATTAGCTGACCTGGGCAGCCTGACCCTGCCGGCAAGCCCTCCCCAGGTGTGCCTGGGTTGAGGTCAATATAAACAGCACTCCAGGCAGCAATAGCCCCTGCAGCTGTGCCTGACTCCATATTCTCTGCCCCGTCAGCAGTCTCGGGGCTGTGCTGGTGGGAGGGTGTGAGGGTCCACGGCTTTGTGGGTGGCCCGGTGTGAGTGGGGCTCTGCTGGACTTTCTGCAGGAGTTGCCAGGCTGCCACCTGTAAAGAAGAGGATGTGTCACCCATAACTTCCACTGGAATATCTCTCTGGGCTGAGGTGAGGAAGGAAAAAAAGGAGTGGGGGCCGGGACAGGAGGGGTATCTCAGGCAGGGCAATGGAAAGTTTCCAGAAGAGCGCCCGTGGCCAGGACCATCCTGGCTGACCAGCAGGCACCAAGGTGGCCTGCGTGCTGTCGCTGGTGTGGCTCCACGGCCCTTCCTCTAGGCTTTCAAGCCCTTGAACATATTCAGGTGTTTCACCTGGGAAGGGTGGGAACAGTTCAGCAGCAGCTGGCCTAGGGCTCAGCTCACGTTTACTCTCAGAGGCCTCGACACGGTCCCCCAGCTTTGCAATAAGGACGCTCCTTGCGTGGGTGGGGGGGGGCTGCTGGCTGTATGGGAGATGATTCCCCACCTCTGACCAATTTCAGAATTGTTTACCACTGGAGCAAGTGCCTTGGTAGTGTTTTCCTCTGTATAACTGTTAGGTTCATTTTTTTTTTCTTTTTTGGTTCAAGTTAGATTTTATTCCTCTTTTATGTATTTATAGATATAAGCATGGAAATAATTCATTCTTATAAATACATCAGTGTGAATGGAAGAACATTTTTTCTGTTCTATTTTTACATTTTATTTTTAAAATTTTTGAAATTTAATTTTAATTATTTTTTTTATACAGTAGGTTATTATTAGTTATCTATTTTATGCATAGACATGTATACAGGTCAATCCCAATCTCCCAACTCATCCCACCACCACCACCCCATGGCTTCCCCCACTTTGTGTCAATACGTTTGTTCTCTACCTCTGTGTCTCTATTTCTGCCCTGCAAACCAGTTCATCTGTAGCATTTTTCTAGGTTCCACATATAGGCATTAATAAACAATATTTGTTTTTCTCTTTCTGACTTACTTCACTCTGTATGACAGTCTCTAGATCCATCAACTTCTCTACAAATGACCCAGTTTCATTCCTTTTTATGGCTGAGTAATATTCCATTTTATATATGTACCACATCTTTATCCATTCGTCTGTCTGTGGGCATTTAGGTTGCTTCCATTACCTGGCTATTGTAAATAGTGCTGCAATGAACATTGTGGTGAATGTGTCTCTGTGATTTATGGTTTTCTCTGGGTATATGCCCAGAAGTGGGATTGCTGGATCCTATGGTAATTCACTTTTTAGTTTTTTAAAGGAACCTCCATACTGTTCTCCATAGTGACTGTATCAATTTACATTCCCACCAATAGCGGAAGAGGGTTCCTTTTGTCCACACCCTCCCCAGAATTTGTTGTTTGTAGATTATCTGATGATGCCGATTCTAACAGGTGTGAGGTGTTACCTCATTGTAGTTTTGATTTGCATTTCTCTAATAATTAGTGATGTTGAGCAGCTTTTCATGTGCGTCTTGGCCATCTCTGTGTCTTCTTTGAAGAAACGTCTATTTAGATCTTCTGCCCATTTTTGTATTGGGTTGTTTGTTGTATTAATATTAAGCTGCATGAGCTGTATATATATATTGGAGATTAAACCTTTGTTCATTGATTCGTTTGTGAACGTTTTCGCCCCTTCTGAGGGTTACCTTTTTCCATTCCCGTTTTTTTAACAAAGAAAGAAAGCAAGCCAAAGAATCAGAACACTAATGTGCGTGAAATATGCCTCTTGAAACTGTCGTTTTGAAATATGGACGTCTTTTGAATTTTTTGGTCGATATATGACCCCAGGATTTGTTTTCAGGGCAGGTGTCATTTACAGGCCTGTAATGATTTGGAATATCCACTGACCATTAGCGCTGGGATTAAAGCTGCTGTTGTGTGAAACGGCCACAAGGTGGCAGCAGTTCTCCCTTACCAAATCTGGTTACTAGGGCAGCAGAGCCTCAATGGAAGTCGCATTCTAGATTGGAATTTAGAACGGAATGTGCCAGGAGAAAGCCCCTCAAGTTTGTCTCACTACTTCTTGTTCGTGTTTTTAATTTAATTTTTTATTTTTTATTACAGCAAGTTTGAGTACAACGTTTAGCTTGTTGAAGGTGTGCAAGAGGTGGTTCTTTAACACATATACATATGTCTGTTCTTCCTGGGATCCTTTTCCCATGTACGTTATGACAGAATGTTGAGTAGTCTTCTCTTGGTACTCCGTAGGTCTTTGGTGATTATATATGTCTACTGTGTTTGTATATGTCGGTTAACCCCAATATCGTAATGAATTCAATCCTCACACCTTTCCTTTGGTGAACCATAAGTTTGTTTAATGAATCTGTGATTGCCCTTCTCCGTGGAAATATCTGCCCTGGTATCAAATTATAGGTAACACCTATAAGTGATATGATATGATATGTGTCTTTCACTTTCTGACTTACTCCAAGTCACGTGATTACCTCTAGACTCATCTACGGTGCTGCAAATGGCATTGTGTGCTTCTTTTCCTTGGCGAATATTCTGTCTTAGCGAGGTCCATTTTCTGCCATGTTATTCCCTGAGGGCTGAGGATTAGCTGACCTGGGCAGCCTGACCCTGCCGGCAAGCCCTCCCCAGGTGTGTCTGGGTTGAGGTCAATATAAACAGCACTCCAGGCAGCAATAGCCCCTGCAGCTGTGCCTGACTCCATATTCTCTGCCCCGTCAGCAGTCTCGGGGCTGTGCTGGTGGGAGGGTGTGAGGGTCCACGGCTTTGTGGGTGGCCCGGTGTGAGTGGGGCTCTGCTGGACTTTCTGCAGGAGTTGCCAGGCTGCCACCTGTAAAGAAGAGGATGTGTCACCCATAACTTCCACTGGAGTATCTCTCCGGGCTGAGGTGAGGAAGGAAAAAAAGGAGTGGGGGCCGGGACAGGAGGGGTATCTCAGGCAGGGCAATGGAAAGCTTCCAGAAGAGCGCCCGTGGCCAGGACCATCCTGGCTGACCTGCAGGCACCAAGTTGGCCTGCGTGCTTTCGCTGGTGTGGCTCCACGGCCCTTCCTCTAGGCTTTCAAGCCCTTGTACATATTCAGGTGTTTCACCTGGGAAGGGTGGGAACAGTTCAGCAGCAGCTGGCCTGGGGCTCAGCTCACGTTTACTCACAGAGGCCTCGGCACTGTCACCCAGCTTTGCAATAAGGACGCTCTTTGCGTGGGCGGGTGGGGCTGCTGGCTGTATGGGAGATGATTCCCCACCTCTGACCAATTTCAGAATTGTTTACCACTGGAGCAAGTGCCTTGGTAGTGTTTTCCTCTGTATAACTGTTAGGTTCAGTTTTTTTTTTTCTTTTTTGGTTCAAGTTAGATTTTATTCCTCTTTTATGTATTTATAGATATAAGCATGGAAATAATTCATTCTTATAAATACATCAGTGTGAATGGAAGAACATTTTTTCTGTTTTATTTTTACATTTTATTTTTAAAAATATTGAAATTTAATTTTATTTATTTTTTTATACACTAGGTTATTATTAGTTATCTATTTTATGCATAGACATGTATACAGGTCAATCCCAATCTCCCAACTCATCCCACCACCACCATCCCATGGCTTCCCCCACTTTGTGTCAATACGTTTGTTCTCTACCTCTGTGTCTCTATTTCTGCCCTGCAAACCAGTTCATCTGTAGCATTTTTCTAGGTTCCACATATAGGCATTAATATACAATATTTGTTTTTCTCTTTCTGACTTACTTCACTCTGTATGACAGTCTCTAGATCCATCAACTTCTCTACAAAAGACCCAGTTTCATTCCTTTTTATGGCTGAGTAATATTCCATTTTATATATGTACCACATCTTTATCCATTCATCTGTCTGTGGGCATTTAGGTTGCTTCCATTACCTGGCTATTGTAAATAGTGCTGCAATGAACATTGTGGTGAATGTGTCTCTGTGATTTATGGTTTTCTCTGGGTATATGCCCAGAAGTGGGATTGCTGGATCCTATGGTAATTCTCTTTTTAGTTTTTTAAAGGAACCTCCATACTGTTCTCCATAGTGACTGTATCAATTTACATTCCCACCAATAGCGGAAGAGGGTTCCTTTTGTCCACACCCTCCCCAGAATTTGTTGTTTGTAGATTATCTGATGATGCCGATTCTAACAGGTGTGAGGTCTTACCTCATTGTAGTTTTGATTTGCATTTCTCTAATAATTAGTGATGTTGAGCAGCTTTTCATGTGCGTCTTGGCCATCTCTGTGTCTTCTTTGAAGAAACGTCTATTTAGATCTTCTGCCCATTTTTGTATTGGGTTGTTTGTTGTATTAATATTAAGCTGCATGAGCTGTATATATATATTGGAGATTAAACCTTTGTCCATTGATTCGTTTGTGAACGTTTTCGCCCCTTCTGAGGGTTACCTTTTTCCATTCCCGTTTTTTTAACAAAGAAAGAAAGAAAGCAAAAGAAGCAGAACACCAATGTGCGTGAAATATGCCTCTTGAAACTGTCGTTTTGAAATATGGACGTCTTTTGAATTTTTTGGTCGATATATGACCCCAGGATTTGTTTTCAGGGCAGGTGTCATTTAAAGGCCTGTAATGATTTGGAATATCCACTGACCATTAGCGCTGGGATTAAAGCTGCTGTTGTGTGAAACGGCCACAAGGTGGCAGCAGTTCTCCCTTACCAAATCTGGTTATTGGGCAGCAGAGCCTCAATGGAAGTCACGTTCTAGATTGGAATTTAGAACGGAATGTGCCAGGAGAAAGCCCCTCAAGTTTGTCTCACTACTTCTTGTTCGTGTTTTTAATTTAATTTTTTTATTTTTTATTACAGCAAGTTTGAGTACAACGTTTAGCTTGTTGTAGGTGTGCAAGAGGTGGTTCTTTTACACATATACATATGTCTGTTCTTCCTGGGATCCTTTTCCCATGTACGTTATGACAGAATGTTGAGTAGTCTTCTCTTGGTACTCCGTAGGACTTTGGTGATTATAAATGTCTACTGTGTTTGTATATGTCTGTTAACCCCAATATCATAATGAATTCAATCCTCACACCTTTCCTTTGGTGAACCATAAGTTTGTTAATGAATCTGTGATTGCCCTTCTCCATGGAAATATCTGCCCTGGTATCAATATATAGGTAACACCTATAAGTGATATGATATGATATGTGTCTTTCACTTTCTGACTTACTCCAAGTCACGTGATTACCTCTAGACTCATCTACGGTGCTGCAAATGGCATTGTGTGCTTTTTTTCCTTGGCTAATATTCTGTCTTAGCGAGGTCCATTTTCTGCAGTGTGATTCCCTGAGGGCTGAGGATTAGCTGACCTGGGCAGCCTGACCCTGCCGGCAAGCCCTCCCCAGGTGTGCCTGGGTTGAGGTCAATATAAACAGCACTCCAGGCAGCAATAGCCCCTGCAGCTGTGCCTGACTCCATATTCTCTGCCCCGTCAGCAGTCTCGGGGCTGTGCTGGTGGGAGGGTGTGAGGGTCCACGGCTTTGTGGGTGGCCCGGTGTGAGTGGGGCTCTGCTGGACTTTCTGCAGGAGTTGCCAGGCTGCCACCTGTAAAGAAGAGGATGTGTCACCCATAACTTCCACTGGAGTATCTCTCCGGGCTGAGGTGAGGAAGGAAAAAATGGAGTGGGGGCCGGGACAGGAGGGGTATCTCAGGCAGGGCAATGGAAAGCTTCCAGAAGAGCGCCCGTGGCCAGGACCATCCTGGCTGACCTGCAGGCACCAAGTTGCCCTGCTTGCTTTCGCTGGTGTGGCTCCACGGCCCTTCCTCAAGGCTTTCAAGCCCTTGTACATATTCAGGTGTTTCACCTGGGAAGGGTGGGAACAGTTCAGCAGCAGCTGGCCTGGGGCTCAGCTCACGTTTACTCACAGAGGCCTCGGCATGGTCCCCCAGGTTTGCAATAAGGACGCTCCTTGCGTGGGCGGGTGGGGCTGCTGGCTGTATGGGAGATGATTCCCCACCTCTGACCAATTTCAGAATTGTTTACCACTGGAGCAAGTGCCTTAGTAGTGTTTTCCTCTGTATAACTGTTATGTTCAGTTTTTTTTTTTCTTTTTTGGTTCAAGTTAGATTTTATTCCTCTTTTATGTATTTATAGATATAAGCATGGAAATAATTCATACTTATAAATACATCAGTGTGAATGGAAGAACATTTTTTCTGTTCTATTTTTACATTTTATTTTTAAAATTTTTGAAATTTAATTTTAATTATTTTTTTTATACAGTAGGTTATTATTAGTTATCTATTTTATGCATAGACATGTATACAGGTCAATCCCAATCTCCCAACTCATCCCACCACCACCACCCCATGGCTTCCCCCACTTTGTGTCAATACGTTTGTTCTCTACCTCTGTGTCTCTATTTCTGCCCTGCAAACCAGTTCATCTGTAGCATTTTTCTAGGTTCCACATATAGGCATTAATAAACAATATTTGTTTTTTCTCTTTCTGACTTACTTCACTCTGTATGACAGTCTCTAGATCCATCATCTTCTCTACAAATGACCCAGTTTCATTCCTTTTTATGGCTGAGTAATATTCCATTTTATATATGTACCACATCTTTATCCATTCGTCTGTCTGTGGGCATTTAGGTTGCTTCCATTACCTGGCTATTGTAAATAGTGCTGCAATGAACATTGTGGTGAATGTGTCTCTGTGATTTATGGTTTTCTCTGGGTATATGCCCAGAAGTGGGATTGCTGGATCCTATGGTAATTCTCTTTTTAGTTTTTTAAAGGAACCTCCATACTGTTCTCCATAGTGACTGTATCAATTTACATTCCCACCAATAGCGGAAGAGGGTTCCTTTTGTCCACACCCTCCCCAGAATTTGTTGTTTGTAGATTATCTGATGATGCCGATTCTAACAGGTGTGAGGTCTTACCTCATTGTAGTTTTGATTTGCATTTCTCTAATAATTAGTGATGTTGAGCAGCTTTTCATGTGCGTGTTGGCCATCTCTGTGTCTTCTTTGAAGAAACGTCTCTTTAGATCTTTTGCCCATTTTTGTATTGGGTTGTTTGTTGTATTAATATTAAGCTGCATGAGCTGTATATATATATTGGAGATTAAACCTTTGTTCATTGATTCGTTTGTGAACGTTTTCGCCCCTTCTGAGGGTTACCTTTTTCCATTCCCGTTTTTTTAACAAAGAAAGAAAGCAAGCCAAAGAATCAGAACACTAATGTGCGTGAAATATGCCTCTTGAAACTGTCGTTTTGAAATATGGACGTCTTTTGAATTTTTTGGTCGATATATGACCCCAGGATTTGTTTTCAGGGCAGGTGTCATTTACAGGCCTGTAATGATTTGGAATATCCACTGACCATTAGCGCTGGGATTAAAGCTGCTGTTGTGTGAAACGGCCACAAGGTGGCAGCAGTTCTCCCTTACCAAATCTGGTTACTAGGGCAGCAGAGCCTCAATGGAAGTCGCATTCTAGATTGGAATTTAGAACGGAATGTGCCAGGAGAAAGCCCCTCAAGTTTGTCTCACTACTTCTTGTTCGTGTTTTTAATTTAATTTTTTATTTTTTATTACAGCAAGTTTGAGTACAACGTTTAGGTTGTTGAAGGTGTGCAAGAGGTGGTTCTTTAACACATATACATATGTCTGTTCTTCCTGGGATCCTTTTCCCATGTACGTTATGACAGAATGTTGAGTAGTCTTGTCTTGGTACTCCGTAGGTCTTTGGTGATTATATATGTCTACTGTGTTTGTATATGTCTGTTAACCCCAATATCGTAATGAATTCAATCCTCCCACCTTTCCTTTGGTGAACCATAAGTTTGTTTAATGAATCTGTGATTGCCCTTCTCCGTGGAAATATCTGCCCTGGTATCAAATTATAGGTAACACCTATAAGTGATATGATATGATATGTGTCTTTCACTTTCTGACTTACTCCAAGTCACGTGATTACCTCTAGACTCATCTCCGGTGCTGCAAATGGCATTGTGTGCTTCTTTTCCTTGGCGAATATTCTGTCTTAGCGAGGTCCATTTTCTGCAATGTGATTCCCTGAGGGCTGAGGATTAGCTGACCTGGGCAGCCTGACCCTGCCGGCAAGCCCTCCCCAGGTGTGCCTGGGTTGATGTCAATATAAACAGCACTCCAGGCAGCAATAGCCCCTGCAGCTGTGCCTGACTCCATATTCTCTGCCCCGTCAGCAGTCTCGGGGCTGTGCTGGTGGGAGGGTGTGAGGGTCCACGGCTTTGTGGGTGGCCCGGTGTGAGTGGGGCTCTGCTGGAATTTCTGCAGGAGTTGCCAGGCTGCCACCTGTAAAGAAGAGGATGTGTCACCCATAACTTCCACTGGAGTATCTCTCCGGGCTGAGGTGAGGAAGGAAAAAATGGAGTGGGGGCCGGGACAGGAGGGGTATCTCAGGCAGGGCAATGGAAAGCTTCCAGAAGAGCGCCCGTGGCCAGGACCATCCTGGCTGACCTGCAGGCACCAAGTTGCCCTGCTTGCTTTCGCTGGTGTGGCTCCACGGCCCTTCCTCAAGGCTTTCAAGCCCTTGTACATATTCAGGTGTTTCACCTGGGAAGGGTGGGAACAGTTCAGCAGCAGCTGGCCTGGGGCTCAGCTCACGTTTACTCACAGAGGCCTCGGCATGGTCCCCCAGGTTTGCAATAAGAACGCTCCTTGCGTGGGCGGGTGGGGCTGCTGGCTGTATGGGAGATGATTCCCCACCTCTGACCAATTTCAGAATTGTTTACCACTGGAGCAAGTGCCTTGGTAGTGTTTTCCTCTGTATAACTGTTATGTTCAGTTTTTTTTTTTTCTTTTTTGGTTCAAGTTAGATTTTATTCCTCTTTTATGTATTTATAGATATAAGCATGGAAATAATTCATTCTTATAAATACATCAGTGTGAATGGAAGAACTTTTTTTCTGTTTTATTTTTACAGTTTAATTTTAAAAATTTTGAAATTTAATTTTATTTATTTTTTTATACACTAGGTTATTATTAGTTATCTATTTTATGCATAGACATGTATACAGGTCAATCCCAATCTCCCAACTCATCCCACCACCACCACCCCATGGCTTCCCCCACTTTGTGTCGATACGTTTGTTCTCTACCTCTGTGTCTCTATTTCTGCCCTGCAAACCAGTTCATCTGTAGCATTTTTCTAGGTTCCACATATAGGCATTAATATACAATATTTGTTTTTCTCTTTCTGACTTACTTCACTCTGTATGACAGTCTCTAGATCCATCAACTTCTCTACAAATGACTCAGTTTCATTCCTTTTTATGGCTGAGTAATATTCCATTTTATATATGTACCACAGCTTTATCCATTCGTCTGTCTGTGGGCATTTAGTTTGCTTCCATTACCTGGCTATTGTAAATAGAGCTGCAATGAACATTGTGGTGAATGTGTCTCTGTGATTTATGGTTTTCTCTGGGTATATGCCCAGAAGTGGGATTGCTGGATCCTATGGTAATTCTCTTTTTAGTTTTTTAAAGGAACCTCCATACTGTTCTCCTTAGTGACTGTATCAATTTACATTCCCACCAACAGCGGAAGAGGCTTCCTTTTGTCTACACCCTCCCCAGAATTTGTTGTTTGTAGATTATCTGATGATGCCGATTCTAACAGGTGTGAGGTCTTACCTCATTGTAGTTTTGATTTGCATTTCTCTAATAATTAGTGATGTTGAGCAGCTTTTCATGTGCGTCTTGGCCATCTCTGTGTCTTCTTTGAAGAAACGTCTATTTAGATCTTCTGCCCATTTTTGTATTGGGTTGTTTGTTTTATTAATATTAAGCTGCATGAGCTGTATATATATATTGGAGATTAAACCTTTGTCCATTGATTCGTTTGTGAACGTTTTCGCCCCTTCTGAGGGTTACCTTTTTCCATTCCCGTTTTTTTAACAAAGAAAGAAAGAAAGCAAAAGAATCAGAACACTAATGTGCGTGAAATATGCCTCTTGAAACTGTCGTTTTGAAATATGGACGTCTTTTGAATTTTTTGGTCGATATATGACCCCAGGATTTGTTTTCAGGGCAGGTGTCATTTACAGGCCTGTAATGATTTGGAATATCCACTGACCATTAGCGCTGGGATTAAAGCTGCTGTTGTGTGAAACGGCCACAAGGTGGCAGCAGTTCTCCCTTACCAAATCTGGTTACTAGGGCAGCAGAGCCTCAATGGAAGTCGCGTTCTAGATTGGAATGTAGAACGGAATGTGCCAGGAGAAAGCCCCTCAAGTTTGTCTCACTACTTCTTGTTCGTGTTTTTAATTTAATTTTTTATTTTTTATTACAGCAAGTTTGAGTACAACGTTTAGCTTGTTGTAGGTGTGCAAGAGGTGGTTCTTTTACACATATACATATGTCTGTTCTTCCTGGGATCCTTTTCCCATGTACGTTATGACAGAATGTTGAGTAGTCTTCTCTTGGTACTCCGTAGGTCTTTGGTGATTATAAATGTCTACTGTGTTTGTATATGTCTGTTAACCCCAATATAGTAATGAATTCAATCCTCACACCTTTCCTTTGGTGAACCATAAGTTTGTTTAATGAATCTGTGATTGCCCTTCTCCGTGGAAATATCTGCCCTTGTATCAATTTATAGGTAACACCTATAAGTGATATGATATGATATGTGTCTTTCACTTTCTGACTTACTCCAAGTCACGTGATTACCTCTAGACTCATCTACGGTGCTGCAAATGGCATTGTGTGCTTCTTTTCCTTGGCGAATATTCTGTCTTAGCGAGGTCCATTTTCTGCAATGTGATTCCCCGAGGGCTGAGGATTAGCTGACCTGGGCAGCCTGACCCTGCCGGCAAGCCCTCCACAGGTGTGCCTGTGTTGAGGTCAATATAAACAGCACTCCAGGCAGCAATAGCCCCTGCAGCTGTGCCTGACTCCATATTCTCTGCCCCGTCAGCAGTCTCGGGGCTGTGCTGGTGGGAGGGTGTGAGAGTCCACGGCTTTGTGGGTGGCCTGGTGTGAGTGGGGCTCTGCTGGACTTTCTGCAGGAGTTGCCAGGCTGCCACCTGTAAAGAAGAGGATGTGTCACCCATAACTTCCACTGGAGTATCTCTCCGGGCTGAGGTGAGGAAGGAAAAAAAGGAGTGGGGGCCGGGACAGGAGGGGTATCTCAGGCAGGGCAATGGAAAGCTTCCAGAAGAGCGCCCGTGGCCAGGACCATCCTGGCTGACCTGCAGGCACCAAGTTGGCCTGCATGCTTTCGCTGGTGTGGCTCCACGGCCCTTCCTCTAGGCTTTCAAGCCCTTGTACATATTCAGGTGTTTCACCTGGGAAGGGTGGGAACAGTTCAGCAGCAGCTGGCCTGGGGCTCAGCTCACGTTTACTCACAGAGGCCTCGGCACGGTCCCCCAGCTTTGCAATAAGGACGCTCCTTGCGTGGGCGGGTGGGGCTGCTGGCTGTATGGGAGATGATTCCCCACCTCTGACCAATTTCAGAATTGTTTACCACTGGAGCAAGTGCCTTGGTAGTGTTTTCCTCTGTATAACTGTTAGGTTCAGATTTTTTTTTCTTTTTTGGTTCAAGTTAGATATTATTCCTCTTTTATGTATTTATAGATATAAGCAAGGAAATAATTCATTCTTATAAATACATCCGTGTGAATGGAAGAACTTTTTTTCTGTTTTATTTTTACATTTTATTTTTAAAAATTTTGAAATTTAATTTTATTTATTTTTTATACAGTAGGTTATTATTAGTTATCTATTTTATGCATATACATGTATACAGGTCAATCCCAATCTCCCAACTCATCCCACCACCACCACCCCATGGCTTCCCCCACTTTGTGTCGATACGTTTGTTCTCTACCTCTGTGTCTCTATTTCTGCCCTGCAAACCAGTTCATCTGTAGCATTTTTCTAGTTTCCACTTATAGGCATTAATATACAATATTTGTTTTTCTCTTTCTGACTTACTTCACTCTGTATGACAGTCTCTAGATCCATCAACTTCTCTACAAGTGACTCAGTTTCATTCCTTTTTATGGCTGAGTAATATTCCATTTTATATATGTACCACATCTTTATCCATTCGTCTGTCTGTGGCCATTTAGGTTGCTTCCATTACCTGGCTATTGTAAATAGTGCTGCAATGAACATTGTGGTGAATGTGTCTCTGTGATTTATGGTTTTCTCTCGGTATCTGCCCAGAAGAGGGATTGCTGGATCCTATGGTAATTCTCTTTTTAGTTTTTTAAAGGAACCTCCATACTGTTCTCCATAGTGACTGTATCAATTTACATTCCCACCAATAGCGGAAGAGGGTTCCTTTTGTCCACACCCTCCCCAGAATTTGTTGTTTGTAGATTATCTGATGATGCCGATTCTAACAGGTGTGAGGTCTTACCTCATTGTAGTTTTGATTTGCATTTCTCTAATAATTAGTGATGTTGAGCAGCTTTTCATGTGCGTCTTGGCCATCTCTGTGTCTTCTTTGAAGAAACGTCTATTTAGATCTTCTGCCCATTTTTGTATTGGGTTGTTTGTTTTATTAATATTAAGCTGCATGAGCTGTATATATATATTGGAGATTAATCCTTTGTCCATTGATTCGTTTGTGAACGTTTTCGCCCCTTCTGAGGGTTACCTTTTTCCATTCCCGTTTTTTTAACAAAGAAAGAAAGAAAGCAAAAGAATCAGAACACTAATGTGCGTGAAATATGCCTCTTCAAACTGTCGTTTTGAAATATGGACGTCTTTTGAATTTTTTGGTCGATATATGACCCCAGGATTTGTTTTCAGGGCAGGTGTCATTTACAGGCCTGTAATGATTTGGAATATCCACTGACCATTAGCGCTGGGATTAAAGCTGCTGTTGTGTGAAACGGCCACAAGGTGGCAACAGTTCTCCCTTACCAAATCTGGTTACTAGGGCAGCAGAGCCTCAATGGAAGTCGCGTTCTAGATTGGAATGTAGAACGGAATGTGCCAGGAGAAAGCCCCTCAAGTTTGTCTCACTACTTCTTGTTCGTGTTTTTAATTTAATTTTTTATTTTTTATTACAGCAAGTTTGAGTACAACGTTTAGCTTGTTGTAGGTGTGCAAGAGGTGGTTCTTTTACACATATACATATGTCTGTTCTTCCTGGGATCCTTTTCCCATGTACGTTATGACAGAATGTTGAGTAGTCTTCTCTTGGTACTCCGTAGGTCTTTGGTGATTATATACGTCTACTGTGTTTGTATATGTCTGTTAACCCCAATATCGTAATGAATTCAATCGTCACACCTTTCCTTTGGTGAACCATAAGTTTGTTTAATGAATCTGTGATTGCCCTTCTCCGTGGAAATATCTGCCCTGGTATCAATTTATAGGTAACACCTATAAGTGATATGATATGATATGTGTCTTTCACTTTCTGACTTACTCCAAGTCACGTGATTACCTCTAGACTCATCTACGGTGCTGCAAATGGCATTGTGTGCTTCTTTTCCTTGGCGAATATTCTGTCTTAGCAAGGTCCATTTTCTGCAATGTGATTCCCTGAGGGCTGAGGATTAGCTGACCTGGGCAGCCTGACCCTGCCGGCAAGCCCTCCCCAGGTGTGCCTGGGTTGAGGTCAATATAAACAGCACTCCAGGCAGCAATAGCCCCTGCAGCTGTGCCTGACTCCATATTCTCTGCCCCGTCAGCAGTCTCGGGGCTGTGCTGGTGGGAGGGTGTGAGGGTCCACGGCTTTGTGGGTGGCCCGGTGTGAGTGGGGCTCTGCTGGACTTTCTGCAGGAGTTGCCAGGCTGCCACCTGTAAAGAAGAGGATGTGTCACCCATAACTTCCACTGGAATATCTCTCCGGGCTGAGGTGAGGAAGGAAAAAAAGGCGTGGGGGCCGGGACAGGAGGGGTACCACAGGCAGGGCAATGGAAAGCTTCCAGAAGAGCGCCCGTGGCCAGGACCATCCTGGCTGACCTGCAGGCACCAAGGTGGCCTGCGTGCTGTCGCTGGTGTTGCTCCACGGCCCTTCCTCTAGGCTTTCAAGCCCTTGTACATATTCAGGTGTTTCACCTGGGAAGGGTGGGAACAGTTCAGCAGCAGCTGGCCTGGGGCTCAGCTCACGTTTACTCACAGAGGCCTCAGCATGGTCCCCGAGCTTTGCAATAAGGACACTCCTTGCGTGGGCGGGCGGGGCTGCTGGCTTTATGGGAGATGATTCCCCACCTCTGACCAATTTCAGAATTGTTTACCACTGGAGCAAGTGTCTTGGTAGTGTTTTCCTCTGTATAACTGTTAGGTTCAGATTTTTTTTTCTTTTTTGGTTCAAGTTAGATATTATTCCTCTTTTATGTATTTATGGATATAAGCATGGAAATAATTCATTCTTATAAATACATCAGTGTGAATGGAAGAACATTTTTTCTGTTTTATTTTTACATTTTATTTTTAAAATTTTTGAAATTTAATTTTATTTATTTTTTTTATACAGTAGGTTATTATTAGTTATCTATTTTATGCATAGACATGTATACAGGTCAATCCCAATCTCCCAACTCATCCCACCACCACCACCCCATAGCTTCCCCCACTTTGTCTCCATACGTTTGTTCTCTACCTCTGTGTCTCTATTTCTGCCCTGCAAACCAGTTCATCTGTAGCATATTTCTAGGTTCCACATATAGGCATTAATATACAATATTTGTTTTTCTCTTTCTGACTTACTTCACTCTGTATGACAGTCTCTAGTTCCATCAACTTCTCTACAAATGACCCAGTTTCATTCCTTTTTATGGCTGAGTAATATTCCATTTTATATATGTACCACATCTTTATCCATTCGTCTGTCTGTGGGCATTTAGGTTGCTTCCATTACCTGGCTATTGTAAATAGTGCTGCAATGAACATTGTGGTGAATGTGTCTCTGTGATTTATGGTTTTCTCTGGGTATATGCCCAGAAGTGGGATTGCTGGATCCTATGGTAATTCTCTTTTTAGTTTTTTAAAGAAACCTCCATACTGTTCTCCATACTGACTGTATCAATTTACATTCCCACCAATAGCGGAAGAGGGTTCCTTTTGTCCACACCCTCCCCAGAATTTGTTGTTTGTAGATTATCTGATGATGCCGATTCTAACAGGTGTGGGGTCTTACCTCATTGTAGTTTTGATTTGCATTTCTCTAATAATTAGTGATGTTGAGCAGCTTTTCATGTGCGTCTTGGCCATCTCTGTCTCTTCTTAGAAGAAACGTCTATTTAGATCTTCTGCCCATTTTTGTATTGGGTTGTTTGTTTTATTAATATTAACCTGCATGAGCTGTTTATATATATTGGAGATTAAACCTTTGTCCATTGATTCGTTTGTGAAAGTTTTCGCCCATTCTGAGGGTTGCCTTTTTCCATTCCCGTTTTTTTAACAAAGAAAGAAAGAAATCAAAAGAAGCAGAACACTAATGTGCGTGAAATATGCCTCTTGAAACTGTCGTTTTGAAATATGGACGTCTTTTGAATTTTTTGGTCGATATATGACCCCAGGATTTGTTTTCAGGGCAGGTGTCATTTACAGGCCTGTAATGATTTGGAATATCCACTGACCATTAGCACTGGGATTAAAGCTGCTGTTGTGTGAAACGGCCACAAGGTGGCAGCAGTTCTCCCTTACCAAATCTGGTTACTAGGGCAGCAGAGCCTCAATGGAAGTCGCGTTCTAGATTGGAATGTAGAGCGGAATGTACCAGTAGAAAGCCCCTCAAGTTTTTCTCACTAATTCTTGTTCGTGTTTTTAATTTAATTTTTTATTTTTTATTACAGCACGTTTGAGTACAACGTTTAGCTTGTTGTAGGTGTGCAAGAGGTGGTTCTTTTACACATATACATATGTCTGTTCTTCCTGGGATCCTTTTCCCATGTTCGTTATGACAGAATGTTGAGTAGTCTTCTCTTGGTACTCCGTAGGTCTTTGGTGATTATATACGTCTACTGTGTTTGTATATGTCTGTTAACCACAATATCATAATGAATTCAATCCTCACACCTTTCCTTTGGTGAACCATAAGTTTGTTTAATGAATCTGTGATTGCCCTTCTCCGTGGAAATATCTGCCCTGGTATCAATTTATAGGTAACACCTATAAGTGATATGATATGATATGTGTCTTTCACTTTCTGACTTACTCCAAGTCACGTGATTACCTCTAGACTCATCTACGGTGCTGCAAATGGCATTGTGTGCTTCTTTTCCTTGGCGAATATTCTGTCTTAGCGAGGTCCATTTTCTGCAATGTGATTCCCTGAGGGCTGAGGATTAGCTGACCTGGGCAGCCTGACCCTGCCGGCAAGCCCTCCCCAGGTGTGCCTGGGTTGAGGTCAATATAAACAGCACTCCAGGCAGCAATAGCCCCTGCAGCTGTGCCTGACTCCATATTCTCTGCCCCGTCAGCAGTCTCGGGGCTGTGCTGGTGGGAGGGTGTGAGGGTCCACGGCTTTGTGGGTGGCCCGGTGTGAGTGGGGCTCTGCTGGACTTTCTGCAGGAGTTGCCAGGCTGCCACCTGTAAAGAAGAGGATGTGTCACCCATAACTTCCACTGGAGTATCTCTCCGGGCTGAAGTGAGGAAGGAAAAAAAGGAGTGGGGGCCGGGACAGGAGAGGTATCTCAGGCAGGGCAATGGAAAGCTTCCAGAAGAGCGCCCGTGGCCAGGACCATCCTGGCTGACCTGCAGGCACCAAGTTGGCCTGCGTGCTGTCGCTGGTGTGGCTCCACGGCCCTTCCTCTAGGCTTTCAAGCCCTTGTACATATTCAGGTGTTTCACCTGGGAAGGGTGGGAACAGTTCAGCAGCAGCTGGCCTGGGGCTCAGCTCACGTTTACTCACAGAGGCCTCGGCACGGTCCCCCAGCTTTGCAATAAGGACGGTCCTTGCATGGGCGGGTGGGGATGCTGGCTGTATGGGAGATGATTCCCCACCTCTGACCACTTTCAGAATTGTTTACCACTGGAGCAAGTGCCTTGGTAGTGTTTTCCTCTGTATAACTGTTAGGTTCAGTTTTTTTTTTCTTTTTTCGTTCAAGTTAGATTTTATTCCTCTTTTATGTATTTATAGATATAAGCAAGGAAATAATTCATTCTTATAAATACATCCGTGTGAATGGAAGAACTTTTTTTCTGTTTTATTTTTACATTTTATTTTTAAAAATTTTGAAATTTAATTTTATTTATTTTTTATACAGTAGGTTATTATTAGTTATCTATTTTATGCATATACATGTATACAGGTCAATCCCAATCTCCCAACTCATCCCACCACCACCACCCCATGGCTTCCCCCACTTTGTGTCGATACGTTTGTTCTCTACCTCTGTGTCTCTATTTCTGCCCTGCAAACCAGTTCATCTGTAGCATTTTTCTAGGTTCCACTTATAGGCATTAATATACAATATTTGTTTTTCTCTTTCTGACTTACTTCACTCTGTATGACAGTCTCTAGATCCATCAACTTCTCTACAAGTGACTCAGTTTCATTCCTTTTTATGGCTGAGTAATATTCCATTTTATATATGTACCACATCTTTATCCATTCGTCTGTCTGTGGCCATTTAGGTTGCTTCCATTACCTGGCTATTGTAAATAGTGCTGCAATGAACATTGTGGTGAATGTGTCTCTGTGATTTATGGTTTTCTCTCGGTATCTGCCCAGAAGAGGGATTGCTGGATCCTATGGTAATTCTCTTTTTAGTTTTTTAAAGGAACCTCCATACTGTTCTCCATAGTGACTGTATCAATTTACATTCCCACCAATAGCGGAAGAGGGTTCCTTTTGTCCACACCCTCCCCAGAATTTGTTGTTTGTAGATTATCTGATGATGCCGATTCTAACAGGTGTGAGGTCTTACCTCATTGTAGTTTTGATTTGCATTTCTCTAATAATTAGTGATGTTGAGCAGCTTTTCATGTGCGTCTTGGCCATCTCTGTGTCTTCTTTGAAGAAACGTCTATTTAGATCTTCTGCCCATTTTTGTATTGGGTTGTTTGTTTTATTAATATTAAGCTGCATGAGCTGTATATATATATTGGAGATTAATCCTTTGTCCATTGATTCGTTTGTGAACGTTTTCGCCCCTTCTGAGGGTTACCTTTTTCCATTCCCGTTTTTTTAACAAAGAAAGAAAGAAAGCAAAAGAATCAGAACACTAATGTGCGTGAAATATGCCTCTTGAAACTGTCGTTTTGAAATATGGACGTCTTTTGAATTTTTTGGTCGATATATGACCCCAGGATTTGTTTTCAGGGCAGGTGTCATTTACAGGCCTGTAATGATTTGGAATATCCACTGACCATTAGCGCTGGGATTAAAGCTGCTGTTGTGTGAAACGGCCACAAGGTGGCAACAGTTCTCCCTTACCAAATCTGGTTACTAGGGCAGCAGAGCCTCAATGGAAGTCGCGTTCTAGATTGGAATGTAGAACGGAATGTGCCAGGAGAAAGCCCCTCAAGTTTGTCTCACTACTTCTTGTTCGTGTTTTTAATTTAATTTTTTATTTTTTATTACAGCAAGTTTGAGTACAACGTTTAGCTTGTTGTAGGTGTGCAAGAGGTGGTTCTTTTACACATATACATATGTCTGTTCTTCCTGGGATCCTTTTCCCATGTACGTTATGACAGAATGTTGAGTAGTCTTCTCTTGGTACTCCGTAGGTCTTTGGTGATTATATATGTCTACTGTGTTTGTATATGTCTGTTAACCCCAATATCGTAATGAATTCAATCCTCACACCTTTCCTTTGGTGAACCATAAGTTTGTTTAATGAATCTGTGATTGCCCTTCTCTGTGGAAATATCTGCCCTGGTATCAATTTATAGGTAACACCTATAAGTGATATGATATGATATGTGTCTTTCACTTTCTGACTTACTCCAAGTCACGTGATTACCTCTAGACTCATCTACGGTGCTGCAAATGGCATTGTGTGCTTTTTTTCCTTGGCGAATATTCTGTCTTAGCGAGGTCCATTTTCTGCAATGTGATTCCCTGAGGGCTGAGGATTAGCTGACCTGGGCAGCCTGACCCTGCCGGCAAGCCCTCCCCAGGTGTGCCTGGGTTGAGGTCAATATAAACAGCACTCCAGGCAGCAATAGCCCCTGCAGCTGTGCCTGACTCCATATTCTCTGCCCCGTCAGCAGTCTCGGGGCTGTGCTGGTGGGAGGGTGTGAGGGTCCACGGCTTTGTGGGTGGCCCGGTGTGAGTGGGGCTCTGCTGGACTTTCTGCAGGAGTTGCCAGGCTGCCACCTGTAAAGAAGAGGATGTGTCACCCATAACTTCCACTGGAATATCTCTCCGGGCTGAGGTGAGGAAGGAAAAAAAGGAGTGGGGGCCGGGACATGAGGGGTATCTCAGGCAGGGCAATGGAAAGCTTCCAGAAGAGCGCCCGTGGCCAGGACCATCCTGGCTGACCTGCAGGCACCAAGGTGGCGTGCGTGCTGTCGCTGGTGTGGCTCCACGGCCCTTCCTCTAGGCTTTCAAGCCCTTGTACATATTCAGGTGTTTCACCTGGGAAGGGTGGGAACAGTTCAGCAGCAGCTGGCCTGGGGCTCAGCTCACGTTTACTCACAGAGGCCTCGGCACGGTCCCGCAGCTTTGCAATAAGGACGCTCCTTGCGTGGGCGGGCGGGGCTGCTGGCTCTATGGGAGATGATTCCCCACCTCTGACCACTTTCAGAATTGTTTACCACTGGAGCAAGTGCCTTGGTAGTGTTTTCCTCTGTATAACTGTTAGGTTCAATTTTTTTTTTCTTTTGTGGTTCAAGTTAGATTTTATTCCTCTTTTATGTATTTATGGATATAAGCATGGAAATAATTCATTCTTATAAATACATCAGTGTGAATGGAAGAACTTTTTTTCTGTTTTATTTTTACATTTTATTTTTAAAAATTTTGAAATTTAATTTTATTTATTTTTTATACAGTAGGTTATTATTAGTTATCTATTTTATGCATATACATGTATACAGGTCAATCCCAATCTCCCAACTCATCCCACCACCACCACCCCATGGCTTCCCCCACTTTGTGTCGATACGTTTGTTCTCTACCTCTGTGTCTCTATTTCTGCCCTGCAAACCAGTTCATCTGTAGCATTTTTCTAGGTTCCACTTATAGGCATTAATATACAATATTTGTTTTTCTCTTTCTGACTTACTTCACTCTGTATGACAGTCTCTAGATCCATCAACTTCTCTACAAGTGACTCAGTTTCATTCCTTTTTATGGCTGAGTAATATTCCATTTTATATATGTACCACATCTTTATCCATTCGTCTGTCTGTGGCCATTTAGGTTGCTTCCATTACCTGGCTATTGTAAATAGTGCTGCAATGAACATTGTGGTGAATGTGTCTCTGTGATTTATGGTTTTCTCTCGGTATCTGCCCAGAAGAGGGATTGCTGGATCCTATGGTAATTCTCTTTTTAGTTTTTTAAAGGAACCTCCATACTGTTCTCCATAGTGACTGTATCAATTTACATTCCCACCAATAGCGGAAGAGGGTTCCTTTTGTCCACACCCTCCCCAGAATTTGTTGTTTGTAGATTATCTGATGATGCCGATTCTAACAGGTGTGAGGTCTTAACTCATTGTAGTTTTGATTTGCATTTCTCTAATAATTAGTGATGTTGAGCAGCTTTTCATGTGCGTCTTGGCCATCTCTGTGTCTTCTTTGAAGAAACGTCTATTTAGATCTTCTGCCCATTTTTGTATTGGGTTGTTTGTTTTATTAATATTAAGCTGCATGAGCTGTATATATATATTGGAGATTAATCCTTTGTCCATTGATTCGTTTGTGAACGTTTTCGCCCCTTCTGAGGGTTACCTTTTTCCATTCCCGTTTTTTTAACAAAGAAAGAAAGAAAGCAAAAGAATCAGAACACTAATGTGCGTGAAATATGCCTCTTGAAACTGTCGTTTTGAAATATGGACGTCTTTTGAATTTTTTGGTCGATATATGACCCCAGGATTTGTTTTCAGGGCAGGTGTCATTTACAGGCCTGTAATGATTTGGAATATCCACTGACCATTAGCGCTGGGATTAAAGCTGCTGTTGTGTGAAACGGCCACAAGGTGGCAGCAGTTCTCCCTTACCAAATCTGGTTACTAGGGCAGCAGAGCCTCAATGGAAGTCGCGTTCTAGATTGGAATGTAGAACGGAATGTGCCAGGAGAAAGCCCCTCAAGTTTGTCTCACTACTTCTTGTTCGTGTTTTTAATTTAATTTTTTATTTTTTATTACAGCAAGTTTGAGTACAACGTTTAGCTTGTTGTAGGTGTGCAAGAGGTGGTTCTTTTACACATATACATATGTCTGTTCTTCCTGGGATCCTTTTCCCATGTACGTTATGACAGAATGTTGAGCAGTCTTCTCTTGGTACTCCGTAGGTCTTTGGTGATTATATACGTCTACTGTGTTTGTATATGTCTGTTAACCCCAATATCGTAATGAATTCAATCGTCACACCTTTCCTTTGGTGAACCATAAGTTTGTTTAATGCATCTGTGATTGCCCTTCTCCGTGGAAATATCTGCCCTGGTATCAATTTATAGGTAACACCTATAAGTGATATGATATGATATGTGTCTTTCACTTTCTGACTTACTCCAAGTCACGTGATTACCTCTAGACTCATCTACGGTGCTGCAAATGGCATTGTGTGCTTCTTTTCCTTGGCGAATATTTTGTCTTAGCAAGGTCCATTTTCTGCAATGTGATTCCCTGAGGGCTGAGGATTAGCTGACCTGTGCAGCCTGACCCTGCCGGCAAGCCCTCCCCAGGTGTGCCTGGGTTGAGGTCAATATAAACAGCACTCCAGGCAGCAATAGCCCCTGCAGCTGTGCCTGACTCCATATTCTCTGCCCCGTCAGCAGTCTCGGGGCTGTGCTGGTGGGAGGGTGTGAGGGTCCACGGCTTTGTGGGTGGCCCGGTGTGAGTGGGGCTCTGCTGGACTTTCTGCAGGAGTTGCCAGGCTGCCACCTGTAAAGAAGAGGATGTGTCACCCATAACTTCCACTGGAATATCTCTCCGGGCTGAGGTGAGGAAGGAAAAAAAGGAGTGGGGGCCGGGACAGGAGGGGTACCACAGGCAGGGCAATGGAAAGCTTCCAGAAGAGCGCCCGTGGCCAGGACCATCCTGGCTGACCTGCAGGCACCAAGGTGGCCTGCGTGCTGTCGCTGGTGTTGCTCCACGGCCCTTCCTCTAGGCTTTCAAGCCCTTGTACATATTCAGGTGTTTCACCTGGGAAGGGTGGGAACAGTTCAGCAGCAGCTGGCCTGGGGCTCAGCTCACGTTTACTCACAGAGGCCTCGGCACGGTCCCGCAGCTTTGCAATAAGGACGCTCCTTGCGTGGGCGGGCGGGGCTGCTGGCTCTATGGGAGATGATTCCCCACCTCTGACCACTTTCAGAATTGTTTACCACTGGAGCAAGTGCCTTGGTAGTGTTTTCCTCTGTATAACTGTTAGGTTCAATTTTTTTTTTCTTTTGTGGTTCAAGTTAGATTTTATTCCTCTTTTATGTATTTATGGATATAAGCATGGAAATAATTCATTCTTATAAATACATCAGTGTGAATGGAAGAACTTTTTTTCTGTATTATTTTTACATTTTAATTTTAAAAATTTTGAAATTTAATTTTATTTATTTTTTTATACACTAGGTTATTATTAGTTATCTATTTTATGCATAGACATGTATACAGGTCAATCCCAGTCTCCCAACTCATCCCACCACCACCACCCCATGGCTTCCCCCACTTTGTGTCCATACGTTTGTTCTCTACCTCTGTGTCTCTATTTCTGCCCTGCAAACCAGTTCATCTGTAGCATTTTTCTAGGTTCCACATATAGGCATTAATATACAATATTTGTTTTTCTCTTTCTGACTTACTTCACTCTGTATGACAGTCTCTAGATCCATCAACTTCTCTACAAATGACCCAGTTTCATTCCTTTTTATGGCTGAGTAATATTCCATTTTATATATGTACCACATCTTTATCCATTCATCTGTCTGTGGGCATTTAGGTTGCTTCCATTACCTGGCTATTGTAAATAGTGCTGCAATGAACATTGTGGTGAATGTGTCTCTGTGATTTATGCTTTTCTCTGGGTATATGCCCAGAAGTGAGATTGCTGGATCCTATGGTAATTCTCTTTTTAGTTTTTTAAAGGAACCTCCATACTGTTCTCCATAGTGAGTGTATCAATTTACATTCCCACCAATAGCGGAAGAGGGTTCCTTTTGTCCACACCCTCCCCAGAATTTGTTGTTTGTGGATTATCTGATGATGCCGATTCTAACAGGTGTGAGGTCTTACCTCATTGTAGTTTTGATTTGCATTTCTCTAATAATTAATGATGTTGAGCAGCTTTTCATGTGCGTCTTGGCCATCTCTGTGTCTTCTTTGAAGAAACGTCTATTTAGATCTTCTGCCCATTTTTGTATTGGGTTGTTTGTTGTATTAATATTAAGCTGCATGAGCTGTATATATATATTGGAGATTAATCCTTTGTCCATTGATTCGTTTGTGAACGTTTTCGCCCCTTCTGAGGGTTACCTTTTTCCATTCCCGTTTTTTTAACAAAGAAAGAAAGAAAGCAAAAGAATCAGAACACTAATGTGCGTGAAATATGCCTCTTGAAGCTGTCGTTTTGAAATATGGACGTCTTTTGAATTTTTTGGTCGATATATGACCCCAGGATTTGTTTTCAGGGCAGGTGTCATTTACAGGCCTGTAATGATTTGGAATATCCACTGACCATTAGCGCTGGGATTAAATCTGCTGTTGTGTGAAACGGCCACAAGGTGGCAGCAGTTCTCCCTTACCAAATCTGGTTACTAGGGCAGCAGAGCCTCAATGGAAGTCGCGTTCTAGATTGGAATGTAGAACGGAATGTGCCAGGAGAAAGCCCCTCAAGTTTTTCTCACTAATTCTTGTTCGTGTTTTTAATTTAATTTTTTATTTTTATTACAGCAAGATTGAGTACAACATTTAGCTTGTTGTAGGTGTGCAAGAGGTGGTTCTTTTACACATATACATATGTCTGTTCTTCCTGGGATCCTTTTCCCATGTACGTTATGACAGAATGTTGAGTAGTCTTCTCTTGGTACTCTGTAGGTCTTTGGTGATTATATATGTCTACTGTGTTTGTATATGTCTGTTAACCCCTATATCGTAATGAATTCAATCCTCACACCTTTCCTTTGGTGAACCATAAGTTTTTTAATGAATCTGTGATTGCCCTTCTCCGTGGAAATATCTGCCCTGGTATCAATTTATAGGTAACACCTATAAGTGATATGATATGATATGTGACTTTCACTTTCTGACTTACTCCAAGTCACGTGATTACCTCTAGACTCATCTACGGTGCTGCAAATGGCATTGTGTGCTTCTTTTCCTTGGCAAGTATTCTGTCTTAGCGAGGTCCATTTTCTGCAATGTGATTCCCTGAGGGCTGAGGATTAGCTGACCTGGGCAGCCTGACCCTGCCGGCAAGCCCTCCCCAGGTGTGCCTGGGTTGAAGTCAATATAAACAGCACTCCAGGCAGCAATAGCCCCTGCAGCTGTGCCTGACTCCATATTCTCTGCCCCGTCAGCAGTCTCGGGGCTGTGCTGGTGGGAGGGTGTGAGGGTCCACGGCTTTGTGGGTGGCCCGGTGTGAGTGGGGCTCTGCTGGACTTTCTGCAGGAGTTGCCAGGCTGCCACCTGTAAAGAAGAGGATGTGTCACCCATAACTTCCACTGGAGTATCTCTCCGGGCTGAGGTGAGGAAGGAAAAAAAGGAGTGGGGGCCGGGACAGGAGAGGTATCTCAGGCAGGGCAATGGAAAGCTTCCAGAAGAGCGCCCGTGGCCAGGACCATCCTGGCTGACCTGCAGGCACCAAGTTGGCCTGCGTGCTGTCGCTGGTGTGGCTCCACGGCCCTTCCTCTAGGCTTTCAAGCCCTTGTACATATTCAGGTGTTTCACCTGGGAAGGGTGGGAACAGTTCAGCAGCAGCTGGCCTGGGGCTCAGCTCACGTTTACTCACAGAGGCCTCGGCACGGTCCCCCAGCTTTGCAATAAGGACGGTCCTTGCGTGGGCGGGTGGGGATGCTGGCTGTATGGGAGATGATTCCCCACCTCTGACCACTTTCAGAATTGTTTACCACTGGAGCAAGTGCCTTGGTAGTGTTTTCCTCTGTATAACTGTTAGGTTCAGTTTTTTTTTTTCTTTTTTGGTTCAAGTTAGATTTTATTCCTCTTTTATGTATTTATAGATATAAGCAAGGAAATAATTCATTCTTATAAATACATCCGTGTGAATGGAAGAAATTTTTTTCTGTTTTATTTTTACATATTATTTTTAAAAATTTTGAAATTTAATTTTATTTATTTTTTATACACTAGGTTATTATTAGTTATCTATTTTATGCATATACATGTATACAGGTCAATCCCAATCTCCCAACTCATCCCACCACCACCACCCCATGGCTTCCCCCACTTTGTGTCGATACGTTTGTTCTCTACCTCTGTGTCTCTATTTCTGCCCTGCAAACCAGTTCATCTGTAGCATTTTTCTAGGTTCCACTTATAGGCATTAATATACAATATTTGTTTTTCTCTTTCTGACTTACTTCACTCTGTATGACAGTCTCTAGATCCATCAACTTCTCTACAAGTGACTCAGTTTCATTCCTTTTTATGGCTGAGTAATATTCCATTTTATATATGTACCACATCTTTATCCATTCGTCTGTCTGTGGCCATTTAGGTTGCTTCCATTACCTGGCTATTGTAAATAGTGCTGCAATGAACATTGTGGTGAATGTGTCTCTGTGATTTATGGTTTTCTCTCGCTATCTGCCCAGAAGAGGGATTGCTGGATCCTATGGTAATTCTCTTTTTAGTTTTTTAAAGGAACCTCCATACTGTTCTCCATAGTGACTGTATCAATTTACATTCCCACCAATAGCGGAAGAGGGTTCCTTTTGTCCACACCCTCCCCAGAATTTGTTGTTTGTAGATTATCTGATGATGCCGATTCTAACAGGTGTGAGGTCTTACCTCATTGTAGTTTTGATTTGCATTTCTCTAATAATTAGTGATGTTGAGCAGCTTTTCATGTGCGTCTTGGCCATCTCTGTGTCTTCTTTGAAGAAACGTCTATTTAGATCTTCTGCCCATTTTTGTATTGGGTTGTTTGTTTTATTAATATTAAGCTGCATGAGCTGTATATATATATTGGAGATTAATCCTTTGTCCATTGATTCGTTTGTGAACGTTTTCGCCCCTTCTGAGGGTTACCTTTTTCCATTCCCGTTTTTTTAACAAAGAAAGAAAGAAAGCAAAAGAATCAGAACACTAATGTGCGTGAAATATGCCTCTTGAAACTGTCGTTTTGAAATATGGACGTCTTTTGAATTTTTTGGTCGATATATGACCCCAGGATTTGTTTTCAGGGCAGGTGTCATTTACAGGCCTGTAATGATTTGGAATATCCACTGACCATTAGCGCTGGGATTAAAGCTGCTGTTGTGTGAAACGGCCACAAGGTGGCAACAGTTCTCCCTTACCAAATCTGGTTACTAGGGCAGCAGAGCCTCAATGGAAGTCGCGTTCTAGATTGGAATGTAGAACGGAATGTGCCAGGAGAAAGCCCCTCAAGTTTGTCTCACTACTTCTTGTTCGTGTTTTTAATTTAATTTTTTATTTTTTATTACAGCAAGTTTGAGTACAACGTTTAGCTTGTTGTAGGTGTGCAAGAGGTGGTTCTTTTACACATATACATATGTCTGTTCTTCCTGGGATCCTTTTCCCATGTACGTTATGACAGAATGTTGAGTAGTCTTCTCTTGGTACTCCGTAGGTCTTTGGTGATTATATATGTCTACTGTGTTTGTATATGTCTGTTAACACCAATATCGTAATGAATTCAATCCTCACACCTTTCCTTTGGTGAACCATAAGTTTGTTTAATGAATCTGTGATTGCCCTTCTCTGTGGAAATATCTGCCCTGGTATCAATTTATAGGTAACACCTATAAGTGATATGATATGATATGTGTCTTTCACTTTCTGACTTACTCCAAGTCACGTGATTACCTCTAGACTCATCTACGGTGCTGCAAATGGCATTGTGTGCTTTTTTTCCTTGGCGAATATTCTGTCTTAGCGAGGTCCATTTTCTGCAATGTGATTCCCTGAGGGCTGAGGATTAGCTGACCTGGGCAGCCTGACCCTGCCGGCAAGCCCTCCCCAGGTGTGCCTGGGTTGAGGTCAATATAAACAGCACTCCAGGCAGCAATAGCCCCTGCAGCTGTGCCTGACTCCATATTCTCTGCCCCGTCAGCAGTCTCGGGGCTGTGCTGGTGGGAGGGTGTGAGGGTCCACGGCTTTGTGGGTGGCCCGGTGTGAGTGGGGCTCTGCTGGACTTTCTGCAGGAGTTGCCAGGCTGCCACCTGTAAAGAAGAGGATCTGTCACCCATAACTTCCACTGGAATATCTCTCCGGGCTGAGGTGAGGAAGGAAAAAAAGGAGTGGGGGCCGGGACAGGAGGGGTATCTCAGGCAGGGCAATGGAAAGCTTCCAGAAGAGCGCCCGTGGCCAGGACCATCCTGGCTGACCTGCAGGCACCAAGGTGGCGTGCGTGCTGTCGCTGGTGTGGCTCCACGGCCCTTCCTCTAGGCTTTCAAGCCCTTGTACATATTCAGGTGTTTCACCTGGGAAGGGTGGGAACAGTTCAGCAGCAGCTGGCCTGGGGCTCAGCTCACGTTTACTCACAGAGGCCTCGGCACGGTCCCCCAGCTTTGCAATAAGGACGCTCCTTGCGTGGGCGGCCGGGGCTGCTGGCTCTATGGGAGATGATTCCCCACCTCTGACCAATTTCAGAATTGTTTACCACTGGAGCAAGTGCCTTGGTAGTGTTTTCCTCTGTATAACTGTTAGGTTCAATTTTTTTTTTCTTTTGTGGTTCAAGTTAGATTTTATTCCTCTTTTATGTATTTATGGATATAAGCATGGAAATAATTCATTCTTATAAATACATCAGTGTGAATGGAAGAACTTTTTTTCTGTATTATTTTTACATTTTAATTTTAAAAATTTTGAAATTTAATTTTATTTATTTTTTTATACACTAGGTTATTATTAGTTATCTATTTTATGCATAGACATGTATACAGGTCAATCCCAGTCTCCCAACTCATCCCACCACCACCACCCCATGGCTTCCCCCACTTTGTGTCCATACGTTTGTTCTCTACCTCTGTGTCTCTATTTCTGCCCTGCAAACCAGTTCATCTGTAGCATTTTTCTAGGTTCCACATATAGGCATTAATATACAATATTTGTTTTTCTCTTTCTGACTTACTTCACTCTGTATGACAGTCTCTAGATCCATCAACTTCTCTACAAATGACCCAGTTTCATTCCTTTTTATGGCTGAGTAATATTCCATTTTATATATGTACCACATCTTTATCCATTCATCTGTCTGTGGGCATTTAGGTTGCTTCCATTACCTGGCTATTGTAAATAGTGCTGCAATGAACATTGTGGTGAATGTGTCTCTGTGATTTATGCTTTTCTCTGGGTATATGCCCAGAAGTGGGATTGCTGGATCCTATGGTAATTCTCTTTTTAGTTTTTTAAAGGAACCTCCATACTGTTCTCCATAGTGAGTGTATCAATTTACATTCCCACCAATAGCGGAAGAGGGTTCCTTTTGTCCATACCCTCCCCAGAATTTGTTGTTTGTGGATTATCTGATGATGCCGATTCTAACAGGTGTGAGGTCTTACCTCATTGTAGTTTTGATTTGCATTTCTCTAATAATTAGTGATGTTGAGCAGCTTTTCATGTGCGTCTTGGCCATCTCTGTGTCTTCTTTGAAGAAACGTCTATTTAGATCTTCTGCCGATTTTTGTATTGGGTTGTTTATTTTATTAATATTAAGCTGCATGAGCTGTTTATATATATTGGAGATTAAACCTTTGTCCATTGATTCGTTTGTGAAAGTTTTCCCCCATTCTGAGGGTTGCCCTTTTCCATTCCCATTTTTTTAACAAAGAAAGAAATAAATCATAGAAGCAGAACACTAATGTGCGTGAAATATGCCTCTTGAAACTGTCGTTTTGAAATATGGACGTCTTTTGAATTTTTTGGTCGATATATGACCCCAGGATTTGTTTTCAGGGCAGGTGTCATTTACAGGCCTGTAATGATTTGGAATATCCACTGACCATTAGCGCTGGGATTAAAGCTGCTGTTGTGTGAAACGGCCACAAGGTGGCAGCAGTTCTCCCTTACCAAATCTGGTTACTAGGGCAGCAGAGCCTCAATGGAAGTCGCGTTCTAGATTGGAATGTAGATCGGAATGTACCAGGAGAAAGCCCCTCAAGTTTTTCTCACTATTTCTTGTTCGTGTTTTTAATTTAATTATTTATTTTTTATTACAGCAAGCTTGAGTACAACGTTTAGCTTGTTGTAGGTGTGCAAGAGGTGGTTCTTTTACACATATACATATGTCTGTTCTTCCTGGGATCCTTTTCCCATGTTCGTTATGACAGAATGTTGAGTAGTCTTCTCTTGGTACTCCGTAGGTCTTTGGTGATTATATACGTCTACTGTGTTTGTATATGTCTGTTAACCACAATATCATAATGAATTCAATCCTCACACCTTTCCTTTGGTGAACCATAAGTTTGTTTAATGAATCTGTGATTGCCCTTCTCCGTGGAAATATCTGCCCTGGTATCAATTTATAGGTCACACCTATAAGTGATATGATATGATATGTGTCTTTCACTTTCTGACTTACTCCAAGTCACGTGATTACCTCTAGACTCATCTACGGTGCTGCAAATGGCATTGTGTGCTTTTTTTCCTTGGCTAATATTCTGTCTTAGCGTGGTCCATTTTCTGCAATGTGATTCCCTGAGGGCTGAGGATTAGCTGACCTGGGCAGCCTGACCCTGCCGGCAAGCCCTCCCCAGGTGTGCCTGGGTTGAGGTCAATATAAACAGCACTCCAGGCAGCAATAGCCCCTGCAGCTGTGCCTGACTCCATATTCTCTGCCCCGTCAGCAGTCTCGGGGCTGTGCTGGTGGGAGGGTGTGAGGGTCCACGGCTTTGTGGGTGGCCCGGTGTGAGTGGGGCTCTGCTGGACTTTCTGCAGGAGTTGCCAGGCTGCTACCTGTAAAGAAGAGGATGTGTCACCCATAACTTCCACTGGAGTATCTCTCCGGGCTGAGGTGAGGAAGGAAAAAAAGGAGTGGGGGCCGGGACAGGAGGGGTATCTCAGGCAGGGCAATGGAAAGCTTCCAGAAGAGCGCCCGTGGCCAGGACCATCCTGGCTGACCTGCAGGCACCAAGGTGGCGTGCGTGCTGTCGCTGGTGTGGCTCCACGGCCCTTCCTCTAGGCTTTCAAGCCCTTGTACATATTCAGGTGTTTCACCTGGGAAGGGTGGGAACAGTTCAGCAGCAGCTGGCCTGGGGCTCAGCTCACGTTTACTCACAGAGGCTTCGGCACGGTCCCCCAGCTTTGCAATAAGGACGCTCCTTCCGTGGTCGGGCGGGGCTGCTGGCTCTATGGGAGATGATTCCCCACCTCTGACCAATTTCAGAATTGTTTACCACTGGAGCAAGTGCCTTGGTAGTGTTTTCCTCTGTATAACTGTTAGGTTCTGTTTTTTTTTTCTTTTTTGGTTCAAGTTAGATTTTATTCCTCTTTTATGTATTTATGGATATAAGCATGGAAATAATACATTCTTATAAATACATCAGTGTGAATGGAAGAACTTTTTTTCTGTATTATTTTTACATTTTAATTTTAAAAATTTTGAAATTTAATTTTATTTATTTTTTTATACACTAGGTTATTATTAGTTATCTATTTTATGCATATACATGTATACACTTCAATCCCAGTCTCCCAACTCATCCCACCACCACCACCCCATGGCTTCCCCCACTTTGTGTCCATACGTTTGTTCTCTACCTCTGTGTCTCTATTTCTGCCCTGCAAACCAGTTCATCTGTAGCATTTTTCTAGGTTCCACATATAGGCATTAATATACAATATTTGTTTTTCTCTTTCTGACTTACTTCACTCTGTATGACAGTCTCTAGATCCATCAACTTCTCTACAAATGACCCAGTTTCATTCCTTTTTATGGCTGAGTAATATTCCATTTTATATATGTACCACATCTTTATCCATTCGTCTGTCTGTGGGCATTTAGGTTGCTTCCATTACCTGGCTATTGTAAATAGTGCTGCAATGAACATTGTGGTGAATGTGTCTCTGTGATTTATGGTTTTCTCTGGGTGTATGCCCAGAAGTGGGATTGCTGGATCCTATGGTAATTCTCTTTTTAGTTTTTTAAAGGAACCTCCATACTGTTCTCCATAGTGACTGTATCAATTTACATTCCCACCAATAGCGGAAGAGGCTTCCTTTTGTCCACACCCTCCCCAGAATTTGTTGTTTGTGGATTATCTGATGATGCCGATTCTAACAGGTGTGAGGTCTTACCTCATTGTAGTTTTGATTTGCATTTCTCTAATAATTAGTGATGATGAGCAGCTTTTCATGTGCGTCTTGGCCATCTCTGTGTCTTCTTTGAAGAAACGTCTATTTAGATCTTCTGCCCATTTTTGTATTTGGTTGTTTGTTTTATTAATATTAAGCTGCATGAGCTGTTTATATATATTGGAGATTAAACCTTTGTCCATTGATTCATTTGTGAAAGTTTTCGCCCATTCTGAAGGTTGCCTTTTTCCATTCCCGTTTTTTTAACAAAGAAAGAAATAAATCAAAAGAAGCAGAACACTAATGTGCGTGAAATATGCCTGTTGAAACTGTCGTTTTGAAATATGGACGTCTTTTGAATTTTTTGGTCGATATATGACCCCAGGATTTGTTTTCAGGGCAGGTGTCATTTACAGGCCTGTAATGATTTGGAATATCCACTGACCATTAGCACTGGGATTAAAGCTGCTGTTGTGTGAAACGGCCACAAGGTGGCAGCAGTTCTCCCTTACCAAATCTGGTTACTAGGGCAGCAGAGCCTCAATGGAAGTCACGTTCTAGATTGGAATGTAGAACGGAATGTACCAGGAGAAAGCCCCTCAAGTTTTTCTCACTAATTCTTGTTCGAATTTCAAATTTAATTTTTTATTTTTTATTATAGCAAGTTTGAGTACAACGTTTAGGTTCTTGTAGGTGTGCAAGAGGTGGTTCTTTTACACATATACATATGTCTGTTCTTCCTGGGATCCTTTTCCCATGTTCGTTATGACAGAATGTTGAGTAGTCTTCTCTTGGTACTCCGTAGGACTTTGGTGATTATATACGTCTACTGTGTTTGTATATGTCTGTTAACCCCAATATCATAATGAATTCAATCCTCACACCTTTCCTTGGGTGAACCATAAGTTTGTTTAATGAATCTTTGATTGCCCTTCTCCGTGGAAATATCTGCCCTGGTATCAATTTATAGGTAACACCTATAAGTGATATGATATGATATGTGTCTTTCACTTTCTGACTTATTCCAAGTCACGTGATTACCTCTAGACTCATCTACGGTGCTGCAAATGGCATTGTGTGCTTTTTTTCCTTGGCTAATATTCTGTCTTAGCGAGGTCCATTTTCTGCAATGTGATTCCCTGAGGGCTGGGGATTAGCTGACCTGGGCAGCCTGACCCTGCCGGCAAGCCCTCCACAGGTGTGCCTGGGTTGAGGTCAATATAAACAGCACTCCTGGCAGCAATAGCCCCTGCAGCTGTGCCTGACTCCATATTCTCTGCCCCGTCAGCAGTCTCGGGGCTGTGCTGGTGGGAGGGTGTGAGGGTCCACGGCTTTGTGGGTGGCCCGGTGTGAGTGGGGCTCTGCTGGACTTTCTGCAGGAGTTGCCAGGCTGCCACCTGTAAAGAAGAGGATGTGTCACCCATAACTTCCACTGGAGTATCTCTCCGGGCTGAGGTGAGGAAGCAAAAAAAGGAGTGGGGGCCGGGACAGGAGGGGTATCTCAGGCAGGGCAATGGAAAGCTTCCAGAAGAGCGCCCGTGGCCAGGACCATCCTGGCTGACCTGCAGGCACCAAGTTGGACTGCGTGCTGTCGCTGGTGTGGCTCCACGGCCCTTCCTCTAGGCTTTCAAGCCCTTGTACATATTCAGGTGTTTCACCTGGGAAGGGTGGGAACAGTTCAGCAGCAGCTGGCCTGGGGCTCAGCTCACGTTTACTCACAGAGGCCTCGGCACGGTCCCCCAGCTTTGCAATAAGGACGCTCTTTGCGTGGGCGGGTGGGGCTGCTGGCTGTATGGGAGATGATTCCCCACCTCTGACCACTTTCAAATTTGTTTACCACTGGAGCAAGTGCCTTGGTAGTGTTTTCCTCTGTATAACTGTTAGGTTCAGTTTTTTTTTTCTTTTTTGGTTCAAGTTAGATTTTATTTCTCTTTTATGTATTTATGGATATAAGCATGGAAATAATTCATTCTTATAAATACATCAGTGTGAATGGAAGAACTTTTTTTATGTATTATTTTTACATTTTATTTTTAAAAATTTTGAAATTTAATTTTATTTGTTTTTTTATACACTAGGTTATTATTAGTTATCTATTTTATGCATATACATGTATACAGGTCAATCCCAATCTCCCAACACATCCCACCACCACCACCCCATGGCTTCCCCCACTTTGTGTCCATACGTTTGTTCTCTACCTCTGTGTCTCTATTTCTGCCCTGCAAACCAGTTCATCTGTAGCATTTTTCTAGGTTCCACAGATAGGCATTAATATACAATATTTGTTTTTCTCTTTCTGACTTACTTCACTCTGTATGACAGTCTCTAGATCCATCAACTTCTCTACAAATGACTCAGTTTCATTCCTTTTTATGTGTGAGTAATATTCCATTTTATATATGTACCACATCTTTATCCATTCGTCTGTCTGTGGGCATTTAGGTTGCTCCCATTACCTGGCTATTGTAAATAGTGCTGCAATGAACATTGTGGTGAATGTGTCTCTGTGATTTATGGTTTTCTCTGGGTATATGCCCAGAAGTGGGATTGCTGGATCCTATGGTAATTCTCTTTTTAGTTTTTTAAAGGAACCTCCATACTGTTCTCCATAGTGACTGTATCAATTTACATTCCCACCAATAGCGGAAGAGGGTTCCTTTTGTCCACACCCTCCCCAGAATTTGTTGTTTGTGGATTATTTGATGATGCCGATTCTAACAGGTGTGAGGTCTTACCTCATTGTAGTTTTGATTTGCATTTCTCTAATAATTAGTGATGTTGAGCAGCTTTTCATGTGCGTCTTGGCCATCTCTGTGTCTTCTTTGAAGAAACGTCTATTTAGATCTTCTGCCCATTTTTGTATTTGGTTGTTTGTTTTATTAATATTAAGCTGCATGAGCTGTTTATATATATTGGAGATTAAACCTTTGTCCATTGATTCATTTGTGAAAGTTTTCGCCCATTCTGAGGGTTGCCTTTTTCCATTCCCGTTTTTTTAACAAAGAAAGAAAGAAATCAAAAGAATCAGAACACTAATGTGCGTGAAATATGCCTCTTGAAACTGTCGTTTTGAAATATGGACGTCTTTTGAATTTTTTGGTCGATATATGACCCCAGGATTTGTTTTCAGGGCAGGTGTCATTTACAGGCCTGTAATGATTTGGAATATCCACTGACCATTAGCGCTGGGATTAAAGCTGCTGTTGTGTGAAACGGCCACAAGGTGGCAGCAGTTCTCCCTTACCAAATCTGGTTACTAGGGCAGCAGAGCCTCAATGGAAGTCACCTTCTAGATTGGAATGTAGAACGGAATATACCAGGAGAAAGCCCCTCAAGTTTTTCTCACTAATTCTTGTTCGTGTTTTTAATTTAATTTTTTATTTTTTATTACAGCAAGTTTGACTACAACGTTTAGCTTGTTGTAGGTGTGCAAGAGGTGGTTCTTTTACACATATACATATGTCTGTTCTTCCTGGGATCCTTTTCCCATGTTCGTTATGACAGAATGTTGAGTAGTCTTCTCTTGGTACTCCGTAGGTCTTTGGTGATTATATAGGTCTACTGTGTTTGTATATGTCTGTTAACCCCAATATCATAATGAATTCAATCCTCACACCTTTCCTTGGGTGAACCATAAGTTTGTTTAATGAATCTTTGATTGCCCTTCTCAGTGGAAATATCTGCCCTGGTATCAATTTATAAGTAACACCTATAAGTGATATGATATGATATGTGTCTTTCACTTTCTGACTTACTCCAAGTCACGTGATTACCTCTAGACTCATCTACGGTGCTGCAAATGGCATTGGGTGCTTCTTTTCCTTGGCGAATATTCTGTCTTAGCGAGGTCCATTTTCTGCAATGTGATTCCCTGAGGGCTGAGGATTAGCTGACCTGGGCAGCCTGACCCTGCAGGCAAGCCCTCCCCAGGTGTGCCTGGGTTGAGGTCAATATAAACAGCACTCCAGGCAGCAATAGCCCCTGCAGCTGTGCCTGACTCCATATTCTCTGCCCCGTCAGCAGTCTCGGGGCTGTGCTGGTGGGAGGGTGTGAGGGTCCACGGCTTTGTGGGTGGCCCGGTGTGAGTGGGGCTCTGCTGGACTTTCTGCAGGAGTTGCCAGGCTGCCACCTGTAACGAAGAGGATGTGTCACCCATAACTTCAACTGGAATATCTCTCCGGGCTGAGGTGAGGAAGGAAAAAATGGAGTGGGGGCCGGGACCGGAGGGGTATCTCAGGCAGGGCCATGGAAAGCTTCCAGAAGAGCGCCCGTGGCCAGGACCATCCTGGCTGACCTGCAGGCACCAAGGTGGCCTGCGTGCTGTCGCTGGTGTGGCTCGACGGCCCTTCCTCTAGGCTTTCAAGCCCTTGTACATATTCAGGTGTTTCACCTGGGAAGGGTGGGAACAGTTCAGCAGCAGCTGGCCTGGGGCCCAGCTCACGTTTACTCACAGAGGCCTCGGCAGGGTCCCCCAGCTTTGAAATAAGGACGCTCCTTGCGTGGGGGGGCGGGGCTGCTGGCTCTTGGGGAGATGATTCCCCACCTCTGACCAATTTCAGAATTGTTTACCACTGGAGCAAGTGCCTTGGTAGTGTTTTCCTCTGTATAACTGTTAGGTTCAGGTTTTTTTACTTTTTTGGTTCAAGTTAGATTTTATTCCTCTTTTATGTATTTATGGATATAAGCATGGAAATAATTCATTCTTATAAATACATCACTGTGAATGGAAGAACATTTTTTCTGTTTTATTTTTACATTTTATTTTTAAAAATTTTGAAATTTAATTTTTATTTTTTTATACAGTAGGTTATTATTAGTTATCTATTTTATGCATAGACATGTATACAGGTCAATCCCAATCTCCCAACTCATCCCACCACCACCACCCCATGGCTTCCCCCACTTTGTGTCCATACGTTTGTTCTCTACCTCTGTGTCTCTATTTCTGCCCTGCAAACCAGTTCATCTGTAGCATTTTTCTAGGTTCCTCATATAGGCATTAATATACAATATTTGTTTTTCTCTTTCTGACTTACTTCACTCTGTATGACAGTCTCTAGATCCATCAACTTCTCTACAAATGACCCAGTTTCATTCCTTTTTATGGCTGAGTAATATTCCATTTTATTTATGTACCACATCTTTATCCATTCGTCTGTCTGTGGGCATTTAGGTTGCTTCCATTACCTGGCTATTGTAAATAGTGCTGCAATGAACATTGTGGTGAATGTGTCTCTGTGATTTATGGTTTTCTCTGGGTATATGCCCAGAAGTGGGATTGCTGGATCCTATGGTAATTCTCTTTTTAGTTTTTTAAAGGAACCTCCATACTGTTCTCCATAGTGACTGTATCAATTTACTTTCCCACCAATAGCGGAATAGGGTTCCTTTTGTCCACACCCTCCCCAGAATTTGTTGTTTGTAGATTATCTGATGATGCCGATTCTAACAGGTGTGAGGTCTTACCTCACTGTAGTTTTGATTTGCATTTCTCTAATAATTAGTGATGTTGAGCAGCTTTTCATGTGCGTCTTGGCCATCCCTGTGTCTTCTTTGAAGAAACGTCTATTTAGATCTTCAGCCCATTTTTGTATTGGGTTGTTTTTTGTATTAATATTAAGCTGCATGAGCTGTTTATATATATTGGAGATTAAACCTTTGTCCATTGATTCGTTTGTGAAAGTTTTCGCCCATTCTGAGGGTTGCCCTTTTCCATTCCCGTTTTTTTAACAAAGTAAGAAATAAATCAAAAGAAGCAGAACACTGATGTGCGTGAAATATGCCTCTTGAAACTGTCGTTTTGAAATATGGACGTCTGTTGAATTTTTTGGTCGATATATGACCCCAGGATTTGTTTTCAGGGCAGGTGTCATTTACAGGCCTGTAATGATTTGGAATATCCCCTGACCATTAGCGCTGGGATTAAAGCTGCTGTTGTGTGAAACGGCCACAAGGTGGCAGCAGTTCTCCCTTACCAAATCTGGTTACTAGGGCAGCAGAGCCTCAATGGAAGTCGCGTTCTAGATTGGAATGTAGAACGGAATGTACCAGGAGAAAGCCCCTCAAGTTTTTCTCACTAATTCTTGTTCGTGATTTTAATTTATTTTTTTTATTTTTTATTACAGCAAGTTTGAGTACAACGTTTAGCTTGTTGTAGGTGTGCAAGAGGTGGTTCTTTTACACATATACATATGTCTGTTCTTCCTGGGATCCTTTTCCCATGTTCGTTATGACAGAATGTTGAGTAGTCTTCTATTGGTACTCCGTAGGTCTTTGGTGATTATATACGTCTACTGTGTTTGTATATGTCTGTTAACCCCAATATCATAATGAATTCAATCCTCACACCTTTCCTTGGGTGAACCATAAGTTTGTTTAATGAAACTTTGATTGCCCTTCTCCGTGGAAATATCTGCCCTGGTATCAATTTATAGGTAACACCTATAAGTGATATGATATGATATGTGTCTTTCACTTTCTGACTTACACCAAGTCACGTGATTACCTCTAGACTCATCTACGGTGCTGCAAATGGCATTGTGTGCTTTTTTTCCTTGGCTAATATTCTGTCTTAGCGAGGTCCATTTTCTGCAATGTGATTCCCTGAGGGCTGAGGATTAGCTGACCTGGGCAGCCTGACCCTGCCGGAAAGGCCTCCCCAGGTGTGCCTGTGTTGAGGTCAATATAAACAGCACTCCAGGCAGCAATAGCCCCGGCAGCTGTGCCTGACTCCATATTCTCTGCCCCGTCAGCAGTCTCGGGGCTGTGCTGGTGGGAGGGTGTGTGGGTCCACAGCATTGTGGTTGGCCCGGTGTGAGTGGGGCTCTGCTGGACTTTCTGCAGGAGTTGCCAGGCTGCCACCTGTAAAGAAGAGGATGTGTCACCCATAACTTCCACTGGAGTATCTCTCCGGGCTGAGGTGAGTAAGGAAAAAAAGGAGTGGGGGCCGGGACAGGAGGGGTATCTCAGGCAGGGCAATGGAAAGCTTCCAGAAGAGCGCCACTGGCCAGGACCATCCTGGCTGACCTGCAGGCACCAAGTTGGCCTGCGTGCTTTCGCTGGTGTGGCTCCATGGCCCTTCCTCTAGGCTTTCAAGCCCTTGTACATATTCAGGTGTTTCACCTGGGAAGGGTGGGAACAGTTCAGCAGCAGCTGGCCTGGGGCTCAGCTCACGTTTACTCACAGAGGACTCGGCACGGTCCCCCAGCTTTGCAATAAGGACGCTCTTTGCCTGGGCGGGTGGGGATGCTGGCTGTATGGGAGATGATTCCCCACCTCTGACCAATTTCAGTATTGTTTACCACTGGAGCAAGTGCCTTGGTAGTGTTTTCCTCTGTATAACTGTTAGGTTCAGTTTTTTTTTTCTGTTTTGGTACAAGTTAGATTTTATTCCTCTTTTATGTATTTATAGATATAAGCATGGAAATAATTCATTCTTATAAATACATCAGTGTGAATGGAAGAACTTTTTTTCTGTTTTATTTTTACATTTTATTTTTAAAAATTTTGAAATTTAATTTTATTTATTTTTTTATACACTAGGTTATTATTAGTTATCTATTTTATGCATAGACATGTATACAGGTCAATCCCAATCTCCCAACTCATCCCACCACCACCACCCCATGGCTTCCCCCTCTTTTTGTCCATTCGTTTGTTCTCTACCTCTGTGTCTCTATTTCTGCCCTGCAAACCAGTTCATCTGTAGCATTTTTCTAGGTTCCACATATAGGCATTAATATACAATATTTGTTTTTCTCCTTCTGACTTACTTCACTCTGTATGACAGTCTCTAGATCCATCAACTTATCTACAAATGACTAAGTTTCATTCCTTTTTATGGCTGAGTAATATTCCATTTTATATATGTACCACATCTTTATCCATTCGTCTGTCTGTGGGCATTTAGGTTGCTTCCATTACCTGGCTATTGTAAATAGTGCTGCAATGAACATTGTGGTGAATGTGTCTCTGTGATTTATGGTTTTCTCTGGGTATATGCCCAGAAGTGGGATTGCTGGATCCTATGGTAATTCTCTTTTTAGTTTTTTAAAGGAAACTCCATACTGTTCTCCATAGTGACTGTATCAATTTACATTCCCACCAATAGCGGAAGAGGGTTCCTTTTGTCCATACCCTCCCCAGAATTTGTTGTTTGTAGATTATCTGATGATGCTGATTCTAACAGGTGTGAGGTCTTACCTCATTGTAGTTTTGATTTGCATTTCTCTAATAATTAGTGATGTTGAGCAGCTTTTCATGTGCGTCTTGGCCATCTCTGTGTCTTCTTTGAAGAAACGTCTATTTAGATCTTCTTCCCGTTTTTGTATTGGGTTGTTTGTTGTATTAATATTAAGCTGCATGAGCTGTATATATATATTGGAGATTAAACCTTTGTCCATTGATTCGTTTGTGAACGATTCGCCCCTTCTGAGGGTTACCTTTTTCAATTCCCGTTTTTTTAACAAAGAAAGAAAGCAAGCAAAAGAATCAGAACACTAATGTGCGTGAAATATGCCTCTTGAAACTGTCGTTTTGAAATATGGACGTCTTTTGAATTTTTTGGTCGATATATGACCCAAGGATTTGTTTTCAGGGCAGGTGTCATTTACAGGCCTGTAATGATTTGGAATATCCACTGACCATTAGCGCTGGGATTAAAGCTGCTGTTGTGTGAAACGGCCACAAGGTGGCAGCAGTTCTCCCTTACCAAATCTGGTTACTAGGGCAGCAGAGCCTCAATGGAAGTCGCGTTCTAGATTGGAATGTAGAACGGAATGTACCAGGAGAAAGCCCCTCAAGTTTTTCTCACTAATTCTTGTTCGTGATTTTAATTTATTTTTTTTATTTTTTATTACAGCAAGTTTGAGTACAACGTTTAGCTTGTTGTAGGTGTGCAAGAGGTGGTTCTTTTACACATATACATATGTCTGTTCTTCCTGGGATCCTTTTCCCATGTTCGTTATGACAGAATGTTGAGTAGTCTTCTATTGGTACTCCGTAGGTCTTTGGTGATTATATACGTCTACTGTGTTTGTATATGTCTGTTAACCCCAATATCATAATGAATTCAATCCTCACACCTTTCCTTGGGTGAACCATAAGTTTGTTTAATGAAACTTTGATTGCCCTTCTCCGTGGAAATATCTGCCCTGGTATCAATTTATAGGTAACACCTATAAGTGATATGATATGATATGTGTCTTTCACTTTCTGACTTACACCAAGTCACGTGATTACCTCTAGACTCATCTACGGTGCTGCAAATGGCATTGTGTGCTTTTTTTCCTTGGCTAATATTCTGTCTTAGCGAGGTCCATTTTCTGCAATGTGATTCCCTGAGGGCTGAGGATTAGCTGACCTGGGCAGCCTGACCCTGCCGGAAAGGCCTCCCCAGGTGTGCCTGTGTTGAGGTCAATATAAACAGCACTCCAGGCAGCAATAGCCCCGGCAGCTGTGCCTGACTCCATATTCTCTGCCCCGTCAGCAGTCTCGGGGCTGTGCTGGTGGGAGGGTGTGTGGGTCCACAGCATTGTGGTTGGCCCGGTGTGAGTGGGGCTCTGCTGGACTTTCTGCAGGAGTTGCCAGGCTGCCACCTGTAAAGAAGAGGATGTGTCACCCATAACTTCCACTGGAGTATCTCTCCGGGCTGAGGTGAGTAAGGAAAAAAAGGAGTGGGGGCCGGGACAGGAGGGGTATCTCAGGCAGGGCAATGGAAAGCTTCCAGAAGAGCGCCACTGGCCAGGACCATCCTGGCTGACCTGCAGGCACCAAGTTGGCCTGCGTGCTTTCGCTGGTGTGGCTCCATGGCCCTTCCTCTAGGCTTTCAAGCCCTTGTACATATTCAGGTGTTTCACCTGGGAAGGGTGGGAACAGTTCAGCAGCAGCTGGCCTGGGGCTCAGCTCACGTTTACTCACAGAGGACTCGGCACGGTCCCCCAGCTTTGCAATAAGGACGCTCTTTGCCTGGGCGGGTGGGGATGCTGGCTGTATGGGAGATGATTCCCCACCTCTGACCAATTTCAGTATTGTTTACCACTGGAGCAAGTGCCTTGGTAGTGTTTTCCTCTGTATAACTGTTAGGTTCAGTTTTTTTTTTCTGTTTTGGTACAAGTTAGATTTTATTCCTCTTTTATGTATTTATAGATATAAGCATGGAAATAATTCATTCTTATAAATACATCAGTGTGAATGGAAGAACTTTTTTTCTGTTTTATTTTTACATTTTATTTTTAAAAATTTTGAAATTTAATTTTATTTATTTTTTTATACACTAGGTTATTATTAGTTATCTATTTTATGCATAGACATGTATACAGGTCAATCCCAATCTCCCAACTCATCCCACCACCACCACCCCATGGCTTCCCCCTCTTTTTGTCCATTCGTTTGTTCTCTACCTCTGTGTCTCTATTTCTGCCCTGCAAACCAGTTCATCTGTAGCATTTTTCTAGGTTCCACATATAGGCATTAATATACAATATTTGTTTTTCTCCTTCTGACTTACTTCACTCTGTATGACAGTCTCTAGATCCATCAACTTATCTACAAATGACTAAGTTTCATTCCTTTTTATGGCTGAGTAATATTCCATTTTATATATGTACCACATCTTTATCCATTCGTCTGTCTGTGGGCATTTAGGTTGCTTCCATTACCTGGCTATTGTAAATAGTGCTGCAATGAACATTGTGGTGAATGTGTCTCTGTGATTTATGGTTTTCTCTGGGTATATGCCCAGAAGTGGGATTGCTGGATCCTATGGTAATTCTCTTTTTAGTTTTTTAAAGGAAACTCCATACTGTTCTCCATAGTGACTGTATCAATTTACATTCCCACCAATAGCGGAAGAGGGTTCCTTTTGTCCATACCCTCCCCAGAATTTGTTGTTTGTAGATTATCTGATGATGCTGATTCTAACAGGTGTGAGGTCTTACCTCATTGTAGTTTTGATTTGCATTTCTCTAATAATTAGTGATGTTGAGCAGCTTTTCATGTGCGTCTTGGCCATCTCTGTGTCTTCTTTGAAGAAACGTCTATTTAGATCTTCTTCCCGTTTTTGTATTGGGTTGTTTGTTGTATTAATATTAAGCTGCATGAGCTGTATATATATATTGGAGATTAAACCTTTGTCCATTGATTCGTTTGTGAACGATTCGCCCCTTCTGAGGGTTACCTTTTTCAATTCCCGTTTTTTTAACAAAGAAAGAAAGCAAGCAAAAGAATCAGAACACTAATGTGCGTGAAATATGCCTCTTGAAACTGTCGTTTTGAAATATGGACGTCTTTTGAATTTTTTGGTCGATATATGACCCAAGGATTTGTTTTCAGGGCAGGTGTCATTTACAGGCCTGTAATGATTTGGAATATCCACTGACCATTAGCGCTGGGATTAAAGCTGCTGTTGTGTGAAACGGCCACAAGGTGGCAGCAGTTCTCCCTTACCAAATCTGGTTACTAGGGCAGCAGAGCCTCAATGGAAGTCGCGTTCTAGATTGGAATGTAGAACGGAATGTGCCAGGAGAAAGCCCCTCAAGTTTGTCTCACTACTTCTTGTTCGTGTTTTTAATTTAATTTTTTATTTTTTATTCCAGCAAGTTTGAGTACAACGTTTAGCTTGTTGTAGGTGTGCAAGAGGTGGTTCTTTTACACATATACATATGTCTGTTCTTCCTGGGATCCTTTTCCCATGTACGTTATGACAGAATGTTGAGTAGTCTTCTCTTGGTTCTCCGTAGGTCTTTGGTGATTATATACGTCTACTGTGTTTGTATATGTCTGTTAACCCCAATATCGTAATGAATTCAATCCTCACACCTTTCCTTTGGTGAACCATAAGTTTGTTTAATGAATCTGTGATTGCCCTTCACCGTGGAAATATCTGCCCTGGTATCAATTTATAGGTAACACCTATAAGTGATATGATATGATATGTGTCTTTCACTTTCTGACTTACTCCAAGTCACGTGATTACCTCGAGACTCATCTACGGTGCTGCAAATGGCATTGTGTCCTTTTTCTCCTTGGCGAATATTCTGTCTTAGCGAGGTCCATTTTCTGCAATGTGATTCCCCGAGGGCTGAGGATTAGCTGACCTGGGCAGCCTGACCCTGCCGGCAAGCCCTCCCCAGGTGTGCCTGGGTTGAGTTCAATATAAACAGCACTCCAGGCAGCAATAGCCCCTGCAGCTGTGCCTTACTCCATATTCTCTGCCCCGTCAGCAGTCTCGGGGCTGTGCTGGTGGGAGGGTGTGAGGGTCCACGGCTTTGTGGGTGGCCCGGTGTGAGTGGGGCTCTGCTGGACTTTCGGCAGGAGTTGCCAGGCTGCCACCTGTAAAGAAGAGGATGTGTCACCCATAACTTCCACTGGAATATCTCTCCGGGCTGAGGTGAGGAAGGAAAAAAAGGAGTGGGGGCCGGGACAGGAGGGGTATCTCAGGCAGGGCAATAGAAAGCTTCCAGAAGAGCGCCCGTGGCCAGTACCATCCTGGCTGACCTGCAGGCACCAAGTTGGCCTGCGTGCTGTCGCTGGTGTGGCTCCACGGCCCTTCCTCTAGGCTTTCAAGCCCTTGTACATATTCAGGTGTTTCACCTGGGAAGGGTGGGAACAGTTCAGCAGCAGCTGGCCTGGGGCTTAGCTCACGTTTACTCACAGAGGCCTCGGCACGGTCTCCCAGCTTTGCAATGAGGATGCTCCTTGCGTGGGCGGGCGGGGCTGCTGGCTGTATGGGAGATGATTCCCCACCTCTGACCAATTTCAGAATTGTTTACCACTGGAGCAAGTGCCTTGGTAGTGTTTTCCTCTGTATAACTGTTAGGTTCAGTTTTTTTTTTTTCTTTTTTGGTTCAAGTTAGATTTTATTCCTCATTTATGTATTTATAGATATAAGCATGGAAATAATTCATTCGTATAAATACATCAGTGTGAATGGAAGAACTTTTTTCTGTTTTATTTTTACATTTTATTCTTAAAAATTTTGAAATTTAATTTTATTTGTTTTTTTATACACTAGGTTATTATTAGTTATCTATTTTATGCATATACATGTATACAGGTCAATCCCAATCTCCCAACACATCCCACCACCACCACCCCATGGCTTCCCCCACTTTGTGTCCATACGTTTGTTCTCTACCTCTGTGTCTCTATTTCTGCCCTGCAAACCAGTTCATCTGTAGCATTTTTCTAGGTTCCACAGATAGGCATTAATATACAATATTTGTTTTTCTCTTTCTGACTTACTTCACTCTGTATGACAGTCTCTAGATCCATCAACTTCTCTACAAATGACTCAGTTTCATTCCTTTTTATGTCTGAGTAATATTCCATTTTATATATGTACCACATCTTTATCCATTCGTCTGTCTGTGGGCATTTAGGTTGCTCCCATTACCTGGCTATTGTAAATAGTGCTGCAATGAACATTGTGGTGAATGTGTCTCTGTGATTTATGGTTTTCTCTGGGTATATGCCCAGAAGTGGGATTGCTGGATCCTATGGTAATTCTCTTTTTAGTTTTTTAAAGGAACCTCCATACTGTTCTCCATAGTGACTGTATCAATTTACATTCCCACCAATAGCGGAAGAGGGTTCCTTTTGTCCACACCCTCCCCAGAATTTGTTGTTTGTGGATTATTTGATGATGCCGATTCTAACAGGTGTGAGGTCTTACCTCATTGTAGTTTTGACTTGCATTTCTCTAATAATTAGTGATGTTGAGCAGCTTTTCATGTGCGTCTTGGCCATCTCTGTGTCTTCTTTGAAGAAACGTCTATTTAGATCTTCTGCCCATTTTTGTATTTGGTTGTTTGTTTTATTAATATTAAGCTGCATGAGCTGTTTATATATATTGGAGATTAAACCTTTGTCCATTGATTCATTTGTGAAAGTTTTCGCCCATTCTGAGGGTTGCCTTTTTCCATTCCCGTTTTTTTAACAAAGAAAGAAAGAAATCAAAAGAATCAGAACACTAATGTGCGTGAAATATGCCTCTTGAAACTGTCGTTTTGAAATATGGACGTCTTTTGAATTTTTTGGTCGATATATGACCCCAGGATTTGTTTTCAGGGCAGGTGTCATTTACAGGCCTGTAATGATTTGGAATATCCACTGACCATTAGCGCTGGGATTAAAGCTGCTGTTGTGTGAAACGGCCACAAGGTGGCAGCAGTTCTCCCTTACCAAATCTGGTTACTAGGGCAGCAGAGCCTCAATGGAAGTCACGTTCTAGATTGGAATGTAGAACGGAATGTACCAGGAGAAAGCCCCTCAAGTTTTTCTCACTAATTCTTGTTCGTGTTTTTAATTTAATTTTTTATTTTTTATTACAGCAAGTTTGACTACAACGTTTAGCTTGTTGTAGGTGTGCAAGAGGTGGTTCTTTTACACATATACATATGTCTGTTCTTCCTGGGATCCTTTTCCCATGTTCGTTATGACAGAATGTTGAGTAGTCTTCTCTTGGTACTCCGTAGGTCTTTGGTGATTATATAGGTCTACTGTGTTTGTATATGTCTGTTAACCCCAATATCATAATGAATTCAATCCTCACACCTTTCCTTGGGTGAACCATAAGTTTGTTTAATGAATCTTTGATTGCCCTTCTCAGTGGAAATATCTGCCCTGGTATCAATTTATAAGTAACACCTATAAGTGATATGATATGATATGTGTCTTTCACTTTCTGACTTACTCCAAGTCACGTGATTACCTCTAGACTCATCTACGGTGCTGCAAATGGCATTGGGTGCTTCTTTTCCTTGGCGAATATTCTGTCTTAGCGAGGTCCATTTTCTGCAATGTGATTCCCTGAGGGCTGAGGATTAGCTGACCTGGGCAGCCTGACCCTGCCGGCAAGCCCTCCCCAGGTGTGCCTGGGTTGAGGTCAATATAAACAGCACTGCAGGCAGCAATAGCCCCTGCAGCTGTGCCTGACTCCATATTCTCTGCCCCGTCAGCAGTCTCGGGGCTGTGCTGGTGGGAGGGTGTGAGGGTCCACGGCTTTGTGGGTGGCCCGGTGTGAGTGGGGCTCTGCTGGACTTTCTGCAGGAGTTGCCAGGCTGCCACCTGTAACGAAGAGGATGTGTCACCCATAACTTCAACTGGAATATCTCTCCGGGCTGAGGTGAGGAAGGAAAAAATGGAGTGGGGGCCGGGACAGGAGGGGTATCTCAGGCAGGGCAATGGAAAGCTTCCAGAAGAGCGCCCGTGGCCATGACCATCCTGGCTGACCTGCAGGCACCAAGGTGGCCTGCGTGCTGTCGCTGGTGTGGCTCCACGGCCCTTCCTCTAGGCTTTCAAGCCCTTGTACATATTCAGGTGTTTCACCTGGGAAGGGTGGGAACAGTTCAGCAGCAGCTGGCCTGGGGCCCAGCTCACGTTTACTCACAGAGGCCTCGGCAGGGTCCCCCAGCTTTGAAATAAGGACGCTCCTTGCGTGGGGGGGCGGGGCTGCTGGCTCTTGGGGAGATGATTCCCCACCTCTGACCAATTTCAGAATTGTTTACCACTGGAGCAAGTGCCTTGGTAGTGTTTTCCTCTGTATAACTGTTAGGTTCAGGTTTTTTTACTTTTTTGGTTCAAGTTAGATTTTATTCCTCTTTTATGTATTTATGGATATAAGCATGGAAATAATTCATTCTTATAAATACATCAGTGTGAATGGACGAACATTTTTTCTGTTTTATTTTTACATTTTATTTTTAAAAATTTTGAAATTTAATTTTTATTTTTTTATACAGTAGGTTATTATTAGTTATCTATTTTATGCATAGACATGTATACAGGTCAATCCCAATCTCCCAACTCATCCCACCACCACCACCCCATGGCTTCCCCCACTTTGTGTCCATACGTTTGTTCTCTACCTCTGTGTCTCTATTTCTGCCCTGCAAACCAGTTCATCTGTAGCATTTTTCTAGGTTCCTCATATAGGCATTAATATACAATATTTGTTTTTCTCTTTCTGACTTACTTCACTCTGTATGACAGTCTCTAGATCCATCAACTTCTCTACAAATGACCCAGTTTCATTCCTTTTTATGGCTGAGTAATATTCCATTTTATTTATGTACCACATCTTTATCCATTCGTCTGTCTGTGGGCATTTAGGTTGCTTCCATTACCTGGCTACTGTAAATAGTGCTGCAATGAACATTGTGGTGAATGTGTCTGTGTGATTTATGGTTTTCTCTGGGTATATGCCCAGAAGTGGGATTGCTGGATCCTATGGTAATTCTCTTTTTAGTTTTTTAAAGGAACCTCCATACTGTTCTCCATAGTGACTGTATCAATTTACTTTCCCACCAATAGCGGAATAGGGTTCCTTTTGTCCACACCCTCCCCAGAATTTGTTGTTTGTAGATTATCTGATGATGCCGATTCTAACAGGTGTGAGGTCTTACCTCACTGTAGTTTTGATTTGCATTTCTCTAATAATTAGTGATGTTGAGCAGCTTTTCATGTGCGTCTTGGCCATCCCTGTGTCTTCTTTGAAGAAACGTCTATTTAGATCTTCAGCCCATTTTTGTATTGGGTTGTTTTTTGTATTAATATTAAGCTGCATGAGCTGTTTATATATATTGGAGATTAAACCTTTGTCCATTGATTCGTTTGTGAAAGTTTTCGCCCATACTGAGGGTTGCCCTTTTCCATTCCCGTTTTTTTAACAAAGTAAAAAATAAATCAAAAGAAGCAGAACACTGATGTGCGTGAAATATGCCTCTTGAAACTGTCGTTTTGAAATATGGACGTCTGTTGAATTTTTTGGTCGATATATGACCCCAGGATTTGTTTTCAGGGCAGGTGTCATTTACAGGCCTGTAATGATTTGGAATATCCACTGACCATTAGCGCTGGGATTAAAGCTGCTGTTGTGTGAAACGGCCACAAGGTGGCAGCAGTTCTCCCTTACCAAATCTGGTTACTAGGGCAGCAGAGCCTCAATGGAAGTCGCGTTCTAGATTGGAATGTAGAACGGAATGTACCAGGAGAAAGCCCCTCAAGTTTTTCTCACTAATTCTTGTTCGTGATTTTAATTTATTTTTTTTATTTTTTATTACAGCAAGTTTGAGTACAACGTTTAGCTTGTTGTAGGTGTGCAAGAGGTGGTTCTTTTACACATATACATATGTCTGTTCTTCCTGGGATCCTTTTCCCATGTTCGTTATGACAGAATGTTGAGTAGTCTTCTATTGGTACTCCGTAGGTCTTTGGTGATTATATACGTCTACTGTGTTTGTATATGTCTGTTAACCCCAATATCATAATGAATTCAATCCTCACACCTTTCCTTGGGTGAACCATAAGTTTGTTTAATGAAACTTTGATTGCCCTTCTCCGTGGAAATATCTGCCCTGGTATCAATTTATAGGTAACACCTATAAGTGATATGATATGATATGTGTCTTTCACTTTCTGACTTACACCAAGTCACGTGATTACCTCTAGACTCATCTACGGTGCTGCAAATGGCATTGTGTGCTTTTTTTCCTTGGCTAATATTCTGTCTTAGCGAGGTCCATTTTCTGCAATGTGATTCCCTGAGGGCTGAGGATTAGCTGACCTGGGCAGCCTGACCCTGCCGGAAAGGCCTCCCCAGGTGTGCATGTGTTGAGGTCAATATAAACAGCACTCCAGGCAGCAATAGCCCCGGCAGCTGTGCCTGACTCCATATTCTCTGCCCCGTCAGCAGTCTCGGGGCTGTGCTGGTGGGAGGGTGTGTGGGTCCACAGCTTTCTGGGTGGCCCGGTGTGAGTGGGGCTCTGCTGGACTTTCTGAAGGAGTTGCCAGGCTGCCACCTCTAAAGAAGAGTATGTGTCACCCATAACTTCCACTGGAGTATCTCTCCGGGCTGAGGTGAGTAAGGAAAAAAAGGAGTGGGGGCCGGGACAGGAGGGGTATCTCAGGCAGGGCAATGGAAAGCTTCCAGAAGAGCGCCACTGGCCAGGACCATCCTGGCTGACCTGCAGGCACCAAGTTGGCCTGCGTGCTTTCGCTGGTGTGGCTCCATGGCCCTTCCTCTAGGCTTTCAAGCCCTTGTACATATTCAGGTGTTTCACCTGGGAAGGGTGGGAACAGTTCAGCAGCAGCTGGCCTGGGGCTCAGCTCACGTTTACTCACAGAGGACTCGGCACGGTCCCCCAGCTTTGCAATAAGGACGCTCTTTGCCTGGGCGGGTGGGGATGCTGGCTGTATGGGAGATGATTCCCCACCTCTGACCAATTTCAGAATTGTTTACCACTGGAGCAAGTGCCTTGGTAGTGTTTTCCTCTGTATAACTGTTAGGTTCAGTTTTTTTTTTTCTGTTTTGGTACAAGTTAGATTTTATTCCTCTTTTATGTATTTATAGATATAAGCATGGAAATAATTCATTCTTATAAATACATCAGTGTGAATGGAAGAACTTTTTTTCTGTTTTATTTTTACATTTTATTTTTAAAAATTTTGAAATTTAATTTTATTTATTTTTTTATACACTAGGTTATTATTAGTTATCTATTTTATGCATAGACATGTATACAGGTCAATCCCAATCTCCCAACTCATCCCACCACCACCACCCCATGGCTTCCCCCTCTTTGTGTCCATACGTTTGTTCTCTACCTCTGTGTCTCTATTTCTGCCCTGCAAACCAGTTCATCTGTTGCATTTTTCTAGGTTCCACATATAGGCATTAATATACAATATTTGTTTTTCTCTTTCTGACTTACTTCACTCTGTATGACAGTCTCTAGATCCATCAACTTATCTACAAATGACTAAGTTTCATTCCTTTTTATGGCTGAGTAATATTCCATTTTATATATGTACCACATCTTTATCCATTCGTCTGTCTGTGGGCATTTAGGTTGCTTCCATTACCTGGCTATTGTAAATAGTGCTGCAATGAACATTGTGGTGAATGTGTCTCTGTGATTTATGGTTTTCTCTGGGTATATGCCCAGAAGTGGGATTGCTGGATCCTATGGTAATTCTCTTTTTAGTTTTTTAAAGGAACCTCCATACTGTTCTCCATAGTGACTGTATCAATTTACATTCCCACCAATAGCGGAAGAGGGTTCCTTTTGTCCATACCCTCCCCAGAATTTGTTGTTTGTAGATTATCTGATGATGCCGATTCTAACAGGTGTGAGGTCTTACCTCATTGTAGTTTTGATTTGCATTTCTCTAATAATTAGTGATGTTGAGCAGCTTTTCATGTGCGTCTTGGCCATCTCTGTGTCTTCTTTGAAGAAACGTCTATTTAGATCTTCTTCCCGTTTTTGTATTGGGTTGTTTGTTGTATTAATATTAAGCTGCATGAGCTGTATATATATATTGGAGATTAAACCTTTGTCCATTGATTCGTTTGTGAACGTTTCGCCCCTTCTGAGGGTTACCTTTTTCAATTCCCGTTTTTTTAACAAAGAAAGAAAGCAAGCAAAAGAATCAGAACACTAATGTGCGTGAAATATGCCTCTTGAAACTGTCGTTTTGAAATATGGACGTCTTTTGAATTTTTTGGTCGATATATGACCCAAGGATTTGTTTTCAGGGCAGGTGTCATTTACAGGCCTGTAATGATTTGGAATATCCACTGACCATTAGCGCTGGGATTAAAGCTGCTGTTGTGTGAAACGGCCACAAGGTGGCAGCAGTTCTCCCTTACCAAATCTGGTTACTAGGGCAGCAGAGCCTCAATGGAAGTCGCGTTCTAGATTGGAATGTAGAACGGAATGTGCCAGGAGAAAGCCCCTCAAGTTTGTCTCACTACTTCTTGTTCGTGTTTTTAATTTAATTTTTTATTTTTTATTCCAGCAAGTTTGAGTACAACGTTTAGCTTGTTGTAGGTGTGCAAGAGGTGGTTCTTTTACACATATACATATGTCTGTTCTTCCTGGGATCCTTTTCCCATGTACGTTATGACAGAATGTTGAGTAGTCTTCTCTTGGTTCTCCGTAGGTCTTTGGTGATTATATACGTCTACTGTGTTTGTATATGTCTGTTAACCCCAATATCGTAATGAATTCAATCCTCACACCTTTCCTTTGGTGAACCATAAGTTTGTTTAATGAATCTGTGATTGCCCTTCTCCGTGGAAATATCTGCCCTGGTATCAATTTATAGGTAACACCTATAAGTGATATGATATGATATGTGTCTTTCACTTTCTGACTTACTCCAAGTCACGTGATTACCTCGAGACTCATCTACGGTGCTGCAAATGGCATTGTGTCCTTTTTCTCCTTGGCGAATATTCTGTCTTAGCGAGGTCCATTTTCTGCAATGTGATTCCCCGAGGGCTGAGGATTAGCTGACCTGGGCAGCCTGACCCTGCCGGCAAGCCCTCCCCAGGTGTGCCTGGGTTGAGGTCAATATAAACAGCACTCCAGGCAGCAATAGCCCCTGCAGCTGTGCCTTACTCCATATTCTCTGCCCCGTCAGCAGTCTCGGGGCTGTGCTGGTGGGAGGGTGTGAGGGTCCACGGCTTTGTGGGTGGCCCGGTGTGAGTGGGGCTCTGCTGGTCTTTCGGCAGGAGTTGCCAGGCTGCCACCTGTAAAGAAGAGGATGTGTCACCCATAACTTCCACTGGAATATCTCTCCGGGCTGAGGTGAGGAAGGAAAAAAAGGAGTGGGGGCCGGGACAGGAGGGGTATCTCAGGCAGGGCAATAGAAAGCTTCCAGAAGAGCGCCCGTGGCCAGTACCATCCTGGCTGACCTGCAGGCACCAAGTTGGCCTGCGTGCTGTCGCTGGTGTGGCTCCACGGCCCTTCCTCTAGGCTTTCAAGCCCTTGTACATATTCAGGTGTTTCACCTGGGAAGGGTGGGAACAGTTCAGCAGCAGCTGGCCTGGGGCTTAGCTCACGTTTACTCACAGAGGCCTCGGCACGGTCTCCCAGCTTTGCAATGAGGATGCTCCTTGCGTGGGCGGGCGGGGCTGCTGGCTGTATGGGAGATGATTCCCCACCTCTGACCAATTTCAGAATTGTTTACCACTGGAGCAAGTGCCTTGGTAGTGTTTTCCTCTGTATAACTGTTAGGTTCAGTTTTTTTTTTTTCTTTTTTGGTTCAAGTTAGATTTTATTCCTCATTTATGTATTTATAGATATAAGCATGGAAATAATTCATTCGTATAAATACATCAGTGTGAATGGAAGAACTTTTTTCTGTTTTATTTTTACATTTTATTTTTAAAAATTTTGAAATTTAATTTTAGTTATTTTTTTATACAGTAGGTTATTATTAGTTATCTATTTTATGCATAGACATGTATACAGGTCAATCCTAATCTCCCAACTCATCCCACCACCACCACCCCATGGCTTCCCCCACTTTGTGTCCATACGTTTGTTCTCTACCTCTGTGTCTCTATTTCTGCCCTGCAAACCAGTTCATCTCTACCATTTTTCTAGGTTCCACATATAGGCATTAATATACAATATTTGTTTTTCTCTTTCTGGCTTACTTCACTCTGTATGACAGTCTGTAGATCCATCAACTTCTCTACAAATGACCCAGTTTCATTCCTTTTTATGGCGGAGTAATATTCCATTTTATATATGTACCACATCTTTATCCATTCGTCTGTCTGTGGGCATTTAGGTTGCTTCCATAACCTGGCTATTGTAAATAGTGCTGCAATGAACATTGTGGTGAATGTGTCTCTGTGATTTATGGTTTTCTTAGGGTATATGCCCAGAAGTGGGATTGCTGGATCCTATGGTAATTCTCTTTTTAGTTTTTTAAAGGAACCTCCATACTGTTCTCCATAGTGACTGTATCAATTTACATTCCCACCAATAGCGGAAGAGGGTTCCTTTTGTCCACACCCTCCCCAGAATTTTTTGTTTGTAGATTATCTGATGATGCCGATTCTAACAGGTGTGAGGTCTTACCTCATTGTAGTTTTGATTTGCATTTCTCTAATAATTAGTGATGTTGAGCAGCTTTTCTTGTGTGTCTTGGCCATCTCTGTGTCTTCTTTGAAGAAACGTCTCTTTAGATCTTCTGCCCATTTTTGTATTTGGTTGTTTGTTTTATTAATATTAAGCTGCATGAGCTGTTTATATATATTGGAGATTAAACCTTTGTCCATTGATTCGTTTGTGAACGTTTTCGCCCATTCTGAGGGTTGCCTTTTTCCATTCCCGTTTTTTTTAACAAAGAAAGAAAGAAAGCAAAAGAAGCAGAACACTAATGTGCGTGAAATATGCCTCTTGAAACTGTCGTTTTGAAATATGGACGTGTTTTGAATTTTTTGGTCGATATATGACCCCAGGATTTGTTTTCAGGGCAGGTGTCATTTACAGGCCTGTAATGATTTGGAATATCCACTGACCATTAGCGCTGGGATTAAAGCTGCTGTTGTGTGAAACGGCCACAAGGTTGCAGCCGTTCTCCCTTACCAAATCTGGTTACTAGGGCAGCAGAGCCTCAATGGAAGTCGCATTCTAGATTGGAATGTAGAACGGAATGTGCCAGGAGAAAGCCCCTCAAGTTTGTCTCACTACTTCTTGTTCGTGTTTTTAATTTAATTTTTTATTTTTTATTCCAGCAAGTTTGAGTACAACGTTTAGCTTGTTGTAGGTGTGCAAGAGGTGGTTCTTTTACACATATACATATGTCTGTTCTTCCTGGGATCCTTTTCCCATGTACGTTATGACAGAATGTTGAGTAGTCTTCTCTTGGTACTCCGTAGGTCTTTGGTGATTATATACGTCTACTGTGTTTGTATATGTCTGTTAACCCCAATATCGTAATGAATTCAATCCTCACACTTTTCCTTTGGTGAACCATAAGTTTGTTTAATGAGTCTGTGATTGCCCTTCTCCGTGGAAATATCTGCCCTGGTATCAATTTATCGGTAACACCTATAAGTGATATGATATGATATGTGTCTTTCACTTTCTGACTTACTCCAAGTCACGTGATTACCTCTAGACTCATCTACGGTGCTGCAAATGGCATTGTGTCCTTTTTTTCCTTGGCGAAAATTCTGTCTTAGCGAGGTCCATATTCTGCAATGTGATTCCCTGAGGGCTGAGGATTAGCTGACCTGGGCAGCCTGACCCTGCCGGCAAGCCCTCCCCAGGTGTGCCTGGGTTGTGGTCAATATAAACAGCACTCCAGGCAGCAATAGTCCCTGCAGCTGTGCCTGACTCCATATACTCTGCCCCGTCAGCAGTCTTGGGGCTGTGCTGGTGGGAGGGTGTGAGGGTCCACGGCTTTGTGGGTGGCCCGGTGTGAGTGGGGCTCTGCTGGACTTTCGGCAGGAGTTGCCAGGCTGCCACCTGTAAAGAAGAGGATGTGTCACCCATAACTTCCACTGGAATATCTCTCCGGGCTGAGGTGAGGAAGGAAAAAAAGGAGTGGGGGCCGGGACAGGAGGGGTATCTCAGGCAGGGCAATAGAAAGCTTCCAGAAGAGCGCCCGTGGCCAGTACCATCCTGGCTGACCTGCAGGCACCAAGTTGGCCTGCGTGCTGTCGCTGGTGTGGCTCCACGGCCCTTCCTCTAGGCTTTCAAGCCCTTGTACATATTCAGGTGTTTCACCTGGGAAGGGTGGGAACAGTACAGCAGCAGCTGGCCTGGAGCTCAGCTCACGTTTACTCACAGAGGCCTCGGCACGGTCTCCCAGCTTTGCAATGAGGATGCTCCTTGCGTGGCCGGGCGGGGCTGCTGGCTGTATGGGAGATGATTCCCCACCTCTGACCAATTTCAGAATTGTTTACCACTGGAGCAAGTGCCTTGGTAGTGTTTTCCTCTGTATAACTGTTAGGTTCAGTTTTTTTTTTTTTCTTTTTTGGTTCAAGTTAGATTTTATTCCTCATTTATGTATTTATAGATATAAGCATGGAAATAATTCATTCGTATAAATACATCAGTGTGAATGGAAGAACTTTTTTCTGTTTTATTTTTACATTTTATTTTTAAAAATTTTGAAATTTAATTTTAGTTATTTTTTATACAGTAGGTTATTATTAGTTATCTATTTTATGCATAGACATGTATACAGGTCAATCCTAATCTCCCAACTCATCCCACCACCACCACCCCATGGCTTCCCCCACTTTGTGTCCATACGTTTGTTCTCTACCTCTGTGTCTCTATTTCTGCCCTGCAAACCAGTTCATCTCTACCATTTTTCTAGTTTCCACATATAGGCATTAATATACAATATTTGTTTTTCTCTTTCTGGCTTACTTCACTCTGTATGACAGTCTCTAGATCCATCAACTTCTCTACAAATGACCCAGTTTCATTCCTTTTTATGGCTGAGTAATATTCCATTTTATATATGTACCACATCTTTATCCATTCGTCTGTCTGTGGGCATTTAGGTTGCTTCCATTACTTGGCTATTGTAAATAGTGCTGCAATGAACATTGTGTTGAATGTGTCTTTGTGATTTATGGTTTTCTCAGGGTATATGCCCAGAAGTGGGATTGCTGATTCCTATGGTAATTCTCTTTTTAGTTTTTTTTTTTTTTTTTTTTTTTGCGGTATGCGGGCCTCTCACTCTTGTGGCCTCTCCCGCTGCGGAGCATAGGCTCCGGACGCGGAGGCTCAGCGGCCATGGCTCACGGGCCCAGCCGCTCCGCGGCATATGGGATCCTCCCGGACCGGGGCACGAACCCGTATCCCCTGCATCGGCAGGCGGACTCTCAACCACTGCGCCACCAGGGAGGCCCTGTTTTTAGTTTTTTAAAGGAACCTCCATACTGTTCTCCATAGTGACTGTATCAATTTACATTCCCACCAATAGCGGAAGAGGGTTCCTTTTGTCCACACCCTCCCCAGAATTTGTTGATTGTAGATTATCTAATGATGCCGATTCTAACAGGTGTGAGGTCTTACCTCATTGTAGTTTTGATTTGCATTTCTCTAATAATTAGTGATGTTGAGCAGCTTTTCATGTGCGTCTTGGCCATCTCTGTGTCTTCTTTGAAGAAACGTCTCTTTAGATCTTCTGCCCATTTTTGTATTGGGTTGTTTGTTTTATTAATATTAAGCTGCATGAGCTGTTTATATATATTGGAGATTAAACCTTTGTCCATTGATTCGTTTGTGAACGTTTTCGCCCATTCTGAGGGTTGCCTTTCTCCATTCCCGTTTTTTTAACAAAGAAAGAAAGAAAGCAAAAGAAGCAGAACACTAATGTGCGTGAAATATGCCTCTTGAAACTGTCGTTTTGAAATATGGACGTCTTTTGAATTTTTTGGTTGATATATGACCCCAGGATTTGTTTTCAGGGCAGGTGTCATTTACAGGCCTGTAATGATTTGGAATATCCACTGACCATTAGCGCTGGCATTAAACCTGCAGTTGTGTGAAACGGCCACAAGGTGGCAGCAGTTCTCCCTTACCAAATCTGGTTACTAGGGCAGCAGAGCCTCAATGGAAGTCGTGTTCTAGATTGGAATGTAGAACGGAATGTGCCAGGAGAAAGCCCCTCAAGTTTGTCTCACTACTTCTTGTTCGTGTTTTTAATTTAATTTTTTATTTTTTATTACAGCAAGTTTGAGTACAACGTTTAGCTTGTTGTAGGTGTGCAAGAGGTGGTTCTTTTACACATATACATATGTCTGTTCTTCCTGGGATCCTTTTCCCATGTACGTTATGACAGAATGTTGAGTAGTCTTCTCTTGGTACTCCGTAGGTCTTTGGTGATTATATACGTCTACTGTGTTTGTATATGTCTGTTAACCCCAATATCGTAATGAATTCAATCCTCACACCTTTCCTTTGGTGAACCATAAGTTTGTTTAATGAATCTGTGATTGCCCTTCTCCATGGAAATATCTGCCCTGGTATCAATTTATAGGTAACACCTATAAGTGATATGATATGATATGTGTCTTTCACTTTCTGACTTACTCCAAGTCACGTGATTACCTCGAGACTCATCTACGGTGCTGCAAATGGCATTGTGTCCTATTTTTCCTTGGCGAATATTCTGTCTTAGCGAGGTCCATATTCTGCAGTGTGATTCCCTGAGGGCTGAGGATTAGCTGACCTGGGCAGCCTGACCCTGCCGGCAAGCCCTCCCCAGGTGTGCCTGGGTTGAGGTCAATATAAACAGCACTCCAGGCAGCAATAGCCCCTGCAGCTGTGCCTGACTCCATATTCTCTGCCCCGTCAGCAGTCTCGGGGCTGTGCTGGTGGGAGGGTGTGAGGGTCCACGGCTTTGTGGGTGGCCCGGTGTGAGTGGGGCTCTGCTGGACTTTCGGCAGGAGTTGCCAGGCTGCCACCTGTAAAGAAGAGCATGTGTCACCCATAACTTCCACTGGAATATCTCTCCGGGCTGAGGTGAGGAAGGAAAAAAAGGAGTGGGGGCCGGGACAGGAGGGGTATCTCAGGCAGGGCAATAGAAAGCTTCCAGAGGAGCGCCCTTGTCCAGTACCATCCTGGCTGACCTGCAGGCACCAAGTTGGCCTGCGTGCTGTCGCTGGTGTGGCTCCACGGCCCTTCCTCTAGGCTTTCAAGCCCTTGTACATATTCAGGTGTTTCACCTGGGAAGGGTGGGAACAGTTCAGCAGCATCTGGCCTGGGGCTCAGCTCACGTTTACTCACAGAGGCCTCGGCACGGTCTCCCAGCTTTGCAATGAGGATGCTCCTTGCGTGGGCGGGCGGGGCTGCTGGCTGTATGGGAGATGATTCCCCACCTCTGACCAATTTCAGAATTGTTTACCACTGGAGCAAGTGCCTTGGTAGTGTTTTCCTCTGTATAATTCTTAGGTTCAGTGTTTTTTTTCTTTTTTGGTTAAAGTTAGATTTTATTCCTCATTTATGTATTTATAGATATAAGCATGGAAATAATTCATTCGTATAAATACATCAGTGTGAATGGAAGAACTTTTTTTCTGTTTTATTTTTACATTTTATTTTTTAAAATTTTGAAATTTAATTTTAGTTATTTTTTTTATACAGTAGGTTATTTTTAGTTATCTATTTTATGCATAGACATGTATACAGGTCAATCCTAATCTCCCAACTCATCCCACCACCACCACCCCATGGCTTCCCCCAATTTGTGTCCATACGTTTGTTCTCTACCTCTGTGTCTCTATTTCTGCCCTGCAAACCAGTTCATCTCTACCATTTTTCTAGGTTCCACATATAGGCATTAATATACAATATTTGTTTTTCTCTTTCTGACTTACTTCACTCTGTATGACAGTCTCTAGATCCATCAACTTCTCTACAAATGACCCAGTTTCATTCCTTTTTATGGCTGAGTAATATTCCATTTTGTATATGTACCACATCTTTATCCATTCGTCTGTCTGTGGGCATTTAGGTTGCTTCCATTACCTGGCTATTGTAAATAGTGCTGCAATGAACATTGTGGTGAATGTGTCTTTGTGATTTATGGTTTTCTCTGGGTATATGCCCAGAAGTGGGATTGCTGGATCCTATGGTAATTCTCTTTTTAGTTTTTTAAAGGAACCTCCATACTGTTCTCCATAGTGACTGTATCAATTTACATTCCCACCAATAGCGGAAGAGGGTTCCTTTTGTCCACACCCTCCCCAGAATTTGTTGATTATAGATTATCTGATGATGCCGATTCTAACAGGTGTGAGGTCTTACCTCATTGTAGTTTTGATTTGCATTTCTCTAATAATTAGTGATGTTGAGCAGCTTTTCATGTGCGTCTTGGCCATCTCTGTGTCTTCTTTGAAGAAACGTCTCTTTAGATCTTCTGCCCATTTTTGTATTGGGTTGTTTGTTTTATTAATATTAAGCTGCATGAGCTGTTTATATATATTGGAGATTAAACCTTTGTCCATTGATTCGTTTGTGAATGTTTTCGCCCATACTGAGGGTTGCCTTTTTCCATTCCCGTTTTTTTTAACAAAGAAAGAAAGAAAGCAAAAGAAGCAGAACACTAATGTGCGTGAAATATGCCTCTTGAAACTGTCGTTTTGAAATATGGACGTCTTTTGAATTTTTTGGTCGATATATGACCCCAGGATTTGTTTTCAGGGCAGGTGTCATTTACAGGCCTGTAATGATTTGGAATATCCACTGACCATTAGCGCTGGCATTAAACCTGCAGTTGTGTGAAACGGCCACAAGGTGGCAGCAGTTCTCCCTTACCAAATCTGGTTACTAGGGCAGCAGAGCCTCAATGGAAGTCCTGTTCTAGATTGGAATGTAGAACGGAATGTGCCAGGAGAAAGCCCCTCAAGTTTGTCTCACTACTTCTTGTTCGTGTTTTTAATTTAATTTTTTATTTTTTATTCCAGCAAGTTTGAGTACAACGTTTAGCTTGTTGTAGGTGTGCAAGAGGTGGTTCTTTTACACATATACATATGTCTGTTCTTCCTGGGATCCTTTTCCCATGTACGTTATGACAGAATGTTGAGTAGTCTTCTCTTGGTACTTCGTAGGTCTTTGGTGATTATATACGTCTACTGTGTTTGTATATGTCTGTTAACCCCAATATCGTAATGAATTCAATCCTCACACCTTTCCTTTCGTGAACCATAAGTTTGTTTAATGAATCTGTGATTGCCCTTCTCCGTGGAAATATGTGCCCTGGTATCAATTTATAGGTAACACCTATAAGTGATATGATATGATATGTGCCTTTCACTTTCTGACTTACTCCAAGTCACGTGATTACCTCGAGACTCATCTACGGTGCTGCAAATGGCATTGTGTCCTTTTTTTCCTTGGCGAATATTCTGTCTTAGCGAGGTCCATATTCTGCAATGTGATTCCCTGAAGGCTGAGGATTAGCTGACCTGGGCAGCCTGACCCTGCCGGCAAGCCCTCCCCAGGTGTGCCTGGGTTGAGGTCAATATAAACAGCACTCCAGGCAGCAATAGCCCCTGCAGCTGTGCCTGACTCCATATCCTCTGCCCCGTCAGCAGTCTCGGGGCTGTGCTGGTGGGAGGGTGTGAGGGTCCACGGCATTGTTGGTGGCCCGGTGTGAGTGGGGCTCTGCTGGACTTTCGGCAGGCGTTGCCAGGCTGCCACCTGTAAAGAAGAGGATGTGTCACCCATAACTTCCACTGGAATGTCTCTCCGGGCTGAGGTGAGGAAGGAAAAAAAGGAGTGGGGGCCGGGACAGGAGGGGTATCTCAGGCAGGGCAATAGAAAGCTTCCAGAAGAGCGCCCGTGGCCAGTACCATCCTGGCTGACCTGCAGTCACCAAGTTGGCCTGCGTGCTGTCGCTGGTGTGGCTCCACGGCCCTTCCTCTAGGCTTTCAAGCCCTTGTACATATTCAGGTGTTTCACCTGGGAAGGGTGGGAACAGTTCAGCAGCATCTGGCCTGGGGCTCAGCTCTCGTTTACTCACAGAGGCCTCGGCACGGTCTCCCAGCTTTGCAATGAGGATGCTCCTTGCGTGGGCGGGCGGGGCTGCTGACTGTATGGGAGATGATTCCCCACCTCTGACCAATTTCAGAATTGTTTACCACTGGAGCAAGTGCCTTGGTAGTGTTTTCCTCTGTATAACTGTTAGGTTCAGTTTTTTTTTTTCTTTTTTGGTTCAAGTTAGATTTTATTCCTCATTTATGTATTTATAGATATAAGCATGGAAATAATTCATTCGTATAAATACATCAGTGTGAATGGAAGAACTTTTTTTCTGTTTTATTTTTACATTTTATTTTTTAAAATTTTGAAATTTAATTTTAGTTATTTTTTATACAGTAGGTTATTATTAGTTATCTATTTTATGCATAGACATGTATACAGGTCAATCCTAATCTCCCAACTCATCCCACCACCACCACCCCATGGCTTCCCCCACTTTGTGTCCATACGTTTGTTCTCTACCTCTGTGTCTCTATTTCTGCCCTGCAAACCAGTTCATCTCTACCATTTTTCTAGGTTCCACATATAGGAATTAATATACAATATTTGTTTTTCTCTTTCTGGCTTACTTCACTCTGTATGACAGTCTCTAGATCCATCAACTTCTCTACAAATGACCCAGTTTCATTCCTTTTTATGGCTGAGTAATATTCCATTTTATATATGTACCACATCTTTATCCATTCGTCTGCCTGTGGGCATTTAGGTTGCTTCCATTACCTGGCTATTGTAAATAGTGCTGCAATGAACATTGTGTTGAATGTGTCTTTGTGATTTATGGTTTTCTCAGGGTATATGCCCAGAAGTGGGATTGCTGATTCCTATGGTAATTCTCTTATTAGTTTTTTTTTTTTTTTTTTTTTTTTGCGGTATGCGGGCCTCTCACTGTTGTGGCCTCTCCCACTGCGGAGCACAGGCTCCGGACGCGCAGGCTCAGCGGCCATGGCTCACGGGCCCAGCCGCTCCGCAGCATATGGGATCCTCCCGGACCGGGGCACGAACCCGTATCCCCTGCATCGGCAGGCGGACTCTCAACCACTGCGCCACCAGGGAGGCCCTCTTTTTAGTTTTTTAAAGGAACCTCCATACTGTTCTCCATAGTGACTGTATCAATTTACATTCCCACCAATAGCGGAAGAGGGTTCCTTTTGTCCACACCGTCCCCAGAATTTGTTGATTATAGATTATCTGATGATGCCGATTCTAACAGGTGTGAGGTCTTACCTCATTGTAGTTTTGATTTGCATTTCTCTAATAATTAGTGATGTTGAGCAGCTTTTCATGTGCATCTTGGCCATCTCTGTGTCTTCTTTGAAGAAACGTCTCTTTAGATCTTCTGCCCATTTTTGTATTGGGTTGTTTGTTTTATTAATATTAAGCTGCATGAGCTGTTTATATATATTGGAGATTAAACCTTTGTCCATTGATTCTTTTGTGAACGTTTTCGCCCATTCTGAGGGTTGCCTTTCTCCATTCCCGTTTTTTTAACAAAGAAAGAAAGAAAGCAAAAGAAGCAGAACACTAATGTGCGTGAAATATGCCTCTTGAAACTGTCGTTTTGAAATATGGACGTCTTTTGAATTTTTTGGTTGATATATGACCCCAGGATTTGTTTTCAGGGCAGGTGTCATTTACAGGCCTGTAATGATTTGGAATATCCACTGACCATTAGCGCTGGCATTAAACCTGCAGTTGTGTGAAACGGCCACAAGGTGGCAGCAGTTCTCCCTTACCAAATCTGGTTACTAGGGCAGCAGAGCCTCAATGGAAGTCGTGTTCTAGATTGGAATGTAGAACGGAATGTGCCAGGAGAAAGCCCCTCAAGTTTGTCTCACTACTTCTTGTTCGTGTTTTTAATTTAATTTTTTATTTTTTATTACAGCAAGTTTGAGTACAACGTTTAGCTTGTTGTAGGTGTGCAAGAGGTGGTTCTTTTACACATATACATATGTCTGTTCTTCCTGGGATCCTTTTCCCATGTAAGTTATGACAGAATGCTGAGTAGTCTTCTCTTGGTACTCCGTAGGTCTTTGGTGATTATATACGTCTACTGTGTTTGTATATGTCTGTTAACCCCAATATCGTAATGAATTCAATCCTCACACCTTTCCTTTGGTGAACCATAAGTTTGTTTAATGAATCTGTGATTGCCCTTCTCCATGGAAATATCTGCCCTGGTATCAATTTATAGGTAACACCTATAAGTGATATGATATGATATGTGTCTTTCACTTTCTGACTTACTCCAAGTCACGTGATTACCTCGAGACTCATCTACGGTGCTGCAAATGGCATTGTGTCCTTTTTTTCCTTGGCGAATATTCTGTCTTAGCGAGGTCCATATTCTGCAATGTGATTCCCTGAGGGCTGAGGATTAGCTGACCTGGGCAGCCTGACCCTGCCGGCAAGCCCTCCACAGGTGTGCCTGGGTTGAGGTCAATATAAACAGCACTCCAGGCAGCAATAGCCCCTGCAGCTGTGCCTGACTCCATATTCTCTGCGCCGTCAGCAGTCTCGGGCTGTGCTGGTGGGAGGGTGTGAGGGTCCACGGCTTTGTGGGTGGCCCGGTGTGAGTGGGGCTCTGCTGGACTTTCGGCAGGAGTTGCCAGGCTGCCACCTGTAAAGAAGAGCATGTGTCACCCATAACTTCCACTGGAACATCTCTCCGGGCTGAGGTGAGGAAGGAAAAAAAGGAGTGGGTGCCGGGACAGGAGGGGTATCTCAGGCAGGGCAATAGAAAGCTTCCAGAGGAGCGCCCGTGGCCAGTACCATCCTGGCTGACCTGCAGGCACCAAGTTGGCCTGCGTGCTGTCGCTGGTGTGGCTCCACGGCCCTTCCTCTAGGCTTTCAAGCCCTTGTACATATTCAGGTGTTTCACCTGGGAAGGGTGGGAACAGTTCAGCAGCATCTGGCCTGGGGCTCAGCTCACGTTTACTCACAGAGGCCTCGGCACGGTCTCCCAGCTTTGCAATGAGGATGCTCCTTGCGTGGGCGGGCGGGGCTGCTGGCTGTATGGGAGATGATTCCCCACCTCTGACCAATTTCAGAATTGTTTACCACTGGAGCAAGTGCCTTGGTAGTGTTTTCCTCTGTATAATTCTTAGGTTCAGTTTTTTTTTTTCTTTTTTGGTTCAAGTTAGATTTTATTCCTCATTTATGTATTTATAGATATAAGCATGGAAATAATTCATTCGTATAAATACATCAGTGTGAATGGAAGAACTTTTTTTCTGTTTTATTTTTACATTTTATTTTTTAAAATTTTGAAATTTAATTTTAGTTATTTTTTTTATACAGTAGGTTATTTTTAGTTATCTATTTTATGCATAGACATGTATACAGGTCAATCCTAATCTCCCAACTCATCCCACCACCACCACCCCATGGCTTCCCCCACTTTGTGTCCATACGTTTGTTCTCTACCTCTGTGTCTCTATTTCTGCCCTGCAAACCAGTTCATCTCTACCATTTTTCTAGGTTCCACATATAGGCATTAATATACAATATTTGTTTTTCTCTTTCTGGCTTACTTCACTCTGTATGACAGTCTCTAGATCCATCAACTTCTCTACAAATGACCCAGTTTCATTCCTTTTTATGGCTGAGTAATATTCCATTTTGTATATGTACCACATCTTTATCCATTCGTCTGTCTGTGGGCATTTAGGTTGCTTCCATTACCTGGCTATTGTAAATACTGCTGCAATGAACATTGTGGTGAATGTGTCTCTGTGATTTATGGTTTTCTCAGGGTATATGCCCAGAAGTGGGATTGCTGGATCCTATGGTAATTCTCTTTTTAGTTTTTTAAAGGAACCTCCATACTGTTCTCCATAGTGACTGTATCAATTTACATTCCCACCAATAGCGGAAGAGGGTTCCTTTTGTCCACACCCTCCCCAGAATTTGTTGTTTGTAGATTATCTGATGATGCCGATTCTAACAGGTGTGAGGTCTTACCTCATTGTAGTTTTGATTTGCATTTCTCTAATAATTAGTGATGTTGAGCAGCTTTTCATGTGCGTCTTGGCCATCTCTGTGTCTTCTTTGAAGAAACGTCTCTTTAGATCTTCTGCCCATTTTTGTATTGGGTTGTTTGTTTTATTAATATTAAGCTGCATGAGCTGTTTATATATATTGGAGATTAAACCTTTGTCCATTGATTCGTTTGTGAACGTTTTCGCCCATTCTGAGGGTTGCCTTTTTCCATTCCCGTTTTTTTAACAAAGAAAGAAAGAAATCAAAAGAAGCAGAACACTAATGTGCGTGAAATATGCCTCTTGAAACTGTCGTTTTGAAATATGGACGTCTTTTGAATTTTTTGGTCGATATATGACCCCAGGATTTGTTTTCAGGGCAGGTGTCATTTACAGGCCTGTAATGATTTGGAATATCCACTGACCATTAGCGCTGGCATTAAACCTGCAGTTGTGTGAAACGGCCACAAGGTGGCAGCAGTTCTCCCTTACCAAATCTGGTTACTAGGGCAGCAGAGCCTCAATGGAAGTCGTGTTCTAGATTGGAATGTAGAACGGAATGTGCCAGGAGAAAGCCCCTCAAGTTTGTCTCACTACTTCTTGTTCGTGTTTTTAATTTAATTTTTTATTTTTTATTACAGCAAGTTTGAGTACAACGTTTAGCTTGTTGTAGGTGTGCAAGAGGTGGTTCTTTTACACATATACATATGTCTGTTCTTCCTGGGATCCTTTTCCCATGTACGTTATGACAGAATGTTGAGTAGTCTTCTCTTGGTACTCCGTAGGTCTTTGGTGATTATATACGTCTACTGTGTTTGTATATGTCTGTTAACCCCAATATCGTAATGAATTCAATCCTCACACCTTTCCTTTGGTGAACCATAAGTTTGTTTAATGAATCTGTGATTGCCCTTCTCCGTGGAAATATCTGCCCTGGTATCAATTTATAGGTAACACCTATAAGTGCTATGATATGATATGTGTCTTTCACTTTCTGACTTACTCCAAGTCACGTGATTACCTCGAGACTCATCTACGGTGCTGCAAATGGCATTGTGTCCTTTTTTTCCTTGGCGAATATTCTGTCTTAGCGAGGTCCATATTCTGCAATGTGATTCCCTGAGGGCTGAGGATTAGCTGACCTGGGCAGCCTGACCCTGCCGGCAAGCCCTCCCCAGGTGTGCCTGGGTTGAGGTCAATATAAACAGCACTCCAGGCAGCAATAGCCCCTGCAGCTGTGCCTGACTCCATATTCTCTGCCCCGTCAGCTGTCTCGGGGCTGTGCTGGTGGGAGGGTGTGAGGGTCCACGGCTTTGTGGGTGGCCCGGTGTGAGTGGGGCTCTGCTGGACTTTCGGCAGGAGTTGCCAGGCTGCCACCTGTAAAGAAGAGGATGTGTCACCCATAACTTCCACTGGAATATCTCTCCGGGCTGAGGTGAGGAAGGAAAAAAAGGAGTGGGGGCCGGGACAGGAGGGGTATCTCAGGCAGGGCAATAGAAAGCTTCCAGAGGAGCGCCCGTGGCCAGTACCATCCTGGCTGACCTGCAGGCACCAAGTTGGCCTTGTGCTGTCGCTGGTGTGGCTCCACGGCCCTTCCTCTAGGCTTTCAAGCCCTTGTACATATTCAGGTGTTTCACCTGGGAAGGGTGGGAACAGTTCAGCAGCATCTGGCCTGGGGCTCAGCTCACGTTTACTCACAGAGGCCTCGGCACGGTCTCCCAGCTTTGCAATGAGGATGCTCCTTGTGTGGGCGGGCGGGGCTGCTGGCTGTATGGGAGATGATTCCCCACCTCTGACCAATTTCAGAATTGTTTACCACTGGAGCAAGTGCCTTGGTAGTGTTTTCCTCTGTATAACTGTTAGGTTCAGTTTTTTTTTTTCTTTTTTGGTTCAAGTTAGATTTTATTCCTCATTTATGTATTTATAGATATAAGCATGGAAATAATTCATTCGTATAAATACATCAGTGTGAATGGAAGAACTTTTTTTCTGTTTTATTTTTACATTTTATTTTTTAAAATTTTGAAATTTAATTTTAGTTATTTTTTTATACAGTAGGTTATTATTAGTTATCTATTTTATGCATAGACATATATACATGTCAATACTAATCTCCCAACTCATCCCACCACCACCACCCCATGGCTTCCCCCACTTTGTGTCCATACGTTTGTTCTCTACCTCTGTGTCTCTATTTCTGCCCTGCAAACCAGTTCATCTCTACCATTTTTCTAGGTTCCACATATAGGCATTAATATACAATATTTGTTTTTCTCTTTCTGGCTTACTTGACTCTGTATGACAGTCTCTAGATCCATCAACTTCTCTACAAATGACACAGTTTCATTCCTTTTTATGGCTGAGTAATATTCCATTTTATATATGTACCACATCTTTATCCATTCGTCTGTCTGTGGGCATTTATGTTGCTTCCATAACCTGGCTATTGTAAATAGTGCTGCAATGAACATTGTGGTTAAATGTGTCTCTGTGATTTATGGTTTTCTCTGGGTATATGCCCAGAAGTGGGATTGCTGGATCCTATGGTAATTCTCTTTTTAGTTTTTTAAAGGAACCTCCATACTGTTCTCCATAGTGACTGTATCAATTTACATTCCCACCAATAGCGGAAGAGGGTTCCTTTTGTCCACACCCTCCCCAGAGTTTGTTGTTTGTAGATTATCTGATGATGCCGATTCTAACAGGTGTGAGGTCTTACCTCATTGTAGTTTTGATTTGCATTTCTCTAATAATTAGTGATGTTGAGCAGCTTTTCATGTGCGTCTTGGCCATCTCTGTGTCTTCTTTGAAGAAACGTCTCTTTAGATCTTCTGCCCATTTTTGTATTGGGTTGTTTGTTTTATTAATATTAAGCTGCATGAGCTGTTTATATATATTGGAGATTAAACCTTTGTCCATTGATTCGTTTGTGAACGTTTTCGCCCATTCTGAGGGTTGCCTTTCTCCATTCCCGTTTTTTTTAACAAAGAAAGAAAGAAAGCAAAAGAAGCAGAACACTAATGTGCGTGAAATATGCCTCTTGAAACTGTCGTTTTGAAATATGGACGTGTTTTGAATTTTTTGGTCGATATATGACCCCAGGATTTGTTTTCAGGGCAGGTGTCATTTACAGGCCTGTAATGATTTGGAATATCCACTGACCATTAGCGCTGGCATTAAACCTGCAGTTGTGTGAAACGGCCACAATGTGGCAGCAGTTCTCCCTTACCAAATCTTGTTACTAGGGCAGCAGAGCCTCAATGGAAGTCGTGTTCTAGATTGGAATGTAGAACGGAATGTGCCAGGAGAAAGCCCCTCAAGTTTGTCTCACTACTTCTTGTTCGTGTTTTTAATTTAATTTTTTATTTTTTATTACAGCAAGTTTGAGTACAACGTTTAGCTTGTTGTAGGTGGGCAAGAGGTGGTTCTTTTACACATATATATATGTCTGTTCTTCCTGGGATCCTTTTCCCATGTACGTTATGACAGAATGTTGAGTAGTCTTCTCTTGGTACTCCGTAGGTCTTTGGTGATTATATACGTCTACTGTGTTTCTATATGTCTGTTAACCCCAATATCGTAATGAATTCAATCCTCACACCTTTCCTTTGGTGAACCATAAGTTTGTTTAATGAATCTGTGATTGCCCTTCTCCGTGGAAATATCTGCCCTGGTATCAATTTATAGGTAACACCTATAAGTGATATGATATGATATGTGCCTTTCACTTTCTGACTTACTCCAAGTCACGTGATTACCTCTAGACTCATCTACGGTGCTGCAAATGGCATTGTGTGCTTCTTTTCCTTGGCGAATATTCTGTCTTAGCGAGGTCCATTTTCTGCAATGTGATTCCCTGAGGGCTGAGGATTAGCTGACCTGGGCAGCCTGACCCTGCCGGCAAGCCCTCCCCAGGTGTGCCTGGGTTGAGGTCAATATAAACAGCACTCCAGGCAGCAATAGCCCCTGCCGCTGTGCCTGACTCCATATTCTCTGCCCCGTCAGCAGTCTCGGGGCTGTGCTGGTGGGAGGGTGTGAGAGTCCACGGCTTTGTGGGTGGCCCGGTGTGAGTGGGGCTCTGCTGGACTTTCGGCAGGAGTTGCCAGGCTGCCACCTGTAAAGAAGAGGATGTGTCACCCATAACTTCCACTGGAATATCTCTCCGGGCTGAGGTGAGGAAGGAAAAAAAGGAGTGGGGGCCGGGACAGGAGGGGTATCTCAGGCAGGGCAATAGAAAGCTTCCAGAAGAGCGCCCGTGGCCAGTACCATCCTGGCTGACCTGCAGGCACCAAGTTGGCCTGCGTGCTGTCGCTGGTGTGGCTCCATGGCCCTTCCTCTAGGCTTTCAAGCCCTTGTACATATTCAGGTGTTTCACCTGGGAAGGGTGGGAACAGTTCAGCAGCATCTGGCCTGGGGCTCAGCTCACGTTTACTCACAGAGGCCTTGGCACGGTCTCCCAGCTTTGCAATGAGGATGCTTCTTGCGTGGGCGGGCGGGGCTGCTGGCTGTATGGGAGATGATTACCCACCTCTGACCAATTTCAGAATTGTTTACCACTGGAGCAAGTTCCATGGTAGTGTTTTCCTCTGTATAACTGTTAGGTTCTGTTTTTTTTTTCTTTTTTGGTTCAAGTTAGATTTTATTCCTCATTTATGTATTTATAAATATAAGCATGGAAATAATTCATTCGTATAAATACATCAGTGTGAATGGAAGAACTTTTTTTATGTATTATTTTTACATTTTATTTTTAAAAATTTTGAAATTTAATTTTATTTGTTTTTTTATACACTAGGTTATTATTAGTTATCTATTTTATGCGTATACATGTATACAGGTCAATCCCAATCTCCCAACACATCCCACCAACACCACCCCATGGCTTCCCCCACTTTGTGTCCATACGTTTGTTCTCTACCTCTGTGTCTCTATTTCTGCCCTGCAAACCAGTTCATCTGTAGCATTTTTCTAGGTTCCACAGATAGGCATTAATATACAATATTTGTTTTTCTCTTTCTGACTTACTTCACTCTGTATGACAGTCTCTAGATCCATCAACTTCTCTACAAATGACTCAGTTTCATTCCTTTTTATGTCTGAGTAATATTCCATTTTATATATGTACCACATCTTTATCCATTCGTCTGTCTGTGGGCATTTAGGTTGCTCCCATTACCTGGCTATTGTAAATAGTGCTGCAATGAACATTGTGGTGAATGTGTCTCTGTGATTTATGGTTTTCTCTGGGTATATGCCCAGAAGTGGGATTGCTGGATCCTATGGTAATTCTCTTTTTAGTTTTTTAAAGGAACCTCCATACTGCTCTCCATAGTGACTGTATCAATTTACATTCCCACCAATAGCGGAAGAGGGTTCCTTTTGTCCACACCCTCCCCAGAATTTGTTGTTTGTAGATTATTTGATGATGCCGATTCTAACAGGTGTGAGGTCTTACCTCATTGTAGTTTTGATTTGCATTTCTCTAATAATTAGTGATGTTGAGCAGCTTTTCATGTGCGTCTTGGCCATCTCTGTGTCTTCTGTGAAGAAACGTCTATTTAGATCTTCTGCCCATTTTTGTATTTGGTTGTTTGTTTTATTAATATTAGGCTGCATGAGCTGTTTATATATATTGGAGATTAAACCTTTGTCCATTGATTCATTTGTGAAAGTTTTCGCCCATTCTGAGGGTTGCCTTTTCCCATTCCCGTTTTTTTAGCAAAGAAAGAAAGAAATCAAAAGAATCAGAACACTAATGTGCGTGAAATATGCCTCTTGAAACTGTCGTTTTGAAATATGGACGTCTTTTGAATTTTTTGGTCGATATATGACCCCAGGATTTGTTTTCAGGGCAGGTGTCATTTACAGGCCTGTAATGATTTGGAATATCCACTGACCATTAGCGCTGGGATTAAAGCTGCTGTTGTGTGAAACGGCCACAAGGTGGCAGCAGTTCTCCCTTACCAAATCTGGTTACTAGGGCAGCAGAGCCTCAATGGAAGTCAGGTTCTAGATTGGAATGTAGAACGGAATGTACCAGGAGAAAGCCCCTCAAGTTTTTCTCACTAATTCTTGTTCGTGTTTTTAATTTAATTTTTTATTTTTTATTACAGCAAGTTTGACTACAACGTTTAGCTTGTTGTAGGTGTGCAAGAGGTGGTTCTTTTACACATATACATATGTCTGTTCTTCCTGGGATCCTTTTCCCATGTTCATTAGGACAGAATGTTGAGTAGTCTTCTCTTGGTACTCCGTAGGTCTTTGGTGATTATATAGGTCTACTGTGTTTGTATATGTCTGTTAACCCCAATATCATAATGAATTCAATCCTCACACCTTTCCTTGGGTGAACCATAAGTTTGTTTAATGAATCTTTGATTGCCCTTCTCAGTGGAAATATCTGCCCTGGTATCAATTTATAAGTAACACCTATAAGTGATATGATATGATATGTGTCTTTCACTTTCTGACTACTCCAAGTCACGTGATTACCTCTAGACTCATCTACGGTGCTGCAAAGGGCATTGGGTGCTTCTTTTCCTTGGCGAATATTCTGTCTTAGCGAGGTCCATTTTCTGCAATGTGATTCCCTGAGGGCTGAGGATTAGCTGACCTGGGCAGCCTGACCCTGCCGGCAAGCCCTCCCCAGGTGTGCCTGGGTTGAGGTCAATATAAACAGCACTCCAGGCAGCAATAGCCCCTGCAGCTGTGCCTGACTCCATATTCTCTGCCCCGTCAGCAGTCTCGGGGCTGTGCTGGTGGGAGGGTGTGAGGGTCCACGGCTTTGTGGGTGGCCCGGTGTGAGTGGGGCTCTGCTGGACTTTCTGCAGGAGTTGCCAGGCTGCCACCTGTAAAGAAGAGGATGTGTCACCCATAACTTCCACTGGAATAACTCTCCGGGCTGAGGTGAGGAAGGAAAAAAAGGAGTGGGGGCCGGGACAGGAGGGGTATCTCAGGCAGGGCAATGGAAAGCTTCCAGAAGAGCGCCCGTGGCCAGGACCATCCTGGCTGACCTGCAGGCACCAAGGTGGCCTGCGTGCTGTCGCTGGTGTGGCTCCACGGCCCTTCCTCTAGGCTTTCAAGCCCTTGTACATATTCAGGTGTTTCACCTGGGAAGGGTGGGAACAGTTCAGCAGCAGCTGGCCTGGGGCCCAGCTCACGTTTACTCACAGAGGCCTCGGCAGGGTCCCCCAGCTTTGAAATAAGGACGCTCCTTGCGTGAGTGGGCGGGGCTGCTGGCTCTTGGGGAGATGATTCCCCACCTCTGACCAATTTCAGAATTGTTTACCACTGGAGCAAGTGCCTTGGTAGTGTTTTCCTCTGTATAACTGTTAGGTTCAGGTTTTTTTTCTTTTTTGGTTCAAGTTAGATTTTATTCCTCTTTTATGTATTTATGGATATAAGCATGGAAATAATTCATTCTTATAAATACATCAGTGTGAATGGAAGAACATTTTTTCTGTTTTATTTTTACATTTTATTTTTAAAAATTTTGAAATTTAATTTTTATTTTTTTATACAGTAGGTTATTATTACTTATCTATTTTATGCATAGACATGTATACAGGTCAATCCCAATCTCCCAACTCATCCCACCACCACCACCCCATGGCTTCCCCCACTTTGTGTCCATACGTTTGTTCTCTACCTCTGTGTCTCTATTTCTGCCCTGCAAACCAGTTCATCTTTAGCATTTTTCTAGGTTCCTCATATAGGCATTAATATACAATATTTGTTTTTCTCTTTCTGACTTACTTCACTCTGTATGACAGTCTCTAGATCCATCAACTTCTATACAAATGACCCAGTTTCATTCCTTTTTATGGCTGAGTAATATTCCATTTTATATATGTACCACATCTTTATCCATTCGTCTGTCTGTGGGCATTTAGGTTGCTTCCATTACCTGGCTATTGTAAATAGTGCTGCAATGAACATTGTGGTGAATGTGTCTCTGTGATTTATGGTTTTCTCTGGGTATATGCCCAGAAGTGGGATTGCTGGATCCTATGGTAATTCTCTTTTTAGTTTTTTAAAGGAACCTCCATACTGTTCTCCATAGTGACTGTATCAATTTACATTCCCACCAATAGCGGAATAGGGTTCCTTTTGTCCACACCCTCCCCAGAATTTGTTGTTTGTAGATTATCTGATGATGCCGATTCTAACAGGAGTGAGGTCTTACCTCACTGTAGTTTTTATTTGCATTTCTCTAATAATTAGTGACGTTGAGCAGCTTTTCATGTGCGTCTTGGCCATCCCTGTGTCTTCTTTGAAGAAACGTCTATTTAGATCTTCAGACCATTTTTGTATTGGGTTGTTTGTTGTATTAATATTAAGCTGCATGAGCTGTTTATATATATTGGAGATTAAACCTTTGTCCATTGATTCGTTTGTGAAAGTTTTCGCCCATTCTGAGGGTTGCCCTTTTCCATTCCCGTTTTTTTAACAAAGTAAGAAATAAATCAAAAGAAGCAGAACACTGATGTGCGTGAAATATGCCTCTTGAAACTGTCGTTTTGAAATATGGACGTCTTTTGAATTTTTTGGTCGATATATGACCCAAGGATTTGTTTTCAGGGCAGGTGTCATTTACAGGCCTGTAATGATTTGGAATATCCACTGACCATTAGCGCTGGGATTAAAGCTGCTGTTGTGTGAAACGGCCACAAGGTGGCAGCAGTTCTCCCTTACCAAATCTGGTTACTAGGGCAGCAGAGCCTCAATGGAAGTCGCGTTCTAGATTGGAATGTAGAACGGAATGTGCCAGGAGAAAGCCCCTCAAGTTTGTCTCACTACTTCTTGTTCGTGTTTTTAATTTAATTTTTTATTTTTTATTACAGCAAGTTTGAGTACAACGTTTAGCTTGTTGTAGGTGTGCAAGAGGTGGTTCTTTTACACATATACATATGTCTGTTCTTCCTGGGATCCTTTTCCCATGTACGTTATGACAGAATGTTGAGTAGTCTTCTCTTGGTACTCCGTAGGTCTTTGGTGATTATATACGTCTACTGTGTTTGTATATGTCTGTTAACCCCAATATCGTAATGAATTCAATCCTCACACCTTTCCTTTGGTGAACCATAAGTTTGTTTAATGAATCTGTGATTGCCCTTCTCCGTGGAAATATCTGCCCTGGTATCAGTTTATAGGTAACACCTATAAGTGATATGATATGATATGTGTCTTTCACTTTCTGACTTACTCCAAGTCACGTGATTACCTCGAGACTCATCTACGGTGCTGCAAATGGCATTCTGTCCTTTTTCTCCTTGGCGAATATTCTGTCTTAGCGAGGTCCATTTTCTGCAATGTGATTCCCCGAGGGCTGAGGATTAGCTGACCTGGGCAGCCTGACCCTGCCGGCAAGCCCTCCCCAGGTGTGCCTGGGTTGAGGTCAATATAAACAGCACTCCAGGCAGCAATAGCCCCTGCAGCTGTGCCTTACTCCATATTCTCTGCCCCGTCAGCAGTCTCGGGGCTGTGCTGGTGGGAGGGTGTGAGGGTCCACGGCTTTGTGGGTGGCCCGGTGTGAGTGGGGCTCTGCTGGACTTTCGGCAGGAGTTGCCAGGCTGCCACCTGTAAAGAAGAGGATGTGTCACCCATAACTTCCACTGGAATATCTCTACGGGCTGAGGTGAGGAAGGAAAAAAAGGAGTGGGGGCCGGGACAGGAGGGGTATCTCAGGCAGGGCAATAGAAAGCTTCCAGAAGAGCGCCCGTGGCCAGTACCATCCTGGCTGACCTGCAGGCACCAAGTTGGCCTGCGTGATGTCGCTGGTGTGGCTCCACGGCCCTTCCTCTAGGCTTTCAAGCCCTTGTACATATTCAGGTGTTTCACCTGGGAAGGGTGGGAACAGTTCAGCAGCATCTGGCCTGGGGCTTAGGTCACGTTTACTCACAGAGGCCTCGGCACGGTCTCCCAGCTTTGCAATGAGGATGCTCCTTGCGTGGGCGGGCGGGGCTGCTGGCTGTATGGGAGATGATTCCCCACCTCTGACCAATTTCAGAATTGTTTACCACTGGAGCAAGTGCCTTGGTAGTGTTTTCCTCTGTATAACTGTTAGGTTCAGTTTTTTTTTTTTTTCTTTTTTGGTTCAAGTTAGATTTTATTCCTCATTTATGTATTTATAGATATAAGCATGGAAATAATTCATTCATATAAATACATCAGTGTGAATGGAAGAACTTTTTTCTGTTTTATTTTTACATTTTATTTTTAAAAATTTTGAAATTTAATTTTAGTTATTTTTTTATACAGTAGGTTATTATTAGTTATCTATTTTATGCATAGACATGTATACAGGTCAATCCTAATCTCCCAACTCATCCCACCACCACCACCCCATGGCTTCCCCCACTTTGTGTCCATACGTTTGTTCTCTACCTCTGTGTCTCTATTTCTGCCCTGCAAACCAGTTCATCTCTACCATTTTTCTAGGTTCCACATATAGGCATTAATATACAATATTTGTTTTTCTCTTTCTGGCTTACTTCACTCTGTATGACAGTCTCTAGATCCATCAACTTCTCTACAAATGACCCAGTTTCATTCTTTTTTATGGCTGAGTAATATTCCATTTTATATATGTACCACATCTTTATCCATTCGTCTGTCTGTGGGCATTTAGGTTGCTTCCATAACCTGGCTATTGTAAATAGTGCTGCAATGAACATTGTGGTGAATGTGTCTCTGTGATTTATGGTTTTCTCAGGGTATATGCCCAGAAGTGGGATTGCTGGATCCTATGGTAATTCTCTTTTTAGTTTTTTAAAGGAACCTCCATACTGTTCTCCATAGTGACTGTATCAATTTACATTCCCACCAATAGCGGAAGAGGGTTCCTTTTGTCCACACCCTCCCCAGAATTTGTTGATTATAGATTATCTGATGATGCCGATTCTAACAGGTGTGAGGTCTTACCTCATTGTAGTTTTGATTTGCATTTCTCTAATATTTAGTGATGTTGAGCAGCTTTTCATGTGCGTCTTGGCCATCTCTGTGTCTTCTTTGAAGAAACGTCTATTTAGATCTTCTGCCCATTTTTGTATTGGGTTGTTTGTTTTATTAATATTAAGCTGCATGAGCTGTTTATATATATTGGAGATTAAACCTTTGTCCATTGATTCGTTTGTGAACGTTTTCGCCCATTCTGAGGGTTGCCTTTTTCCATTCCCGTTTTTTTAACAAAGAAAGAAAGAAAGCAAAAGAAGCAGAACACTAATGTGCGTGAAATATGCCTCTTGAAACTGTCGTTTTGAAATATGGACGTCTTTTGAATTTTTTGGTCGATATATGACCCCAGGATTTGTTTTCAGGGCAGGTGTCATTTACAGGCCTGTAATGATTTGGAATATCCACTGACCATTAGCGCTGGCATTAAACCTGCAGTTGTGTGAAACGGCCACAAGGTGGCAGCAGTTCTCCCTTACCAAATCTGGTTACTAGGGCAGCAGAGCCTCAATGGAAGTCGTGTTCTAGATTGGAATGTAGAACGGAATGTGCCAGGAGAAAGCCCCTCAAGTTTGTCTCACTACTTCTTGTTCGTGTTTTTAATTTAATTTTTTATTTTTTATTACAGCAAGTTTGAGTACAACGTTTAGCTTGTTGTAGGTGTGCAAGAGGTGGTTCTTTTACACATATACATATGTCTGTTCTTCCTGGGATCCTTTTCCCATGTACGTTATGACAGAATGTTGAGTAGTCTTCTCTTGGTACTTCGTAGGTCTTTGGTGATTATATACGTCTACTGTGTTTGTATATGTCTGTTAACCCCAATATCGTAATGAATTCAATCCTCACACCTTTCCTTTGGTGAACCATAAGTTTGTTTAATGAATCTGTGATTGCCCTTCTCCGTGGAAATATCTGCCCTGGTATCAATTTATAGGTAACACCTATAAGTGATATGATATGATATGTGTCTTTCACTTTCTGACTTACTCCAAGTCACGTGATTACCTCGAGACTCATCTACGGTGCTGCAAATGGCATTGTGTCCTTTTTTTCCTTGGCGAATATTCTGTCTTAGCGAGGTCCATATTCTGCAATGTGATTCCCTGAGGGCTGAGGATTAGCTGACCTGGGCAGCCTGACCCTGCCGGCAAGCCCTCCCCAGGTGTGCCTGGGTTGAGGTCAATATAAACAGCACTCCAGGCAGCAATAGCCCCTGCAGCTGTGCCTGACTCCATATTCTCTGCCCCGTCAGCAGTCTCGGGGCTGTGCTGGTGGGAGGGTGTGAGGGTCCACGGCTTTGTGGGTGGCCCGGTGTGAGTGGGGCTCTGCTGGACTTTCGGCAGGAGTTGCCAGGCTGCCACCTGTAAAGAAGAGCATGTGTCACCCATAACTTCCACTGGAATATCTCTCCGGGCTGAGGTGAGGAAGGAAAAAAAGGAGTGGGGGCCGGGACAGGAGGGGTATCTCAGGCAGGGCAATAGAAAGCTTCTAGAGGAGCGCCCGTGGCCAGTACCATCCTAGCTGACCTGCATTCACCAAGTTGGCCTGCGTGCTGTCGCTGGTGTGGCTCCACGGCCCTTCCTCTAGGCTTTCAAGCCCTTGTACATATTCAGGTGTTTCACCTGGGAAGGGTGGGAACAGTTCAGCAGCATCTGGCCTGGGGCTCAGCTCACGTTTACTCACAGAGGCCTCGGCACGGTCTCCCAGCTTTGCAATGAGGATGCTCCTTGTGTGGGCGGGCGGGGCTGCTGGCTCTATGGGAGATGATTCCCCACCTCTGACCAATTTCAGAATTGTTTACCACTGGAGCAAGTGCCTTGGTAGTGTTTTCCTCTGTATAACTGTTAGGTTCAGTTTTTTTTTTTTTCTTTTTTGGTTCAAGTTAGATTTTATTCCTCATTTATGTATTTATAGATATAAGCATGGAAATAATTCATTCGTATAAATACATCAGTGTGAATGGAAGAACTTTTTTTCTGTTTTATTTTTACATTTTATTTTTTAAAATTTTGAAATTTAATTTTAGTTATTTTTTTATACAGTAGGTTATTATTAGTTATCTATTTTATGCATAGACATGTATACAGGTCAATCCTAATCTCCCAAGTCATCCCACCACCACCACCCCATGGCTTCCCCCACTTTGTGTCCATACGTTTGTTCTCTACCTCTGTGTCTCTATTTCTGCCCTGCAAACCAGTTCATCTCTACCATTTTTCTAGGTTCCACATATAGGCATTAATATACAATATTTGTTTTTCTCTTTCTGGCTTACTTGACTCTGTATGACAGTCTCTAGATCCATCAACTTCTCTACAAATGACCCAGTTTCATTCCTTTTTATGGCTGAGTAATATTCCATTTTATATATGTACCACATCTTTATCCATTCGTCTGTCTGTGGGCATTTATGTTGCTTCCATAACCTGGCTATTGTAAATAGTGCTGCAATGAACATTGTGGTTAAATGTGTCTCTGTGATTTATGGTTTTCTCTGGGTATATGCCCAGAAGTGGGATTGCTGGATCCTATGGTAATTCTCTTTTTAGTTTTTTAAAGGAACCTCCATACTGTTCTCCATAGTGACTGTATCAATTTACATTCCCACCAATAGCGGAAGAGGGTTCCTTTTGTCCACACCCTCCCCAGAGTTTGTTGTTTGTAGATTATCTGATGATGCCGATTCTAACAGGTGTGAGGTCTTACCTCATTGTAGTTTTGATTTGCATTTCTCTAATAATTAGTGATGTTGAGCAGCTTTTCATGTGCGTCTTGGCCATCTCTGTGTCTTCTTTGAAGAAACGTCTCTTTAGATCTTCTGCCCATTTTTGTATTGGGTTGTTTGTTTTATTAATATTAAGCTGCATGAGCTGTTTATATATATTGGAGATTAAACCTTTGTCCATTGATTCGTTTGTGAACGTTTTCGCCCATTCTGAGGGTTGCCTTTCTCCATTCCCGTTTTTTTTAACAAAGAAAGAAAGAAAGCAAAAGAAGCAGAACACTAATGTGCGTGAAATATGCCTCTTGAAACTGTCGTTTTGAAATATGGACGTCTTTTGAATTTTTTGGTCGATATATGACCCCAGGATTTGTTTTCAGGGCAGGTGTCATTTACAGGCCTGTAATGATTTGGAATATCCACTGACCATTAGCGCTGGCATTAAACCTGCAGTTGTGTGAAACGGCCACAATGTGGCAGCAGTTCTCCCTTACCAAATCTGGTTACTAGGGCAGCAGAGCCTCAATGGAAGTCGCGTTCTAGATTGGAATGTAGAACGGAATGTGCCAGGAGAAAGCCCCTCAAGTTTGTCTCACTACTTCTTGTTCGTGTTTTTAATTTAATTTTTTATTTTTTATTACAGCAAGTTTCAGTACAACGTTTAGCTTGTTGTAGGTGGGCAAGAGGTGGTTCTTTTACACATATACATATGTCTGTTCTTCCTGGGATCCTTTTCCCATGTACGTTATGACAGAATGTTGAGTAGTCTTCTCTTGGTACTCCGTAGGTCTTTGGTGATTATATACGTCTACTGTGTTTGTATATGTCTGTTAACCCCAATATCGTAATGAATTCAATCCTCACACCTTTCCTTTGGTGAACCATAAGTTTGTTTAATGAATCTGTGATTGCCCTTCTCCGTGGAAATATCTGCCCTGGTATCAATTTATAGGTAACACCTATAAGTGATATGATATGATATGTGTCTTTCACTTTCTGACTTACTCCAAGTCACGTGATTACCTCGAGACTCATCTACGGTGCTGCAAATGGCATTGTGTCCTTTTTTTCCTTGGCGAATATTCTGTCTTAGCGAGGTCCATTTTCTGCAATGTGATTCCCTGAGGGCTGAGGATTAGCTGACCTGGGCAGCCTGACCCTGCCGGCAAGCCCTCCCCAGGTGTGCCTGGGTTGAGGTCAATATAAACAGCACTCCAGGCAGCAATAGCCCCTGCAGCTGTGCCTGACTCCATATCCTCTGCCCCGTCAGCAGTCTCGGGGCTGTGCTGGTGGGAGGGTGTGAGGGTCCACGGCTTTGTGGGTGGCCCGGTGTGAGTGGGGCTCTGCTGGACTTTCGGCAGGAGTTGCCAGGCTGCCACCTGTAAAGAAGAGGATGTGTCACCCATAACTTCCACTGGAATATCTCTCCGGGCTGAGGTGAGGAAGGAAAAAAAGGAGTGGGGGCCGGGACAGGAGGGGTATCTCAGGCAGGGCAATAGAAAGCTTCCAGAAGAGCGCCCTTGGCCAGTACCATCCTGGCTGACCTGCAGGCACCAAGTTGGCCTGCGTGCTGTCGCTGGTGTGGCTCCATGGCCCTTCCTCTAGGCTTTCAAGCCCTTGTACATATACAGGTGTTTCACCTGGGAAGGGTGGGAACAGTTCAGCAGCATCTGGCCTGGGGCTCAGCTCACGTTTACTCACAGAGGCCTTGGCACGGTCTCCCAGCTTTGCAATGAGGATGCTTCTTGCGTGGGCGGGCGGGGCTGCTGGCTGTATGGGAGATGATTCCCCACCTCTGACCAATTTCAGAATTGTTTACCACTGGAGCAAGTGCCTTGGTAGTGTTTTCCTCTGTATAACTGTTAGGTTCAGTTTTTTTTTTTCTTTTTTGGTTCAAGTTAGATTTTATTCCTCATTTATGTATTTATAAATATAAGCATGGAAATAATTCATTCGTATAAATACATCAGTGTGAATGGAAGAACTTTTTTTCTGTTTTATTTTTACATTTTATTTTTAAAAATTTGAAATTTAATTTTAGTTTTTTTTTATACAGTAGGTTATTATTAGTTATCTATTTTATGCATAGACATGTATACAGGTCAATCCTAATCTCCCAACTCATCCCACCACCACCACCCCATGGCTTCCCCCACTTTGTGTCCATACGTTTGTTCTCTACCTCTGTGTCTCTATTTCTGCCCTGCAAACCAGTTCATCTCTACCACTTTTCTAGGTTCCACATATAGGCATTAATATACAATACTTGTTTTTCTCTTTCTGGCTTACTTGACTCTGTATGACAGTCTCTAGATCCATCAACTTCTCTACAAATGACCCAGTTTCATTCCTTTTTATGGCTGAGTAATATTCCATTTTATATATGTACCACATCTTTATCCATTCGTCTGTCTGTGGGCATTTATGTTGCTTCCATAACCTGGCTATTGTAAATAGTGCTGCAATGAACATTGTGGTGAATGTGTCTCTGTGATTTATGGTTTTCTCTGGGTATATGCCCAGAAGTGGGATTGCTGGATCCTATGGTAATTCTCTTTTTAGTTTTTTAAAGGAACCTCCATACTGTTCTCCATAGTGACTGTATCAATTTACATTCCCACCAATAGCGGAAGAGGGTTCCTTTTGTCCACACCCTCCCCAGAATTTGTTGTTTGTAGATTATCTGATGATGCCGATTCTAACAGGTGTGAGGTCTTACCTCATTGTAGTTTTGATTTGCATTTCTCTAATGATTAGTGATGTTGAGCAGCTTTTCATGTGCGTCTTGGCCATCTCTGTGTCTTCTTTGAAGAAACGTCTCTTTAGATCTTCTGCCCATTTTTGTATTGGGTTGTTTGTTTTATTAATATTAAGCTGCATGAGCTGTTTATATATATTGGAGATTAAACCTTTGTCCATTGATTCATTTGTGAACGTTTTCGCCCATTCTGAGGGTTGCCTTTTTCCATTCCCGTTTTTTTTAACAAAGAAAGAAAGAAAGCAAAAGAAGCAGAACACTAATGTGCGTGAAATATGCCTCTTGAAACTGTCGTTTTGAAATATGGACGTCTTTTGAATTTTTTGGTCGATATATGACCCCAGGAATTGTTTTCAGGGCAGGTGTCATTTACAGGCCTGTAATGATTTGGAATATCCACTGACCATTAGCGCTGGCATTAAACCTGCAGTTGTGTGAAACGGCCACATGGTGGCAGCAGTTCTCCCTTACCAAATCTGGTTACTAGGGCAGCAGAGCCTCAATGGAAGTCGTGTTCTAGATTGGAATGTAGAACGGAATGTGCCAGGAGAAAGCCGCTCAAGTTTGTCTCACTACATCTTGTTCGTGTTTTTAATTTAATTTTTTATTTTTTATTACAGCAAGTTTGAGTACAACGTTTAGCTTGTTGTAGGTGTGCAAGAGGTGGTTCTTTTACACATATACATATGTATGTTCTTCCTGAGATCCTTTTCCCATGTACGTTATGACAGAATGTTGAGTAGTCTTCTCTTGGTACTCCGTAGGTCTTTGGTGATTATATACGTCTACTGTGTTTGTATCTGTCTGTTAACCCCAATATCGTAATGAATTCAATCCTCACACCTTTCCTTTGGTGAACCATAATTATGTTTAATGAATCTGTGATTGCCCTTCTCCGTGGAAATATCTGCCCTGGTATCAATTTATAGGTAACACCTATAAGTGATATGATATGATATGTGTCTTTCACTTTCTGACTTACTCCAAGTCACGTGATTACCTCGAGACTCATCTACGGTGCTGCAAATGGCATTGTGTCCTTTTTCTCCTTGGCGAATATTCTGTCTTAGCGAGGTCCATTTTCTGCAATATGATTCCCTGAGGGCTGAGGATTAGCTGACCTGGGCAGCCTGACCCTGCCGGCAAGCCCTCCCCAGGTGTGCCTGGGTTGAGGTCAATATAAACAGCACTCCAGGCAGCAATAGCCCCTGCAGCTGTGCCTTACTCCATATTCTCTGCCCCGTCAGCAGTCTCGGGGCTGTGCTGGTGGGAGGGTGTGAGGGTCCACGGCTTTGTGGGTGGCGCGGTGTGAGTGGGGCTCTGCTGGACTTTCGGCAGGAGTTGCCAGGCTGCCACCTGTAAAGAAGAGGCTGTGTCACCCATAACTTCTACTGGAATATCTCTCCGGGCTGAGGTGAGGAAGGAAAAAAAGGAGTGGGGGCCGGGACAGGAGGGGTATCTCAGGCAGGGCAATAGAAAGCTTCCAGAAGAGCGCCCGTGGCCAGTACCATCCTGGCTGACCTGCAGGCAACAAGTTGGCCAGCGTGCTGTCGCTGGTGTGGCTCCACGGCCCTTCCTCTAGGCTTTCAAGCCCTTGTACATATTCAGGTGTTTCACCTGGGAAGGGTGGGAACAGTTCAGCAGCATCTGGCCTGGGGCTCAGCTCATGTTTACTCACAGAGGCCTCGGCATGGTCTCCCAGCTTTGCAATGAGGATGCTCCTTGCGTGGGCGGGCGGGGCTGCTGGCTGTATGGGAGATGATTCCCCACCTCTGACCAATTTCAGAATTGTTTACCACTAGAGCAAGTGCCTTGGTAGTGTTTTCCTCTGTATAATTCTTAGGTTCAGTTTTTTTTTTCTTTTTTGGTTCAAGTTAGATTTTATTCCTCATTTATGTATTTATAGATATAAGCATGGAAATAATTCATTCGTATAAATACATCAGTGTGAATGGAAGAACTTTTTTTCTGTTTTATTTTTACATTTTATTTTTTAAAATTTTGAAATTTAATTTTAGTTATTTTTTTATACAGTAGGTTATTATTAGTTATCTATTTTATGCATAGACATGTATACAGGTCAATCCTAATCTCCCAGCTCATCCCACCACCACCACCCCATGGCTTCCCCCACTTTGTGTCCTTACGTTTGTTCTCTACCTCTGTGTCTCTATTTCTGCCCTGCAAACCAGTTCATCTCTACCATTTTTCTAGGTTCCACATATAGGCATTAATATACAATATTTGTTTTTCTCTTTCTGGCTTACTTCACTCTGTATGACAGTCTCTAGATCCATCAACTTCTCTACAAATGACCCAGTTTCATTCCTTTTTATGGCTGAGTAATATTCCATTTTATATATGTACCACATCTTTATCCATTCGTCTGTCTGTGGGCATTTATGTTGCTTCCCTAACCTGGCTATTGTAAATAGTGCTGCAATGAACATTGTGGTGAATGTGTCTCTGTGATTTATGGTTTTCTCTGGGTATATGCCCAGAAGTGGGATTGCTGGATCCTATGGTAATTCTCTTTTTAGTTTTTTAAAGGAACCTCCATACTGTTCTCCATAGTGACTGTATCAATTTACATTCCCACCAATAGCGGAAGAGGGTTCCTTTTGTCCACACCCTCCCCAGAATTTGTTGTTTGTAGATTATCTGATGATGCCGATTCTAACAGGTGTGAGGTCTTACCTCATTGTAGTTTTGATTTGCATTTCTCTAATAATTAGTGATGTTGAGCAGCTTTTCATGTGCGTCTTGGCCATCTCTGTGTCTTCTTTGAAGAAACGTCTCTTTAGATCTTCTGCCCATTTTTGTATTGGGATGTTTGTGTTATTAGTATTAAGCTGCATGAGCTGTTTATATATATTGGAGATTAAACCTTTGTCCATTGATTCGTTTGTGAACGTTTTCGCCCATTCTGAGGGTTGCCTTTCTCCATTCCCGTTTTTTTTAACAAAGAAAGAAAGAAAGCAAAAGAAGCAGAACACTAATGTGCGTGAAATATGCCTCTTGAAACTGTCGTTTTGAAATATGGACGTCCTTTGAATTTTTTGGTCGATATATGACCCCAGGATTTGTTTTCAGGGCAGGTGTCATTTACAGGCCTGTAATGATTTGGAATATCCACTGACCATTAGCGCTGGCATTAAACCTGCAGTTGTGTGAAACGGCCACAAGGTGGCAGCAGTTCTCCCTTACCAAATCTGGTTACTAGGGCAGCAGAGCCTCAATGGAAGTCGTGTTCGAGATTGGAATGTAGAACGGAATGTGCCAGGAGAAAGCCCCTCAAGTGTGTCTCACTACTTCTTGTTCGTGTTTTTAATTTAATTTTTTATTTTTTATTACAGCAAGTTTGAGTACAACGTTTAGCTTGTTGTAGGTGTGCAAGAGGTGGTTCTTTTACACATATACATATGTCTGTTCTTCCTGGGATCCTTTTCCCATGTACGTTATGACAGAATGTTGAGTAGTCTTCTCTTGGTACTCCGTAGGTCTTTGGTGATTATATACGTCTACTGTGTTTGTATCTGTCTGTTAACCCCAATATCGTAATGAATTCAATCCTCACACCTTTCCTTTGGTGAACCATAAGTTTGTTTAATGAATCTGTGATTGCCCTTCTCCGTGGAAATATCTTCCCTGGTATCAATTTATAGGTAACACCTATAAGTGATATGATATGATATGTGTCTTTCACTTTCTGACTTACTCCAAGTCACGTGATTACCTCGAGACTCATCTACGGTGCTGCACATGGCATTGTGTCCTTTTTCTCCTTGGCGAATATTCTGTCTTAGCGAGGTCCATTTTCTGCAATGTGATTCCCTGAGGGCTGAGGATTAGCTGACCTGGGCAGCCTGACCCTGCCGGCAAGCCCTCCCCAGGTGTGCCTGGGTTGAGGTCAATATAAACAGCACTCCAGGCAGCAATAGCCCCTGCAGCTGTGCCTGACTCCATATCCTCTGCCCCGTCAGCAGTCTCGGGGCTGTGCTGGTGGGAGGGTGTGAGGGTCCACGGCTTTGTGGGTGGCCCGGTGTGAGTGGGGCTCTGCTGGACTTTCGGCAGGAGTTGCCAGGCTGCCACCTGTAAAGAAGAGGATGTGTCACCCATAACTTCCACTGGAATATCTCTCCGGGCTGAGGTGAGGAAGGAAAAAAAGGAGTGGGGGCCGGGACAGGAGGGGTATCTCAGGCAGGGCAATAGAAAGCTTCCAGAAGAGCGCCCGTGGCAGTAGCATCCTGGCTGACATGCAGGCACCAAGTTGGCCTGCGTGCTGTCGCTGGTGTGGCTCCACGGCCCTTCCTCTAGGCTTTCAAGCCCTTGTACATATTCAGGTGTTTCACCTGGGAAGGGTGGGAACAGTTCAGCAGCATCTGGCCTGGGGCTCAGCTCACGTTTACTCACAGAGGCCTCGGCACGGTCTCCCAGCTTTGCAATGAGGATGCTCCTTGCGTGGGCGGGCGGGGCTGCTGGCTGTATGGGAGATGATTCCCCACATCTGACCAATTTCAGAATTGTTTACCACTGGAGCAAGTGCCTTCGTAGTGTTTTCCTCTGTATAATTCTTAGGTTCAGTTTTTTTTTCTTTTTTGGTTCAAGTTAGATTTTATTCCTCATTTATGTATTTATAGATATAAGCATGGAAATAATTCATTCGTATAAATACATCAGTGTGAATGGAAGAACTTTTTTTCTGTTTTATTTTTACATTTTATTTTTTAAAATTTTGAAATTTAATTTTAGTTATTTTTTTATACAGTAGGTTATTATTAGTTATCTATTTTATGCATAGACATGTATACAGGTCAATCCTAATCTCCCAACTCATCCCACCACCACCACCCCATGGCTTCCCCCACTTTGTGTCCGTACGTTTGTTCTCTACCTCTGTGTCTCTATTTCTGCCCTGCAAACCAGTTCATCTCTACCATTTTTCTAGGTTCCACCTATAGGCATTAATATACAATATTTGTTTTTCTCTTTCTGGCTTACTTCACTCTGTATGACAGTCTCTAGATCCATCAACTTCTCTACAAATGACTCAGTTTCATTCCTTTTTATGGCTGAGTAATATTCCATTTTATATATGTACCACATCTTTATCCATTCGCCTGTCTGTGGGCATTTAGGTTGCTTCCATTACCTGGCTATTGTAAATAGTGCTGCAATGAACATTGTGGTGAATGTGTCTCTGTGATTTATGGTTTTCTCTGGGTATATGCCCAGAAGTGGGATTGCTGGATCCTATGGTAATTCTCTTTTTAGTTTTTTAAAGGAACCTCCATACTGTTCTCCATAGTGACTGTATCAATTTACATTCCCACCAATAGCGGAAGAGGGTTCCTTTTGTCCACACCCTCCCCAGAATTTGTTGTTTGTAGATTATCTGATGATGCCGATTCTAACAGGTGTGAGGTCTTACCTCATTGTAGTTTTGATTTGCATTTCTCTAATAATTAGTGATTTTGAGCAGCTTTTCATGTGCGTCTTGGCCATCTCTGTGTCTTCTTTGAAGAAACGTCTCTTTAGATCTTCTGCCCATTTTTGTATTGGGTTGTTTGTTTTATTAATATTAAGCTGCATGAGCTGTTTATATATATTGGAGATTAAACCTTTGTCCATTGATTCGTTTGTGAACGTTTTCGCCCATTCTGAGGGTTGCCTTTCTCCATTCCCGTTTTTTTTAACAAAGAAAGAAAGAAAGCAAAAGAAGCAGAACACTAATGTGCGTGAAATATGCCTCTTGAAACTGTCGTTTTGAAATATGGACGTCTTTTGAATTTTTTGGTCGATATATGACCCCAGGAATTGTTTTCAGGGCAGGTGTCATTTACAGGCCTGTAATGATTTGGAATATCCACTGACCATTAGCGCTGGCATTAAACCTGCAGTTGTGTGAAACGGCCACAAGGTGGCAGCAGTTCTCCCTTACCAAATCTGGTTACTAGGGCAGCAGAGACTCAATGGAAGTCGTGTTCTAGATTGGAATGTAGAACGGAATGTGCCAGGAGAAAGCCCCTCAAGTTTGTCTCACTACTTCTTGTTCGTGTTCTTAATTTAATTTTTTATTTTTTATTACAGCAAATTTGAGTACAACGTTTAGCTTGTTGTAGGTGTGCAAGAGGTGGTTCTTTTACACATATACTTATGTCTGTTCTTCCTGGGATCCTTTTCCCATGTACGTTATGACAGAATGTTGAGTAGTCTTCTCTTGGTACTCCGTAGGTCTTTGGTGATTATATACGTCTACTGTGTTTGTATATGTCTGTTAACCCCAATATCGTAATGAATTCAATCCTCACACCTTTCCTTTGGTGAACCATAAGTTTGTTTAATGAATCTGTGATTGCCCTTCTCCGTGGAAATATCTGCCCTGGTATCAATTTATAGGTAACACCTATAAGTGATATGATATGATATGTGTCTTTCACTTTCTGACTTACTCCAAGTCACGTGATTACCTCGAGACTCATCTACGGTGCTGCACATGGCATTGTGTCCTTTTTCTCCTTGGCGAATATTCTGTCTTAGCGAGGTCCATTTTCTGCAATGTGATTCCCTGAGGGCTGAGGATTAGCTGACCTGGGCAGCCTGACCCTGCCGGCAAGCCCTCCCCAGGTGTGCCTGGGTTGAGGTCAATATAAACAGCACTCCAGGCAGCAATAGCCCCTGCAGCTGTGCCTTACTCCATATTCTCGGCCCCGTCAGCAGTCTCGGGGCTGTGCTGGTGGGAGGGTGTGAGGGTCCACGGCTTTGTGGGTGGCCCGGTGTGAGTGGGGCTCTGCTGGACTTTCTGCAGGAGTTGCCAGGCTGCCACCTGTAAAGAAGAGGATGTGTCACCCATAACTTCCACTGGAATATCTCTCCGGGCTGAGGTGAGGAAGGAAAAAAAGGAGTGGGGGCCGGGACAGGAGGGGTATCTCAGGCAGGGCAATAGAAAGCTTCCAGAAGAGCGCCCGTGGCAGTACCATCCTGGCTGACCTGCAGGCACTAAGTTGGCCTGCGTGCTGTCGCTGGTGTGGCCCCACGGCCCTTCCTCTAGGCTTTCAGGCCCTTGTACATATTCAGGTGTTTCACCTGGGAAGGGTGGGAACAGTTCAGCATCATCTGGCCTGGGGCTCAGCTCACGTTTACTCACAGAGGCCTCGGCACGGTCTCCCAGCTTTGCAATGAGGATGCTCCTTGCGTGGGCGGGCGGGGCTGCTGGCTGTATGGGAGATGATTCCCCACCTCTGACCAATTTCAGAATTCTTTACCACTGGAGCAAGTGCCTTGGTAGTGTTTTCCTCTGTATAACTGTTAGGTTCAGTTTTTTTTTTTCTTTTTTGGTTCAAGTTAGATTTTATTCCTCATTTATGTATTTATAGATATAAGCATGGAAATAATTCATTCGTATAAATACATCAGTGTGAATGGAAGAACTTTTTTTCGGTTTTATTTTTACATTTTATTTTTTAAAATTTTGAAATTTAATTTTAGTTATTTTTTTATACAGTAGGTTATTATTAGTTATCTATTTTATGCATAGACATGTATACAGGTCAATCCTAATCTCCCAACTCATCCCACCACCACCACCCCATGGCTTCCCCCACTTTGTGTCCTTACGTTTGTTCTCTACCTCTGTGTCTCTATTTCTGCCCTGCAAACCAGTTCATCTCTACCATTTTTCTAGGTTCCACATATAGGCATTAATATACAATATTTGTTTTTCTCTTTCTGGCTTACTTCACTCTGTATGACAGTCTCTAGATCCATCAACTTCTCTACAAATGACCCAGTTTCATTCCTTTTTATGGCTGAGTAATATTCCATTTTATATATGTACCACATCTTTATCCATTCGTCTGTCTGTGGGCATTTATGTTGCTTCCATAACCTGGCTATTGTAAATAGTGCTGCAATGAACATTGTGGTGAATGTGTCTCTGTGATTTATGGTTTTCTCTGGGTATATGCCCAGAAGTGGGATTGCTGGATCCTATGGTAATTCTCTTTTTAGTTTTTTAAAGGAACCTCCATACTGTTCTCCATAGTGACTGTATCAATTTACATTCCCACCAATAGCGGAAGAGGGTTCCTTTTGTCCACACCCTCCCCAGAATTTGTTGTTTGTAGATTATCTGATGATGCCGATTCTAACAGGTGTGAGGTCTTACCTCATTGTAGTTTTGATTTGCATTTCTCTAATAATTAGTGATGTTGAGCAGCTTTTCATGTGCGTCTTGGCCATCTCTGTGTCTTCTTTGAAGAAACGTCTCTTTAGATCTTCTGCCCATTTTTGTATTGGGATGTTTGTGTTATTAGTATTAAGCTGCATGAGCTGTTTATATATATTGGAGATTAAACCTTTGTCCATTGATTCGTTTGTGAACGTTTTCGCCCATTCTGAGGGTTGCCTTTCTCCATTCCCGTTTTTTTTAACAAAGAAAGAAAGAAAGCAAAAGAAGCAGAACACTAATGTGCGTGAAATATGCCTCTTGAAACTGTCGTTTTGAAATATGGACGTCCTTTGAATTTTTTGGTCGATATATGACCCCAGGATTTGTTTTCAGGGCAGGTGTCATTTACAGGCCTGTAATGATTTGGAATATCCACTGACCATTAGCGCTGGCATTAAACCTGCAGTTGTGTGAAACGGCCACAAGGTGGCAGCAGTTCTCCCTTACCAAATCTGGTTACTAGGGCAGCAGAGACTCAATGGAAGTCGTGTTCTAGATTGGAATGTAGAACGGAATGTGCCAGGAGAAAGCCCCTCAAGTTTGTCTCACTACTTCTTGTTCGTGTTCTTAATTTAATTTTTTATTTTTTATTACAGCAAATTTGAGTACAACGTTTAGCTTGTTGTAGGTGTGCAAGAGGTGGTTCTTTTACACATATACTTATGTCTGTTCTTCCTGGGATCCTTTTCCCATGTACGTTATGGCAGAATGTTGAGTAGTCTTCTCTTGGTACTCCGTAGGTCTTTGGTGATTATATACGTCTACTGTGTTTGTATATGTCTGTTAACCCCAATATCGTAATGAATTCAATCCTCACACCTTTCCTTTGGTGAACCATAAGTTTGTTTAATGAATCTGTGATTGCCCTTCTCCGTGGAAATATCTGCCCTGGTATCAATTTATAGGTAACACCTATAAGTGATATGATATGATATGTGTCTTTCACTTTCTGACTTACTCCAAGTCACGTGATTACCTCGAGACTCATCTACGGTGCTGCAAATGGCATTGTGTCCTTTTTCTCCTTGGCGAATATTCTGTCTTAGCGAGGTTCATTTTCTGCAATGTGATTCCCTGAGGGCTGAGGATTAGCTGACCTGGGCAGCCTGACCCTGCCGGCAAGCCCTCCCCAGGTGTGCCTGGGTTGAGGTCAATATAAACAGCACTCCAGGCAGCAATAGCCCCTGCAGCTGTGCCTGATTCCATATTCTCTGCCCCGTCAGCAGTCTCGGGGCTGTGCTGGTGGGAGGGTGTGAGGGTCCACGGCTTTGTGGGTGGCCCGGTGTGAGTGGGGCTCTGCTGGACTTTCTGCAGGAGTTGCCAGGCTGCCACCTGTAAAGAAGAGGATGTGTCACCCATAACTTCCACTGGAATATCTCTCCGGGCTGAGGTGAGGAAGGAAAAAAAGGAGTGGGGGCCGGGACAGTTGGGGTATCTCAGGCAGGGCAATAGCAAGCTTCCAGAAGAGCGCCCGTGGGCAGTACCATCCTGGCTGACCTGCAGGCACCAAGTTGGTCTGCGTGCTGTCGCTGGTGTGGCTCCACGGCCCTTCCTCTAGGCTTTCAAGCCCTTGTACATATTCAGGTGTTTCACCTGGGAAGGGTGGGAAGAGTTCAGCAGCATCTGGCCAGGGGCTCAGCTCACGTTTACTCACAGAGGCCTCGGCACGGTCTCCCTGCTTTGCAATGAGGATGCTCCTTGCGTGGGCGGGCGGGGCTGCTGGCTGTATGGGAGATGATTCCCCACCTCTGACCAATTTCAGAATTGTTTACCAGTGGAGCAAGTGCCTTGGTAGTGTTTTCCTCTGTATAACTGTTAGGTTCAGTTTTTTTTTTTTTTCTTTTTCGGTTCAAGATAGATTTTATTCCTCATTTATGTATTTATAGATATAAGCATGGAAATAATTCATTCGTATAAATACATCAGTGTGAATGGAAGAACTTTTTTTCTGTTTTATTTTTACATTTTATTTTTTAAAATTTTGAAATTAAATTTTAGTTATATTTTATACAGTAGGTTATTATTAGTTATCTATTTTATGCATAGACATGTATACAGGTCAATCCTAATCTCCCAACTCATCCCACCACCACCACCCCATGGCTTCCCCCACTTTGTGTCCATACGTTTGTTCTCTACCTCTGTGTCTCTATTTCTGCCCTGAAAACCAGTTCATCTTTACCATTTTTCTAGGTTCCACATATAGGCATTAATATACAATATTTGTTTTTCTCTTTCTGGCTTACTTCACTCTGTATGACAGTCTCTAGATCCATCAACTTCTCTACAAATGACCCAGTTTCATTCCTTTTTATGGCTGAGTAATATTCCATTTTATATATGTACCACATCTTTATCCATTCGTCTGTCTGTGGGCATTTAGGTTGCTTCCATAACCTGGCTATTGTAAATAGTGCTGCAATGAACATTGTGGTGAATGTGTCTCTGTGATTTATGGTTTTCTCTGGGTATATGCCCAGAAGTGGGATTGCTGGATCCTATGGTAATTCTCTTTTTAGTTTTTTAAAGGAACCTCCATACTCTTCTCCATAGTGACTGTATCAATTTACATTCCCACCAATAGCGGAAGAGGTTTCCTTTTGTCCACACCCTCCCCAGAATTTGTTGTTTGTAGATTATCTGATGTTGCCGATTCTAACAGGTGTGAGGTCTTACCTCATTGTAGTTTTGATTTGCATTTCTCTAATAATTAGTGATGTTGAGCAGCTTTTCATGTGCGTCTTGGCCATCTCTGTGTCTTCTTTGAAGAAACGTCTCTTTAGATCTTCTGCCCATTTTTGTATTGGGTTGTTTGTTTTATTAATATTAAGCTGCATGAGCTGTTTATATATATTGGAGATTAAACCTTTGTCCATTGATTGGTTTGTGAACGTTTTTGCACATTCTGAGGGTTGCCTTTTTCCATTCCCGTTTTTTTAACAAAGAAAGAAAGAAAGCAAAAGAAGCAGAACACTAATGTGCGTGAAATATGCCTCTTGAAACTGTCGTTTTGAAATATGGACGTCTTTTGAATTTTTTGGTCGATATATGACCCCAGGATTTGTTTTCAGGGCAGGTGTCATTTACAGGCCTGTAATGATTTGGAATATCCACTGACCATTAGCGCTGGCATTAAACCTGCAGTTGTGTGAAACGGCCACAAGGTGGCAGCAGTTCTCCCTTACCAAATCTGGTTACTAGGGCAGCAGAGCCTCAATGGAAGTCGTGTTCTAGATTGGAATGTAGAACGGAATGTGCCAGGAGAAAGCCCCTCAAGTTTGTCTCACTACTTCTTGTTCGTGTTTTTAATTTAATTTTTTATTTTTTATTACAGCAAGTTTGAGTACAACGTTTAGCTTGTTGTAGGTGTGCAAGAGGTGGTTCTTTTACACATATACATATGTCTGTTCTTCCTGGGATCCTTTTCCCATGTACGTTATGACAGAATGTTGAGTAGTCTTCTCTTGGTACTCCGTAGGTCTTTGGTGATTATATACGTCTACTGTGTTTGTATCTGTCTGTTAACCCCAATATCGTAATGAATTCAATCCTCACACCTTTCCTTTGGTGAACCATAAGTTTGTTTAATGAATCTGTGATTGCCCTTCTCCGTGGAAATATCTGCCCTGGTATCAATTTATAGGTAACACCTATAAGTGATATGATATGATATGTGTCTTTCACTTTCTGACTTACTCCAAGTCACGTGATTACCTCGAGACTCATCTACGGTGCTGCAAATGGCATTGTGTCCTTTTTTTCCTTGGCGAATATTCTGTCTTAGCGAGGTCCATATTCTGCAATGTGATTCCCTGAGGGCTGAGGATTAGCTGACCTGGGCAGCCTGACCCTGCCGGCAAGCCCTCCCCAGGGTTGCCTGGGTTGAGGTCAATATAAACAGCACTCCAGGCAGCAATAGCCCCTGCAGCTGTGCCTGACTCCATATTCTCTGCCCCGTCAGCAGTCTCGGGGCTGTGCTGGTGGGAGGGTGTGAGGGTCCACGGCTTTGTGGGTGGCCCGGTGTGAGTGGGGCTCTGCTGGACTTTCTGCAGGAGTTGCCAGGCTGCCACCTGTAAAGAAGAGGATGTGTCACCCATAACTTCCTCTGGAATACCTCTCCAGGCTGAGGTGAGGAAGGAAAAAAAGGAGTGGGGGCCGGGACAGGAGGGGTATCTCATGCAGGGCAATAGAAAGCTTCCAGAAGAGCGCCCGTGGCCAGTACCATCCTGGCTGACCTGCAGGCACCAAGTTGGCCTGCGTGCTGTCGCTGGTGTGGCTCCACGGCCCTTCCTCTAGGCTTTCAAGCCCTTGTACATATTCAGGTGTTTCACCTGGGAAGGGTGGGAACAGTTAAGCAGCAGCTGGCCTGGGGCTCAGCTCACGTTTACTCACAGAGGCCTCGGCACGGTCTCCCAGCTTTGCAATGAGGATGCTCCTGGCGTGGGCGGGCGGGGCTGCTGGCTGTATGGGAGATGATTCCCCACCTCTGACCAATTTCAGAATTGTTTACCACTGGAGCAAGTGCCTTGGTAGTGTTTTCCTCTGTATAACTGTTACGTTCAGTTATTTTTTTTTCTTTTTTGGTTCAAGTTAGATTTTATTCCTCATTTATGTATTTATAGATATAAGCATGGAAATAATTCATTCGTATAAATACATCAGTGTGAATGGAAGAACTTTTTTTCTGTTTTATTTTTACATTTTATTTTTTAAAATGTTGAAATTTAATTTTAGTTATTTTTTTATACAGTAGGTTATTATTAGTTATCTATTTTATGCATAGACATGTATACAGGTCAATCCTAATCTCCCAACTCATCCCACCACCACCACCCCATGGCTTCCCCCACTTTGTGTCCATACGTTTGTTCTCTACCTCTGTGTCTCTATTTCTGCCCTGCAAACCAGTTCATCTCTACCATTTTTCTAGGTTCTACATATAGGCATTAATATACAATATTTGTTTTTCTCTTTCTGGCTTACTTCACTCTGTATGACAATCTCAAATCCATCAACTTCTCTACAAATGACCCAGTTTCATTCCTTTTTATGGCTGAGTAATATTCCATTTTATATATGTACCACATCTTTATCCATTCGTCTGTCTGTGGGCATTTATGTTGCTTCCAAAACCTGGCTATTGTAAATAGTGCTGCAGTGAACATTGTGGTGAATGTGTCTCTGTGATTTATGGTTTTCTCAGGGTATATGCCCAGAAGTGGGATTGCTGGATCCTATGGTAATTCTCTTTTTAGTTTTTTAAAGGAACCTCCATACTGTTCTCCATAGTGACTGTATCAATTTACATTACCACCAATAGCGGAAGAGGGTTCCTTTTGTCCACACCCTCCCCAGAATTTGTTGTTTGTAGATTATCTGATGATGCCGATTCTAACAGGTGTGAGGTCTTACCTCATTGTAGTTTTGATTTGCATTTCTCTAATAATTAGTGATTTTGAGCAGCTTTTCATGTGCATCTTGGCCATCTCTGTGTCTTCTTTGAAGAAACGTCTCTTTAGATCTTCTGCCCATTTTTGTATTGGGTTGTTTGTTTTATTAATATTAAGCTGCATGAGCTGTTTATATATATTGGAGATTAAACCTTTGTCCATTGATTCGTTTGTGAACGTTTTCGCCCATTCTGAGGGTTGCCTTTTTCCATTCCCGTTTTTTTTAACAAAGAAAGAAAGAAAGCAAAAGAAGCAGAACACTAATGTGCGTGAAATATGCCTCTTGAAACTGTCGTTTTGAAATATGGACGTCTTTTGAATTTTTTGGTCGATATATGACCCCAGGATTTGTTTTCAGGGCAGGTGTCATTTACAGGCCTGTAATGATTTGGAATATCCACTGACCATTAGCGCTGGCATTAAACCTGCAGTTCTGTGAAACGGCCACAAGGTGGCAGCAGTTCTCCCTTACCAAATCTGGTTACTAGGGCAGCAGAGCCTCAATGGAAGTCGTGTTCTAGATTGGAATGTAGAACGGAATGTGCCAGGAGAAAGCCCCTCAAGTTTGTCTCACTACTTCTTGTTCGTGTTTTTAATTTAATTTTTTATTTTTTATTACAGCAAGTTTGAGTACAACGTTTAGCATGTTGTAGGTGTGCAAGAGGTGGTTCTTTTACACATATACATATGTCTGTTCTTCCTGGGATCCTTTTCCCATGTACGTTATGACAGAATGTTGAGTAGTCTTCTCTTGGTACTCCGTAGGTCTTTGGTGATTATATACGTCTACTGTGTTTGTATATGTCTGTTAACCCCAATATCGTAATGAATTCAATCCTCACACCTTTCCTTTGGTGAACCATAAGTTTGTTTAATGAATCTGTGATTGCCCTTCTCCGTGGAAATAACTGCCCTGGTATCAATTTATAGGTAACACCTATAAGTGATATGATATGATATGTGTCTTTCACTTTCTGACTTACTCCAAGTCACGTGATTACCTCGAGACTCATCTACGGTGCTGCAAATGGCATTGTGTCCTTTTTTTCCTTGGCGAATATTCTGTCTTAGCGAGGTCCTTATTCTGCAATGTGATTCCCTGAGGGCTGAGGATTAGCTGACCTGGGCAGCCTGACCCTGCCGGCAAGCCCTCCCCAGGTGTGCCTGGGTTGAGGTCAATATAAACAGCACTCCAGGCAGCAATAGCCCCTGCAGCTGTGCCTGACTCCATATGCTCTGCCCCGTCAGCAGTCTCGGGGCTGTGCTGGTGGGAGGGTGTGAGGGTCCACGGCTTGGTGGGTGGCCCGGTGTGAGTGGGGCTCTGCTGGACTTTCGGCAGGAGTTGCCAGGCTGCCACCTGTAAAGAAGAGGATGTGTCACCCATAACTTCCACTGGAATATCTCTCCGGGCTGAGGTGAGGAAGGAAAAAAAGGAGTGGGGGCCGGGACAAGAGGGGTATCTCAGGCAGGGCAATAGAAAGCTTCCAGAAGAGCGCCCGTGGCCAGTACCATCCTGGCTGACCTGCAGGCACCAAGTTGGCCTGCGTGCTGTGGCTGGTGTGGCTCCACGGCCCTTACTCTAGGCGTTCAATCCCTTGTACATATTCAGGTGTTTCACCTGGGAAGGGTGGGAACAGTTCAGCAGCATCTGGCCTGGGGCTCAGCTCACGTTTACTCACAGAGGCCTTGGCACGGTCTCCCAGCTTTGCAATGAGGATGCTCCTTGCGTGGGGGGGCGGGGCTGCTGGCTGTATGGGAGATGATTCCCCACCTCTGACCAATTTCAGAATTGTTTACCAGTGGAGCAAGTGCCTTGGTAGTGTTTTCCTCTGTATAACTGTTAGGTTCAGTTTTTTTTTTTTTCTTTTTTGGTTCAAGTTAGATTTTATTCCTCATTTATGTATTTATAGATATAAGCATGGAAATAATTCATTCGTATAAATACATCAGTGTGAATGGAAGAACTTTTTTTCTGTTTTATTTTTACATTTTATTTTTTAAAATTTTGAAATTTAATTTTAGTTATTTTTTTATACAGTAGGTTATTATTAGTTATCTATTTTATGCATAGACATGTATACAGGTCAATCCTAATCTCCCAACTCATCCCACCACCACCACCCCATGGCTTCCCCCACTTTGTGTCCATACGTTTGTTCTCTACCTCTGTGTCTCTATTTCTGCCCTGCAAACCAGTTCATCTCTACCATTTTTCTAGGTTCCACATATAGGCATTAATATACAATATTTGTTTTTCTCTTTCTGACTTACTTCACTCTGTATGACAGTCTCTAGATCCATCAACTTCTCTACAAATGACCAAGTTTCATTCCTTTTTATGGCTGAGTAATATTCCATTCTGTATATGTACCACATCTTTATCCATTCGTCAGTCTGTGGGCATTTATGTTGCTTCCATAACCTGGCTATTGTAAATAGTGCTGCAATGAACATTGTGGTGAATGTGTCTCTGTGCTTTATGGTTTTCTCTGGGTATATGCCCAGAAGTGGGATTGCTGGATCCTATGGTAATTCTCTTTTTAGTTTTTTAAAGGAACCTCCATACTGTTCTCCATAGTGACTGTATCAATTTACATTCCCACCAATAGCGGAAGAGGGTTCCTTTTGTCCACACCCTCCCCAGAATTTGTTGTTTGTAGATTATCTGATGATGCCGATTCTCACAGGTGTGAGGTCTTACCTCATTGTAGTTTTGATTTGCATTTCTCTAATAATTAGTGATGTTGAGCAGCTTTTCATGTGCGTCTTGGCCATCTCTGTGTCTTCTTTGAAGAAACGTCTCTTTAGATCTTCTGCCCATTTTTGTATTGGTTTGTTTGTTTTATTAATATTAAGCTGCATGAGCTGTTTATATATATTGGAGATTAAACCTTGGTCCATTGATTCGTTTGTGAACGTTTTCGCCCATTCTGAGGGTTGCCTTTTTCCATTCCCGTTTTTTTAACAAAGAAAGAAAGCAAAAGAAGCAGAACACTAATGTGCGTGAAATATGCCTCATGAAGCTGTCGTTTTGAAATATGGACGTCTTTTGAATTTTTTGGTCTATATATGACCCCAGGATTTGTTTTCAGGGCAGGTGTCATTTACAGGCCTGTAATGATTTGGAATATCCACTGACCATTAGCGCTGGGATTAAAGCTGCTGTTGTGTGAAACGGCCACAAGGTGGCAGCAGTTCTCCCTTACCAAATCTGGTTACTAGGGCAGCAGAGCCTCAATGGAAGTCGCGTTCTACATTGGAATGTAGAACGGAATGTGCCAGGAGAAAGCCCCTCAAGTTTGTCTCACTACTTCTTGTTCGTGTTTTTAATTTAATTTTTTATTTTTTATTACAGCAAGTTAGAGTACAACGTGTAGATTGTTGTAGGTGTGCAAGAGGTGGTTCTTTTACACATATACATATGTCTGTTCTTCCTGGGATCCTTATCCCATGTACGTTATGACAGAATATTGAGTAGTCTTCTCTTGGTACTCCGTAGGTCTTTGGTGATTATATACGTCTACTGTGTTTGTATATGTCTGTTAACCCCAATATCATAATGAATTCAATCCTCACACCTTTCCTTTGGTGAACCATAAGTATGTTTAATGAATCTGTGATTGCCCTTCTCCGTGGAAATATCTGCCCTGGTATCAATTTATAGGTAACACCTATAAGTGATATGATATGATATATGTCTTTCACTTTCTGACTTACTCCAAGTCACGTGATTACCTCTAGACTCATCTACGGTGCTACAAATGGCATTGTGTGCTTCCTTTCCTTGGCGAATATTCTGTCTTAGCGAGGTCCATTTTCTGCAATGTGATTCCCTGAGGGCTGAGGATTAGCTGACCTGGGCAGCCTGACCCTGCCGGCAAGACCTCCCCAGGTGTGCCTGTGTTGTGGTCAATATAAACAGCACTCCAGGCAGCAATAGCCCATGCAGCTGTGCCTGACTCCATATTCTCTGCCCCGTCAGCAGTCTCGGGGCTGTGCTGGTGGGAGGGTGTGAGGGTCCACGGCTTTGTGGGTGGCCCGGTGTGAGTGGGGCTCTGCTGGACTTTCTGCAGGAGTTGCCAGGCTGCCACCTGTAAAGAAGAGGATGTGTCACCCATAACTTCCACTGGAATATCTCTCCGGGCTGAGGTGAGGAAGGAAAAAAAGGAGTGGGGGCCGGGACAGGAGGGGTATCTCAGGCAGGGCAATAGAAAGTATCCAGAAGAGCGCCCGTGGTCAGGACCATCCTGGCTGACCTGCAGGCACCAAGGTGGCCTGCGTGCTGTCGCTGGTGTGGCTCCACGGCCCTTCCTCTAGGCTTTCAAGCCCTTGTACATATTCAGGTGTTTCACCTGGGAAGGGTGGGAACAGTTCAGCAGCAGCTGGCCTGGGTCTCAGCTCACGTTTACTCACAGAGGCCTCGGCACGGTCCCCGAGCTTTGCAATAAGGACGCTCCTTGCGTGGGCGGGCGGGGCTGCTGGCTCTATGGGAGATGATTCCCCACCTCTGACCAATTTCAGAATTGTTTACCACTGTAGCAAGTGCCTTGTTAGTCTTTTCCTCTGTATAACTGTTAGGTTCAGATTTTTTTTTCTTTTTTGGTTGAAGTTAGATTTTATTCCTCTTTTATGTATTTATGGATATAAGCATGGAAATAATTCATTCTTATAAATACATCAGTGTGAATGGAAGAACATTTTTTCTATTTTATTTTTACATTTTATTTTTAAAATTTTTGAAATTTAATTTATTTTTTTATACAGTAGGTTATTATTAGTTATCTATTTTATGCATAGACATGTATACAGGTCAATCCCAATCTCCCAACTCATCCCACCACCACCACCCCATGGCTTCCCCCACTTTGTCTCCATACGTTTGTTCCCTACCTCTGTGTCTCTTTCTGCCCTGCAAACCAGTTCATCTGTAGCATATTTCTAGGTTCCACATATAGGCATTAATATACAATATTTGTTTTTCTCTTTCTGACTTACTTCACTCTGTATGACAGTCTCTAGATCCATCAACTTCTCTACAAATGACCCAGTTTCATTCCTTTTTATGGCTGAGTAATATTCCATTTTATATATGTACCACATCTTTATCCATTCGTCTGTCTGTGGGCATTTAGGTTGCTTCCATTACCTGGCTATTGTAAATAGTGCTGCAATGAACATTGTGGTGAATGTGTCTTTGTGATTTATGGTTTTCTCTGGTTATATGCCCAGAAGTGGGATTGCTGGATCCTATGGTAATTCTCTTTTTAGTTTTTTAAAGGAACCTCCATACTGTTCTCCATAGTGACTGTATCAATTTACATTCCAACCAATAGCGGAAGAGGGTTCCTTTTGTCCACACCCTCCCCAGAATTTGTTGTTTGTAGATTATCTGATGATGCCGATTCTCACAGGTGTGAGGTCTTACCTCATTGTAGTTTTGATTTGCATTTCTCTAATAATTAGTTATGTTGAGCAGCTTTTCATGTGCGTCTTGGCCATCTCTGTGTCTTCTTTGAAGAAACGTCTCTTTAGATCTTCTGCCCATTTTTGTATTGGGTTGTTTGTTTTATTAATATTAAGCTGCATGAGCTGTTTATATATATTGGAGATTAAACCTTGGTCCATTGATCCGTTTGTGAACGTTTTCGCCCATTCTGAGGGTTGCCTTTTTCCATTCCCGTTTTTTTAACAAAGAAAGAAAGAAAGAAAAGAAGCAGAACACTGATGTGCGTGAAATATGCCTCTTGAAACTGTCGTTTTGAAATATGGACGTCTTTTGAATTTTTTGGTCGATATATGACCCCAGGATTTGTTTTCAGGGCAGGTGTCATTTACAGGCCTGTAATGATTTGGAATATCCACTGACCATTAGCGCTGGGATTAAAGCTGCTGTTGTGTGAAACGGCCACAAGGTGGCAGCAGTTCTCCCTTACCAAATCTGGTTACTAGGGCAGCAGAGCCTCAATGGAAGTCGCGTTCTAGATTGGAATGTAGAACGGAATGTGCCAGGAGAAAGCCCCTCAAGATTGTCTCACTACTTCTTGTTCGTGTTTTTAATTTAATTTTTTATTTTTTATTACAGCAAGTTTGAGTACGACGTTTAGCTTGTTGTAGGTGTGCAAGAGGTGGTTCTTTTACACATATACATAAGTCTGCTCTTCCTGGGATCCTTTTCCCATGTACGTTATGACAGAATGTTGAGTATTCTTCTCTTGGTACTTCGTAGGTCTTTGGTGATTATATATGTCTACTGTGTTTGTATATGTCTGTTATCCCCAATATCGTAATGAATTCAATCCTCACACCTTTCCTTTGGTGAACCATAAGTTTGTTTAATGAATCTGTGATTGCCCTTCTCCGTGGAAATATCTGCCCTGGTATCAATTTATAGGTAACACCTATAAGTGATATGATATGATATGTGTCTTTCACTTTCTGACTTACTCCAAGTCACGTGATTACCTTGAGACTCATCTACGGTGCTGCAAATGGCATTGTGTCCTTTTTTTCCTTGGCGAATATTCTGTCTTAGCGAGGTCCATTTTCTGCAATGTGATTCCCCGAGGGCTGAGGATTAGCTGACCTGGGCAGCCTGACCCTGCAGGCAAGCCCTCCCCAGGTGTGCCTGGGTTGAGGTCAATATAAACAGCACTCCAGGCAGCAATAGCCCCTGCAGCTGTGCCTGACTCCATATTCTCTGCCCCGTCAGCAGTCTCGGGGCTGTGCTGGTGGGAGGTTGTGAGGGTCCACGGCTTTGTGGGTGGCCCGGTGTGAGTGGGGTTCTGCTGGACTTTCAGCAGTAGTTGCCAGGCTGCCACCTTTAAAGAAGAGAATGTGTCACCCATAACTTCCACTGGAATATCTCTCCGGGCTGAGGTGAGGAAGGAAAAAAAGGAGTGGGGACCGGGACAGGAGGGGTATCTCAGGCAGGGCAATGGAAAGCTTCCAGAAGAGCGCCCGTGGCCAGGACCATCCTGGATGACCTGCAGGCACCAAGTTGGCCTGCGTGCTGTCACTGGTGTGGCTCCACGGCCCTTCCTCTAGGCTTTCAAGCCCTTGTACATATTCAGGTGTTTCACCTGGGAAGGGTGGGAACAGTTCAGCAGCAGCTGGCCTGGGGCTCAGCTCACGTTTACTCACAGAGGCCTCGGCACAGTCCCCCAGCTTTGCAATAAGGACGCTCCTTGCGTGGGCGGGCGGGGCTGCTGGCTGTATGGGAGATGATTCCCCACCTCTGACCAATTTCAGAATTGTTTACCACTGGAGCAAGTGCCTTGGTAGTGTTTTCCTCTGTATAACTGTTAGGTTAATTTTTTTTTTTGGTTCAAGTTAGATTTTATTCCTCTTTTATGTATTTATGGATATAAGCATGGAAATAATTCATTCTTATAAATACATCAGTGTGAATTGAAGAAAGTTTTTTCTGTTTTATTTTTACATTTTATTTTTAAAAATTTTTAAATTTAATTTAATATATTTTTTTATACAGTAGGTTATTATTAGTTATCTATTTTATGCATATACATGTATACAGGTCAATCCCAACCTCCCAACTCATCCCACCACCACCACCCCATGGCTTCCCCCACTTTGTGTCCATACGTTTGTTCCCTACCTCTGTGTCTCTTTCTGCCATGCAAACCAGTTCATCTGTACCATTTTTCTAGGTTCCACATATAGGCATTAATATACAATATTTGTTTTTCTCTTTGTGACTTACTTCACTCTATATGACAGTCTCTAGATCCATCAACTTCTCTACAAATGACCCAGTTTCATTCCTTTTTATGGCTGAGTAATATTCCATTTTATATATGTACCACATCTTTTTCCATTCGTCTGTCTGTGGCCATTTAGGTTGCTTCCATTACCTGGCTATTGTAAATAGTGCTGCAATGAACATTGTGGTGAATGTGTCTTTGTGATTTATGGTTTTCTCTGGGTATATGCCCAGAAGTGGGATTGCTGGATCCTAAGGTAATTCTCTTTTTAGTTTTTTAAAGGAACCTCCATACTGTTCTCCATAGTGACTGTATCAATTTACATTCCCACCAATAGCGGAAGAGGGTTCCTTTTGTCCACACCCTCCCCAGAATTTGTTGTTTGTAGATTATCTGATGATGCCGATTCTAACAGGTGTGAGGTCTTACCTCATTGTAGTTTTGATTTGCATTTCTCTAATAATTAGTGATGTTGAGCAGCTTTTTATGTGCGTCTTGGCCATCTCTGTGTCTTCTTTAAAGAAACGTCTCTTTAGATCTTCTGCCCATTTTTGTATTGGGTTGTTTGTTTTATTAATATTAAGCTGCATGAGCTGTTTATATATATTGGAGATTAAACCTTTCTCCATTGATTCGTTTGTGAACGTTTTCGCCCATTCTGAGGGTTGCCTTTTTCCATTCCCGTATTTTTAACAAAGAAAGAAAGAAAGCAAAAGAAGCAGAACACTAATGTGCGTGAAATATGCCTCTTGAAACTGTCGTTTTGAAATATGGACGTCTTTTGAATTTTTTGGTCGATATATGACCCCAGGATTTGTTTTCAGGGCAGGTGTCATTTACAGACCTGTAATGATTTGGAATATCCACTGACCATTAGCGCTGGGATTAAAGCTGCTGTTGTGTGAAACGGCCACAAGGTGGCAGCGGTTCTCCCTTACCAAATCTGGTTACTAGGGCAGCAGAGCCTCAATAGAAGTCGCGTTCTAGATTGGAATTTAGAACGGAATGTGCCAGGAGAAAGCCCCTCAAGTTTGTCTCACTACTTCTTGTTCGTGTTTTTAATTTAATTTTTTATTTTTTATTACAGCAAGTTTGAGTACGACGTTTAGCTTGTTGTAGGTGTGCAAGAGGTGGTTCTTTTACACATATACATATGTCTGTTCTTCCTGGGATCCTTTTCCCATGTACGTTATGACAGAATGTTGCGTAGTCTTCTCTTGGAACTTCGTAGGTCTTTGGTGATTATATACGTCTACTGTGTTTGTATATGTCTGTTAACCCCAATATCGTAATGAATTCAATCCTCACACCTTTCCTTTGGTGAACCGTAAGTTTGTTTAATGAATCTGTGATTGCCCTTCTCCGTGGAAATATCTGCCCTGGTATCAATTTATAGGTAACACCTATAAGTGATATGATATGATATGTGTCTTTCACTTTCTGACTTACTCCAAGTCACGTGATTACCTCTAGACTTATCTACGCTGCTGCAAAAGCCATTGTGTCCTTTTTTTCCTTGGCGAATATACTGTCTTAGCGAGTTCCGTTTTCTGCAATGTTATTCCCCGAGGGCTGAGGATTAGCTGACCTGGGCAGCCTGACCCTGCCGGCAATCCCTCCCCAGATGTGCCTGGGTTGAGGTCAATATAAACAGCACTCCAGGCAGCAATAGCCCCTGCAGCTGTGCCTGACTCCATATTCTCTGCCCCGTCAGCAGTCTCGGGGCTGTGCTGGTGGGAGGGTGTGAGGGTCCATGGCTTTGTCGGTGGCCCGGTGTGAGTGGGGCTCTGCTGGACTTTCGGCAGGAGTTGCCAGGCTGCCACCTGTAAAGAAGAGTATTGTCACCCATAACTTCCACTGGAATATCTCTCCGGGCTGAGGTGAGTAAGGAAAAAAAGGAGTGGGGGCCGGGACAGGAGGGGTATCTCAGGCAGGGCAATGGAAAGCTTCCAGAAGAGCGCCCGTGGCCAGGACCATCCTGGCTGACCTGCAGGCACCAAGTTGGCCTGCGTGCTGTCGCTTGTGTGGCTCCACGGCCCTTCCTCTAGGCTTTCAAGCCCTTGTACATATTCAGGTGTTTCACCTGGGAAGGTTGGGAACAGTTCAGCAGCAGCTGGCCTGGGGCTCAGCTCACGTTTACTCACAGAGGCCTCAGCACGGTCCCCCAGCTTTGCAATAAGGACGCTCCTTGTATGGGCGGGCAGGCTGCTGGCTGTATGGGAGATGATTCCCCACCTCTGACCAATTTCAGAATTGTTTACCACTGGAGCAAGTGCCTTGGTATGTTTTCCTCTGTATAACTGTTAGGTTCTGTTTTATTTTTCTTTTTTGGTTCAAGTTAGATTTTATTCCTCTTTTATGTATTTATGGATATAAGCATGGAAATAATTCATTTTTATAAATACATCAGTGTGAAAGGAAGAACTTTTTTTCTGTTTATTTTTACATTTTATTTTTAAAAAATTTGAAATTTAATTTAATTTATTTTTTTATACAGTAGGTGATTATTAGTTATCTATTTTATGCATATACATGTATACAGGTCAATCCCAATCTCCCAACTCATCCCACCACCACGACCCCATGGCTTCACCCACTTTGTGTCCATACGTTTGTTCTCTACCTCTGTGTCTCTATTTCTGCCCTGCAAACCAGTTCATCTGTACTATTTTTCTAGGTTCCTCATATAGGCATTAATATACAATATTTGTTTTTCTCTTTTTGACTTATTTCACTCTGTATGACAGTCTCTAGATCCATCAACTTCTCTACAATGACCCAGTTTCATTCCTTTTTATGGCTGAGTAATATTCCATTTTATATATGTACCACATCTTTATCCATTCGTCTGTCTGTGGGCATTTAGGTTTCTTCCATTACCTGGCTATTGTAAATAGGGCTGCAATGAACATTGTGGTGAATGTGTCTTTGTGATTTCTGGTTTTCTCAGGGTATATGCCCAGAAGTGGGATTGCTGGATCCTATGGTAATTCTATTTTTAGTTTTTTAAAGGAACCTCCATACTGTTCTCCATAGTGACTGTATCAATTTACATTCCCACCAATAGCGTAAGAGGGTTCCTTGTGTCCACACCCTCCCCAGAATTTGTTGTTTGTAGATTATCTGATGATGCCGATTCTAACAGGTGTGAGGTCTTACCTCATTGTAGTTTTGATTTGCATTTCTCTAATAATTAGTGATGTTGAGCAGCTTTTCATGTGCGTCTTGGCCATCTCTGTGTCTTCTTTAAAGAAACGTCTCTTTAGATCTTCTGCCCATTTTTGTATTGGGTTGTTTGTTTTATTAATATTAAGCTGCATGAGCTGTTTATATATATTGGAGATTAAACCTTTGTCCATTGATTCGTTTGTGAACGTTTTCGCCCATTCTGAGGGTTGCCTTTTTCCATTCCCGTTTTTTTAACAAAGAAAGAAAGAAATAAAAAGAAGCAGAACACTAATGTGCGTGAAATATGCCTCTTGAAACTGTCGTTTTGAAATATGGACGTCTTTTGCATTTTTTGGTCGATATATGACCCCAGGATTTGTTATCAGGGCAGGTGTCATTTACAGGCCTGTAATGATTTGGAATATCCACTGACCATTAGCGCTGGGATTAAAGCTGCTGTTGTGTGAAACGGCCACAAGGTGGCAGCAGTTCTCCCTTACCAAATCTGGTTACTAGGGCAGCAGAGCCTCAATGGAAGTCGCGTTCTAGATTGGAATGTAGAAAGGAATGTGCCAGGAGAAAGCCCATCAAGTTTGTCTCACTACTTCTTGTTCGTGTTTTTAATTTAATTTTTTATTTTTTCTTACAGCAAGTTTGAGTACGACGTTTAGCTTGTTGTAGGTGTGCAAGAGGTGGTTCTTTTTCACATATACATATGTCTGTTCTTCCTGGGATCCTTTTACCATGTACGTTATGACAGAATGTTGAGTAGTCTTCCCTTGGTACTCCGTAGGTCTTTGGTGATTATATACGTCTACTGTGTTTGTATATGTCTGTTAACCCCAATATCGTAATGAATTCAATTCTCACACCTTTCCTTTGGTGAACCATATGTTTGTTTAATGAATCTGTGATTTCCCTTCTCCGTGGAAATATCTGCCCTGGTATCAATTTATAGGTAACACCTATAAGTGATATGATATGATATGTGTCTTTCACTTTCTGACTTACTCCAAGTCACGTGATTACCTCTAGACTCATCTACGGTGCTGCAAATGCCATTGTGTCCTTTTTTTCCTTGGCGAATATTCTGTCTTAGCGAGTTCCATTTTCTGCAATGTGATTCCCCGAGGTCTGAGGATTAGCTGACCTGGGCAGCCTGACTCTGCCGGCAAGCCCTCCCCAGGTGTGCCTGGGCTGAGGTCAATATAAACAGCACTCGAGGCAGCAATAGCCCCTGCAGCTGTGCCTGACTCCATATTCTCTGCCCCGTCAGCAGTCTCGGGGCTGTGCTGGTGGGAGGGTGTGCGGGTCCACGGCTTTGTGGGTGGCCCGGTGTGAGTGGGGCACTGCTGGACTTTCTGCAGGAGTTGCCAGGCTGCCACCTGTAAAGAAGAGGATGTGTCACCCATAACTTCCACTGGAATATCTCTCCGGGCTGAGGTGAGTAAGGAAAAAAAGAAGTGGGGACCGGGACAGGAGGGGTATCTCAGGCAGGGCAATGGAAAGCTTCAAGAAGAGCGCCCGTGGCCAGGACCATCCTGGCTGCCCTGCAGGCACCAAGTTGGCCTGCGTGCTGTCGCTGGTGTGGCTCCACGGCCCTTCCTCTAGGCTTTCAAGCCCTTGTACATATTCAGGTGTTTCACCTGGGAAGGGTGGGAACCGTACAGCAGCAGCTGGCCTGGGGCTCAGCTCACGTTTACTCACAGAGGCCTCGGCACGGTCCCCCAGCTTTGCAATAAGGACGCTCCTTGCGTGGGCGGGCGGGGCTGCTGGCTGTATGGGAGATGATTCCCCACCTCTGACCAATTTCAGAATTGTTTACCACTGGAGCAAGTGCCTTGGTAGTGTTTTCCTCTGTATAACTGTTAGGTTCAGTTTTATTTTTCTTTTTTGGTTCAAGTTAGATTTTATACCTCTTTTATGTATTTATGGATATAAGCATGGAAATAATTCATTCTTATAAATACATCAGTGTGAAAAGAAGAACTTTTTTTCTGTTTATTTTTACATTTTATTTTTAAAAAATTTGAAATTTAATTTAATTTATTTTTTTATACAGTAGGTGATTATTAGTTATCTATTTTATGCATATACATGTATACAGGTCAATCCCAATCTCCCAACTCATCCCACCACCACGACCCCATGGCTTCACCCACTTTGTGTCCATACGTTTGTTCTCTACCTCTGTGTCTCTATTTCTGCCCTGCAAACCAGTTCATCTGTACCATTTTTCTCGGTTCCACATATAGGCATTAATATACAATATTAGTTTTTCTCTTTCTGACTTACTTCGCTCTTTATGACAGTCTCTAGATCCATCAACTTCTCTACAAATGACCTAGTTTCATTCCTTTTTATGGCTGAGTAATATTCCATTTTATATATGTACCACATCTTTATTCATTCGTCTGTCTCTGGCCATTTAGGTTGCTTCCATTACTGGCCATTGTAAATAGTGCTGCAATGAACATTGTGGTGAATGTGTCTTTGTGATTTATGGTTTTCTCTGGGTATATGCCCAGAAGTGGGATTGCTGGATCCTATGGTAATTCTCTTTTTAGTTTTTTAAAGGAACCTCCATACTGTTCTCCATAGTGACTGTATCAATTTACATTCCCACCAATAGCGGAAGAGGGTTCCTTTTGTCCACACCCTCCCCAGAATTTGTTGTTTGTAGATTATCTGATGATGCCGATTCTCACAGGTGTGAGGTCTTACCTCATTGTAGTTTTGATTTGCATTTCTCTAATAATTAGTGATGTTGAGCAGCTTTTCATGTGCGTCTTGGCCATCTCTGTGTCTTCTTTGAAGAAACGTCTCTTTAGATCTTCTGCCCATTTTTGTATTGGGTTGTTTGTTTTATTAATATTAAGCTGCATGAGCTGTTTATATATATTGGAGATTAAACCTTTGTCCATTGATTCGTTTGTGAACGTTTTCGCCCATTCTGAGGGTTGCCTTTTTCCATTCCCGTTTTTTTAACAAAGAAAGAAAGAAAGCAAAAGAAGCAGAACACTAATGTGCGTGAAATATGCCTCTTGAAACTGTCGTTTTGAAATATGGACGTCTTTTGAATTTTTTGGTCGATATATGACCCCAGGCTTTGTTTTCAGGGCAGGTGTCATTTACAGGCCTGTAATGATTTGGAATATCCACTGACCATTAGCGCTGGGATTAAAGCTGCTGTTGTGTGAAACGGCCACAAGGTGGCAGCAGTTCTCCCTTACCAAATCTGGTTACTAGGGCAGCAGAGCCTCAATGGAAGTCGCGTTCTAGATTGGAATGTAGAACGGAATGTGCCAGGAGAAAGCCCCTCAAGTTTGTCTCACTACTTCTTGTTCGTGTTTTTAATTTAATTTTTTATTTTTTATTACAGCAAGTTTGAGTACGACGTTTAGCTTGTTGTAGGTGTGCAAGAGGTGGTTCTTTTACACATATACATATGTCTGCTCTTCCTGGGATCCTTTTCCCATGTACGTTATGACAGAATGTTGAGTAGTCTTCTCTTGGTACTTCGTAGGTCTTTGGTGATTATATACGTCTACTGTGTTTGTATATGTCTGTTAACCCCAATATCGTAATGAATTCAATCCTCACACCTTTCCTTTGGTGAACCATAAGTTTTTTTAATGAATCTGTGATTGCCCTTCTCCGTGGAAATATCTGCCCTGGTATCAATTTATAGGTAACACCTATAAGTGATATGATATGATATGTGTCTTTCACTTTCTGACTTACTCCAAGTCACGTGATTACCTTGAGACTCATCTACGGTGCTGCAAATGGCATTTTGTCCTTTTTTTCCTTGGCGAATATTCTGTCTTAGCGAGGTCCATTTTCTGCAACGTGATTCCCTGAGGGCTGAGGATTAGCTGACCTGGGCAGCCTGACCCTGCAGGCAAGCCCTCCCCAGGTGTGCCTGGGTTGAGGTCAATATAAACAGCACTCCAGGCAGCAATAGCCCCTGCAGCTGTGCCTGACTCCATATTCTCTGCCCCGTCAGCAGTCTCGGGGCTGTGCTGGTGGGAAGGTGTGAGGGTCCATGGCTTTGTGGGTGGCCCGGTGTGAGTGGGGCTCTGCTGGACTTTCGGCAGGAGTTGCCAGGCTGCCAACTGTAAAGAAGAGGATGTGTCACCCATAACTTCCACTGGAATATCTCTCCGGGCTGAGGTGAGGAAGGAAAAAAAGTAGTGGTGGCCGGGACAGGAGGGGTATCTCAGGCAGGGCAATGGAAAGCTTCCAGAAGAGCGGCCGTGGCCAGGACCATCCTGGATGACCTGCAGGCACCAAGTTGGCCTGCGTGCTGTCGCTGTTGTGGCTCCACGGCCCTTCCTCTAGGCTTTCAAGCCCTTGTACATATTCAGCTGTTTCACCTGGGAAGGTTGGGAACAGTTCAGCAGCTGCTGGCCTGGGGCTCAGCTCACATTTACTCACAGAGGCCTCGGCACAGTCCCCCAGCTTTCCAATAAGGACACTCCTTGCGTGGGCGGGCGGGGCTGCTGGGTGGATGGGAGATGATTCCCCACCCATGACCAATTTCAGAATTGTTTACCACTGGAGCCAAGTGCCTTGGTAGTGTTTTCCTCTGTATAACTGTTAGGTTCAGTTTTTTTTTTTTGGTTCAAGTTAGATTTTATTCCTCTTTTATGTATTTATGGATATAAGCATGGAAATAATTCATACTTATAAATACATCAGTGTGAATGGAAGAACTTTTTTTCTGTTTTATTTTTACATTTTATTTTTAAAAATTTTGAAATTTAATTTAATTTATTTTTTTTATACAGTAGGTTATTATTAGTTATCTATTTTATGCATATACATGTATAGAGGTCAATCCCAATCTCCCAACTCATCCCACCACCACCACCCCATGGCTTCCCCCACTTTGTGTCCATACGTTTGTTCTCTAACTCTGTGTCTCTATTTCTGGCCTGCAAACCAGTTCATCTGTACCATTTCTCTAGGTTCCACATATAGGCATTAATATACAATATTTGTTTTCCCTTTCTGACTTACTTCACTCTGTATGACAGTCTCTAGATCCATCAACTTCTCTACAAATGACCCAGTTTCATTCCTTTTTATGGCTGAGTAATATTCCATTTTATATATGTACCACATCTTTATCCATTCGTCTGTCTGTGGCCATTTAGGTTGCTTCCATTACCTGGCTATTGTAAATAGTGCTGCAATGAACATTGTGGTGAATGTGTCTTTGTGATTTATGGTTTTCTCTGGGTATATGCCCAGAAGTGGGATTGCTGGATCCTATGGTAATTCTCTTTTTAGTTTTTTAAAGGAACATCCATACTGTTCTCCATAGTGACCGAATCAATTTACATTCCCACCAATAGCGGGAGAGGGTTCCTTTTGTCCACACCCTCCCCAGAATTTGTTGTTTGTAGATTATCTGATGATGCCGATTCTTACAGGTGTGAGGTTTTATCTCTTTGTAGATTTGATTTGCATTTCTCTAATAATTAGTGATGTTGAGCAGCTTTTCATGTGCGTCTTGGCCATCTCTGTGTCTTCTTTGAAGAAACGTCTATTTAGATCTTCTGCCCATTTTTGTATTGGGTTGTTTGTTTTATTAATATTAAGCTGCATGAGATGTTTATATATATTGGAGATTAAACCTTTGTCCATTGATTCGTTGGTGAACGTTTTCGCCCATTCTGAGGGTTGCCTTTTTCCATTCCCGTTTTTTTAACAAGGAAAGAAACAAGCAAAAGAAGCAGAACACTAATGTGCGTGAAATATGCCTCTTGAAACTGTCGTTTTGAAATATGGACGTCTTTTGAATTTTTTGGTCGTTATATGACCCCAGGATTTGTTTTCAGGGCAGGTGTCTTTTACAGGCCTGTAATGATTTGGAATATCCACTGACCTTTAGCGCTGCTGGGATTGAAGCTGCTGTTGTGTGAAACGGCCACAAGGTGGCAGCAGTTCTCCCTTACCAAATCTGGTTACTAGGGCAGCAGAGCCTCAATGGAAGTCACGTTCTAGATTGGAATGTAGAACGGAATGTGCCAGGAGAAAGCCCCTCAAGTTTGTCTCACTACTTCTTGTTCGTGTTTTTAATTTAATTTTTTATTTTTTATTACAGCAAGTTTGAGTACAACGTTTAGCTTGTTGTAGGTGTGCAAGAGGTGGTTCTTTTACACATATACATATGTCTGTTCTTCCTGGGATCCTTTTCCCATGTACGTTATGACAGAATGTTGAGTAGTCTTCTCTTGGTACTCCGTAGGTCTTTGGTGATTATATACGTCTACTGTGTTTGTATATGTCTGTTAACCCCAATATCGTAATGAATTCAATCCTCACACCTTTGCTTTGGTGAATCATAAGTTTGTTTAATGAATCTGTGATTGCCCTTCTCCGTGGAAATATCTGCCCTGGTATCAATTTATAGGTAACACCTATAAGTGATATGATATGATATGTGTGTTTCACTTTCTGACTTACTCCAAGTCACGTGATTACCTCGAGACTCATCTACGGTGCTGCAAATGGCATTCTGTCCTTTTTTTCCTTGGCGAATATTCTGTCTTAGCGAGGTCTATTTTCTGCAATGTGATTCCCTGAGGGCTGAAGATTAGCTGACCTGGGCAGCCTGACACTGCCGGCAAGCCCTCCCCAGGTGTGCCTGGGTTGAGGTCAATATAAACAGCACTCCAGGCAGCAATAGCCCCTGCAGCTGTGCCTGACTCCATATTCTCTGCCCCGTCAGCAGTCTCGGGGCTGTGCTGGTGGGAGGGTGTGAGTGTCCACGGCTTTGTGGGTGGCCCGGTGTGAGTGGGGCTCTGCTGGACTTTCTGCAGGAGTTGCCAGGCTGCCACCTGTAAAGAAGAGGATGTGTCACCCATAACTTCCACTGGAATATGTCTCCGGGCTGAGGTGAGTAAGGAAAAAAAGGAGTGGGGGCCGGCACAGGAGGGGTATCTCAGGCAGGGCAATGGAAAGCTTCCAGAAGAGCGCCCGTGGCCAGGTCCATCCTGGCTGACCTGCAGGCACCAACTTGGCCTGCGTGCTGTCGCTTGTGTGGCTCCACGGCCCTTCCTCTAGGCTTTCAAGCCCTTGTACATATTCAGGTGTTTCACCTGGGAAGGGTGGGAACTGTCCAGCAGCATCTGGCCTGGTGCTCAGCTCACGTTTACTCACAAAGACCTCGGCACGGTCCCCCAGCTTTGCAATAAGGACGCTCCTTGCGTGGGCGGGTGGGGCTGCTGTCTGTATGGGAGATGATTCCCCACCTCTGACCAATTTCAGAATTGTTTACCACTGGAGCAAGTGCCTTGGTAGTGTTTTCCTCTGTATAACTGTTAGGTTCAGTTTTTTTTTTTTTCTTTTTTGGTTCAAGTTAGATTTTATTCCTCTTTTATGTATTTATAGATATAAGCATGGAAATAATTCATTCTTATAAATACATCAGTGTGAATGGAAGAACTTTTTTTCTGTTTTATTTTTACATTTTATTTTTAAAAATTTTGAAATTTAATTTTATTTATTTTTTTATACACTAGGTTATTATTAGTTATCTATTTTATGGATAGACATGTATACAGGTCAATCCCAATCTCCCAACTCATCCCACCACCACCACCCCATGGCTTCCCCCACTTTGTGTCGATACGTTTGTTCTCTACCTCTGTGTCTCTATTTCTGCCCTGCAAACCAGTTCATCTGTAGCATTTTTCTAGATTCCACATATAGGCATTAATATACAATATTTGTTTTTCTCTTTCTGACTTACTTCACTCTGTATGACAGTCTCTAGATCCATCAACTTCTCTACAAATGAATCAGTTTCATTCCGTTTTATGGCTGAGTAATATTCCATTTTATATATGTACCACATCTTTATCCATTCGTCTGTCTGTGGGCATTTATGTTGCTTCCATTACCTGGCTATTGTAAATAGTGCTGCAATGAACATTGTGGTGAATGTGTCTCTGTGATTTATGGTTTTCTCTGGGTATATGCCCAGAAGTGGGATTGCTGGATCCTATGGTAATTCTCTTTTTACTTTTTTAAAGGAACCTCCATACTGTTCTCCATAGTGACTGTATCAATTTACATTCCCACCAGTAGCGGAAGAGGGTTCCTTTTGTCCACACCCTCCCCAGAATTTGTTGTTTGTAGATTATCTGATGATGCCGATTCTAACAGGTGTGAGGTCTTACCTCATTGTAGTTTTGATTTGCATTTCTCTAATAATTAGTGATGTTGAGCAGCTTTTCATGTGCGTCTTGGCCATCTCTGTGTCTTCTTTGAAGAAACGTCTATTTAGATCTTCTGCCCATTTTTGTATTGGGTTGTTTGTTTTATTAATATTAAGCTGTATGAGCTGTTTATATATATTGGAGATTAAACCTTTGTCCATTGATTCGTTTGTGAAAGTTTTCGCCCATTCTGAGGGTTGCCTTTTTCCATTCCCGTTTTTTTAACAAAGAAAGAAATCAAAAGAAGCAGAACACTAATGTGCGTGAAATATGCCTCTTGAAACAGTCGTTTTGAAATATGGACGTCTTTTGAATTTTTTGGTCGATATATGACCCCAGGATTTGTTTTCAGGGCAGGTGTCATTTACAGGCCTGTAATGATTTGGAATATCCACTGACCATTAGCGCTGCTGGGATTGAAGCTGCTGTTGTGTGAAACGGCCACAAGGTGGCAGCAGTTCTCCCTTACCAAATCTGGTTACTAGGGCAGCAGAGCCTCAATGGAAGTCGCGTTCTAGATTGGAATGTAGAACGGAATGTACCAGGATAAAGCCCCTCAAGTTTTTCTCACTAATTCTTGTTCGTGTTTTTAATTTAATTTTTTATTTTTTATTACAGCAAGTTTGAGTACAACGTTTAGCTTGTTGTAGGTGTGCAAGAGGTGGTTCTTTTACACATATACATATGTCTGTTCTTCCTGGGATACTTTTCCCATATTCGTTATGACAGAATGTTGAGTAGTCTTCTCTTGGTACTCCGTAGGTCTTTGGTGATAATATACGTCTACTGTGTTTGTATATGTCTGTTAACCCCAGTATCATAATGAATTCAATCCTCACACCTTTCCTTTGGTGAACCATAAGTTTGTTTAATGAATCTGTGATTGCCCTTCTCCGTGGAAATATCTGCCCTGGTATCAATTTATAGGTAACACCTATAAGTGATATGATATGATATGTGTCTTTCACTTTCTGACTTACTCCAAGTCACGTGATTACCTCTAGACTCATCTACGGTGCTGCAAATGGCATTGTGTGCTTTTTTTCCTTGGCGAATATTCTGTCTTAGAGAGGTCCATTTTCTGCAATGTGATTCCCCGAGGGCTGAGGATTAGCTGACCTGGGCAGCCTGACCCTGCCGGCAAGCCCTCCCCAGGTGTGCCTGGGTTGAGGTCAATATAAACAGCACTCCAGGCAGCAATAGCCCCTGCAGCTGTGCCTGACTCCATATTCTCTGCCCCGTCAGCAGTCTCGGGGCTGTGCTGGTGGGAGGGTGTGAGGGTCCACGGCTTTGTGGGTGGCCCGGTGTGAGTGGGGCTCTGCTGGACTTTCTGCAGGAGTTGCCAGGCTGCCACCTGTAAAGAAGAGGATGTGTCACCCATAACTTCCACGGGAGTATCTCTCCGGGCTGAGGTGAGGAAGGAAAAAAAGGAGTGGGGGCCGGGACAGGAGGGGTATCTCAGGCAGGGCAATGGAAAGCTTCCAGAAGAGCGCCCGTGGCCAGGACCATCCTGGCTGACCTGCAGGCACCAAGTTGGCCTGCATGCTTTCTCTGGTGTGGCTCCACGGCCCTTCCTCTAGGCTTTCAAGCCCTTGTACATATTCAGGTGTTTCACCTGGGAAGGGTGGGAACAGTTCAGCAGCAGCTGGCCTGGGGCTCAGCTCACGTTTACTCACAGAGGCCTCGGCACGGTCCCCCAGCTTTGCAATAAGGACGCTCCTTGCGTGGGCGGGTGGGGCTGCTGTCTGTATGGGAGATGATTCCCCACCTCTGACCAATTTCAGAATTGTTTACCACTGGAGCAAGTGCCTTGGTAGTGTTTTCCTCTGTATAACTGTTAGGTTCAGTTTTTTTTATTTCTTTTTTGGTTCAAGTTAGATTTTATTCCTCTTTTATGTATTTATAGATATAAGCATGGAAATAATTCATTCTTATAAATACATCAGTGTGAATGGAAGAACTTTTTTTCTGTTTTATTTTTACATTTTATTTTTAAAAATTTTGAAATTATTTTTATTTATTTTTTTATACACTAGGTTATTATTAGTTATCTATTTTATGCATAGACATGTATACAGGTCAATCCCAATCTTCCAACTCATCCCACCACCACCACCCCATGGCTTCCCCCACTTTGTGTCGATACGTTTGTTCTCTACCTCTGTGTCTCTATTTCTGCCCTGCAAACCAGTTCATCTGTAGCATTTTTCTAGGTTCCACATATAGGCATTAATATACAATATTTGTTTTTCTCTTTCTGACTTACCTCACTCTGTATGACAGTCTCTAGATCCATCAACTTCTCTACAAATGACTCAGTTTCATTCCTTTTTATGGCTGAGTAATATTCCATTTTATATATGTACCACATCTTTATCCATTCGTCTGTCTGTGGGCATTTAGGTTGCTTCCATTACCTGGCTATTGTAAATAGTGCTGCAATGAACATTGTGGTGAATGTGTCTCTGTGATTTATGGTTTTCTCTGGGTATATGCCCAGAAGTGGGATTGCTGGATCCTATGGTAATTCTCTTTTTAGTTTTTTAAAGGAACCTCCATACTGTTCTCCATAGTGACTGTATCAATTTACATTCCCACCAATAGCCGAAGAGGGTTCCTTTTGTCCACACCCTCCCCAGAATTTGTTGTTTGTAGATTATCTGAGGAGGCCGATTCTCACAGGTGTGAGGTCTTACCTCATTGTAGTTTTGATTTGCATTTCTCTAATAATTAGTGATGTTGAGCAGCTTTTCATGTGCGTCTTGGCCATCTCTGTGTCTTCTTTGAAGAAACGTCTATTTAGATCTTCTGCCCATTTTTGTATTGGGTTGTTTGTTTTATTAATATTAAGCTGCATGAGCTGTTTATACATATTGGAGATTAAACCTTTGTCCATTGATTCGTTTGTGAAAGTTTTCGCCCATTCTGAGGGTTGCCTTTTTCCATTCCCGTTTTTTTAACAAAGAAAGAAAGAAATCAAAAGAAGCAGAACACTAATGTGTGTGAAATATGCCTCTTGAAACAGTCGTTTTGAAATATGGACGTCTTTTGAATTTTTTGGTCGATATATGACCCCAGGATTTGTTTTCAGGGCAGGTGTCATTTACAGGCCTGTAATGATTTGGAATATCCACTGACCATTAGCGCTGGGATTAAAGCTGCTGTTGTGTGAAACGGCCACAAGGTGGCAGCAGTTCTCCCTTACCAAATCTGGTTACTAGGGCAGCAGAGCCTCAATGGAAGTCGCGTTCTAGATTGGAATGTAGAACGGAATGTGCCAGGATAAAGCCCCTCAAGTTTGTCTCACTAATTCTTGTTCGTGTTTTTAATTTAATTTTTTATTTTTTATTACAGCAAGTTTGAGTACAACGTTTAGCTTGTTGTAGGTGTGCAAGAGGTGGTTCTTTTACACATATACATATGTCTGTTCTTCCTGGGATCCTTTTCCCATGTACGTTATGACAGAATGTTGAGTAGTCTTCTCTTGGTACTCCGTAGGTCTTTGGTGATTATATATGTCTACTGTGTTTGTATATGTCTGTTAACCCCAATATCGTAATGAATTCAATCCTCACACCTTTCCTTTGGTGAACCATAAGTTTGTTTAATGAATCTGTGATTGCCCTTCTCCGTGGAAATATCTGCCCTGGTATCAATTTATAGGTAACACCTATAAGTGATATGATATGATATGTGTCTTTCACTTTCTGACTTACTCCAAGTCACGTGATTACCTCTAGACTCATCTACGGTGCTACAAATGGCATTGTGTGCTTCCTTTCCTTGGCGAATATTCTGTCTTAGCGAGGTCCATTTTCTGCAATGTGATTCCCTGAGGGCTGAGGATTAGCTGACCTGGGCAGCCTGACCCTGCCGGCAAGCCCTCCCCAGGTGTGCCTGGGTTGAGGTCAATATAAACAGCACTCCAGGCAGCAATAGCCCCTGCAGCTGTGCCTGACTCAATATTCTCTGCCCCAGCAGCAGTCTCGGGGCTGTGCTGATGGGAGGGTGTGAGGGTCCACGGCTTTGTGGGTGGCCCGGTGTGAGTGGGGCTCTGCTGGACTTTCTGCAGGAGTTGCCAGGCTGCCACCTGTAAAGAAGAGGATGTGTCACCCATAACTTCCACTGGAGTATCTCTCCGGGCTGAGGTGAGGAAGGAAAAAAAGGAGTGGGGGCCGGGACAGGAGGGGTATCTCAGGCAGGGCAATGGAAAGCTTCCAGAAGAGCGCCCGTGGCCAGGACCATCCTGGCTGACCTGCAGGCACCAAGTTGGCCTGCATGCTTTCGCTTGTGTGGCTCCACGGCCCTTCCTCTAGGCTTTCAAGCCCTTGTACATATTCAGGTGTTTCACCTGGGAAGGGTGGGAACAGTTCAGCAGCAGCTGGCCTGGGGCTCAGCTCACGTTTACTCACAGAGGCCTCGGCACGGTTCCCCAGCTTTGCAATAAGGACGCTCCTTGCGTGGGCGGGTGGGGATGCTGGCTGTATGGGAGATGATTCCCCACCTCTGACCAATTTCAGAATTGTTTACCACTGGAGCTAGTGCCTTGGTAGTGTTTTCCTCTGTATAACTGTTAGGTTCAGTTTTTTTTTTTCTTTTTTGGTTCAATTTAGGTTTTATTCCTCTTTTATGTATTTATAGATATAAGCATGGAAATAATTCATTCTTATAAATACATCAGTGTGAATGGAAGAACTTTTTTTCTGTTTTATTTTTACATTTTATTTTTAAAAATTTTGAAATTTAATTTTATTTATTTTTTTATACACTTGGTTATTATTAGTTATCTATTTTATGCATAGACATGTATACAGGTCAATCCCAATCTCCCAACTCATCCCACCACCACCACCCCATGGCTTCCCCCACTTTGTGTCCATACGTTTGTTCTCTACCTCTGTGTCTCTATTTCTGCCCTGCAAACCAGTTCATCTGTAGCATTTTTCTAGGTTCCACATATAGGCATTAATATACAATATTTGTTTTTCTCTTTCTGACTTACTTCACTCTGTATGACAGTCTATAGATCCATCAACTTCTCTACAAATGACTCAGTTTCATTCCTTTTTATGGCTGAGTAATATTCCATTTTATATATGTACCACATCTTTATCCATTCGTCTGTCTGTGGGCATTTAGGTTGCTTCCATTACCTGGCTATTGTAAATAGTGCTGCAATGAACATTGTGGTGAATGTGTCTCTGTGATTTATGGTTTTCTCTGGGTATATGCCCAGAAGTGGGATTGCTGGATCCTATGGTAATTCTCTTTTTAGTTTTTTAAAGGAACCTCCATACTGTTCTCCATAGAGACTGTATCAATTTACATTCCCACCAATAGCGGAAGAGGGTTCCTTTTGTCCACACCCTCCCCAGAATTTGTTGTTTGTAGATTATCTGATGATGCCGATTCTAACAGGTGTGAGGTCTTACCTCATTGTAGTTTTGATTTGCATTTCTCTAATAATTAGTGATGTTGAGCAGCTTTTCATGTGCGTCTTGGCCATCTCTGTGTCTTCTTTGAAGAAACGTCTATTTAGATCTTCTGCCCATTTTTGTATTGGGTTGTTTGTTTTATTAATATTAAGCTGCATGAGCTGTTTATATATATTGGAGATTAAACCTTTGTCCATTGATTCGTTTGTGAAAGTTTTCGCCCATTCTGAGAGTTGCCTTTTTCCATTCCCGTTTTTTTAACAAAGAAAGAAAGAAATCAAAAGAAGCAGAACACTAATGTGCGTGAAATATGCCTCTTGAAACTGTCGTTTTGAAATATGGACGTCTTTTGAATTTTTTGGTCGATATATGACCCCAGGATTTGTTTTCAGGGCAGGTGTCATTTACAGGCCTGTAATGATTTGGAATATCCACTGACCATTAGCGCTGCTGGGATTGAAGCTGCTGTTGTGTGAAACGGCCACAAAGTGGCAGCAGTTCTCCCTTACCAAATCTGGTAACTAGGGCAGCAGAGCCTCAATGGAAGTCGCGTTCTAGATTGGAATGTAGAACGGAATGTGCCAGGAGAAAGCCCCTCAAGTTTGTCTCACTACTTCTTGTTCGTGTTTTTAATTTAATTTTTTATTTTTTATTACAGCAAGTTTGAGTACAACGTTTAGCTTGTTGTAGGTGTGCAAGAGGTGGTTCTTTTACACATATACATATGTCTGTTCTTCCTGGTATCCTTTTCCCATGTACGTTATGACAGAATGTTGAGTAGTCTTCTCTTGGTACTCCGTAGGTCTTTGGTGATTATATATGTCTACTGTGTTTGTATATGTCTGTTAACCCCAATATCGTAATGAATTCAATCCTCACACCTTTCCTTTGGTGAACCATAAGTTTGTTTAATGAATCTGTGATTGCCCTTCTCCGTGGAAATATCTGCCCTGGTATCAATTTATAGGTAACACCAATAAGTGATATGATATGATATGTGTCTTTCACTTTCTGACTTACTCCAAGTCACGTGATTACCTCTAGACTCATCTACGTTGCTGCAAATGGCATTGTGTGCTTCTTTTCCTTGGCGAATATTCTGTCTTAGCGAGGTCCATTTTCTGCAATGTGATTCCCTGAGGGCTGAGGATTAGCTGACCTGGGCAGCCTGACCCTGCCGGCAAGCCCTCCCCAGGTGTGCCTGGGTTGAGGTCAATATAAACAGCACTCCAGGCAGCAATAGCCCCTGCAGCTGTGCCTGACTCCATATTCTCTGCCCCGTCAGCAGTCTCGGGGCTGTGCTGGTGGGAGGGTGTGAGGGTCCACGGCTTTGTGGGTGGCCCGGTGTGAGTGGGGCTCTGCTGGACTTTCGGCAGGAGTTGCCAGGCTGCCACCTGTAAAGAAGAGGATGTGTCACCCATAACTTCCACTGGAATATCTCTCCGGGCTGAGGTGAGGAAGGAAAAAAAGGAGTGGGGGCCGGGACAGGAGGGGTATCTCAGGCAGGGCAATGGAAAGCTTCCAGAAGAGCGCCCGTGGCCAGGACCATCCTGGCTGACCTGCAGGCACCAAGGTGGCCTGCGTGCTGTCGCTGGTGTGGCTCCACGGCCCTTCCTCTAGGCTTTCAAGCCCTTGTACATATTCAGGTGTTTCACCTGGGAAGGGTGGGAACAGTTCAGCAGCAGCTGGCCTGGGGCTCAGCTCACGTTTACTCACAGAGGCCTCGGCATGGTCCCCGAGCTTTGCAATAAGGACGCTCCTTGCGTGGGCGGGCGGGGCTGCTGGCTTTATGGGAGATGATTCCCCACCTCTGACCAATTTCAGAATTGTTTACCACTGGAGCAAGTGCCTTGGTAGTGTTTTCCTCTGTATAACTGTTAGGTTCAGTTTTTTTTTTCTTTTTTGGTTCAAGTTAGATTTTATTCCTCTTTTATGTATTTATGGATATAAGCATGGAAATAATTCATTCTTATAAATACATCAGTGTGAATGGAAGAACATTTTTTCTGTTTTATTTTTACATTTTATTTTTAAAATTTTTGAAATTTAATTTTATTTATTTTTTTATACAGTAGGTTATTATTAGTTATCTATTTTATGCATAGACATGTATACAGGTCAATCCCAATCTCCCAACTCATCCCACCACCACCACACCATGGCTTCCCCCACTTTGTGTCCATACGTTTGTTCTCTACCTCTGTGTCTCTATTGCTGCACTGCAAACCAGTTCATCTGTAGCATTTTTCTAGGTTCCACATATAGGCATTAATATACATTATTTGTTTTTCTCTTTCTGACTTACTTCACTCTGTATGACAGTCTCTAGATCCATCAACTTCTCTACAAATGACCCAGTTTCATTCCTTTTTATGGCTGAGTAATATTCCATTTTATATATGTACCACATCTTTATCCATTCGTCTATCTGTGGGCATTTAGGTTGCTTCCATTACCTGGCTATTGTAAATAGTGCTGCAATGAACATTGTGGTGAATGTGTCTCTGTGATTTATGGTTTTATCTGGGTATATGCCCAGAAGTGGGATTGCTGGATCCTATGGTAATTCTCTTTTTAGTTTTTTAAAGGAACCTCCATACTGTTCTCCATAGAGACTGTATCAATTTACATTCCCACCAATAGCGGAAGAGGGTTCCTTTTGTCCACACCCTCCCCAGAATTTGTTGTTTGTAGATTATCTGATGATGCCGATTCTAACAGGTGTGAGGTCTTACCTCATTGTAGTTTTGATTTGCATTTCTCTAATAATTAGTGATGTTGAGCAGCTTTTCATGTGCGTCTTGGCCATCTCTGTGTCTTCTTTGAAGAAACGTCTATTTAGATCTTCTGCCCATTTTTGTATTGGGTTGTTTGTTTTATTAATATTAAGCTGCATGAGCTGTTTATATATATTGGAGATTAAACCTTTGTCCATTGATTCGTTTGTGAAAGTTTTCGCCCATTCTGAGGGTTGCCTTTTTCCATTCCCGTTTTTTTAACAAAGAAAGAAAGAAATCAAAAGAAGCAGAACACTAATGTGCGTGAAATATGCCTCTTGAAACTGTCGTTTTGAAATATGGACGTCTTTTGAATTTTTTGGTCGATATATGACCCCAGGATTTGTTTTCAGGGCAGGTGTCATTTACAGGCCTGTAATGATTTGGAATATCCACTGACCATTAGCGCTGCTGGGATTGAAGCTGCTGTTGTGTGAAACGGCCACAAGGTGGCAGCAGTTCTCCCTTACCAAATCTGGTAACTAGGGCAGCAGAGCCTCAATGGAAGTCGCGTTCTAGATTGGAATGTAGAACGGAATGTGCCAGGAGAAAGCCCCTCAAGTTTGTCTCACTACTTCTTGTTCGTGTTTTTAATTTAATTTTTTATTTTTTATTACAGCAAGTTTGAGTACAACGTTTAGCTTGTTGTAGGTGTGCAAGAGGTGGTTCTTTTACACATATACATATGTCTGTTCTTCCTGGTATCCTTTTCCCATGTACGTTATGACAGAATGTTGAGTAGTCTTCTCTTGGTACTCCGTAGGTCTTTGGTGATTATATATGTCTACTGTGTTTGTATATGTCTGTTAACCCCAATATCGTAATGAATTCAATCCTCACACCTTTCCTTTGGTGAACCATAAGTTTGTTTAATGAATCTGTGATTGCCCTTCTCCGTGGAAATATCTGCCCTGGTATCAATTTATAGGTAACACCTATAAGTGATATGATATGATATGTGTCTTTCACTTTCTGACTTACTCCAAGTCACGTGATTACCTCTAGACTCATCTACGGTGCTACAAATGGCATTGTGTGCTTCCTTTCCTTGGCGAATATTCTGTCTTAGCGAGGTCCATTTTCTGCAATGTGATTCCCTGAGGGCTGAGGATTAGCTGACCTGGGCAGCCTGACCCTGCCGGCAAGCCCTCCCCAGGTGTGCCTGGGTTGAGGTCAATATAAACAGCACTCCAGGCAGCAATAGCCCCTGCAGCTGTGCCTGACTCAATATTCTCTGCCCCAGCAGCAGTCTCGGGGCTGTGCTGATGGGAGGGTGTGAGGGTCCACGGCTTTGTGGGTGGCCCGGTGTGAGTGGGGCTCTGCTGGACTTTCTGCAGGAGTTGCCAGGCTGCCACCTGTAAAGAAGAGGATGTGTCACCCATAACTTCCACTGGAGTATCTCTCCGGGCTGAGGTGAGGAAGGAAAAAAAGGAGTGGGGGCCGGGACAGGAGGGGTATCTCAGGCAGGGCAATGGAAAGCTTCCAGAAGAGCGCCCGTGGCCAGGACCATCCTGGCTGACCTGCAGGCACCAAGTTGGCCTGCATGCTTTCGCTGGTGTGGCTCCACGGCCCTTCCTCTAGGCTTTCAAGCCCTTGTACATATTCAGGTGTTTCACCTGGGAAGGGTGGGAACAGTTCAGCAGCAGCTGGCCTGGGGCTCAGCTCACGTTTACTCACAGAGGCCTCGGCACGGTTCCCCAGCTTTGCAATAAGGACGCTCCTTGCGTGGGCGGGTGGGGATGCTGGCTGTATGGGAGATGATTCCCCACCTCTGACCAATTTCAGAATTGTTTACCACTGGAGCTAGTGCCTTGGTAGTGTTTTCCTCTGTATAACTGTTAGGTTCAGTTTTTTTTTTTCTTTTTTGGTTCAATTTAGATTTTATTCCTCTTTTATGTATTTATAGATATAAGCATGGAAATAATTCATTCTTATAAATACATCAGTGTGAATGGAAGAACTTTTTTTCTGTTTTATTTTTACATTTTATTTTTAAAAATTTTGAAATTTAATTTTATTTATTTTTTTATACACTTGGTTATTATTAGTTATCTATTTTATGCATAGACATGTATACAGGTCAATCCCAATCTCCCAACTCATCCCACCACCACCACCCCATGGCTTCCCCCACTTTGTGTCGATACGTTTGTTCTCTACCTCTGTGTCTCTATTTCTGCCCTGCAAACCAGTTCATCTGTAGCATTTTTCTAGGTTCCACATATAGGCATTAATATACAATATTTGTTTTTCTCTTTGTGACTTACTTCACTCTGTATGACAGTCTATAGATCCATCAACTTCTCTACAAATGACTCAGTTTCATTCCTTTTTATGGCTGAGTAATATTCCATTTTATATATGTACCACATCTTTATCCATTCGTCTGTCTGTGGGCATTTAGGTTGCTTCCATTACCTGGCTATTGTAAATAGTGCTGCAATGAACATTGTGGTGAATGTGTCTCTGTGATTTATGGTTTTCTCTGGGTATATGCCCAGAAGTGGGATTGCTGGATCCTATGGTAATTCTCTTTTTAGTTTTTTAAAGGAACCTCCATACTGTTCTCCATAGAGACTGTATCAATTTACATTCCCACAAATAGCGGAAGAGGGTTCCTTTTGTCCACACCCTCCCCAGAATTTGTTGTTTGTAGATTATCTGATGATGCCGATTCTAACAGGTGTGAGGTCTTACCTCATTGTAGTTTTGATTTGCATTTCTCTAATAATTAGTGATGTTGAGCAGCTTTTCATGTGCGTCTTGGCCATCTCTGTGTCTTCTTTGAAGAAACGTCTATTTAGATCTTCTGCCCATTTTTGTATTGGGTTGTTTGTTTTATTAATATTAAGCTGCATGAGCTGTTTATATATTGGAGATTAAACCTTTGTCCATTGATTCGTTTGTGAAAGTTTTCGCCCATTCTGAGAGTTGCCTTTTTCCATTCCCGTTTTTTTAACAAAGAAAGAAAGAAATCAAAAGAAGCAGAACACTAATGTGCGTGAAATATGCCTCTTGAAACTGTCGTTTTGAAATATGGACGTCTTTTGAATTTTTTGGTCGATATATGACCCCAGGATTTGTTTTCAGGGCAGGTGTCATTTACAGGCCTGTAATGATTTGGAATATCCACTGACCATTAGCGCTGCTGGGATTGAAGCTGCTGTTGTGTGAAACGGCCACAAAGTGGCAGCAGTTCTCCCTTACCAAATCTGGTAACTAGGGCAGCAGAGCCTCAATGGAAGTCGCGTTCTAGATTGGAATGTAGAACGGAATGTGCCAGGAGAAAGCCCCTCAAGTTTGTCTCACTAATTCTTGTTCGTGTTTTTAATTTAATTTTTTATTTTTTATTACAGCAAGTTTGAGTACAACGTTTAGCTTGTTGTAGGTGTGCAAGAGGTGGTTCTTTTACACATATACATATGTCTGTTCTTCCTGGTATCCTTTTCCCATGTACGTTATGACAGAATGTTGAGTAGTCTTCTCTTGGTACTCCGTAGGTCTTTGGTGATTATATATGTCTACTGTGTTTGTATATGTCTGTTAACCCCAATATCGTAATGAATTCAATCCTCACACCTTTCCTTTGGTGAACCATAAGTTTGTTTAATGAATCTGTGATTGCCCTTCTCCGTGGAAATATCTGCCCTGGTATCAATTTATAGGTAACACCTATAAGTGATATGATATGATATGTGTCTTTCACTTTCTGACTTACTCCAAGTCACGTGATTACCTCTAGACTCATCTACGTTGCTGCAAATGGCATTGTGTGCTTCTTTTCCTTGGCGAATATTCTGTCTTAGCGAGGTCCATTTTCTGCAATGTGATTCCCTGAGGGCTGAGGATTAGCTGACCTGGGCAGCCTGACCCTGCCGGCAAGCCCTCCCCAGGTGTGCCTGGGTTGAGGTCAATATAAACAGCACTCCAGGCAGCAATAGCCCCTGCAGCTGTGCCTGACTCCATATTCTCTGCCCCGTCAGCAGTCTCGGGGCTGTGCTGGTGGGAGGGTGTGAGGGTCCACGGCTTTGTGGGTGGCCCGGTGTGAGTGGGGCTCTGCTGGACTTTCGGCAGGAGTTGCCAGGCTGCCACCTGTAAAGAAGAGGATGTGTCACCCATAACTTCCACTGGAATATCTCTCCGGGCTGAGGTGAGGAAGGAAAAAAAGGAGTGGGGGCCGGGACAGGAGGGGTATCTCAGGCAGGGCAATGGAAAGCTTCCAGAAGAGCGCCCGTGGCCAGGACCATCCTGGCTGACCTGCAGGCACCAAGGTGGCCTGCGTGCTGTCGCTGGTGTGGCTCCACGGCCCTTCCTCTAGGCTTTCAAGCCCTTGTACATATTCAGGTGTTTCACCTGGGAAGGGTGGGAACAGTTCAGCAGCAGCTGGCCTGGGGCTCAGCTCACGTTTACTCACAGAGGCCTCGGCATGGTCCCCGAGCTTTGCAATAAGGACGCTCCTTGCGTGGGCGGGCGGGGCTGCTGGCTCTATGGGAGATGATTCCCCACCTCTGACCAATTTCAGAATTGTTTACCACTGGAGCAAGTGGCTTGGTAGTGTTTTCCTCTGTATAACTGTTAGGTTCAGTTTTTTTTTTCTTTTTTGGTTCAAGTTAGATGTTATTCCTCTTTTATGTATTTATGGATATAAGCATGGAAATAATTCATTCTTATAAATACATCAGTGTGAATGGAAGAACATTTTTTCTGTTTTATTTTTACATTTTATTTTTAAAATTTTTGAAATTTAATTTTATTTATTTTTTTTATACAGTAGGTTATTATTAGTTATCTATTTTATGCATAGACATGTATACAGGTCAATCCCAATCTCCCAACTCATCCCACCACCACCACCCCATGGCTTCCCCCACTTTGTGTCCATACGTTTGTTCTCTACCTCTGTGTCTCTATTGCTGCACTGCAAACCAGTTCATCTGTAGCATTTTTCTAGGTTCCACATATAGGCATTAATATACATTATTTGTTTTTCTCTTTCTGACTTACTTCACTCTGTATGACAGTCTCTAGATCCATCAACTTCTCTACAAATGACCCAGTTTCATTCCTTTTTATGGCTGAGTAATATTCCATTTTATATATGTACCACATCTTTATCCATTCGTCTGTCTGTGGGCATTTAGGTTGCTTCCATTACCTGGCTATTGTAAATAGTGCTGCAATGAACATTGTGGTGAATGTGTCTCTGTGATTTATGGTTTTATCTGGGTATATGCCCAGAAGTGGGATTGCTGGATCCTATGGTAATTCTCTTTTTAGTTTTTTAAAGGAACCTCCATACTGTTCTCCATAGAGACTGTATCAATTTACATTCCCACCAATAGCGGAAGAGGGTTCCTTTTGTCCACACCCTCCCCAGAATTTGTTGTTTGTAGATTATCTGATGATGCCGATTCTAACAGGTGTGAGGTCTTACCTCATTGTAGTTTTGATTTGCATTTCTCTAATAATTAGTGATGTTGAGCAGCTTTTCATGTGCGTCTTGGCCATCTCTGTGTCTTCTTTGAAGAAACGTCTATTTAGATCTTCTGCCCATTTTTGTATTGGGTTGTTTGTTTTATTAATATTAAGCTGCATGAGCTGTTTATATATATTGGAGATTAAACCTTTGTCCATTGATTCGTTTGTGAAAGTTTTCGCCCATTCTGAGGGTTGCCTTTTTCCATTCCCGTTTTTTTAACAAAGAAAGAAAGAAATCAAAAGAAGCAGAACACTAATGTGCGTGAAATATGCCTCTTGAAACTGTCGTTTTGAAATATGGACGTCTTTTGAATTTTTTGGTCGATATATGACCCCAGGATTTGTTTTCAGGGCAGGTGTCATTTACAGGCCTGTAATGATTTGGAATATCCACTGACCATTAGCGCTGCTGGGATTGAAGCTGCTGTTGTGTGAAACGGCCACAAGGTGGCAGCAGTTCTCCCTTACCAAATCTGGTAACTAGGGCAGCAGAGCCTCAATGGAAGTCGCGTTCTAGATTGGAATGTAGAACGGAATGTGCCAGGAGAAAGCCCCTCAAGTTTGTCTCACTACTTCTTGTTCGTGTTTTTAATTTAATTTTTTATTTTTTATTACAGCAAGTTTGAGTACAACGTTTAGCTTGTTGTAGGTGTGCAAGAGGTGGTTCTTTTACACATATACATATGTCTGTTCTTCCTGGGATCCTTTTCCCATGTTCGTTATGACAGAATGTTGAGTAGTCTTCTCTTGGTACTCCGTAGGTCTTTGGTGATTATATACGTCTACTTTGTTTGTATATGTCTGTTAACCCCAATATCATAATGAATTCAATCCTCACACCTTTCCTTTGGTGAACCATAAGTTTGTTTAATGAATCTGTGATTGCCCTTCTCCGTGGAAATATCTGCCCTGGTATCAATTTGTAGGGAACACCTATAAGTGATATGATATGATATGTGTCTTTCACTTTCTGACTTACTCCAAGTCACGTGATTACCTCTAGACTCATCTACGGTGCTGCAAATGGCATTGTGTGCTTTTTTTCCTTGGCTAATATTCTGTCTTAGCGAGGTCCATTTTCTGCAAAGTGATTCCCTGAGGGCTGAGGATTAGCTGACCTGGGCAGCCTGAACCTGCCGGCAAGCCCTCCCCAGGTGTGCCTGGGTTGAGGTCAATATAAACTGCACTCCAGGCAGCAATAGGCCCTGCAGCTGTGCCTGACTCCATATTCTCTGCCCCGTCAGCAGTCTCGGGGCTGTGCTGGTGGGAGGGTGGGAGGGTCCACGGCTTTGTGGGTGGCCCGGCGTGAGTGGGGCTCTGCTGGACTTTCTGCAGGAGTTGCCAGGCTGCCACCTGTTAAGAAGAGGATGTGTCACCCATAACTTCCACTGGAATATCTCTCCGGGCTGAGGAGAGGAAGGAAAAAAAGGAGTGGGGTCCGGGACAGGAGTGGTATCTCAGGCAGCGCAATGGAAAGCTTCCAGAAGAGCGCCCGTGGCCAGGACCATCCTGGCTGACCTGCAGGCACCAAGGTGGCCTGCGTGCTGTCGCTGGTGTGGCTCCACAGCCCTTCCTCTAGGCTTTCAAGCCCTTGTACATATTCAGGTGTTTCACCTGGGAAGGGTGGGAACAGTTCAGCAGCAGCTGGCCTACGGCCCAGCTCACGTTTACTCACAGAGGCCTCAGCACGGTCCCCCCCATTTGCAATAAGGATGCTCCTTGCGTGGGTGGGCGGGGCTGCTTGCTCTAGGGGAGATGATTCCCCACCTCTGACCAATTTCAGAATTGTTTACCACTGGACCAAGTGCCTTGGTAGTGTTTTCCTTTGTATAACTGTTAGGTTCAGTTTTTTTTTTTCTTTTTTGGTTCAAGTTAGATTTTATTCCTCTTTTATGTATTTATGGATATAAGCATGGAAATAATTCATTCTTATAAATACATCAGTGTGAATGGAAGAACTTTTTTTCTGTTTTATTTTTACATTTTATTTTTAAAAATTTTGAAATTTAATTTTATTTATTTTTTTATACACTAGGTTATTATTAGTTATCTATTTTATGCATAGACATGTATACAGGTCAATCCCAATCTCCCAACTCATCCCACCACCACCACCCCATGGCTTCCCCCACTTTGTGTCGATACGTTTGTTCTCTACCTCTGTGTCTCTATTTCTGCCCTGCAAACCAGTTCATCTGTAGCTTTTTTCTAGGTTCCACATATAGGCATTAATATACAATATTTGTTTATCTCTTTCTGACTTACTTCACTCTGTATGACAGTCTCTAGATCCATCAACTTCTCTACAAATGACTCAGTTTCATTCCTTTTTATGGCTGAGTAATATTCCATTTTATATATGTACCACATCTTTATCCATTCGTCTGTCTGTGGGCATTTAGGTTGCTTCCATTACCTGGCTATTGTAAATAGTGCTGCAGTGAACATTGTGGTGAATGTGTCTCTGTGATTTATGGTTTTCTCTCGGTATATGCCCAGAAGTGGGATTGCTGGATCCTATGGTAATTCTCTTTTTAGTTCTTTAAAGGAACCTCCATACTGTTCTCCACAGTGACTGTATCAATTTACATTCCCACCAATAGCGGAAGAGGGTTCCTTTTGTCCACACCCTCCCCAGAATTTGTTGTTTGTAGATTATCTGATGATGCCGATTCTAACAGGTGTGAGGTCTTACCTCATTGTAGTTTTGATTTGCATTTCTCTAATAATTAGTGATGTTGAGCAGCTTTTCATGTGCGTCTTGGCCATCTCTGTGTCTTCTTTGAAGAAACGTCTATTTAGATCTTCTGCCCATTTTTGTATTGGGTTGTTTGTTGTATTAATATTAAGCTGCATGAGCCGTATATATATATTGGAGATTAAACCTTTGTCCATTGATTCGTTTGTGAACGTTTTCGCCCCTTCTGAGGTTTACCTTTTTCCATTCCCGTTTTTTAACAAAGAAAGAAAGAAAGCAAAAGAATCAGAACACTAATGTGCGTGAAATATGCCTCTTGAAACTGTCGTTTTGAAATATGGACGTCTTTTGAATTTTTTGGTCGATATATGACCCCAGGATTTGTTTTCAGGGCAGGTGTCATTTACAGGCCTGTAATGATTTGGAATATCCACTGACCATTAGCGCTGGGATTAAATCTGCTGTTGTGTGAAACGGCCACAAGGTGGCAGCAGTTCTCCCTTACCAAATCTGGTTACTAGGGCAGCAGAGCCTCAATGGAAGTCGCGTTCTAGATTGGAATGTAGAACGGAATGTGCCAGGAGAAAGCCCCTCAACTTTTTCTCACTAATTCTTGTTCGTGTTTTTAATTTAATTTTTTATTTTTATTACAGCAAGTTTGAGTACAACATTTAGCTTGTTGTAGGTGTGCAAGAGGTGGTTCTTTTACACATATACATATGTCTGTTCTTCCTGGCATCCTTTTCCCATGTACGTTATGACAGAATGTTGAGTAGTCTTCTCTTGGTACTCCGTAGGTCTTTGGTGATTATATATGTCTACTGTGTTTGTATATGTCTGTTAACCCCAATATCGTAATGAATTCAATCCTCACACCTTTCCTTTGGTGAACCATAAGTTTGTTTAATGAATCTGTGATTGCCCTTCTCCGTGGAAATATCTGCCCTGGTATCAATTTATAGGTAACACGTATAAGTGATATGATATGATATGTGTCTTTCACTTTCTGACTTACTCCAAGTCACGTGATTACCTCTAGACTCATCTACGGTGCTGCAAATGGCATTGTGTGCTTCTTTTCCTTGGCGAATATTCTGTCTTAGCGAGGTCCATTTTCTGCAATGTGATTCCCTGAGGGCTGAGGATTAGCCTACCTGGGCAGCCTGACGCTGCCGGCAAGCCCTCCCCAGGTGTGCCTGGGTTGATGTCAATATAACCAGCACTCCAGGCAGCAATAGCCCCTGCAGCTGTGCCTGACTCCATATTCTCTGCCCCGTCAGCAGTCTCGGGGCTGTGCTGGTGGGAGGGTGTGAGGGTCCACGGCATTGTGGGTGGCCCGGTGTGAGTGGGGCTCTGCTGGACTTTCTGCAGGATTTGCCAGGCTGCCACCTGTAAAGAAGAGGATGTGTCACCCATAACTTCCACTGGAATATCTCTCTGGGCTGAGGTGAGGAAGGAAAAAAAGGAGTGGGGGCCGGCACTGGAGGGGTATCACAGGCAGGGCAATGGAAAGCTTCCAGAAGAGCGCCCGTGGCCAGGACCATCCTGGCTGTCCTTCTGGCACCAAGGTGGCCTGCGTGCTGTCACTGGTGTGGCTCCACGGACCTTCCTCTAGGCTTTCAAGCCCTTGTACATATTCAGGTGTTTCACCTGGGCAGGGTGGGAACAGTTCAGCAGCAGCTGGCCTGGGGCTCAGCTCACGTTTACTCACAGAGGCCTCGGCACGGTCCCCCAGGTTTGCAATAAGGACGCTCCTTGCGTTGGTGGGTGGGGCTGCTGGCTGTATGGGAGATGATTCCCCACCTCTGACCAATTTCAGAATTGTTTACCACTGGAGCAAGTGCCTTGGTAGTGTTTTCCTCTGTATAACTGTTAGGTTCAGTTTTTTTTTTTTCTTTTTTGGTTCAAGTTAGATTTTATTCCTCTTTTATGTATTTATAGATATAAGCATGGAAATAATTCATTCTTATAAATACATCAGTGTGAATGGAAGAACTTTTTTCTGTTTTATTTTTACATTTTAATTTTAAAAATTTTGAAATTTAATTTTATTTATTTTTTTATACACTAGGTTATTATTAGTTATCTATTTTATGCATATACATGTATGCAGGTCAATCCCAATCTCCCAACTCATCCCACCACCACCACCCCATGGCTTCCCCAACTTTGTGTCCATACGTTTGTTCTCTACCTCTGTGTCTCTATTTCTGCCCTGCAAACCAGTTCATCTGTAGCATTTTTCTAGGTTCCACATATAGGCATTAATATACAATATTTGTTTTTCTCTTTCTGACTTACTTCACTCTGTATGACAGTCTCTAGATCCATCAACTTCTCTACAAATGACTCAGATTCATTCCTTTTTATGGCTGAGTAATATTCCATTTTATATATGTACCACATCTTTATCCATTCGTCTGTCTGTGGCCATTTAGGTTGCTTCCATTACCTGGCTATTGTAAATAGTGCTGCAATGAACATTGTGGTGAATGTGTCTCTGTGATTTATGGTTTTCTCTGGGTATATGCCCAGAAGTGGGATTGCTGGATCCTATGGTAATTCTCTTTTTAGTTTTTTAAAGGAACCTCCATACTGTTCTCCTTAGTGACTGTATCAATTTACATTCCCACCAACAGCGGAAGAAGCTTCCTTTTGTCTACACCCTCCCCAGAATTTGTTGTTTGTAGATTATCTGATGATGCCGATTCTAACAGGTGTGAGGTCTTACCTCATTGTAGTTTTGATTTGCATTTCTCTAATAATTAGTGATGTTGAGCAGCTTTTCATGTGCGTCTTGGCCATCTCTGTGTCTTCTTTGAAGAAACGTCTATTTAGATCTTCTGCCCATTTTTGTATTGGGTTGTTTGTTGTATTAATATTAAGCTGCATGAGCTGTATATATATATTGGGGATTAAACCTTTGTCCATTAATTCGTTTGTGAACGTTTTCGCCCCTTCTGAGTGTTACCTTTTTCCATTCCCGTTTTTTTTTTTTTTTTTTTTTTTTTTTTTTTTTTTTTTTTGCGGTAGGTGGGCCTCTCACTGTTGTGGCCTCTCCCCTTGCAGAGCACAGGCTCCGGATGCGCAGGCTCAGCAGCCATGGCTCACGGGCCTAGCCGCTCTGCGGCATGTGGGATCTTCCCAGACCGGGGCACGAACCCGTGTCCCCTGCATCGGCAGGCGGACTCTCAACCACTGCGCCACCAGGGAAGCCCGCCCCGTTTTTTTAACAAAGAAAGAAAGAGAGCAAAAGAATCAGAACACTAATGTGCGTGAAATATGCCTCTTGAAACTGTCGTTTTGAAATATGGATGTCTTTTGAATTTTTTGGTCGATATATGACCCCAGGATTTGTTTTCAGGGCAGGTGTCATTTACAGGCCTGTAATGATTTGGAATATCCACTGACCATTAGCGCTGGGATTAAAGCTGCTGTTGTGTGAAACGGCCACAAGGTGGCAGCAGTTCTCCCTTACCAAATCTGGTTACTAGGGCAGCAGAGCCTCAATGGAAGTCGCGTTCTAGATTGGAATGTAGAACGGAATGTGCCAGGAGAAAGCCCCTCAAGTTTGTCTCACTACTTCTTGTTCGTGTTTTTAATTAATTTTTTATTTTTTATTACAGCAAGTATGAGTACAACGTTTAGCTTGTTGTAGGTGTGCAAGAGGTGGTTCTTTTACACATATACATATGTCTGTTCTTCCTGGCATACTTTTCCCATGTACGTTATGACAGAATGTTGAGTAGTCTTCTCTTGGTACTCCGTAGGTCTTTGGTGATTATATATGTCTACTGTGTTTGTATATATCTGTTAACCCCAATATCGTAATGAATTCAATCCTCAAACCTTTCCTTTGGTGAACCATAAGTTTGTTTAATGAATCTGTGATTGCCCTTCTCCGTGGAAATATCTGCCCTGGTATCAATTTATAGGTCACACCTATAAGTGATATGATATGATATGTGTCTTTCACTTTCTGACTTACTCCAAGTCACGTGATTACCTCTAGACTCATCTACGGTGCTGCAAATGGCATTGTGTGCTTCTTTTCCTTGGCGAATATTCTGTCTTAGCGAGGTCCATTTTCTGCAATGTGATTCCCTGAGGGCTGAGGATTAGCTGACCTGGGCAGCCTGACCCTGCCGGCAAGCCTTCCCCAGGTGTGCCTGGGTTGAGGTCAATATAAACAGCACTCCAGGCAGCAATAGCCCCTGCAGCTGTGCCTGACTCCATATTCTCTGCCCCGTCAGCAGTCTCGGGGCTGTGCTGGTGGGAGGGTGTGAGGGTCCACGGCTTTGTGGGTGGCCCGGTGTGAGTGGGGCTCTGCTGGACTTTCTGCAGGAGTTGCCAGGCTGCCACCTGTAAATAAGAGGATGTGTCACCCATAACTTCCACTGGAATATCTCTCCGGGCTGAGGTGAGTAAGGAAAAAAAGGAGTGGGGGCCGGGACAGGAGGGGTATCTTAGGCAGGGCAATGGAAATCTTCCAGAAGAGCGCCCGTGGCCAGGACCATCCTGGCTGACCTGCATGCACCAACGTGGTCTGCGTGCTGTCGCTGGTGTGGCTCCACGGCCCTTCCTCTAGGCTTTCAAGCCCTTGTACATATTCAGGTGTTTCACCTGGGAAGGGTGGGAACAGTTCAGCAGCAGCTGGCCTGGGGCTCAGCTCACGTTTACTCACAGAGGCCTCGGCACGGTCCACCAGCTTTGCAATAAGGACGCTCCTTGCGTGGGCGGGTGGGGCTGCTGGCTCTATGGGAGATGATTCCCCACCTCTGACCAATTTCAGAATTGTGTACCACTGGAGCAAGTGCCTTGGTAGTGTTTTCCTCTGTATAACTGTTAGGTTCAGTTTTTTTTTTTCTTTTTTGGTTCAAGTTAGATTTTATTCCTCCTTTATGTATTTATGGATATAAGCATGGAAATAATTCATTCTTATAAATACATCAGTGTGAATGGAAGAATATTTTTTCTGTTTTATTTTTACATTTTATTTTTAAATTTTTGAAATTTAATTTTATTTATTTATTTTTTATACAGTAGTTTATTATTAGTTATCTATTTCATGCATAGACATGTATACAGGTCAATCCCAATCTCCCAACTCATCCCACCACCACCACCCCATGGCTTCCCCCACTTTGTGTCGATAGGTTTGTTCTCTACCTCTGTGTCTCTATTTCTGCCCTGCAAACCAGTTCATCTGTATCATTTTTCTAGGATCCACATATAGGCATTAATATACAATATTTGTTTTTCTCTTTCTGACTTACTTCACTCTGTATGACAGTCTCTAGATCCATCAACTTCTCTACAAATGACTCAGTTTCATTCCTTTTTATGGCTGAGTAATATTCCATTTTATATATGTACCACATCTTTATCCATTCGTCTGTCTGTGGACATTTAGGTTGCTTCCATTACCTGGCTATTGTAAATAGTGCTGCAATGAACATTGTGGTGAATGTTTCTCTGTGATTTATGGTTTTGTCTCGGTATATGCCCAGAAGTGGGATTGCTGGATCCTATGGTAATTCTCTTTTTAGTTTTTTAAAGGAACCTCCATACTGTTCTCCATAGTGACTGTATCAATTTACATTCCCACCAATAGCGGAAGAGGGTTCCTTTTGTCCACACCCTCCCCAGAATTTGTTGTTTGTAGATTATCTGATGATGCCGATTCTAACAGGTGTGAGGTCTTACCTCATTGTAGTTTTGATTTGCATTTCTCTAATAATTAGTGATGTTGAGCAGATTTTCATGTGCGTCTTGGCCATCTCTGTGTCTTCTTTGAGGAAACGTCTATTTAGATCTTTTGCCCGTTTTTGTATTGTGTTGTTTGTTTTATTAATATTAAGCTGCATGAGCTGTATATATATATTGGAGATTAAACCTTTGCCAATTGATTCGTTTGTGAACGTTTTCGCCCCTTCTGAGGGATACCTTTTTCCATTCCCGTTTTTTTAACAAAGAAAGAAAGAAAGCAAAAGAAGCAGAACACTAATGTGCGTAAAATATGCCTCTTGAAACTGTCGTTTTGAAATATGGACGTCTTTTGAATTTTTTGGTCGATATATGACCCCAGGATTTGTTTTCAGGGCAGGTGTCATTTACAGGCCTGTAATGATTTGGAATATCCACTGACCATTAGCGCTGGGATTAAAGCTGCTGTTGTGTGAAACGGCCACAAGGTGGCAGCAGTTCTCCCTTACCAAATCTGGTTACTAGGGCAGCAGAGCCTCAATGGAAGTCGCGTTCTAGATTGGAATGTAGAACGGAATGTACCAGGAGAAAGCCCCTCAAGTTTTTCTCACTAATTCTTGTTCGTGTTTTTAATTTAATTTTTTATTTTTTATTACACCAAGTTTGAGTACAACGTTTAGCTTGTTGTAGGTGTGCAAGAGGTGGTTCTTTTACACATATACATAAGTCTGTTCTTCCTGGGATCCTTTTCCCATGTTCGTTGTGACAGAATGTTGAGTAGTCTTCTCTTGGTACTCCATAGGTCTTTGGTGATTATATACGTCTACTGTGTTTGTATATGTCTGTTAACCCCAATATCATAATGAATTCAATCCTCACACCTTTCCTTTGGTGAACCATAAGTTTGTTTAATGAATCTGTGATTGCCCTTCTCCGTGGAAATATCTGCCCTGGTATCAATTTATAGGTAACACCTATAAGTGATATGATATGATATGTGTCTTTCACTTTCTGACTTACTCCAAGTCACGTGATTACCTCTAGACTCATCTACGGTGCTGCAAATGGCATTGTGTGCTTTTTTTCCTTGGCGAATACTCTGTCTTAGCGAGGTCCATTTTCTGCAATGTGATTCCCTGAGGGCTGAGGATTAGCTGACCTGGGCAGCCTGACCCTGCAGGCAAGCCCTCCCCAGGTGTGCCTGGGTTGAGGTCAATATAAACAGCACTCCAGGCAGCAATAGCCCCTGCAGCTGTGCCTGACTCCATATTCTCTGCCCCGTCAGCAGTCTCGGGGCTGTGCTGGTGGGAGGGTGTGAGGGTCCACGGCTTTGTGGGTGGCCCTGTGTGAGTGGGGCTCTGCTGGACTTTCTGCAGGAGTTGCCAGGCTGCCACCGGTAAAGAAGAGGATGTGTCACCCATAACTTCCACTGGAGTATCTCTCCGGGCTGAGGTGAGGAAGGAAAAAAAGGAGTGGGGGCCGGGACAGGAGGGGTATCTCAGGCAGGGCAATGGAAAGCTTCCAGAAGAGTGCCCGTGGCCAGGACCATCCTGGCTGACCTGCAGGCACCAAGTTGGCCTGCATGCTTTCGCTGGTGTGGCTCCACGGCCCTTCCTCTAGGCTTTCAAGCCCTTGTACATATTCAGGTGTTTCACCCGGGAAGGGTGGGAACAGTTCAGCAGCAGCTGGCCTGGGGCTCAGCTCACGTTTACTCACAGAGGCCTCGGCACGGTCCCCCAGCTTTGCAATAAGGACGCTCCTTGCGTGGGCGGGTGGGGCTGCTGGCTGTATGGGAGATGATTCCCCACCTCTGACCAATTTCAGAATTGTTTACCACTGGAGCAAGTGCCTTGGTAGTGTTTTCCTCTGTATAACTGTTAGGTTCAGTTTTTTTTTTTTTCTTTTTTGGTTCAAGTTAGATTTTATTCCTCTTTTATGTATTTATAGATATAAGCATGGAAATAATTCATTCTTATAAATACATCAGTGTGAATGGAAGAACTTTTTTTCTGTTTTATTTTTACATTTTATTTTTAAAAATTTTGAAATTTAATTTTATTTATTTTTTATACAGTAGGTTATTATTAGTTATCTATTTTATGCATAGACATGTATACAGGTCAATCCCAATCTCCCAACTCATCCCACCACCACCACCCCATGGCTTCCCCCACTTTGTGTCCATACGTTTGTTCTCTACCTCTGTGTCTCTATTTCTGCCCTGCAAACCAGTTCATCTGTAGCATTTTTCTAGGTTCCACATATAGGCATTAATATACAATATTTGTTTTTCTCTTTCTGACTTACTTCACTCTGTATGACAGTCTCAAGATCCATCAACTTCTCTACAAATGACTCAGTTTCATTCCTTCTTATGGCTGAGTAATATTCCATTTTATATATGTACCACATCTTTATCCATTCGTCTGTCTGTGGGCATTTAGGTTGCTTCCATTACCTGGCTATTGTAAATAGTGCTGCAATGAACATTGTGGTGAATGTGTCTCTGTGATTTATGGTTTTCTCTGGGTATATGCCCAGAAGTGGGATTGCTGGATCCTATGGTAATTCTCTTTTTAGTTTTTTAAAGGAACCTCCATACTGTTCTCCATAGTGACTGTATCAATTTACATTCCCACCAATAGCGGAAGAGGGTTCCTTTTGTCCACACCCTCCCCAGAATTTGTTGTTTGTAGATTATCTGATGATGCCGATTCTAACAGGTGTGAGGTCTTACCTCATTGTAGTTTTGATTTGCATTTCTCTAATAATTAGTGATGTTGAGCAGCTTTTCATGTGCGTCTTGGCCATCTCTGTGTCTTCTTTGAAGAAACGTCTATTTAGATCTTCTGCCCATTTTTGTATTGGGTTGTTTGTTTTATTAATATTAAGCTGCATGAGCTGTATATATATATTGGAGATTAAACCTTTGTCCATTGATTCGTTTGTGAACGTTTTGGCCCCTTCTGAGGGTTACCTTTTTCCATTCCCGTTTTTTTAACAAAGAAAGAAAGAAAGCAAAAGAATCAGAACACTAATGTGCGTGAAATATGCCTCTTGAAACTGTCGTTTTGAAATATGGACGTCTTTTGAATTTTTTGGTCGATATATGACCCCAGGATTTGTTTTCAGGGCAGGTGTCATTTACAGGCCTGTAATGATTTGGAATATCCACTGACCATTAGCGCTGGGATTAAAGCTGCTGTTGTGTGAAACGGCCACAAGGTGGCAGCAGTTCTCCCTTACCAAATCTGGTTATTGGGCAGCAGAGCCTCAATGGAAGTCGCGTTCTAGATTGGAATTTAGAACGGAATGTGCCAGGAGAAAGCCCCTCAAGTTTGTCTCACTACTTCTTGTTCGTGTTTTTAATTTAATTTTTTTATTTTTTATTACAGCAAGTTTGAGTACAACGTTTAGCTTGTTGTAGGTGTGCAAGAGGTGGTTCTTTTACACATATACATATGTCTATTCTTCCTGGGATCCTTTTCCCATGTACGTTATGACAGAATGTTGAGTAGTCTTCTCTTGGTACTCCGTAGGTCTTTGGTGATTATATATGTCTACTGTGTTTGTATATGTCTGTTAACCCCAATATCGTAATGAATTCAACACTCACACCTTTCCTTTGGTGAACCATATGTTTCTTTAATGAATCTGTGATTGCCCTTCTCCGTGGAAATATCTGCCCTGGTATCAATTTATAGGTAACACCTATAAGTGATATGATATGATATGTGTCTTTCACTTTCTGACTTACTCCAAGTCACGTGATTACCTCTAGACTCATCTACGGTGCTGCAAATGGCATTGTGTGCTTCTTTTCCTTGGCGAATATTCTGTCTTAGCGAGGTCCATTTTCTGCAATGTGATTCCCCGAGGGCTGAGGATTAGCTGACCTGGGCAGCCTGACCCTGCCGGCAAGCCCTCCCCAGGTGTGTCTGGGTTGAGGTCAATATAAACAGCACTCCAGGCAGCAATAGCCCCTGCAGCTGTGCCTGACTCCATATTCTCTGCCCTGTCAGCAGTCTCGGGGCTGTGCTGGTGGGAGGGTGTGAGGGTCCACGGCTTTGTGGGTGGCCCGGTGTGAGTGGGGCTCTGCTGGACTTTCTGCAGGAGTTGCCAGGCTGCCACCGGTAAAGAAGAGGATGTGTCACCCATAACTTCCACTGGCATATCTCTCCGGGCTGAGGTGAGGAAGGAAAAATAGGAGTGGGGCCCGGGACAGGAGGGGGATCTCAGGCAGGGCAATGGAAAGCTTCCAGAAGAGCGCCCGTGGCCAGGACCATCCTGGCTGACCTGCAGGCACCAAGTTGGCCTGCGTGCTTTCGCTGGTGTGGCTCCACGGCCCTTCCTCTAGGCTTTCAAGCCCTTGTACATATTCAGGTGTTTCACCTGGGAATGGTGGGAACAGTTCAGCAGCAGCTGGCCTGGGGCTCAGCTCACGTTTACTCACAGAGGCATCGGCACTGTCCCCCAGCTTTGCAATAAGGACGCTCCTTGCGTGGGCGGGCGGGGCTGCTGGCTCTATGGGAGATGATTCCCCACCTCTGACCAATTTCAGAATTGTTTACCACTGGAGCAAGTGCCTTGGTAGTGTTTTCCTCTGTATAACTGTTAGGTTCAGTTTTTTTTTTTCTTTTTTGGTTCAAGTTAGATGTTATTCCTCTTTTATGTATTTATGGATATAAGCATGGAAATAATTCATTCTTATAAATACATCAGTGTGAATGGAAGAACATTTTTTCTGTTTTATTTTTACATTTTATTTTTAAAATTTTTGAAATTTAATTTAATTTATTTTTTTATACAGTAGGTTATTTTTAGTTATCTATTTTATGCATAGACATGTATACAGGTCAATCCAAATCTCCCAACTCATCCCACCACCACCACCCCATGTCTTCCCCCACTTTGTGTCCATACGTTTGTTCTCTACCTCTGTGTCTCTATTTCTGCCCTGCAAACCAGTTCATCTGTAGCATTTTTCTAGGTTCCACATATAGGCATTAATATACAATATTTGTTTTTCTCTTTCTGATTTACTTCACTGTGTATGACAGTCTCTAGATCCATCAACTTCTCTACAAATGACTCAGTTTCATTTCTTTTTATGGCTGAGTAATATTCCATTTTATATATGTACCACATCTTTATCCATTCGTCTGTCTGTGGGCATTTAGGTTGCTTCCATTACCTGGCTATTGTAAATAGTGCTGCAATGAACATTGTGGTGAATCTGTCTCTGTTATTTATGGTTTTCTCTGGGTATATGCCCAGAAGTGGGATTGCTGGATCCTATGGTAATTCTCTTTTTAGTTTTTTAAAGGAACCTCCATACTGTTCTCCATAGTGACTGTATCAATTTACATTCCCACCAATAGCGGAAGAGGGTTCCTTTTGTCCACACCCTCCCAAGAATTTGTTGTTTGTAGATTATCGGTGATGCCGATTCTAACAGGTGTGAGGTCTTACCTCATTGTAGTTTTGATTTGCATTTCTCTAATAATTAGTGATGTTGAGCAGCTTTTCATGTGCGTCTTGGCCATCTCTGTGTCTTCTTGAAGAAACGTCTATTTAGACCTTCTGCCCATTTTTGTATTGGGTTGCTTGTTTTATTAATATTAAGCTGCATGAGCTGTTTATATATATTGGAGATTAAACCTTTGTCCATTGATTCGTTTGTGAACGTTTTCGCCCATTCAGAGGGTTGCCTTTTTCCATTCCCGTTTTTTTAACAAACAAAGAAAGAAAGCAAAAGAATCAGAACACTAATGTGCGTGAAATATGCCTCTTGAAACTGTCGTTTTGAAATATGGACGTCTTTTGAATTTTTTGGTCGATATATGACCCCAGGATTTGTTTTCAGGGCAGGTGTCATTTACAGGCCTGTAATGATTTGGAATATCCACTGACCATTAGCGCTGGGATTAAAGCTGCTGTTGTGTGAAACGGCCACAAGGTGGCAGCAGTTCTCCCTTACCAAATCTGGTTATTGGGCAGCAGAGCCTCAATGGAAGACACGTTCTAGATTGTAATTTAGAACGGAATGTGCCAGGAGAAAGCCCCTCAAGTTTGTCTCTCTACTTCTTGTTCGTGTTTTTAATTTAATTTTTTATTTTTTATTACAGCAAGTTTGAGTACAACGTTTAGCTTGTTGTAGGTGAGCAACAGGTGGTTCTTTTACACATATACATATGTCTGTTCTTCCTGGGATCCTTTTCCCATGTACGTTATGACAGAATGTTGAGTAGTCTTCTCTTGGTACTCCGTAGGTCTTTGGTGATTATATATGTCTACTGTGTTTGTATATGTCTGTTAACCCCAATATCGTAATGAATTCAATCCTCACACCTTTCCTTTGGTGAACCATATGTTTGTTTAATGAATCTGTGATTGCCCTTCTCCGTGGAAATATCTGCCCTGGTATCAATTTATAGGTAACACCTATAAGTGATATGATATGATATGTGTCTTTCACTTTCTTACTTACTCCAAGTCACGTGATTACCTCTAGACTCATCTACGGTGCTGCAAATGGCATTGTGTGCTTCTTTTCCTTGGCGAATATTCTGTCTTAGCGAGGTCCATTTTCTGCAATGTGATTCCCTGAGGGCTGAGGATTAGCTGACCTGGGCAGCCTGACCCTGCCGGCAAGCCCTCCCCAGGTGTGCCTGGGTTGAGGTCAATATAAACAGCACTCCAGGCAGCAATAGCCCCTGCCGCTGTGCCTGACTCCATATTCTCTGCCCCGTCAGCAGTCTCGGGGCTGTGCTGGTGGGAGGGTGTGAGTGTCCACGGCTTTGTGGGTGGCCCGGTGTGAGTGGGGCTCTGCTGGACTTTCTGCAGGAGTTGCCAGGCTGCCACCTGTAAAGAAGAGGATGTGTCACCCATAACTTCCACTGGAATATCTCTCCGGGCTGAGGTGAGGAAGGAAAAAAAGGAGTGGGGGCCGGGACAGGAGGGGTATCTCAGGCAGGGCAATGGAAAGCTTCCAGAAGAGCGCCTCTGACCAGAACCATCCTGGCTGACCTGCAGGCACCAAGGTGGCCTGCGTGCTGTCGCTGGTGTGGCTCCACGGCCCTTCCTCTAGGCTTTCAAGCCCTTGTACATATTCAGGTGTTTCACCTGGGAAGGGTGGGAACAGTTCAGCAGCAGCTGGCCTGGGGCTCAGCTCACGTTTACTCACAGAGGCCTCGGCACGGTCCCCCAGCTTTGCAATAAGGACGCTCCTTGCGTGGGCGGGCGGGGCTGCTGGCTGTATGGGAGATGATTCCCCACCTCTGACCAATTTCAGAATTGTTTACCACTGGAGAAAGTGCCTTGGTAGTGTTTTCCTCTGTATAACTGTTAGGTTCTGTTTTTTTTTTCTTTTTTGGTTCAAGTTAGATTTTATTCCTCTTTTATGTATTTATAGATATAAGCATGGAAATAATTCATTCTTATAAATACAACAGTGTGAATGGAAGAACTTTTTTTCTGTTTTATTTTTACATTTTATTTTTAAAAATTTTGAAATTTAATTTTATTTATTTTTTTATACACTAGGTTATTATTAGTTATCTATTTTATGCATAGACATGTATACAGGTCAATCCCAATCTCCCAACTCATCCCACCACCACCACCCCATGGCTTCCCCCACTTTGTGTCCATACGTTTGTTCTCTACCTCTGTGTCTCTATTTCTGCCCTGCAAACCAGTTCATCTGTAGCATTTTTCTAGGTTCCACATATAGGCATTAATATACAATATTTGTTTTTCTCTTTCTGACTTACTTCACTCTGTATGACAGTCTCTAGATCCATCAACTTCTCTACAAATGACTCAGTTTCATTCCTTTTTATGGCTGAGTAATATTCCATTTTATATATGTACCACATCTTTATCCATTCGTCTGTCTGTGGCCATTTAGGTTGCTTCCATTACCTGGCTATTGTAAATAATGCTGCAATGAACATTGTGGTGAATGTGTCTCTGTGATTTATGGTTTTCTCTCGGTATCTGCCCAGAAGTGGGATTGCTGGATCCTATGGTAATTCTCTTTTTAGTTTTTTAAAGGAACCTCCATACTGTTCTCCATAGTGACTGTATCAATTTACATTCCCACCAATAGCGGAAGAGGGTTCCTTTTGTCCACACCCTCCCCAGAATTTGTTGTTTGTAGATTATCTGATGATGCCGATTCTAACAGGTGTGAGGTCTTACGTCATTGTAGTTTTGATTTGCATTTCTCTAATAATTAGTGATGTTGAGCAGCTTTTCATGTGCGTCTTGGCCATCTCTGTGTCTTCTTTGAAGAAACGTCTATTTAGATCTTCTGCCCATTTTTGTATTGGGTTGTTTGTTTTATTAATATTAAGCTGCATGAGCTGTTTATATATATTGGAGATTAAAACTTTGTCCATTGATTCGTTTGTGAAAGTTTTCGCCCATTCTGAGGGTTGCCTTTTTCCATTCCCGTTTTTTTAACAAAGAAAGAAAGAAATCAAAAGAAGCAGAACACTAATGTGCGTGAAATATGCCTCTTGAAACTGTCGTTTTGAAATATGGACGTCTTTTGAATTTTTTGGTCGATATATGACACCAGGATTTGTTTTCTGGGCAGGTGTCATTTACAGGCCTGTAATGATTTGGAATATCCACTGACCATTAGCGCTGGGATTAAAGCTGCTGTTGTGTGAAACGGCCACAAGGTGGCAGCAGTTCTCCCTTACCAAATCTGGTTACTAAGGCAACAGAGCCTGAATGGAAGTCGCGTTCTAGATTGGAATGTAGAACGGAATGTACCAGGAGAAAGCACCTCAAGTTTTTCTCACTAATTTTTGTTCGTGTTTTTAATTTAATTTTTTATTTTTTATTACAGCAAGTTTGAGTACAACGTTTAGCTTGTTGTAGGTGTGCAAGAGGTGGTTCTTTTACACATATACATATGTCTGTTCTTCCTGGGATCCTTTTCCCATGTTCGTTATGACAGAATGTTGAGTACTCTTCTCTTGGTACTCCGTAGGTCTTTGGTGATTATATACGTCTACTGTGTTTGTATATGTCTGTTAACCCCAATATCATAATGAATTCAATCCTCACACCTTTCCTTTGGTGAACCATAAGTTTGTTTAATGAATTTTTGATTGCCCTTCTCCGTGGAAATATCTGCCCTGGTATCAATTTATAGGTAACACCTATAAGTGATATGATATGATATGTGTCTTTCACTTTCTGACTTACTCCAAGTCACGTGATTACCTCTAGACTCATCTACGGTGCTGCAAATGGCATTGTGTGCTTTTTTTCCTTGGCTAATATTCTGTCTTAGCGAGGTCCATTTTCTGCAATGTGATTCCCTGAGGGCTGAGGATTAGCTGACCTGGGCAGCCTGACCCTGCCGGCAAGCCCTCCCCAGGTGTGCCTGGGTTGAGGTCAATATAAACAGCACTCCAGGCAGCAATAGCTCCTGCAGCTGTGCCTGACTCCATATTCTCTGCCCTGTTAGCAGTCTCGGGGCTGTGCTGGTGGGAGGGTGTGAGGGTCCACGGCTTTGTGGGTGCCCCGGTGTGAGTGGGGCTCTGCTGGACTTTCTGAAGGAGTTGCCAGGCTGCCACCTGTAAAGAAGAGGTTGTGTCACCCATAACTTCCACTGGAGTATCTCTCCGGGCTGAGGTGAGTAAGGAAAAAAAGGAGTGGGGGCCGGGACAGGAGGGGTATCTCAGGCAGGGCAATGGAAAGCTTCCAGAAGAGCGCCCGTGGCCAGGACCATCCTGGCTGACCTGCAGGCACGACGATGGCCTGCGTGCTTTCGCTGGTGTGGCTCCACGGCCCTTCCTCTAGTCTTTCAAACCCTTGTACATATTCAGGTATTTCACCTGGGAAGGGTGGGAACAGTTCAGCAGCAGCTGGCCTGGGGCTCAGCTCACGTTTACTCACAGAGGCCTCGGCACGGTCCCCCAGCTTTGCAATAGGGACGCTCATTGCGTGGGCGGGCGGGGCTGCTGGCTGTATGGTAGATGATTCCCCACCTCGGACCAATTTCAGAATTGTTTACCACTGGAGCAAGTGCCTTGGTAGTGTTTTCCTCTGTATAACTGTTAGGTTCAGTTTTTTTTTTCTTTTTTGGTTCAAGTTAGATTTTATTCCTCTTTTATGTATTTATGGATATAAGCATGGAAATAATTCATTCTTATAAATACATCAGTTTGAATGGAAGTACATTTTTTCTGTTTTATTTTTACATTTTATTTTTAAAATTTTTGAAATTTAATTTTATTTATTTTTTTATACAGTAGGTTATTATTATTTATCTATTTTATGCATAGACATGTATACAGGTCAATCCCAATCTCCCAACTCATCCCACCACCACCACCCCATGGCTTCCCCCACTTTGTGTCCATACGTTTGTTCTCTACCTCTGTGTCTCTATTTCTGCCCTGCAAACCAGTTCATCTGTAGCATTTTTCTAGGTTCCACATATAGGCATTAATATACAATATTTGTTTTTCTCTTTCTGACTTACTTCACTCTGTATGACAGTCTCTACATCCATCAACTTCTCTACAAATGACCCAGTTTCATTCCTTTTTATGGCTGAGTAATATTCCATTTTATATATGTACCACATCTTTATCCATTCGTCTGTCTGTGGGCATTTAGGTTGCTTCCATTACCTGGCTATTGTAAATAGTGCTGCAATGAACATTGTGGTGAATGTGTCTTTGTGATTTATGGTTTTCTCTGGGTATATGCCCAGAAGTGGGATTGCTGGATCCTATTGTAATTCTGTTTTTAGTTTTTTAATGGAACATCCATACTGTTCTCCATAGTGACTGTATCAATTTACATTCCCACCAATAGCGGAAGAGGGTTCCTTTTGTCCACACCCTCCCCAGAATTTGTTGTTTGTAGATTATCTGATGATGCCGATTCTAACAGGTGTGAGGTCTTACGTCATTGTAGTTTTGATTTGCATTTCTCTAATAATTAGTGATGTTGAGCAGCTTTTCATGTGCGTCTTGGCCATCTCTGTGTCTTCTTTGAAGAAACGTCTATTTAGATCTTCTGCCGATTTTTGTATTGGGTTGTTTGTTTTATTAATATTAAGCTGCATGAGCTGTTTATATATATTGGAGATTAAACCTTTGTCCATTGATTCGTTTGTGAAAGTTTTCCCCCATTCTGAGGGTTGCCCTTTTCCATTCCCATTTTTTTAACAAAGAAAGAAATAAATCAAAAGAAGCAGAACACTAATGTGCGTGAAATATGCCTCTTGAAACTGTCGTTTTGAAATATGGACGTCTTTTGAATTTTTTGGTCGATATATGACCCCAGGATTTGTTTTCAGGGCAGGTGTCATTTACAGGCCTGTAATGATTTGGAATATCCACTGACCATTAGCTCTGGGATTAAAGCTGCTGTTGTGTGAAACGGCCACAAGGTGGCAGCAGTTCTCCCTTACCAAATCTGGTTACTAGGGCAGCAGAGCCTCAATGGAAGTCACGTTCTAGATTGGAATGTAGATCGGAATGTACCAGGAGAAAGCCCCTCAAGTTTTTCTCACTAATTCTTGTTCGTGTTTTTAATTTAATTTTTTATTTTTTATTACAGCAAGCTTGAGTACAACGTTTAGCTTGTTGTAGGTATGCAAGAGGTGGTTCTTTTACACATATACATATGTCTGTTCTTCCTGGGATCCTTTTCCCATGTTCGTTATGACAGAATGTTGAGTAGTCTTCTCTTGGTACTCCGTAGGTCTTTGGTGATTATATAAGTCTACTGTGTTTGTATATGTCTGTTAACCACAATATCATAATGAATTCAATCCTCACACCTTTCCTTTGGTGATCCATAAGTTTGTTTAATGAATCTGTGATTGCCCTTCTCCGTGGAAATATCTGCCCTGGTATCAATTTATAGGTCACACCTATAAGTGATATGATATGATATGTGTCTTTCACTTTCTGACTTACTCCAAGTCACGTGATTACCTCTAGACTCATCTACGGTGCTGCAAATGGCATTGTGTGCTTTTTTTCCTTGGCGAATACTCTGTCTTAGCGAGGTCCATTTTCTGCAATGTGATTCCCTGAGGGCTGAGGATTAGCTGACCTGGGCAGCCTGACCCTGACGGCAAGCCCTCCCCAGGTGTGCCTGGGTTGAGGTCAATATAAACAGCACTCCAGGCAGCAATAGCCCCTGCAGCTGTGCCTGACTCCATATTCTCTGCCCCGTCAGCAGTCTCGGGGCTGTGCTGGTGGGAGGGTGTGAGGGTCCACGGCTTTGTGGGTGGCCCGGTGTGAGTGGGGCTCTGCTGGACTTTCTGCAGGAGTTGCCAGGCTGCCACCTGTAAAGAAGAGGATGTGTCACCCATAACTTCCACTGGAATATCTCTCCGGGCTGAGGTGAGGAAGGAAAAAAAGGAGTGGGGGCCGGGACAGGAGGGGTATCTCAGGCAGGGCAATGGAAAGCTTCCAGAAGAGCGCCCGTGGCCAGGACCATCCTGGCTGACCTGCAGGCACCAAGGTGGAGTGCGTGCTGTCGCTGGTGTGGCTCCACGGCCCTTTCTCTAGGCTTTCAAGCCCTTGTACATATTCAGGTGTTTCACCTGGGAAGGGTGGGAACAGTTCAGCAGCAGCTGGCCTCGGGCTCAGCTCACGTTTACTCACAGAGGCCTCGGCACGGTCCCCCAGCTTTGCAATAAGGACGCTCCTTGCGTGGGCGGGCGGGGCTGCTGGCTCTATGGGAGATGATTCCCCACCTCTGACCAATTTCAGAATTGTTTACCAGTGGAGCAACTGCCTTGGTAGTGTTTTCCTCTGTAAAACTGTTAGGTTCAGTTTTTTTTTTCTTTTTTGGTTCAAGTTAGATTTTATTCCTCTTTTATGTATTTAAGGATATAAGCATGGAAATAATTCATTCTTATAAATACATCAGTGTGAATGGAAGAACATTTTTTCTGTTTTATTTTTACATTTTATTTTTAAAATTTTTGAAATTTAATTTTATTTTTTTTATACAGTAGGTTATTATTAGTTATCTATTTTATGCATAGACATGTATACAGGTCAATCCAAATGTCCCAACTCATCCCACCACCACCACCCCATGGCTTCCCCCACTTTGTGTCCATACGTTTGTTCTCTACCTCTGTGTCTCTATTTCTGCCCTGCAAACCAGTTCATCTGTAGCATTTTTCTAGGTTCCACATATAGGCATTAATATACAATATTTGTTTTTCTCTTTCTGACTTACTTCACTCTGTATGACAGTCTCTAGATCCATCAACTTCTCTACAAATGACTCAGTTTCATTCCTTTTTATGGCTGAGTAATATTCCATTTTATATATGTACCACATCTTTATCCATCCGTCTGTCTGTGGGCATTTAGGTTGCTTCCATTACCTGGCTATTGTAAATAGTGCTGCAATGAACATTGTGGTGAATGTGTCTCTGTGATTTATGGTTTTCTCTGGGTATATGCCCAGAAGTGGGATTGCTGGATCCTATGGTAATTCTCTTTTTAGTTTTTTAAAGGAACCTCCATACTGTTCTCCTTAGTGACTGTATCAATTTACATTCCCACCAATAGCGGAAGAGGGCTCCTTTTGTCCACACCCTCCCCAGAATTTGTTGTTTGTAGATTATCTGATGATGCCGATTCTAACAGGTGTGAGGTCTTACCTCATTGTAGTTTTGATTTGCATTTCTCTAATAATTAGTGATGTTGAGCAGCTTTTCATGTGCGTCTTGGCCATCTCTGTGTCTTCTTTGAAGAAACGTCTCTTTAGATCTTCTGTCCATTTTTGTATTGGGTTGTTTGTTTTATTAATATTAAGGTGCATGAGCTGTATATATATATTGGAGATTAAACCTTTGTCCATTGATTCGTTTGTGAACGTTTTCGCCCCTTCTGAGGGTTACCTTTTTCCATTCCCGTTTTTTTAACAAAGAAAGAAAGAAAGCAAAAGAATCAGAACACTAATGTGCGTGAAATATGCCTCTTGAAACTGTCGTTTTGAAATATGGACGTCTTTTGAATTTTTTGGTCGATATATGACCCCAGGATTTGTTTTCAGGGCAGGTGTCATTTACAGGCCTGTAATGATTTGGAATATCCACTGACCATTAGCGCTGGGATTAAAGCTGCTGTTGTGTGAAACGGCCACAAGGTGGCAGCAGTTCTCCCTTACCAAATCTGGTTACTAGGGCAGCAGAGCCTCAATGGAAGTCGCGTTCTAGATTGGAATGTAGAACGGAATGTGCCAGGAGAAAGCCCCTCAAGTTTGTCTCACTACTTCTTGTTCGTGTTTTTAATTTAATTTTTTTTTTCTTTTTGCGGTATGCGGGCCTATCACCGTTGTGGCCTCTCCCGCTGCGGAGCACAGGCTCCGGACGCGCAGGCCCAGCGGCCATGGCTCACGGGCCCAGCCGCTCCGCGGCATATGGTATCCTCCCAGACCGGGGCACGAACCCGCATCCCCTGCATCGGCAGGCGGACTCTCAACCACTGCGCCACCAGGGAGGCCCTAATTTAATTTTTTATTTTTTATTACAGCAAGTTTGAGAACAACGTTTAGCTTGTTGTAGGTGTGCAAGAGGTGGTTCTTTTACACATATACATATGTCTGTTCTTCCTGGGATCCTTTTCCCATGTACGTTATGACAGAATGTTGAGTAGTCTTCTCTTGGTACTCCGTAGGTCTTTGGTGATTATATACGTCTACTGTGTTTGTATATGTCTGTTAACCCCAATATCGTAATGAATTCAATCCTCACACCTTTCCTTTGGTGAACCATAAGTTTGTTTAATGAATCTGTGATTGCCCTTCTCCGTGGAAATATCTGCCCTGGTATCAATTTATAGGTAACACCTATAAGTGATATGATATGATATGTGTCTTTCACTTTCTGACTTACTCCAAGTCACGTGATTACCTCTAGACTCATCTACGGTGCTGCAAATGGCATTGTGTCCTTTTTCTCCTTGGCGAATATTCTGTCTTAGCGAGGTCCATTTTCTGCAATGTGATTCCCTGAGGGCTGAGGATTATCTGACCTGGGCAGCCTGACACTGCCGGCAAGCCCTCCCCAGGTGTGTCTGGGTTGAGGTCAATATAAACAGCACTCCAGGCAGCAATAGCCCCTGCAGCTGTGCCTGACTCCATATCCTCTGCCCCGTCAGCAGTCTCGGGGCTGTGCTGGTGGGAGGGTGTGAGGGTCCACGGCTTTGTGGGTGGCCTGGTGTGAGTGGGGCTCTGCTGGACTTTCTGCAGGAGTTGCCAGGCTGCCACCTGTAAAGAAGAGGATGTGTCACCCATAACTTCCACTGGAATATCTCTCCGGGCTGAGGTGAGGAAGGAAAAAAAGGAGTGGGGGCCGGGACAGGAGGGGTACCTCAGGCAGGGCAATGGAAAGTTTCCAGAAGAGCGCCCGTGGCCAGGACCATCCTGGCTGACCTGCAGGCACCAAGGTGGCCTGCGTGCTGTCGCTGGTGTGTCTCCACGGCCCTTCCTCTAGGCTTTCAAGCCCTTGTACATATTCAGGTGTTTCACCTGGGAAGGGTGGGAACAGTTCAGCAGCAGCTGGCCTGGGGCTCAGCTCACGTTTACTCACAGAGGCCTCGGCACGGTCCCCGAGCTTTGCAGTAAGGACGCTCCTTGCGTGGGCGGGCGGGGCTGCTGGCTCTATGGGAGATGATTCCCCACCTCCGACCAATTTCAGAATTGTTTACCACTGGAGCAAGTGCCTTGGTAGTGTTTTCCTCTGTATAACTGTTAGGTTCAGATTTTTTTTTCTTTTTTGGTTCAAGTTAGATATTATTCCTCTTTTATGTATTTATGGATATAAGCATGGAAATAATTCATTCTTATAAATACATCAGTGTGAATGGAAGAACATTTTTTCTGTTTTATTTTTACATTTTATTTTTAAAATTTTTGAAATTTAATTTTATTTATTTTTTTTATACAGTAGGTTATTATTAGTTATCTATTTTATGCATAGACATGTATACAGGTAAATCCCAATATCCCAACTCATCCCACCACCACCACCCCATGGCTTCCCACACTTTGTGTCCATACGTTTGTTCTCTACCTCTGTGTCTCTATTTCTGCCCTGCAAACCAGTTCATCTGTAGCATATTTCTAGGTTCCACATATAGGCATTAATATACAATATTTGTTTTTCTCTTTCTGACTTACTTCACTCTGTATGACAGTCTCTAGTTCCATCAACTTCTCTACAAATGACCCAGTTTCATTCCTTTTTATGGCTGAGTAATATTCCATTTTATATATGTACCACATCTTTATCCATTCGTCTGTCTGTGGGCATTTAGGTTGCTTCCATTACCTGGCTATTGTAAATAGTGCTGCAATGAACATTGTGGTGAATGTGTCTCTGTGATTTATGGTTTTCTCTGGGTATATGCCCAGAAGTGGGATTGCTGGATCCTATGGTAATTCTCTTTTTAGTTTTTTAAAGGAACCTCCATACTGTTCTCCATAGTGACTGTATCAATTTACATTCCCACCAATAGCGGAAGAGGCTTCCTTTTGTCCACACCCTCCCCAGAATTTGTTGTTTGTAGATTATCTGATGATGCCGATTCTAACAGGTGTGAGGTCTTACCTCATTGTAGTTTTGATTTGCATTTCTCTAATAATTAGTGATGTTGAGCAGCTTTTCATGTGCGTCTTGGCCATCTCTGTGTCTTCTTTGAAGAAACGTCTATTTAGATCTTCTGCCCATTTTTGTATTGGGTTGTTTGTTTTATTAATATTAAGCTGCATGAGCTGTTTATATATATTGGAGATTAAACCTTTGTCCATTGATTCGTTTGTGAAAGTTTTCGCCCATTCTGAGGGTTGCCTTTTTCCATTCCCGTTTTTTTAACAAAGAAAGAAAGAAATCAAAAGAAGCAGAACACTAATGTGCGTGAAATATGCCTCTTGAAACTGTCGTTTTGAAATATGGACGTCTTTTGAATTTTTTGGTCGATATATGACACCAGGATTTGTTTTCAGGGCAGGTGTCATTTACAGGCCTGTAATGATTTCGAATATCCACTGACCATTAGCGCTGGCATTAAACCTGCAGTTGTGTGAAACGGCCACAAGGTGGCAGCAGTTCTCCCTTACCAAATCTGGTTACTAGGGCAGCAGAGCCTCAATGGAAGTCGTGTTCTAGATTGGAATGTAGAACGGAATGTGCCAGGAGAAAGCCCCTCAAGTTTGTCTCACTACTTCTTGTTCGTGTTTTTAATTTAATTTTTTATTTTTTATTACAGCAAGTTTGAGTACAACGTTTAGCTTGTTGTAGGTGTGCAAGAGGTGGTTCTTTTACACATATACATATGTCTGTTCTTCCTGGGATCCTTTTCCCATGTACATAATGACAGAATGTTGAGTAGTCTTCTCTTGGTACTCCGTAGGTCTTTGGTGATTATATACGTCTACAGTGTTTGTATCTGTCTGTTAACCCCAATTTCGTAATGAATTCAATCCTCACACCTTTCCTTTGGTGAACCATAAGTTTGTTTAATGAATCTGTGATTGCCCTTCTCCGTGGAAATATCTGCCCTGGTATCAATTTATAGGTAACACCTATAAGTGATATGATATGATATGTGTCTTTCACTTTCTGACTTACTCCAAGTCACGTGATTACCTCGAGACTCATCTACGGTGCTGCAAATGGCATTGTGTCCTTTTTCTCCTTGGCGAATATTCTGTCTTAGCGAGGTCCATTTTCTGCAATGTGATTCCCTGAGGGCTGAGGATTAGCTGACCAGGGCAGCCTGACCCTGCCGGCAAGCCCTCCACAGGTGTGCCTGGGTTGAGGTCAATATAAACAGCACTCCAGGCAGCAATAGCCCCTGCAGCTGTGCCTGACTCCATATCCTCTGCCCCGTCAGCAGTCTCGGGGCTGTGCTGGTGGGAGGGTGTGAGGGTCCACGGCTTTGTGGCTGGCCCGGTGTGAGTGGGGCTCTGCTGGACTTTCGGCAGGAGTTGCCAGGCTGCCACCTGTAAAGAAGAGGATGTGTCACCCATAACTTCCACTGGAATATCTCTCCGGGCTGAGGTGAGGAAGGAAAAAAAGGAGTGGGGGCCGGGACAGGAGGGGTATCTCAGGCAGGGCAATGGAAAGCTTCCAGAAGAGCGCCCGTGGCCAGGACCATCCTGGCTGACCTGCAGGCACCAAGGTGGAGTGCGTGCTGTCGCTGGTGTGGCTCCACGGCCCTTTCTCTAGGCTTTCAAGCCCTTGTACATATTCAGGTGTTTCACCTGGGAAGGGTGGGAACAGTTCAACAGCAGCTGGCCTGGGGCTCAGCTCACGTTTACTCACAGAGGCCTCGGCACGGTCTCCCAGCTTTGCAATGAGGATGCTCCTTGCGTGGGCGGGCGGGGCTGCTGGCTGTATGGGAGATGATTCCCCACCTCTGACCAATTTCAGAATTGTTTACCACTGGAGCAAGTGCCTTGGTAGTGTTTTCCTCTGTATAACTGTTAGGTTCAGTTTTTTTTTTTTCTTTTTTGGTTCAAGTTAGATTTTATTCCTCATTTATGTATTTATAGATATAAGCATGGAAATAATTCATTCGTATAAATACATCAGTGTGAATGGAAGAACTTTTTTTCTGTTTTATTTTTACATTTTATTTTTTAAAATTTAGAAATTTGATTTTAGTGATTTTTTTATACAGTAGGTTATTATTAGTTATCTATTTTATGCATAGACATGTATACAGGTCAATCCTAATCTCCCAACTCATCCCACCACCACCACCCCATGGCTTCCCCCACTTTGTGTCCATACGTTTGTTCTCTACCTCTGTGTCTCTATTTCTGCCCTGCAAACCAGTTCATCTCTACCATATTTCTAGGTTCCACATATAGGCATTAATATACAGTATTTGTTTTTCTCTTTCTGGCTTACTTCACTCTGTATGACAGTCTCTAGTTCCATCAACTTCTCTACAAATGACCCAGTTTCATTCCTTTTTATGGCTGAGTAATATTCCATTTTATATATGTACCACATCTTTATCCATTCGTCTGTCTGTGGGCATTTAGGTTGCTTCCATTACCTGGCTATTGTAAATAGTGCTGCAATGAACATTGTGGTGAATGTGTCTCTGTGATTTATGGTTTTCTCTGGGTATATGCCCAGAAGTGGGATTGCTGGATCCTATGGTAATTCTCTTTTTAGTTTTTTAAAGGAACCTCCATACTGTTCTCCATAGTGACTGTATCAATTTACATTCCCACCAATAGCGGAAGAGGCTTCCTTTTGTCCACACACTCCCCAGAATTTGTTGTTTGTAGATTATCTGATGATGCCGATTCTAACAGGTGTGAGGTCTTACCTCATTGTAGTTTTGATTTGCATTTATCTAATAATTAGTGATGTTGAGCAGCTTTTCATGTGCGTCTTGGCCATCTCTGTGTCTTCTTTGAAGAAACGTCTCTTTAGATCTTCTGCCCATTTTTGTATTGGGTTGTTTGTTTTATTAATATTAAGCTGCATGAGCTGTTTATATATATTGGAGATTAAACCTTTGTCCATTGATTCGTTTGTGAACGTTTTCGCCCATTCTGAGGGTTGCCTTTTTCCATTCCCGTTTTTTTAACAAAGAAAGAAAGAAATCAAAAGAAGCAGAACACTAATGTGCGTGAAATATGCCTCTTGAAACTGTCGTTTTGAAATATGGACGTCTTTTGAATTTTTTGGTCGATATATGACCCCAGGATTTGTTTTCAGGGCAGGTGTCATTTACAGGCCTGTAATGATTTGGAATATCCACTGACCATTAGCGCTGGGATAAAAGCTGCTGTTGTGTGAAACGGCCACAAGGTGGCAGCAGTTCTCCCTTACCAAATCTGGTTACTAGGGCAGCAGAGCCTCAATGGAAGTCGCGTTCTAGATTGGAATGTAGAACGGAATGTACCAGGAGAAAGCCCCTCAAGTTTGTCTCACTACTTCTTGTTCGTGTTTTTAATTTAATTTTTTATTTTTTATTACAGCAAGTTTGAGTACAACGTTTAGCTTGTTGTAGGTGTGCAAGAGGTGGTTCTTTTACACATATACATATGTCTGTTCTTCCTGGGATCCTTTTCCCATGTTCGTTATGACAGAATGTTGAGTAGTCTTCTCTTGGTACTCCGTAGATCTTTGGTGATTATATACGTCTACTGTGTTTGTATATGTCTGTTAACCCCAATATCGTAATGAATTCAATCCTCACACCTTTCCTTTGGTGAACCATAAGTTTGTTTAATGAATCTGTGATTGCCCTTCTCCGTGGAAATATCTGCCCAGGTATCAATTTATACGTAACACCTATAAGTGATATGATATGATATGTGTCTTTCACTTTCTGACTTACTCCAAGTCACGTGATTACCTCGAGACTCATCTACGGTGCTGCAAATGGCATTGTGTGCTTTTTTTCCTTGGCGAATACTCTGTCTTAGCGAGGTCCATTTTCTGCAATGTGATTCCCTGAGGGCTGAGGATTAGCTGACCTGGGCAGCCTGACCCTGCCGGCAAGCCCTCCCCAGGTGTGCCTGGGTTGAGGTCAATATAAACAGCACTCCAGGCAGAAATAGCCCCTGCAGCTGTGCCTGACTCCATATTCTCTGCCCCGTCAGCAGTCTCGGGGCTGTGCTGGTGGGAGGGTGTGAGGGTCCACGGCTTTGTGGGTGGCCCGGTGTGAGTGGGGCTCTGCTGGACTTTCTGCAGGAGTTGCCAGGCTGCCACCTGTAAAGAAGAGGATGTGTCACCCATAACTTCCACTGGAGTATCTCTCCGGGCTGAGGTGAGGAAGGAAAAAAAGGAGTGGGGGCCGGGACAGGAGGGGTATCTCAGGCAGGGCAATGGAAAGCTTCCAGAAGAGCGCCCGTGGCCAGGACCATCCTGGCTGACATGCAGGCACCAAGTTGGCCTGCGTGCTGTCGCTGGTGTGGCTCCACGGCCCTTCCTCTAGGCTTTCAAGCCCTTGTACATATTCAGGTGTTTCACCTGGGAAGGGTGGGAACAGTTCAGCAGCAGATGGCCTGGGGCTCAGCTCACGTTTACTCACAGAGGCCTCGGCACGGTCTCCCAGCTTTGCAATAAGGACGCTCCTTGCGTGGGCGGGTGGGCCTGCTGGCTGTATGGGAGATGATTCCCCACCTCTGACCAATTTCAGAATTGTTTACCACTGGAGCAAGTGCCTTGGTAGTGTTTTCCTCTGTATAACTTTTAGGTTCAGTTTTTTTTTTTTTTCTTTTTTGGTTCAAGTTAGATTTTATTCCTCTTTTATGTATTTTTAGATATAAGCATGGAAATAATTCATTCTTATAAATACATCAGTGTGAATGGAAGAACTTTTTTTCTGTTTTATTTTTACATTTTATTTTTAAAAATTTTGAAATTTAATTTTATTTATTTTTTATACACTAGGTTATTATTAGTTATCTATTTTATGCATAGACATGTATACAGGTCAATCCCAATCTCCCAACTCATCCCACCACCACCACCCCATGGCTTCCCCCACTTTGTGTCCATACGTTTGTTCTCTACCTCTGTGTCTCTATTTCTGCACTGCAAACCAGTTCATCTGTAGCATTTTTCTAGGTTCCACATATAGGCATTAATATACAATATTTGTTTTTCTCTTTCTGACTTACTTCACTCTGTATGACAGTCTCTAGATCCATCAACTTCTCTACAAATGACTCAGTTTCATTCCTTCTTATGGCTGAGTAATATTCCATTTTATATATGTACCACATCTTTATCCATTCGTCTGTCTGTGGGCATTTAGGTTGCTTTCATTACCTGGCTATTGTAAATAGTGCTGCAATGAACATTGTGGTGAATGTGTCTCTGTGATTTATGGTTTTCTCTGGGTATATGCCCAGAAGTGGGATTGCTGGATCCTATGGTAATTCTCTTTTTAGTTTTTTAAAGAACCTCCATAATGTTCTCCATAGTGACTGTATCAATTTACATTCCCACCAATAGCGGAAGAGGGTTCCTTTTGTCCACACCCTCCCCAGAATTTGTTGTTTGTACATTATCTGATGATGCCGATTCTAACAGGTGTGAGGTCTTACCTCATTGTAGTTTTGATTTGCATTTCTCTAATAATTAGTGATGTTGAGCAGCTTTTCATGTGCGTCTTGGCCATCTCTGTGTCTTCTTTGAAGAAACGTCTATTTAGATCTTCTGCCCATTTTTGTATTGGGTTTTTTGTTGTATTAATATTAAGCTGCATGAGCTGTTTATATATATTGGAGATTAAACCTTTGTCCATTGATTCGTTTGTGAAAGTTTTCGCCCATTCTGAGGGTTGCCTTTTTCCATTCCCGTTTGTTTAACAAAGAAAGAAAGAAATCAAAAGAAGCAGAACACTAATGTGCGTGAAATATGCCTCTTGAAACTGTCGTTTTGAAATATGGACGTCTTTTGAATTTTTTGGTCGATATATGACCCCAGGATTTGTTTTCAGGGCAGGTGTCATTTACAGGCCTGTAATGATTTGGAATATCCACTGACCATTAGCGCTGGGATTAAAGCTGCTGTTGTGTGAAACGGCCACAAGGTAGCAGCAGTTCTCCCTTACCAAATCTGGTTACTAGGGCAGCAGAGCCTCAATGGAAGTTACGTTCTAGATTGGAATGTAGAACGGAATGTACCAGTAGAAAGCCCCTCATGTTTTTCTCACTAATTCTTGTTCGTGTTTTTAATTTAATTTTTTATTTTTTATTACAGCACGTTTGAGTACAACGTTTAGCTTGTTGTAGGTGTGCAAGAGGTGGTTCTTTTACACATATACATATGTCTGTTCTTCCTGGGATCCTTTTCCCATGTTCGTTATGACAGAATGTTGAGTAGTCTTCTCTTGGTACTCCGTAGGTCTTTGGTGATTATATACGTCTACTGTGTTTGTATATGTCTGTTAACCACAATATCATAATGAATTCAATCCTCACACCTTTCCTTTGGTGAACCATTAGTTTGTTTAATGAATCTGTGATTGCCCTTCTCCGTGGAAATATCTGCCCAGGTATCAATTTATAGGTAACACCTATAAGTGATAAGATATGATATGTGTCTTTCACTTTCTGACTTACTCCAAGTCACGTGATTACCTCTAGACTCATCTACGGTGCTGCAAATGGCATTGTGTGCTTTTTTTCCTTGGCGAATACTCTGTCTTAGCGAGGTCCATTTTCTGCAATGTGATTCCCTGAGGGCTGAGGATTAGCTGACCTGGGCAGCCTGACCCTGCCGGCAAGCCCTCCCCAGGTGTGCCTGGGTTGAGGTCAATATAAACAGCACTCCAGGCAGCAATAGCCCCTGCAGCTGTGCCTGACTCCATATTCTCTGCCCCGTCAGCAGTCTCGGGGCTGTGCTGGTTGGAGGGTGTGAGGGTCCACGGCTTTGTGGGTGGCCCGGTGTGAGTGGGGCTCTGCTGGACTTTCTGCAGGAGTTGCCAGGCTGCCACCTGTAAAGAAGAGGATGTGTCACCCATAACTTCCACTGGAGTATCTCTCCGGGCTGAGGTGAGGAAGGAAAAAAAGGAGTGGGGGCCGGGAAAGGAGGGGTATCTCAGGCAGGGCAATGGAAAGCTTCCAGAAGAGCGCCCGTGGCCAGGACCATCCTGGCTGACCTGCAGGCACCAAGTTGGCCTGCGTGCTGTCGCTGGTGTGGCTCCACGGCCCTTCCTCTAGGCTTTGAAGCCCTTGTACATATTCAGGTGTTTCACCTGGGAAGGGTGGGAACAGTTCAGCAGCAGATGGCCTGGGGCTCAGCTCACGTTTACTCACAGAGGCCTCGGCACGGTCTCCCAGCTTTGCAATAAGGACGCTCCTTGCGTGGGCGGGTGGGGCTGCTGGCTGTATGGGAGATGATTCCCCACCTCTGACCAATTTCAGAATTGTTTACCTCTGGAGCAAGTGCCTTGGTAGTGTTTTCCTCTGTATAACTGTTAGGTTCAGTTTTTTTTTTTTCTTTTTTGGTTCAAGTTAGATTTTATTCCTCTTTTATGTAGTTTTAGATATAAGCATGGAAATAATTCATTCTTATAAATACATCAGTGTGAATGGAAGAACTTTTTTTCTGTTTTATTTTTACATTTTATTTTTAAAAATTTTGAAATTTAATTTTATTTATTTTTTATACAGTAGGTTATTATTAGTTATCTATTTTATGCATAGGCATGTATACAGGTCAATCCCAATCTCCCAACTCATCCCACCACCACCACCCCATGGCTTCCCCCACTTTGTGTCCATACGTTTGTTCTCTACCTCTGTGTCTCTATTTCTGCACTGCAAACCAGTTCATCTGTAGCATTTTTCTAGGTTCCACATATAGGCATTAATATACAATATTTGTTTTTCTCTTTCTGACTTACTTCACTCTGTATGACAGTCTCTAGATCCATCAACTTCTCTACAAATGACTCAGTTTCATTCCTTCTTATGGCTGAGTAATATTCCATTTTATATATGTACCACATCTTTATCCATTCGTCTGTCTGTGGGCATTTAGGTTGCTTTCATTACCTGGCTATTGTAAATAGTGCTGCAATGAACATTGTGATGAATGTGTCTCTGTGATTTATGGTTTTCTCTGGGTTTATGCCCAGAAGTGGGATTGCTGGATCCTATGGTAATTCTCTTTTTAGTTTTTTAAAGAACCTCCATAATGTTCTCCATAGTGACTGTATCAATTTACATTCCCACCAATAGCGGAAGAGGGTTCCTTTTGTCCACACCCTCCCCAGAATTTGTTGTTTGTAGATTATCTGATGATGCCGATTCTAACAGGTGTGAGGTCTTACCTCATTGTAGTTTTGATTTGCATTTCTCTAATAATTAGTGATGTTGAGCAGCTTTTCATGTGCGTCTTGGCCATCTCTGTGTCTTCTTTGAAGAAACGTCTATTTAGATCTTCTGCCCATTTTTGTATTGGGTTTTTTGTTGTATTAATATTAAGCTGCATGAGCTGTTTATATATATTGGAGATTAAACCTTTGTCCATTGATTCGTTTGTGAAAGTTTTCGCCCATTCTGAGGGTTGCCTTTTTCCATTCCCGTTTTTTTAACAAAGAAAGAAAGAAATCAAAACAAGCAGAACACTAATGTGCGTGAAATATGCCTCTTGAAACTGTCGTTTTGAAATATGGACGTCTTTTGAATTTTTTGGTCGATATATGACCCCAGGATTTGTTTTCAGGACAGGTGTCATTTACAGGCCTGTAATGATTTGGAATATCCACTGACCATTAGCGCTGGGATTAAAGCTGCTGTTGTGTGAAACGGCCACAAGGTGGCAGCAGTTCTCCCTTACCAAATCTGGTTACTAGGGCAGCAGAGCCTCAATGGAAGTTACGTTCTAGATTGGAATGTAGAACGGAATGTACCAGTAGAAAGCCCCTCAAGTTTTTCTCACTAATTCTTGTTCGTGTTTTTAATTTAATTTTTTATTTTTTATTACAGCACGTTTGAGTAAAACGTTTAGCTTGTTGTAGGTGTGCAAGAGGTGGTCCTTTTACACATATACATATGTCTGTTCTTCCTGGGATCCTTTTCCCATGTTCGTTATGACAGAATGTTGAGTAGTCTTCTCTTGGTACTCCGTAGGTCTTTGGTGATTATATACGTCTACTGTGTTTGTATATGTCTGTTAACCACAATATCATAATGTATTCAATCCTCACACCTTTCCTTTGGTGAACCATAAGTTTGTTTAATGAATCTGTGATTGCCCTTCTCCGTGGAAATATCTGCCCTGGTATCAATTTATAGGTAACACCTATAAGTGATATGATATGATATGTGTCTTTCACTTTCTGACTTACTCCAAGTCACGTGATTACCTCTAGACTCATCTACGGTGCTGCAAATGGCATTGTGTGCTTTTTTTCCTTGGCTAATATTCTGTCTTAGCGAGGTCCATTTTCTGCAATGTGTTTCCCTGAGGGCTGAGGATTAGCTGACCTGGGCAGCCTGACCCTGCCGGCAAGCCCTCCCCAGGTGTGCCTGGGTTGAGGTCAATATAAACAGCACTCCAGGCAGCAATAGCCCCTGCAGCTGTGCCTGACTCCATATTCTCTGCCCCTTCAGCAGTCTCGGGGCTGTGATGGTGGGAGGGTGTGAGGGTCCACGGCTTTGTGGGTGGCCCGGTGTGAGTGGGGCTCTGCTGGACTTTCTGCAGGAGTTGCCAGGCTGCCACCTGTAAAGAAGAGGATGTGTCACCCATAACTTCCACTGGAGTATCTCTCCGGGCTGAGGTGAGGAAGGAAAAAAAGGAGTGGGGGCCGGGACAGGAGGGGTATCTCAGGCAGGGCAATGGAAATCTTCCAGAAGAGCGCCCGTGGCCAGGACCATCCTGGCTGACCTGCAGGCACCAAGTTGGCCTGCGTGCTTTCGCTGGTGTGGCTCCACAGCCCTTCCTCTAGGCTTTCAAGCCCTTGTACAAATTCAGGTGTTTCACCTGGGAAGGGTGGGAACAGTTCAGCAGCAGCTGGCCTGGGGCTCAGCTCACGTTTCCTCACAGAGGCCTCGGCACGGTCCCCCAGCTTTGCAATAAGGACGGTCCTTGCGTGGGCGGGTGGGGCTGCTGGCTGTATGGGAGATGATTCCCCACCTCTGACCACTTTCAGAATTGTTTACCACTGGAGCAAGTGCCTTGGTAGTGTTTTCCTCTGTATAACTGTTAGGTTCAGTTTTTTTTTTTTCTTTTTCGGTTCAAGTTAGATTTTATTCCTCATTTATGTATTTATAGATATAAGCAAGGAAATAATTCATTCTTATAAATACATCCGTGTGAATGGAAGAACTTTTTTTCTGTTTTATTTTTACATTTTATTTTTAAAAATTTTGAAATTTAATTTTACTTATTTTTTATACACTAGGTTATTATTAGTTATCTATTTTATGCATATACATGTATACAGGTCAATCCCAATCTCCCAACTCATCCCACCACCACCACCCCATGGCTTCCCCCACTTTGTGTCGATACGTTTGTTCTCTACCTCTGTGTCTCTATTTCTGCCCTGCAAACCAGTTTATCTGTAGCATTTTTCTAGGTTCCACATATAGGCATTAATATACAATATTTGTTTTTCTCTTTCTGACTTACTTCACTCTGTATGACAGTCTCTAGATCCATCAAGTTCTCTACAAATGACTCAGTTTCATTCCTTTTTATGGCTGAGTAATATTCCATTTTATATATGCACCACATCTTTATCCATTCGTCTGTCTGTGGGCATTTAGGTTGCTTCCATTACCTGGCTATTGTAAATAGTGCTGCAATGAACATTGTGGTGAATGTGTCTCTGTGATTTATGCTTTTCTCTCGGTATCTGCCCAGAAGTGGGATTGCTGGATCCTATGGTAATTCTCATTTTAGTTTTTTAAAGGAACCTCCATACTGTTCTCCATAGTGACTGTATCAATTTACATTCCCACCAATAGCGGAAGAGGGTTCCTTTTGTCCACACCCTCCCCAGAATTTGTTGTTTGTAGATTATCTGATGATGCCGATTCTAACAGGTGTGAGGTCTTACCTCATTGTAGTTTTGATTTGCATTTCTCTAATAATTAGTGATGTTGAGCAGCTTTTCATGTGCGTCTTGGCCATCTCTGTGTCTTCTTTGAAGAAACGTCTATTTAGATCTTCTGCCCATTTTTGTATTTGGTTGTTTGTTTTATTAATATTAAGCTGCATGAGCTGTTTATATATATTGGAGATTAAACCTTTGTCCATTGATTCATTTGTGAAAGTTTTCGCCCATTCTGAGGGTTGCCTTTTTCCATTCCCGTTTTTTTAACAAAGAAAGAAAGAAATCAAAAGAAGCAGAACACTAATGTGCGTGAAATATGCCTCTTGAAACTGTTGTTTTGAAATATGGACGTCTTTTGAATTTTTTGGTCGATATATGACCCCAGGATTTGTTTTCAGGGCAGGTGTCATTTACAGGCCTGTAATGATTTGGAAAATCCACTGACCATTAGCGCTGGGATTAAAGCTGCTGTTGTGTGAAACGGCCACAAGGTGGCAGCAGTTCTCCCTTACCAAATCTGGTTACTAGGGCAGCAGAGCCTCAATGGAAGTCACGTTCTAGATTGGAATGTAGAATGGAATGTACCAGGAGAAAGCCCCTCAAGTTTTTCTCACTAATTCTTGTTCGAGTTTTAAATTTAATTTTTTATTTTTTATTATAGCAAGTTTGAGTACAACGTTTAGCTTGTTGTAGGTGTGCAAGAGGTGGTTCTTTTACACATATACATATGTCTGTTCTTCCTGGGATCCTTTTCCCATGTTCGTTATGACAGAATGTTGAGTAGTCTTCTCTTGGTACTCCGTAGGACTTTGGTGATTATATACGTCTACTGTGTTTGTATATGTCTGTTAACCCCAATATCATAATGAATTCAATCCTCACACCTTTCCTAGGGTGAACCATAAGTTTGTTTAATGAATCTTTGATTGCCCTTCTCCGTGGAAATATCTGCCCTGGTATCAATTTATAGGTAACACCTATAAGTGATATGATATGATATGTGTCTTTCACTTTCTGACTTACTCCAAGTCACGTGATTACCTCTAGACTCATCTACGGTGCTGCAAATGGCATTGTGTGCTTTTTTTCCTTGGCTAATATTCTGTCTTAGCGAGGTCCATTTTCTGCAATGTGATTCCCTGAGGGCTGAGGATTAGCTGACCTGGGCAGCCTGACCCTGCCGGCAAGCCCTCCACAGGTGTGCCTGGTTTGAGGTCAATATAAACAGCACTCCTGGCAGCAATAGCCCCTGCAGCTGTGCCTGACTCCATATTCTCTGCCCCGTCAGCAGTCTCGGGGCTGTGCTGGTGGGAGGGTGTGAGGGTCCACGGCTTTGTGGGTGGCCCGGTGTGAGTGGGGCTCTGCTGGACTTTCTGCAGGAGTTGCCAGGCTGCCACCTGTAAAGAAGAGGATGTGTCACCCATAACTTCCACTGGAGTATCTCTCCGGGCTGAGGTGAGGAAGCAAAAAAAGGAGTGGGGGCCGGGACAGGAGGGGTATCTCAGGCAGGGCAATGGAAAGCTTCCAGAAGAGCGCCCATGGCCAGGACCATCCTGGCTGACCTGCAGGCACCAAGTTGGCCTGCGTGCTGTCGCTGGTGTGGCTCCACGGCCCTTCCTCTAGGCTTTCAAGCCCTTGTACATATTCAGGTGTTTCACCTGGGAAGGGTGGGAACAGTTCAGCAGCAGCTGGCCTGGAGCTCAGCTCACGTTTACTCACAGAGGCCTCGGCACGGTCCCCCAGCTTTGCAATAAGGACGCTCTTTGCGTGGGCGGGTGGGGCTGCTGGCTCTATGGGAGATGATTCCCCACCTCTGACCACTTTCAAAATTGTTTACCACTGGAGCAAGTGCCTTGGTAGTGTTTTCCTCTGTATAACTGTTAGGTTCAGTTTTTTTTTTTCTTTTTTGGTTCAAGTTAGATTTTATTCCTCTTTTATGTATTTATAGATATAAGCATGGAAATAATTCATTCTTATAAATACATCAGTGTGAATGGAAGAACTTTTTTTCTGTATTATTTTTACATTTTAATTTTAAAAATTTTGAAATTTAATTTTATTTATTTTTTTATACACTAGGTTATTATTAGTTATCTATTTTATGCATAGACATGTATACAGGTCAATCCCAATCTCCCAACTCATCCCACCACCACCACCCCATGGCTTCCCCCACTTTGTGTCGATACGTTTGATCTCTACCTCTGTGTCTGTATTTCTGCCCTGCAAACCAGTTCATCTGTAGCATTTTTCTAGGTTCCACATATAGGCATTAATATACAATATTTGTTTTTCTCTTTCTGACTTACTTCACTCTGTATGACAGTCTCTAGATCCATCAACTTCTCTACAAATGACTCAGTTTCATTCCTTTTTATGGCTGAGTAATATTCCATTTTGTATATGTACCACATCTTTATCCATTCGTCTGTCTGTGGCCATTTAGGTTGCTTCCATTACCTGGCTATTGTAAATAGTGCTGCAATGAACATTGTGGTGAATGTGTCTCTGTGATTTATGGTTTTCTCTCGGTATCTGCCCAGAAGTGGGATTGCTGGATCCTATGGTAATTCTCTTTTTAGTTTTTTAAAGGAACCTCCATACTGTTCTCCATAGTGACTGTATCAATTTACATTCCCACCAATAGCGGAAGAGGCTTCCTTTTGTCCACACCCTCCCCAGAATTTGTTGTTTGTAGATTATCTGATGATGCCGATTCTAACAGGTGTGAGGTCTTACCTCATTGTAGTTTTGATTTGCATTTCTCTAATAATTAGTGATGTTGAGCAGCTTTTCATGTGCGTCTTGGCCATCTCTGTGTCTTCTTTGAAGAAACGTCTATTTAGATCTTCTGCCCATTTTTGTATTGGGTTGTTTGTTGTATTAATATTAAGCTGCATGAGCCGTATATATATATTGGAGATTAAACCTTTGTCCATTGATTCGTTTAACGTTTTCGCCCCTTCTGAGGGTTACCTTTTTCCATTCCCGTTTTTTTAACAAAGAAAGAAAGAAAGCAAAAGAATCAGAACACTAATGTGCGTGAAATATGCCTCTTGAAACTGTCGTTTTGAAATATGGACATCTTTTGAATTTTTTGGTTGATATATGACCCCAGGATTTGTTTTCAGGGCAGGTGTCATTTACAGGCCTGTAATGATTTGGAATATCCACTGACCATTAGCGCTGGGATTAAAGCTGCTGTTGTGTAAAACGGCCACAAGGTGGCAGCAGTTCTCCCTTACCAAATCTGGTTACTAGGGCAGCAGAGCCTCAATGGAAGTCGCATTCTAGATTGGAATGTAGAACGGAATGTGCCAGGAGAAAGCCCCTCAAGTTTGTCTCACTAATTCTTGTTCGTGTTTTTAATATAATTTTTTATTTTTTATTACAGCAAGTTTGAGTACAACATTTAGCTTGTTGTAGGTGTGCAAGAGGTGGTTCTTTTACACATATACATATGTCTGTTCTTCCTGGGATCCTTTTCCCTTGTACGTTATGACAGAATGTTGAGTAGTCTTCTCTTGGTACTCCGTAGGTCTTTGGTGATTTTATATGTCTACTGTGTTTGTATATGTCTGTTAACCCCAATATCGTAATGAATTCAATCCTCACACCTTTCCTTTGGTGAACCATAAGTTTGTTTAATGAATCTGTGATTGCCCTTCTCCGTGGAAATATCTGCCCTGGTATCAATTTATAGGTAACACCTATAAGTGATATGATATGATATGTGTCTTTCACTTTCTGACTTACTGCAAGTCACGTGATTACCTCTAGACTCATCTACGGTGCTGCAAATGGCAATGTGTGCTTCTTTTCCTTGGCGAATATTCTGTCTTAGCGAGGTCCATTTTCTGCAATGTGATTCCCTGAGGGCTGAGGATTAGCTGACCTGGGCAGCCTGACCCTGCCGGCAAGCCCTCCCCAGGTGTGCCTGGGTTGAGGTCAATATAAACAGCACTCCAGGCAGCAATAGCCCCTGCAGCTGTGCCTGACTCCATATTCTCTGCCCCGTCAGCAGTCTCGGGGCTGTGCTGGTGGGAGGGTGTGAGGGTCCACGGCTTTGTGGGTGGCCCGGTGTGAGTGGGGCTCTGCTGGACTTTCTGCAGGAGTTGCCAGGCTGCCACGTGTAAAGAAGAGGATGTGTCACACATAACTTCCACTGGAGTATCTCTCCGGGCTGAGGTGAGGAAGCAAAAAAAGGAGTGGGGGCCGGGACAGGAGGGGTATCTCAGGCAGGGCAATGGAAAGCTTCCAGAAGAGCGCCCATGGCCAGGACCATCCTGGCTGACCTGCAGGCACCAAGTTGGCCTGCGTGCTGTCGCTGGTGTGGCTCCACGGCCCTTCCTCTAGGCTTTCAAGCCCTTGTACATATTCATGTGTTTCACCTGGGAAGGGTGGGAACAGTTCAGCAGCAGCTGTCCTGGGGCTCAGCTCACGTTTACTCACAGAGGCCTCGGCACTGTCCCCCAGCTTTGCAATAAGGACGCTCTTTGCGTGGGCGGGTGGGGCTGCTGGCTCTATGGGAGATGATTCCCCACCTCTGACCACTTTCAAAATTGTTTACCACTGGAGCAAGTGCCTTGGTAGTGTTTTCCTCTGTATAACTGTTAGGTTCAGTTTTTTTTTTTCTTTTTTGGTTCAAGTTAGATTTTATTCCTCTTTTATGTATTTATAGATATAAGCATGGAAATAATTCATTCTTATAAATACATCAGTGTGAATGGAAGAACTTTTTTTCTGTATTATTTTTACATTTTAATTTTAAAAATTTTGAAATTTAATTTTATTTATTTTTTTATACACTAGGTTATTATTAGTTATCTATTTTATGCATAGACATGTATACAGGTCAATCCCAATCTCCCAACTCATCCCACCACCACCACCCCATGGCTTCCCCCACTTTGTGTCGATACGTTTGTTCTCTACCTCTGTGTCTCTATTTCTGCCCTGCAAACCAGTTCATCTGTAGCATTTTTCTAGGTTCCACATATAGGCATTAATATACAATATTTGTTTTTCTCTTTCTGACTTACTTCACTCTGTATGACAGTCTCTAGATCCATCAACTTCTCTACAAATGACTCAGTTTCATTCCTTTTTATGGCTGAGTAATATTCCATTTTGTATATGTACCACATCTTTATCCATTCGTCTGTCTGTGGCCATTTAGGTTGCTTCCATTACCTGGCTATTGTAAATAGTGCTGCAATGAACATTGTGGTGAATGTGTCTCTGTGATTTATGGTTTTCTCTCGGTATCTGCCCAGAAGTGGGATTGCTGGATCCTATGGTAATTCTCTTTTTAGTTTTTTAAAGGAACCTCCATACTGTTCTCCATAGTGACTGTATCAATTTACATTCCCACCAATAGCGGAAGAGGGTTCCTTTTGTCCACACCCTCCCCAGAATTTGTTGTTTGTAGATTATCTGATGATGCCGATTCTAACAGGTGTGAGGTCTTACCTCATTGTAGTTTTGATTTGCATTTCTCTAATAATTAGTGATGTTGAGCAGCTTTTCATGTGCGTCTTGGCCATCTCTGTGTCTTCTTTGAAGAAACGTCTATTTAGATCTTCTGCCCATTTTTGTATTGGGTTGTTTGTTTTATTAATATTAAGCTGCATGAGCTGTATATATATATTGGAGATTAAACCTTTGTCCATTGATTCGTTTGTGAACGTTTTGGCCCCTTCTGAGGGTTACCTTTTTCCATTCCCGTTTTTTTAACAAAGAAAGAAAGAAAGCAAAAGAATCAGAACACTAATGTGCGTGAAATATGCCTCTTGAAACTGTCGTTTTGAAATATGGACATCTTTTGAATTTTTTGGTCGATATATGACCCCAGGATTTGTTTTCAGGGCAGGTGTCATTTACAGGCCTGTAATGATTTGGAATATCCACTGACCATTAGCGCTGGGATTAAAGCTGCTGTTGTGTAAAACGGCCACAAGGTGGCAGCAGTTCTCCCTTACCAAATCTGGTTACTAGGGCAGCAGAGCCTCAATGGAAGTCGCATTCTAGATTGGAATGTAGAACGGAATGTGCCAGGAGAAAGCCCCTCAAGTTTTTCTCACTAATTCTTGTTCGTGTTTTTAATATAATTTTTTATTTTTTATTACAGCAAGTTTGAGTACAACATTTAGCTTGTTGTAGGTGTGCAAGAGGTGGTTCTTTTACACATATACATATGTCTGTTCTTCCTGGGATCCTTTTCACTTGTACGTTATGACAGAATGTTGAGTAGTCTTCTCTTGGTACTCCGTAGGTCTTTGGTGATTATATATGTCTACTGTGTTTGTATATGTCTGTTAACCCCAATATCGTAATGAATTCAATCCTCACACCTTTCCTTTGGTGAACCATAAGTTTGTTTAATGAATCTGTGATTGCCCTTCTCCGTGGAAATATCTGCCCTGCTATCAATTTATAGGTAACACCTATAAGTGATATGATATGATATGTGTCTTTCACTTTCTGACTTACTCCAAGTCACGTGATTACCTCTAGACTCATCTACGGTGCTGCAAATGGCATTGTGTGCTTCTTTTCCTTGGCGAATATTCTGTCTTAGCGAGGTCCATTTTCTGCAATGTGATTCCCTGAGGGCTGAGGATTAGCTGACCTGGGCAGCCTGACCCTGCCGGCAAGCCCTCCCCAGGTGTGCCTGGGTTGAGGTCAATATAAACAGCACTCCAGGCAGCAATAGCCCCTGCAGCTGTGCCTGACTCCATATTCTCTGCCCCGTCAGCAGTCTCGGGGCTGTGCTGGTGGGGGGGTGTGAGGGTCCACGGCTTTGTGGGTGGCCCGGTGTGAGTGGGGCTCTGCTGGACTTTCTGCAGGAGTTGCCAGGCTGCCACCTGTAAAGAAGAGGATGTGTCACCCAGAACTTCCACTGGAGTATCTCTCCGGGCTGAGGTGAGTAAGGAAAAAAAGGAGTGGAGGCCGGGACAGGAGGGGTATCTCAGGCAGGGCAATGGAAATCTTCCAGAAGAGCGCCCGTGGCCAGGACCATCCTGGCTGACCTGCAGGCACCAAGGTGGCCTGCGTGCTGTCGCTGGTGTGGCTCCACGGCCCTTCCTGTAGGCTTTCAAGCCCTTGTACATATTCAGGTGTTTCACCTGGGAAGGGTGGGAACATTTCAGCAGCAGCTGGCCTGGGGCTCAGCACACGTTTACTCACAGAGTCCTCGGCACGCTCCCCCAGCTTTGCAATAAGGACGCTCCTTGCGTGGGTGGGCGGGGCTGCTGGCTCTAGGGGAGATGATTCCCCACCTCTGACCAATTTCAGAATTGTTTACCACTGGAGCAAGTGCCTTGGTAGTGTTTTCCTCTGTATAACTGTTAGGTTCAGTTTTTTTTTTCTTTTTTGGTTCAAGTTAGATTTTATTTCTCTTTTATGTATTTATGGATATAAGCATGGAAATAATTCATTCTTATAAATACATCAGTGTGAATGGAAGAACTTTTTTTCTGTATTATTTTTACATTTTATTTTTAAAAATTTTGAAATTGAATTTTATTTGTTTTTTTATACACTAGGTTATTATTAGTTATCTATTTTATGCATATACATGTATACAGGTCAATCCCAATCTCCCAACACATCCCACCACCACCACCCCATGGCTTCCCCCACTTTGTGTCCATACGTTTGTTCTCTACCTCTGTGTCTCTATTTCTGCCCTGCAAACCAGTTCATCTGTAGCATTTTTCTAGGTTCCACAGATAGGCATTAATATACAATATTTGTTTTTCTCTTTCTGACTTACTTCACTCTGTATGACAGTCTCTAGATCCATCAACTTCTCTACAAATGACTCAGTTTCATTCCTTTTTATGTCTGAGTAATATTCCATTTTATATATGTACCACATCTTTATCCATTCGTCTGTCTGTGGGCATTTAGGTTGCTCCCATTACCTGGCTATTGTAAATAGTGCTGCAATGAACATTGTGGTGAATGTGTCTCTGTGATTTATGGTTTTCTCTGGGTATATGCCCAGAAGTGGGATTGCTGGATCCTATGGTAATTCTCTTTTTAGTTTTTTAAAGTAACCTCCATACTGTTCTCCATAGTGACTGTATCAATTTACATTCCCACCAATAGCGGAAGAGGGTTCCTTTTGTCCACACCCTCCCCAGAATTTGTTGTTTGTAGATTATCTGATGATGCCGATTCTAACAGGTGTGAGGTCTTACCTCATTGTAGTTTTGATTTGCATTTCTCTAATAATTAGTGATGTTGAGCAGCTTTTCATGTGCGTCTTGGCCATCTCTGTGTCTTCTTTGAAGAAACGTCTCTTTAGATCTTCTGCCCATTTTTGTATTGGGTTGTTTGTTTTATTAATATTAAGCTGCATGAGCTGTTTATATATATTGGAGATTAAACCTTTGTCCATTGATTCGTTTGTGAACGTTTTCGCCCATTCTGAGAGTTGCCTTTTTCCATTCCCGTTTTTTTTAACAAAGAAAGAAAGAAAGCAAAAGAAGCAGAACACTAATGTGCGTGAAATATGCCTCTTGAAACTGTCGTTTTGAAATATGGACGTCTTTTGAATTTTTTGGTCGATATATGACCCCAGGATTTGTTTTCAGGGCAGGTGTCATTTACAGGCCTGTAATGATTTGGAATATCCACTGACCATTAGCGCTGGCATTAAACCTGCAGTTGTGTGAAACGGCCAAAAGGTGGCAGCAGTTCTCCCTTACCAAATCTGGTTACTAGGGCAGCAGAGCCTCAATGGAAGTCGTGTTCTAGATTGGAATGTAGAACGGAATGTGCCAGGAGAAAGCCCCTCAAGTTTGTCTCACTACTTCTTGTTCGTGTTTTTAATTTAATTTTTTATTTTTTATTACAGCAAGTTTGAGTACAACGTTTAGCTTGTTGTAGGTGTGCAAGGGGTGGTTCTTTTACACATATACATATGTCTGTTCTTTCTGGGATCCTTTTCCCATGTACGTTATGACAGAATGTTGAGTAGTCTTCTCTTGGTACTCCGTAGGTCTTTGGTGATTATATACGTCTACTGTGTTTGTATATGTCTGTTAACCCCAATATCGTAATGAATTCAATCCTCACACCTTTCCTTTGGTGAACCATAAGTTTGTTTAATGAATCTGTGATTGCCCTTCTCCGTGGAAATATCTGCCCTGCTATCAATTTATAGGTAACACCTATAAGTGATATGATATGATATGTGTCTTTCACTTTCTGACTTACTCCAAGTCACGTGATTACCTCTAGACTCATCTACGGTGCTGCAAATGGCATAGTGTGCTTCTTTTCCTTGGCGAATATTCTGTCTTAGCGAGGTCCATTTTCTGCAATGTGATTCCCTGAGGGCTGAGGATTAGCTGACCTGGGCAGCCTGACCCTGCCGGCAAGCCCTCCCCAGGTGTGCCTGGGTTGAGGTCAATATAAACAGCACTCCAGGCAGCAATAGCCCCTGCAGCTGTGCCTGACTCCATATTCTCTGCCCCGTCAGCAGTCTCGGGGCTGTGCTGGTGGGAGGGTGTGAGGGTCCACGGCTTTGTGGGTGGCCCGGTGTGAGTGGGGCTCTGCTGGACTTTCTGCAGGAGTTGCCAGGCTGCCACCTGTAAAGAAGAGGATGTGTCACCCATAACTTCCACTGGAGTATCTCTCCGGGCTGAGGTAAGGAAGGAAAAAAAGGCGTGGGGGCCGGGACAGGAGGGGTATCTCAGGCAGGGCAATAGAAAGCTTCCAGTGGAGCGCCCGTGGCCAGTACCATCCTGGCTGACCTGCAGGCACCAAGTTGGCCTGCGTGCTGTCGCTGGTGTGGCTCCACGGCCCTTCATGTAGGCTTTCAAGCCCTTGTACATATTCAGGTGTTTCACCTGGGAAGGGTGGGAACAGTTCAGCAGCATCTGGCCTGGGGCTCAGCTCACGTTTACTCACAGAGGCCTCGGCACGGTCTCCCAGCTTTGCAATGAGGATGCTCCTTGCGTGGGCGGGCGGGGCTGCTGGCTGTATGGGAGATGATTCCCCACCTCTGACCAATTTCAGAATTGTTTACCACTGGAGCAAGTGCCTTGGTAGTGTTTTCCTCTGTATAATTCTTAGGTTCAGTTTTTTTTTTCTTTTTTGGTTCAAGTTAGATTTTATTCCTCATTTATGTATTTATAGATATAAGCATGGAAATAATTCATTCGTATAAATACATCAGTGTGAATGGAAGAACTTTTTTTCTGTTTTATTTTTACATTTTATTTTTTAAAATTTTGAAATTTAATTTTAGTTATTTTTTTTATACAGTAGGTTATTATTAGTTATCTATTTTATGCATAGACATGTACACAGGTCAATCCTAATCTCCCAACTCATCCCACCACCACCACCCCATGGCTTCCCCCACTTTGTGTCCATACGTTTGTTCTCTACCTCTGTGTCTCTATTTCTGCCCTGCAAACCAGTTCATCTCTACCATTTTTCTAGGTTCCACATATAGGCATTAATATACCATATTTGTTTTTCTCTTTCTGGCTTACTTCACTCTGTATGACAGTCTCTAGATCCATCAACTTCTCTACAAATGACCCAGTTTCATTCCTTTTTATGGCTGAGTAATATTCCATTTTGTATATGTACCACATCTTTATCCATTCGTCTATCTGTGGGCATTTAGGTTGCTTCCATTACCTGGCTATTGTAAATAGTGCTGCAATGGACATTGTGGTGAATGTGTTTCTGTGATTTATGGTTTTCTCAGGGTATATGCCCAGAAGTGGGATTGCTGGATCCTATGGTAATTCTCTTTTTAGTTTTTTAAAGGAACCTCCATACTGTTCTCCATAGTGACTGTATCAATTTACATTCCCACCAATAGCGGAAGAGGGTTCCTTTTGTCCACACCCTCCCCAGAATTTGTTGTTTGTAGATTATCTGATGATGCCGATTCTAACAGGTGTGAGGTCTTACCTCATTGTAGTTTTGATTTGCATTTCTCTAATAATTAGTGATGTTGAGCAGCTTTTCATGTGCGTCTTGGCCATCTCTGTGTCTTCTTTGAAGAAACGTCTCTTTAGATCTTCTGCCCATTTTTGTATTGGGTTGTTTGTTTTATTAATATTAAGCTGCATGAGCTGTTTATATATATTGGAGATTAAACCTTTGTCCATTGATTCGTTTGTGAACGTTTTCGCCCATTCTGAGAGTTGCCTTTTTCCATTCCCGTTTTTTTTAACAAAGAAAGAAAGAAAGCAAAAGAAGCAGAACACTAATGTGCGTGAAATATGCCTCTTGAAACTGTCGTTTTGAAATATGGACGTCTTTTGAATTTTTTGGTCGATATATGACCCCAGGATTTGTTTTCAGGGCAGGTGTCATTTACAGGCCTGTAATGATTTGGAATATCCACTGACCATTAGCGCTGGCATTAAACCTGCAGTTGTGTGAAACGGCCAAAAGGTGGCAGCAGTTCTCCCTTACCAAATCTGGTTACTAGGGCAGCAGAGCCTCAATGGAAGTCGTGTTCTAGATTGGAATGTAGAACGGAATGTGCCAGGAGAAAGCCCCTCAAGTTTGTCTCACTACTTCTTGTTCGTGTTTTTAATTTAATTTTTTATTTTTTATTACAGCAAGTTTGAGTACAACGTTTAGCTTGTTGTAGGTGTGCAAGGGGTGGTTCTTTTACACATATACATATGTCTGTTCTTTCTGGGATCCTTTTCCCATGTACGTTATGACAGAATGTTGAGTAGTCTTCTCTTGGTACTCCGTAGGTCTTTGGTGATTATATACGTCTACTGTGTTTGTATATGTCTGTTAACCCCAATATCGTAATGAATTCAATCCTCACACCTTTCCTTTGGTGAACCATAAGTTTGTTTAATGAATCTGTGATTGCCCTTCTCCGTGGAAATATCTGCCCTGGTATCAATTTATAGGTAACACCTATAAGTGATATGATATGATATGTGTCTTTCACTTTCTGACTTTCTCCAAATCACGTGATTACCTCGAGACTCATCTACGGTGCTGCAAATGGCATTGTGTCCTTTTTCTCCTTGGCGAATATTCTGTCTTAGCGAGGTCCATTTTCTGCAATGTGATTCCCTGAGGGCTGAGGATTAGCTGACCTGGGCAGCCTGACCCTGCCGGCAAGCCCTCCCCAGGTGTGCCTGGGTTGAGGTCAATATAAACAGCACTCCAGGCAGCAATAGCCCCTGCAGCTGTGCCTTACTCCATATTCTCTGCCCCGTCAGCAGTCTCGGGGCTGTGCTGGTGGGAGGGTGTGAGGGTCCACGGCTTTGTGGGTGGCCCGGTGTGAGTGGGGCTCTGCTGGACTTTCGGCAGGAGTTGCCAGGCTGCCACCTGTAAAGAAGAGGATGTGTCACCCATAACTTCCACTGGAATATCTCTCCGGGCTGAGGTGAGGAAGGAAAAAAAGGAGTGGAGGCCGGGACAGGAGGGGTATCTCAGGCAGGGCAATAGAAAGCTTCCAGAGGAGCGCCCGTGGCCAGTACCATTCTGGCTGACCTGCAGGCACCAAGTTGGCCTGCGTGCTGTCGCTGGTGTGGCTCCACGGCCCTTCCTCTAGGCTTTCAAGCCCTTGTACATATTCAGGTGTTTCACCTGGGAAGGGTGGGAACAGTTCAGCAGCATCTGGCCTGGGGCTCAGCTCACGTTTACTCACAGAGGCCTCGGCACGGTCTCCCAGCTTTGCAATGAGGATGCTCCTTGCGTGGGCGGGCGGGGCTGCTGGCTGTATGGGAGATGATTCCCCACCTCTGACCAATTTCAGAATTGTTTACCACTGGAGCAAGTGCCTTCGTAGTGTTTTCCTCTGTATAACTGTTAGGTTCAGTTTTTTTTTTTCTTTTTTGGTTCAAGTTAGATTTTATTCCTCATTTATGTATTTATAGATATAAGCATGGAAATAATTCATTCGTATAAATACATCAGTGTGAATGGAAGAACTTTTTTTCTGTTTTATTTTTACATTTTATTTTTTAAAATTTTGAAATTTAATTTTAGTTATTTTTTTATACAGTAGGTTATTATTAGTTATCTATTTTATGCATAGACATGTATACATGTCAATCCTAATCTCCCAACTCATCCCACCACCACCACCCCATGGCTTCCCCCACTTTGTGTCCATACGTTTGTTCTCTACCTCTGTGTCTCTATTTCTGCCCTGCAAACCAGTTCATCTCTACCATTTTTCTAGGTTCCACATATAGGCATTAATATACAATATTTGTTTTTCTCTTTCTGGCTTACTTGACTCTGTATGACAGTCTCTAGATCCATCAACTTCTCTACAAATGACCCAGTTTCATTCCTTTTTATGGCTGAGTAATATTCCATTATATATATGTACCACATCTTTATCCATTCGTCTGTCTGTGGGCATTTACGTTGCTTCCATAACCTGGCTATTGTAAATAGTGCTGCAATGAACATTGTGGTGAATGTGTCTCTGTGATTTATGGTTTTCTCTGGGTATATGCCCAGAAGTGGGATTGCTGGATCCTATGGTAATTCTCTTTTTAGTTTTTTAAAGGAACCTCCATACTGTTCTCCATAGTGACTGTATCAATTTACATTCCCACCAATAGCGGAAGAGGGTTCCTTTTGTCCACACCCTCCCCAGAGTTTGTTGTTTGTAGATTATCTGATGATGCCGATTCTAACAGGTGTGAGGTCTTACCTCATTGTAGTTTTGATTTGCATTTCTCTAATAATTAGTGATGTTGAGCAGCTTTTCATGTGCGTGTTGGCCATATCTGTGTCTTCTTTGAAGAAACGTCTCTTTAGATCTTCTGCCCATTTTTGTATTGGGTTGTTTGTTTTATTAATATTAAGCTGCATGAGCTGTTTATATATATTGGAGATTAAACCTTTGTCCATTGATTCGTTTGTGAACGTTTTCGCCCATTCTGAGGGTTGCCTTTCTCCATTCCCGTTTTTTTAACAAAGAAAGAAAGAAAGCAAAAGAAGCAGAACACTAATGTGCGTGTAATATGCCTCTTGAAACTGTCGTTTTGAAATATGGACGTCTTTTGAATTTTTTGGTCGATATATGACCCCAGGATTTGTTTTCAGGGCAGGTGTCATTTACAAGCCTGTAATGATTTGGAATATCCACTGACCATTAGCGCTGGCATTAAATCTGCAGTTGTGTGAAACGGCCACAAGGTGTCAGCAGTTCTCCCTAACCAATTCTGGTTACTAGGGCAGCAGAGACTCAATGGAAGTCGTGTTCTAGATTGGAATGTAGAACGGAATGTGCCAGGAGAAAGCCCCTCAAGTTTGTCTCACTACTTCTTGTTCGTGTTCTTAATTTAATTTTTTATTTTTTATTACAGCAAGTTTGAGTACAACGTTTAGCTTGTTGTAGGTGTGCAAGAGGTGGTTCTTTTACACATATACATATGTCTGTTCTTCCTGGGATCCTTTTCCCATGTACGTTATGACAGAATGTTGAGTAGTCTTCTCTTGGTACTCCGTAGGTCTTTGGTGATTATATACGTCTACTGTGTTTGTATCTGTCTGTTAACCCCAATATCGTAATGAATTCAATCCTCACACCTTTCCTTTGGTGAACCATAAGTTTGTTTAATGAATCTGTGATTGCCCTTCTCCGTGGAAATATCTGCCCTGGTATCAATTTATAGGTAACACCTATAAGTGATATGATATGATATGTGTCTTTCACTTTCTGACTTACTCCAAGTCACGTGATTACCTCGAGACTCATCTACGGTGCTGCAAATGGCATTGTGTCCTTTTTCTCCTTGGCGAATATTCTGTCTTAGCGAGGTCCATTTTCTGCAATGTGATTCCCTGAGGGCTGAGGATTAGCTGACCTGGGCAGCCTGACCCTGCCGGCAAGCCCTCCCCAGGTGTGCCTGGGTTGAGGTCAATATAAACAGCACTCCAGGCAGCAATAGTCCCTGCAGCTGTGCCTGACTCCATATCCTCTGCCCCGTCAGCAGTCTCGGGGCTGTGCTGGTGGGAGGGTGTGAGGGTCCACGGCTTTGTGGGTGGCCCGGTGTGAGTGGGGCTCTGCTGGACTTTCGGCAGGAGTTGCCAGGCTGCCACCTGTAAAGAAGAGGATGTGTCACCCATAACTTCCACTGGAATATCTCTCCGGGCTGAGGTGAGGAAGGAAAAAAAGGAGTGGGGGCCGGGACAGGAGGGGTATCTCAGGCAGGGCAATAGAAAGCTTCCAGAAGAGCGCCCGTGGCCAGTACCATCCTGGCTGACCTGCAGGCACCAAGTTGGCCTGCGTGCTGTCGCTGGTGTGGCTCCACGGCCCTTCCTCTAGGCTTTCAAGCCCTTGTACATATTCAGGTGTTTCACCTGGGAAGGGTGGGAACAGTTCAGCAGCATCTGGCCTGGGGCTCAGCTCACGTTTACTCACAGAGGCCTCAGCACGGTCTCCCAGCTTTGCAATGAGGATGCTCCTTGCCTGGGCGGGCGGGGCTGCTGGCTGTATGGGAGATGATTCCCCACCTCTGACCAATTTCAGAATTGTTTACCACTGGAGCAAGTGCCTTGGTAGTGTTTTCCTCTGTATAACTGTTAGGTTCAGTTTTTTTTTTTTCTTTCTTGGTTCACGTTAGATTTTTTTCCTCATTTATGTATTTATAGATATAAGCATGGAAATAATTCATTCGTATAAATACATCAGTGTGAATGGAAGAACTTTATTTCTGTTTTATTTTTACATTTTATTTTTTAAAATTTTGAAATTTAATTTTAGTTATTTTTTTATACAGTAGGTTATTATTAGTTATCTATTTTATGCATAGACATGTATACAGGTCAATCCTAATCTCCCAACTCATCCCACCACCACCACCCCATGGCTTCCCCCACTTTGTGTCCATACGTTTGTTCTCTACCTCTGTGTCTCTATTTCTGCCCTGCAAACCAGTTCATCTCTACCATTTTTCTAGGTTCCACATATAGGCATTAATATACAATATTTGTTTTTCTCTTTCTGGCTTACTTGACTCTGTATGACAGTCTCTAGATCCATCAACTTCTCTACAAATGACCCAGTTTCATTCCTTTTTATGGCTGAGTAATATTCCATTTTATATATGTACCACATCTTTATCCATTCGTCTGTCTGTGGGCATTTATGTTGCTTCCATAACCTGGCTATTGTAAATAGTGCTGCAATGAACATTGTGGTGAATGTGTCTCTGTGATTTATGGTTTTCTCTTGGTATATGCCCAGAAGTGGGATTGCTGGATCCTATGGTAATTCTCTTTTTAGTTTTTTAAAGGAACCTCCATACTGTTCTCCATAGTGACTGTATCAATTTACATTCCCACCAATAGCGGAAGAGGGTTCCTTTTGTCCACACCCTCCCCAGAATTTGTTGTTTGTAGATTATCTGATGATGCCGATTCTAACAGGTGTGAGGTTTTACCTCAATGTAGTTTTGATTTGCATTTCTCTAATAATTAGTGATGTTGAGCAGCTTTTCATGTGCGTCTTGGCCATCTCTGTGTCTTCTTTGAAGAAACGTCTCTTTAGATCTTCTGCCCATTTTTGTATTGGGTTGTTTGTTTTATTAATATTAAGCTGCATGAGCTGTTTATATATATTGGAGATTAAACCTTTGTCCATTGATTCGTTTGTGAACGTTTTCGCCCATTCTGAGGGTTGCCTTTTTCCATTCCCGTTTTTTTTTAACAAAGAAGGAAAGAAAGCAAAAGAAGCAGAACACTAATGTGCGTGAAATATGCCTCTTGAAACTGTCGTTTTGAAATATGGACGTCTTTTGAATTTTTTGGTCGATATATGACCCCAGGATTTGTTTTCAGGGCAGGTGTCATTTACAGGCCTGTAATGATTTGGAATATCCACTGACCATTAGCGCTGGCATTAAACCTGCAGTTGTGTGAAACGGCCACAAGGTGGCAGCAGTTCTCCCTTACCAAATCTGGTTACTAGGGCAGCAGAGCCTCAATGGAAGTCGTGTTCGAGATTGGAATGTAGAACGGAATGTGCCAGGAGAAAGACCCTCAAGTTTGTCTCACTACTTCTTGTCCGTGTTTTTAATTTAATTTTTTATTTTTTATTACAGCAAGTTTGAGTACAACGTTTAGCTTGTTGTAGGTGTGCAAGAGGTGGTTCTTTTACACATATACATATGTCTGTTCTTCCTGGGATCCTTTTCCCATGTACGTTATGACAGAATGTTGAGTAGTCTTCTCTTGGTACTCCGTAGGTCTTTGGTGATTATATACGTCTACTGTGTTTGTATCTGTCTGTTAACCCCAATATCGTAATGAATTCAATCCTCACACCTTTCCTTTGGTGAACCATAAGTTTGTTTAATGAATCTGTGATTGCCCTTCTCCGTGGAAATATCTGCCCTGGTATCAATTTATAGGTAACACCTATAAGTGATATGATATGATATGTGTCTTTCACTTTCTGGCTTACTCCAAGTCACGTGATTACCTCGAGACTCATCTACGGTGCTGCAAATTGCATTGTGTCCTTTTTTTCCTTGGCGAATATTCTGTCTTAGCGAGGTCCATATTCTGCAATGTGATTCCCTGAGGGCTGAGGATTAGCTGACCTGGGCAGCCTGACCCTGCCGGCAAGCCCTCCCCAGGTGTGCCTGGGTTGAGGTCAATATAAACAGCACTCCAGGCAGCAATAGCCCCTGCAGCTGTGCCTTACTCCATATTCTCTGCCCCGTCAGCAGTCTCGGGGCTGTGCTGGTGGGAGGGTGTGAGGGTCCACGGCTTTGTGGGTGGCCCGGTGTGAGTGGGGCTTTGCTGGACTTTCGGCAGGAGTTGCCAGGCTGTCACCTGTAAAGAAGACGATGTGTCACCCATAACTTCCACTGGAATATCTCTCCGGGCTGAGGTGAGGAAGGAAAAAAAGGAGTGGGGGCCGGGACAGGAGGGGTATCTCAGGCAGGGCAATAGAAAGCTTCCAGAAGAGCGCCCGTGGCCAGTACCATCCTGGCTGACCTGCAGGCACCAAGTTGGCCTGCGTGCTGTCGCTGGTGTGGCTCCACGGCCCTTCCTCTAGGCTTTCAAGCCCTTGTACATATTCAGGTGTTTCACCTGGGAAGGGTGGGAACAGTTCAGCAGCATCTGGCCTGGGGCTCAGCTCACGTTTACTCACAGAGGCCTCGGCACGGTCTCCCAGCTTTGCAATGAGGATGCTCCTTGCGTGGGCGGGCGGGGCTGCTGGCTGTATGGGAGATGATTCCCCACCTCTGACCAATTTCAGAATTGTTTACCACTGGAGCAAGTGCCTTGGTAGTGTTTTCCTCTGTATAATTCTTAGGTTCAGTTTTTTTTTCTTTTTTGGTTCAAGTTAGATTTTATTCCTCATTTATGTATTTATAGATATAAGCATGGAAATAATTCATTCGTATAAATACATCAGTGTGAATGGAAGAACTTTATTTCTGTTTTATTTTTACATTTTATTTTTTAAAATTTTGAAATTTAATTTTAGTTATTTTTTTATACAGTAGGTTATTATTAGTTATCTATTTTATGCATAGACATGTATACAGGTCAATCCTAATCTCCCAACTCATCCCACCACCACCACCCCATGGCTTCCCCCACTTTGTGTCCATACGTTTGTTCTCTACCTCTGTGTCTCTATTTCTGCCCTGCAAACCAGTTCATCTCTACCATTTTTCTAGGTTCCACATATAGGCATTAATATACAATATTTGTTTTTCTCTTTCTGGCTTACTTGACTCTGTATGACAGTCTCTAGATCCATCAACTTCTCTACAAATGACCCAGTTTCATTCCTTTTTATGGCTGAGTAATATTCCATTTTATATATGTACCACATCTTTTTCCATTCGTCTGTCTGTGGGCATTTATGTTGCTTCCATAACCTGGCTATTGTAAATAGTGCTGCAATGAACATTGTGGTGAATGTGTCTCTGTGATTTATGGTTTTCTCTGGGTATATGCCCAGAAGTGGGATTGCTGGATCCTATGGTAATTCTCTTTTTAGTTTTTTAAAGGAACCTCCATACTGTTCTCCATAGTGACTGTATCAATTTACATTCCCACCAATAGCGGAAGATGGTTCCTTTTGTCCACACCCTCCCCAGAGTTTGTTGTTTGTAGATTATCTGATGATGCCGATTCTAACAGGTGTGAGGTCTTACCTCATTGTAGTTTTGATTTGCATTTCTCTAATAATTAGTGATGTTGAGCAGCTTTTCATGTGCGTCTTGGCCATCTCTGTGTCTTCTTTGAAGAAACGTCTCTTTAGATCTTCGGCCCATTTTTGTATTGGGTTGTTTGTTTTATTAATATTAAGCTGCATGAGCTGTTTATATATATTGGAGATTAAACCTTTGTCCATTGATTCGTTTGTGAACGTTTTCGCCCATTCTGAGGGTTGCCTTTTTCCATTCCCGTTTTTTTTTAACAAAGAAGGAAAGAAAGCAAAAGCAGCAGAACACTAATGTGCGTGAAATATGCCTCTTGAAACTGTCGTTTTGAAATATGGACGTCTTTTGAATTTTTTGGTCGATATATGACCCCAGGATTTGTTTTCAGGGCAGGTGTCATTTACAGGCCTGTAATGATTTGGAATATCCACTGACCATTAGCGCTGGCATTAAACCTGCAGTTGTGTGAAACGGCCACAAGGTGGCAGCAGTTCTCCCTTACCAATTCTGGTTACTAGGGCAGCAGAGACTCAATGGAAGTCCTGTTCTAGATTGGAATGTAGAACGGAATGTGCCAGGAGAAAGCCCCTCAAGTTTGTCTCACTACTTCTTGTTCGTGTTCTTAATTTAATTTTTTATTTTTTATTACAGCAAGTTTGAGTACAACGTTTAGCTTGTTGTAGGTGTGCAAGAGGTGGTTCTTTTACACATATACATATGTCTGTTCTTCCTGGGATCCTTTTCCCATGTACGTTATGACAGAATGTTGAGTAGTCTTCTCTTGGTACTCCGTAGGTCTTTGGTGATTATATACGTCTACTGTGTTTGTATCTGTCTGTTAACCCCAATATCGTAATGAATTCAATCCTCACACCTTTCCTTTGGTGAACCGTAAGTTTGTTTAATGAATCTGTGATTGCCCTTCTCCGTGGAAATATCTGCCCTGGTATCAATTTATAGGTAACACCTATAAGTGATATGATATGATATGTGTCTTTCACTTTCTGACTTACTCCAAGTCACGTGATTACCTCGAGACTCATCTACGGTGCTGCAAATGGCATTGTGTGCTTTTTTTCCTTGGCGAAAATTCTGTCTTAGCGAGGTCCATATTCTGCAATGTGATTCCCTGAGGGCTGAGGATTAGCTGACCTGGGCAGCCTGACCCTGCCGGCAAGCCCTCCCCAGGTGTGCCTGGGTTGTGGTCAATATAAACAGCACTCCAGGCAGCAATAGTCCCTGCAGCTGTGCCTGACTCCATATCCTCTGCCCCGTCAGCAGTCTCGGGGCTGTGCTGGTGGGAGGGTGTGAGGGTCCACGGCTTTGTGGGTGGCCCGGTGTGAGTGGGGCTCTGCTGGACTTTCTGCAGGAGTTGCCAGGCTGCCACCTGTAAAGAAGAGGATGTGTCACCCATAACTTCCACTGGAATATCTCTCCGGGCTGAGGTGAGGAAGGAAAAAAAGGAGTGGGGGCCGGGACAGGAGGAGTATCTCAGGCAGGCCAATACAAAGCTTCCAGAAGAGCGCCCGTGGCCAGTACCATCCTGGCTGACCTGCAGGCACCAAGTTGGCCTGCGTGCTGTCGCTGGTGTGGCTCCACGGCCCTTCCTCTAGGCTTTCAAGCCCTTGTACATATTCAGGTGTTTCACCTGGGAAGGGTGGGAAGAGTTCAGCAGCATCTGGCCTGGGGCTCAGCTCACGTTTACTCACAGAGGCCTCGGCACGGTCTCCCAGCTTTGCAATGAGGATGCTCCTTGCATGGGCGGGCGGGGCTGCTGGCTGTATGGGAGATGATTCCCCACCTCTGACCAATTTCAGAATTGTTTACCACTGGAGCAAGTGCCTTGATAGTGTTTTCCTCTGTATAATTCTTAGGTTCAGTTTTTTTTCTTTTTTGGTTCAAGTTAGATTTTATTCCTCATTTATGTATTTATAGATATAAGCATGGAAATAATTCATTCGTATAAATACATCAGTGTGAATGGAAGAACTTTATTTCTGTTTTATTTTTACATTTTATTTTTTAAAATTTTGAAATTTAATTTTAGTTATTTTTTTATACAGTAGGTTATTATTAGTTATCTATTTTATGCATAGACATGTATACAGGTCAATCCTAATCTCCCAACTCATCCCACCACCACCACCCCATGGCTTCCCCCACTTTGTGTCCATACGTTTGTTCTCTACCTCTGTGTCTCTATTTCTGCCCTGCAAACCAGTTCATCTCTACCATTTTTCTAGGTTCCACATATAGGCATTAATATACAATATTTGTTTTTCTCTTTCTGGCTTACTTGACTCTGTATGACAGTCTCTAGATCCATCAACTTCTCTACAAATGACCCAGTTTCATTCCTTTTTATGGCTGAGTAATATTCCATTTTATATATGTACCACATCTTTATCCATTCGTCTGTCTGTGGGCATTTATGTTGCTTCCATAACCTGGCTATTGTAAATAGTGCTGCAATGAACATTGTGGTGAATGTGTCTCTGTGATTTATGGTTTTCTCTTGGTATATGCCCAGAAGTGGGATTGCTGGATCCTATGGTAATTCTCTTTTTAGTTTTTTAAAGGAACCTCCATACTGTTCTCCATAGTGACTGTATCAATTTACATTCCCACCAATAGCGGAAGAGGGTTCCTTTTGTCCACACCCTCCCCAGAATTTGTTGTTTGTAGATTATCTGATGATGCCGATTCTAACAGGTGTGAGGTCTTACCTCAATGTAGTTTTGATTTGCATTTCTCTAATAATTAGTGATGTTGAGCAGCTTTTCATGTGCGTCTTGGCCATCTCTGTGTCTTCTTTGAAGAAACGTCTCTTTAGATCTTCTGCCCATTTTTGTATTGGGTTGTTTGTTTTATTAATATTAAGCTGCATGAGCTGTTTATATATATTGGAGATTAAACCTTTGTCCATTGATTCGTTTGTGAACGTTTTCGCCCATTCTGAGGGTTGCCTTTTTCCATTCCCGTTTTTTTTTAACAAAGAAGGAAAGAAAGCAAAATAAGCAGAACACTAATGTGCGTGAAATATGCCTCTTGAAACTGTCGTTTTGAAATATGGACGTCTTTTGAATTTTTTGGTCGATATATGACCCCAGGATTTGTTTTCAGGGCAGGTGTCATTTACAGGCCTGTAATGATTTGGAATATCCACTGACCATTAGCGCTGGCATTAAACCTGCAGTTGTGTGAAACGGCCACAAGGTGGCAGCAGTTCTCCCTTACCAAATCTGGTTACTAGGGCAGCAGAGCCTCAGTGGAAGTCGTGTTCGAGATTGGAATGTAGAACGGAATGTGCCAGGAGAAAGACCCTCAAGTTTGTCTCACTACTTCTTGTTCGTGTTTTTAATTTAATTTTTTATTTTTTATTACAGCAAGTTTGAGTACAACGTTTAGCTTGTTGTAGGTGTGCAAGAGGTGGTTCTTTTACACATATACATATGTCTGTTCTTCCTGGGATCCTTTTCCCATGTACGTTATGACAGAATGTTGAGTAGTCTTCTCTTGGTACTCCGTAGGTCTTTGGTGATTATATACGTCTACTGTGTTTGTATATGTCTGTTAACCCCAATATCGTAATGAATTCAATCCTCACACCTTTCCTTTGGTGAACCATAAGTTTGTTTAATGAATCTGTGATTGCCCTTCTCCGTGGAAATATCTGCCCTGGTATCAATTTATAGGTAACACCTATAAGTGATATGATATGATATGTGTCTTTCACTTTCTGGCTTACTCCAAGTCACGTGATTACCTCGAGACTCATCTACGGTGCTGCAAATTGCATTGTGTCCTTTTTTTCCTTGGCGAATATTCTGTCTTAGCGAGGTCCATATTCTGCAATGTGATTCCCTGAGGGCTGAGGATTAGCTGACCTGGGCAGCCTGACCCTGCCGGCAAGCCCTCCCCAGGAGTGCCTGGGTTGAGGTCAATATAAACAGCACTCCAGGCAGCAATAGCCCCTGCAGCTGTGCCTTACTCCATATTCTCTGCCCCGTCAGCAGTCTTGGGGCTGTGCTGGTGGGAGGGTGTGAGGGTCCACGGCTTTGTGGGTGGTCCGGTGTGAGTGGGGCTTTGCTGGACTTTCGGCAGGAGTTGCCAGGCTGCCACCTGTAAAGAAGAGGATGTGTCACCCATAACTTCCACTGGAATATCTCTCCGGGCTGAGGTGAGGAAGGAAAAAAAGGAGTGGGGGCCGGGACAGGAGGGGTATCTCAGGCAGGGCAATAGAAAGCTTCCAGAAGAGCGCCCGTGGCCAGTACCATCCTGGCTGACCTGCAGGCACCATGTTGGCCTGCGTGCTGTCGCTGGTGTGGCTCCACGGCCCTTCCTCTAGGCTTTCAAGCCCTTGTACATATTCAGGTGTTTCACCTGGGAAGGGTGGGAACAGTTCAGCAGCATCTGGCCTGGGGCTCAGCTCACGTTTACTCACAGAGGCCTCGGCACGGTCTCCCAGCTTTGCAATGAGGATGCTCCTTGCGTGGGCGGGCGGGGCTGCTGGCTGTATGGGAGATGATTCCCCACCTCTGACCAATTTCAGAATTGTTTACCACTGGAGCAAGTGCCTTGGTAGTGTTTTCCTCTGTATAATTCTTAGGTTCAGTTTTTTTTTCTTTTTTGGTTCAAGTTAGATTTTATTCCTCATTTATGTATTTATAGATATAAGCATGGAAATAATTCATTCGTATAAATACATCAGTGTGAATGGAAGAACTTTATTTCTGTTTTATTTTTACATTTTATTTTTTAAAATTTTGAAATTTAATTTTAGTTATTTTTTTATACAGTAGGTTATTATTAGTTATCTATTTTATGCATAGACATGTATACAGGTCAATCCTAATCTCCCAACTCATCCCACCACCACCACCCCATGGCTTCCCCCACTTTGTGTCCATACGTTTGTTCTCTACCTCTGTGTCTCTATTTCTGCCCTGCAAACCAGTTCATCTCTACCATTTTTCTAGGTTCCACATATAGGCATTAATATACAATATTTGTTTTTCTCTTTCTGGCTTACTTGACTCTGTATGACAGTCTCTAGATCCATCAACTTCTCTACAAATGACCCAGTTTCATTCCTTTTTATGGCTGAGTAATATTCCATTTTATATATGTACCACATCTTTTTCCATTCGTCTGTCTGTGGGCATTTATGTTGCTTCCATAACCTGGCTATTGTAAATAGTGCTGCAATGAACATTGTGGTGAATGTGTCTCTGTGATTTATGGTTTTCTCTGGGTATATGCCCAGAAGTGGGATTGCTGGATCCTATGGTAATTCTCATTTTAGTTTTTTAAAGGAACCTCCATACTGTTCTCCATAGTGACTGTATCAATTTACATTCCCACCAATAGCAGAAGATGGTTCCTTTTGTCCACACCCTCCCCAGAGTTTGTTGTTTGTAGATTATCTGATGATGCCGATTCTAACAGGTGTGAGGTCTTACCTCATTGTAGTTTTGATTTGCATTTCTCTAATAATTAGTGATGTTGAGCAGCTTTTCATGTGCGTCTTGGCCATCTCTGTGTCTTCTTTGAAGAAACGTCTCTTTAGATCTTCTGCCCATTTTTGTATTGGGTTGTTTGTTTTATTAATATTAAGCTGCATGAGCTGTTTATATATATTGGAGATTAAACCTTTGTCCATTGATTCGTTTGTGAACGTTTTCGCCCATTCTGAGGGTTGCCTTTTTCCATTCCCGTTTTTTTTTAACAAAGAAGGAAAGAAAGCAAAAGCAGCAGAACACTAATGTGCGTGAAATATGCCTCTTGAAACTGTCGTTTTGAAATATGGACGTCTTTTGAATTTTTTGGTCGATATATGACCCCAGGATTTGTTTTCAGGGCAGGTGTCATTTACAGGCCTGTAATGATTTGGAATATCCACTGACCATTAGCGCTGGCATTAAACCTGCAGTTGTGTGAAACGGCCACAAGGTGGCAGCAGTTCTCCCTTACCAAATCTGGTTACTAGGGCAGCAGAGCCTCAATGGAAGTCGTGTTCGAGATTGGAATGTAGAACGGAATGTGCCAGGAGAAAGCCCCTCAAGTTTGTCTCACTACTTCTTGTTCGTGTTTTTAATTTAATTTTTTATTTTTTATTACAGCAAGTTTGAGTACAACGTTTAGCTTGTTGTAGGTGTGCAAGAGGTGGTTCTTTTACACATATACATATGTCTGTTCTTCCTGGGATCCTTTTCCCATGTACGTTATGACAGAATGTTGAGTAGTCTTCTCTTGGTACTCCGTAGGTCTTTGGTGATTATATACGTCTACTGTGTTTGTATCTGTCTGTTAACCCCAATATCGTAATGAATTCAATCCTCACACCTTTCCTTTGGTGAACCATAAGTTTGTTTAATGAATCTGTGATTGCCCTTCTCCGTGGAAATATCTGCCCTGGTATCAATTTATAGGTAACACCTATAAGTGATATGATATGATATGTGTCTTTCACTTTCTGGCTTACTCCAAGTCACGTGATTACCTCGAGACTCATCTACGGTGCTGCAAATTGCTTTGTGTCCTTTTTTATCTTGGCGAATATTCTGTCTTAGCGAGGTCCATATTCTGCAATGTGATTCCCTGAGGGCTGAGGATTAGCTGACCTGGGCAGCCTGACCCTGCCGGCAAGCCCTCCCCAGGTGTGCCTGGGTTGAGGTCAATATAAACAGCACTCCAGGCAGCAATAGCCCCTGCAGCTGTGCCTTACTCCATATTCTCTGCCCCGTCAGCAGTCTCGGGGCTGTGCTGGTGGGAGGGTGTGAGGGTCCACGGCTTTGTGGGTGGCCCGGTGTGAGTGGGGCTTTGCTGGACTTTCGGCAGGAGTTGCCAGGCTGCCACCTGTAAAGAAGAGGATGTGTCACCCATAACTTCCACTGGAATATCTCTCCGGGCTGAGGTGAGGAAGGAAAAAAAGGAGTGGGGGCCGGGACAGGAGGGGTATCTCAGGCAGGGCAATAGAAAGCTTCCAGAAGAGCGCCCGTGGCCAGTACCATCCTGGCTGACCTGCAGGCACCAAGTTGGCCTGCGTGCTGTCGCTGGTGTGGCTCCACGGCCCTTCCTCTAGGCTTTCAAGCCCTTGTACATATTCAGGTGTTTCACCTGGGAAGGGTGGGAACAGTTCAGCAGCATCTGGCCTGGGGCTCAGCTCACGTTTACTCACAGAGGCCTCGGCACGGTCTCCCAGCTTTGCAATGAGGATGCTCCTTGCGTGGGCGGGCGGGGCTGCTGGCTGTATGGGAGATGATTCCCCACCTCTGACCAATTTCAGAATTGTTTACCACTGGAGCAAGTGCCTTGGTAGTGTTTTCCTCTGTATAATTCTTAGGTTCAGTTTTTTTTTCTTTTTTGGTTCAAGTTAGATTTTATTCCTCATTTATGTATTTATAGATATAAGCATGGAAATAATTCATTCGTATAAATACATCAGTGTGAATGGAAGAACTTTATTTCTGTTTTATTTTTACATTTTATTTTTTAAAATTTTGAAATTTAATTTTAGTTATTTTTTTATACAGTAGGTTATTATTAGTTATCTATTTTATGCATAGACATGTATACAGGTCAATCCTAATCTCTCAACTCATCCCACCACCACCACCCCATGGCTTCCCCCACTTTGTGTCCATACGTTTGTTCTCTACCTCTGTGTCTCTATTTCTGCCCTGCAAACCAGTTCATCTCTACCATTTTTCTAGGTTCCACATATAGGCATTAATATACAATATTTGTTTTTCTCTTTCTGGCTTACTTGACTCTGTATGACAGTCTCTAGATCCATCAACTTCTCTACAAATGACCCAGTTTCATTCCTTTTTATGGCTGAGTAATATTCCATTTTATATATGTACCACATCTTTTTCCATTCGTCTGTCTGTGGGCATTTATGTTGCTTCCATAACCTGGCTATTGTAAATAGTGCTGCAATGAACATTGTGGTGAATGTGTCTCTGTGATTTATGGTTTTCTCTGGGTATATGCCCAGAAGTGGGATTGCTGGATCCTATGGTAATTCTCTTTTTAGTTTTTTAAAGGAACCTCCATACTGTTCTCCATAGTGACTGTATCAATTTACATTCCCACCAATAGCGGAAGATGGTTCCTTTTGTCCACACCCTCCCCAGAGTTTGTTGTTTGTAGATTATCTGATGATGCCGATTCTAACAGGTGTGAGGTCTTACCTCATTGTAGTTTTGATTTGCATTTCTCTAATAATTAGTGATGTTGAGCAGCTTTTCATGTGCGTCTTGGCCATCTCTGTGTCTTCTTTGAAGAAACGTCTCTTTAGATCTTCTGCCCATTTTTGTATTGGGTTGTTTGTTTTATTAATATTAAGCTGCATGAGCTGTTTATATATATTGGAGATTAAACCTTTGTCCATTGATTCGTTTGTGAACGTTTTCGCCCATTCTGAGGGTTGCCTTTTTCCATTCCCGTTTTTTTTTAACAAAGAAGGAAAGAAAGCAAAAGCAGCAGAACACTAATGTGCGTGAAATATGCCTCTTGAAACTGTCGTTTTGAAATATGGACGTCTTTTGAATTTTTTGGTCGATATATGACCCCAGGATTTGTTTTCAGGGCAGGTGTCATTTACAGGCCTGTAATGATTTGGAATATCCACTGACCATTAGCGCTGGCATTAAACCTGCAGTTGTGTGAAACGGCCACAAGGTGGCAGCAGTTCTCCCTTACCAAATCTGGTTACTAGGGCAGCAGAGCCTCAATGGAAGTCGTGTTCGAGATTGGAATGTAGAACGGAATGTGCCAGGAGAAAGCCCCTCAAGTTTGTCTCACTACTTCTTGTTCGTGTTTTTAATTTAATTTTTTATTTTTTATTACAGCAAGTTTGAGTACAACGTTTAGCTTGTTGTAGGTGTGCAAGAGGTGGTTCTTTTACACATATACATATGTCTGTTCTTCCTGGGATCCTTTTCCCATGTACGTTATGACAGAATGTTGAGTAGTCTTCTCTTGGTACTCCGTAGGTCTTTGGTGATTATATACGTCTACTGTGTTTGTATCTGTCTGTTAACCCCAATATCGTAATGAATTCAATCCTCACACCTTTCCTTTGGTGAACCATAAGTTTGTTTAATGAATCTGTGATTGCCCTTCTCCGTGGAAATATCTGCCCTGGTATCAATTTATAGGTAACACCTATAAGTGATATGATATGATATGTGTCTTTCACTTTCTGGCTTACTCCAAGTCACGTGATTACCTCGAGACTCATCTACGGTGCTGCAAATTGCTTTGTGTCCTTTTTTATCTTGGCGAATATTCTGTCTTAGCGAGGTCCATATTCTGCAATGTGATTCCCTGAGGGCTGAGGATTAGCTGACCTGGGCAGCCTGACCCTGCCGGCAAGCCCTCCCCAGGTGTGCCTGGGTTGAGGTCAATATAAACAGCACTCCAGGCAGCAATAGCCCCTGCAGCTGTGCCTTACTCCATATTCTCTGCCCCGTCAGCAGTCTCGGGGCTGTGCTGGTGGGAGGGTGTGAGGGTCCACGGCTTTGTGGGTGGCCCGGTGTGAGTGGGGCTTTGCTGGACTTTCGGCAGGAGTTGCCAGGCTGCCACCTGTAAAGAAGAGGATGTGTCACCCATAACTTCCACTGGAATATCTCTCCGGGCTGAGGTGAGGAAGGAAAAAAAGGAGTGGGGGCCGGGACAGGAGGGGTATCTCAGGCAGGGCAATAGAAAGCTTCCAGAAGAGCGCCCGTGGCCAGTACCATCCTGGCTGACCTGCAGGCACCAAGTTGGCCTGCGTGCTGTCGCTGGTGTGGCTCCACGGCCCTTCCTCTAGGCTTTCAAGCCCTTGTACATATTCAGGTGTTTCACCTGGGAAGGGTGGGAACAGTTCAGCAGCATCTGGCCTGGGGCTCAGCTCACGTTTACTCACAGAGGCCTCGGCACGGTCTCCCAGCTTTGCAATGAGGATGCTCCTTGCGTGGGCGGGCGGGGCTGCTGGCTGTATGGGAGATGATTCCCCACCTCTGACCAATTTCAGAATTGTTTACCACTGGAGCAAGTGCCTTGGTAGTGTTTTCCTCTGTATAATTCTTAGGTTCAGTTTTTTTTTCTTTTTTGGTTCAAGTTAGATTTTATTCCTCATTTATGTATTTATAGATATAAGCATGGAAATAATTCATTCGTATAAATACATCAGTGAGAATGGAAGAACTTTATTTCTGTTTTATTTTTACATTTTATTTTTTAAAATTTTGAAATTTAATTTTAGTTATTTTTTTATACAGTAGGTTATTATTAGTTATCTATTTTATGCATAGACATGTATACAGGTCAATCCTAATCTCCCAAGTCATCCCACCACCACCACCCCATGGCTTCCCCCACTTTGTGTCCATACGTTTGTTCTCTACCTCTGTGTCTCTATTTCTGCCCTGCAAACCAGTTCATCTCTACCATTTTTCTAGGTTCCACATATAGGCATTAATATACAATATTTGTTTTTCTCTTTCTGGCTTACTTCACTCTGTATGACAGTCTCTAGATCCATCAACTTCTCTACAAATGACCCAGTTTCATTCGTTTTTATGGCTGAGTAATATTCCATTTTATATATGTACCACATCTTTTTCCATTCGTCTGTCTGTGGGCATTTATGTTGCTTCCATAACCTGGCTATTGTAAATAGTGCTGCAATGAACATTGTGGTGAATGTGTCTCTGTGATTTATGGTTTTCTCTGGGTATATGCCCAGAAGTGGGATTGCTGGATCCTATGGTAATTCTCTTTTTAGTTTTTTAAAGGAACCTCCATACTGTTCTCCATAGGGACTGTATCAATTTACATTCCCACCAATAGCGGAAGAGGTTTCCTTTTGTCCACACCCTCCCCAGAATTTGTTGTTTGTAGATTATCTGATGATGCCGATTCTAACAGGTGTGAGGTCTTACCTCAATGTAGTTTTGATTTGCATTTCTCTAATAATTAGTGATGTTGAGCAGCTTTTCATGTGCGTCTTGGCCATCTCTGTGTCTTCTTTGAAGAAACGTCTCTTTAGATCTTCTGCCCATTTTTGTATTGGGTTGTTTGTTTTATTAATATTAAGCTGCATGAGCTGTTTATATATATTGGAGATTAAACCTTTGTCCATTGATTCGTTTGTGAACGTTTTCGCCCATTCTGAGGGTTGCCTTTTTCCATTCCCGTTTTTTTTTAACAAAGAAGGAAAGAAAGCAAAAGAAGCAGAACACTAATGTGCGTGAAATATGCCTCTTGAAACTGTCGTTTTGAAATATGGACGTCTTTTGAATTTTTTGGTCGATATATGACCCCAGGATTTGTTTTCAGGGCAGGTGTCTTTTACAGGCCTGTAATGATTTGGAATATCCACTGACCATTAGCGCTGGCATTAAACCTGCAGTTGTGTGAAACGGCCACAAGGTGGCAGCAGTTCTCCCTTACCAAATCTGGTTACTAGGGCAGCAGAGCCTCAATGGAAGTCGTGTTCGAGATTGGAATGTAGAACGGAATGTGCCAGGAGAAAGACCCTCAAGTTTGTCTCACTACTTCTTGTTCGTGTTTTTAATTTAATTTTTTATTTTTTATTACAGCAAGTTTGAGTACAACGTTTAGCTTGTTGTAGGTGTGCAAGAGGTGGTTCTTTTACACATATACATATGTCTGTTCTTCCTGGGATCCTTTTCCCATGTACGTTATGACAGAATGTTGAGTAGTCTTCTCTTGGTACTCCGTAGGTCTTTGGTGATTATATACGTCTACTGTGTTTGTATCTGTCTGTTAACCCCAATATCGTAATGAATTCAATCCTCACACCTTTCCTTTGGTGAACCATAAGTTTGTTTAATGAATCTGTGATTGCCCTTCTCCGTGGAAATATCTGCCCTGGTATCAATTTATAGGTAACACCTATAAGTGATATGATATGATATGTGTCTTTCACTTTCTGGCTTACTCCAAGTCACGTGATTACCTCGAGACTCATCTACGGTGCTGCAAATTGCATTGTGTCCTTTTTTTCCTTGGCGAATATTCTGTCTTAGCGAGGTCCATATTCTGCAATGTGATTCCCTGAGGGCTGAGGATTAGCTGACCTGGGCAGCCTGACCCTGCCGGCAAGCCCTCCCCAGGTGTGCCTGGGTTGAGGTCAATATAAACAGCACTCCAGGCAGCAATAGCCCCTGCAGCTGTGCCTTACTCCATATTCTCTGCCCCGTCAGCAGTCTCGGGGCTGTGCTGGTGGGAGGGTGTGAGGGTCCACGGCTTTGTGGGTGGCCCGGTGTGAGTGGGGCTTTGCTGGACTTTCGGCAGGAGTTGCCAGGCTGCCACCTGTAAAGAAGAGGATGTGTCACCCATAACTTCCACTGGAATATCTCTCCGGGCTGAGGTGAGGAAGGAAAAAAAGGAGTGGGGGCCGGGACAGGAGGGGTATCTCAGGCAGGGCAATAGAAAGCTTCCAGAAGAGCGCCCGTGGCCAGTACCATCCTGACTGACCTGCAGGCACCAAGTTGGCCTGCGTGCTGTCGCTGGTGTGGCTCCACGGCCCTTCCTCTAGGCTTTCAAGCCCTTGTACATATTCAGGTGTTTCACCTGGGAAGGGTGGGAACAGTTCAGCAGCATCTGGCCTGGGGCTCAGCTCACGTTTACTCACAGAGGCCTCGGCACGGTCTCCCAGCTTTGCAATGAGGATGCTCCTTGCGTGGGCGGGCGGGGCTGCTGGCTGTATGGGAGATGATTCCCCACCTCTGACCAATTTCAGAATTGTTTACCACTGGAGCAAGTGCCTTGGTAGTGTTTTCCTCTGTATAATTCTTAGGTTCAGTTTTTTTTTCTTTTTTGGTTCAAGTTAGATTTTATTCCTCATTTATGTATTTATAGATATAAGCATGGAAATAATTCATTCGTATAAATACATCAGTGTGAATGGAAGAACTTTATTTCTGTTTTATTTTTACATTTTATTTTTTAAAATTTTGAAATTTAATTTTAGTTATTTTTTTATACAGTAGGTTATTATTAGTTATCTATTTTATGCATAGACATGTATACAGGTCAATCCTAATCTCCCAACTCATCCCACCACCACCACCCCATGGCTTCCCCCACTTTGTGTCCATACGTTTGTTCTCTACCTCTGTGTCTCTATTTCTGCCCTGCAAACCAGTTCATCTCTACCATTTTTCTAGGTTCCACATATAGGCATTAATATACAATATTTGTTTTTCTCTTTCTGGCTTACTTGACTCTGTATGACAGTCTCTAGATCCATCAACTTCTCTACAAATGACCCAGTTTCATTCGTTTTTATGGCTGAGTAATATTCCATTTTATATATGTACCACATCTTTTTCCATTCGTCTGTCTGTGGGCATTTATGTTGCTTCCATAACCTGGCTATTGTAAATAGTGCTGCAATGAACACTGTGGTGAATGTGTCTCTGTGATTTATGGTTTTCTCTGGGTATATGCCCAGAAGTGGGATTGCTGGATCCTATGGTAATTCTCTTTTTAGTTTTTTAAAGGAACCTCCATACTGTTCTCCATAGTGACTGTATCAATTTACATTCCCACCAATAGCGGAAGATGGTTCCTTTTGTCCACACCCTCCCCAGAGTTTGTTGTTTGTAGATTATCTGATGATGCCGATTCTAACAGGTGTGAGGTCTTACCTCATTGTAGTTTTGATTTGCATTTCTCTAATAATTAGTGATGTTGAGCAGCTTTTCATGTGCGTCTTGGCCATCTCTGTGTCTTCTTTGAAGAAACGTCTCTTTAGATCTTCTGCCCATTTTTGTATTGGGTTGTTTGTTTTATTAATATTAAGCTGCATGAGCTGTTTATATATATTGGAGATTAAACCTTTGTCCATTGATTCGTTTGTGAACGTTTTCGCCCATTCTGAGGGTTGCCTTTTTCCATTCCCGTTTTTTTTAACAAAGAAGGAAAGAAAGCAAAAGCAGCAGAACACTAATGTGCGTGAAATATGCCTCTTGAAACTGTCGTTTTGAAATATGGACGTCTTTTGAATTTTTTGGTCGATATATGACCCCAGGATTTGTTTTCAGGGCAGGTGTCATTTACAGGCCTGTAATGATTTGGAATATCCACTGACCATTAGCGCTGGCATTAAACCTGCAGTTGTGTGAAACGGCCACAAGGTGGCAGCAGTTCTCCCTTACCAAATCTGGTTACTAGGGCAGCAGAGCCTCAATGGAAGTCGTGTTCGAGATTGGAATGTAGAACGGAATGTGCCAGGAGAAAGCCCCTCAAGTTTGTCTCACTACTTCTTGTTCGTGTTTTTAATTTAATTTTTTATTTTTTATTACAGCAAGTTTGAGTACAACGTTTAGCTTGTTGTAGGTGTGCAAGAGGTGGTTCTTTTACACATATACATATGTCTGTTCTTCCTGGGATCCTTTTCCCATGTACGTTATGACAGAATGTTGAGTAGTCTTCTCTTGGTACTCCGTAGGTCTTTGGTGATTATATACGTCTACTGTGTTTGTATCTGTCTGTTAACCCCAATATCGTAATGAATTCAATCCTCACACCTTTCCTTTGGTGAACCATAAGTTTGTTTAATGAATCTGTGATTGCCCTTCTCCGTGGAAATATCTGCCCTGGTATCAATTTATAGGTAACACCTATAAGTGATATGATATGATATGTGTCTTTCACTTTCTGACTTACTCCAAGTCACGTGATTACCTCGAGACTCATCTACGGTGCTGCAAATGGCATTGTGTCCTTTTTTTCCTTGGCGAATATTCTGTCTTAGCGAGGTCCATATTCTGCAATGTGATTCCCTGAGGGCTGAGGATTAGCTGACCTGGGCAGCCTGACCCTGCCGGCAAGCCCTCCCCAGGTGTGCCTGGGTTGTGGTCAATATAAACAGCACTCCAGGCAGCAATAGTCCCTGCAGCTGTGCCTGACTCCATATCCTCTGCCCCGTCAGCAGTCTCGGGGCTGTGCTGGTGGGAGTGTGTGAGGGTCCACGGCTTTGTGGGTGGCCCGGTGTGAGTGGGGCTCTGCTGGACTTTCGGCAGGAGTTGCCAGGCTGCCACCTGTAAAGAAGAGGATGTGTCACCCATAACTTCCACTGGAATATCTCTCCGGGCTGAGGTGAGGAAGGAAAAAAAGGAGTGGGGGCCGGGACAGGAGGGGTATCTCAGGCAGGGCAATAGAAAGCTTCCAGAAGAGCGCCCGTGGCCAGTACCATCCTGGCTGACCTGCAGGCACCAAGTTGGCCTGCGTGCTGTCGCTGGTGTGGCTCCACGGCCCTTCCTCTAGGCTTTCAAGCCCTTGTACATATTCAGGTGTTTCACCTGGGAAGGGTGGGAACAGTTCAGCAGCATCTGGCCTGGGGCTCAGCTCACGTTTACTCACAGAGGCCTCAGCACGGTCTCCCAGCTTTGCAATGAGGATGCTCCTTGCCTGGGCGGGCGGGGCTGCTGGCTGTATGGGAGATGATTCCCCACCTCTGACCAATTTCAGAATTGTTTACCACTGGAGCAAGTGCCTTGGTAGTGTTTTCCTCTGTATAATTCTTAGGTTCAGTTTTTTTTTCTTTTTTGGTTCAAGTTAGATTTTATTCCTCATTTATGTATTTATAGTTATAAGCATGGAAATAATTCATTCGTATAAATACATCAGTGTGAATGGAAGAACTTTTTTTCTGTTTTACTTTTACATTTTATTTTTTAAAATTTTGAAATTTAATTTTAGTTATTTTTTTTATACAGTAGGTTATTATTAGTTATCTATTTTATGCATAGACATGTATACAGGTCAATCCTAATCTCCCAACTCATCCCACCACCACCACCCCATGGCTTCCCCCACTTTGTGTCCATACGTTTGTTCTCTACCTCTGTGTCTCTATTTCTGCCCTGCAAACCAGTTCATCTCTACCATTTTTCTAGGTTCCACATATAGGCATTAATATACAATATTTGTTTTTCACTTTCTGACTTACTTCACTCTGTATGACAGTCTCTAGATCCATCAACTTCTCTACAAATGACCCAGTTTCATTCCTTCTTATGGCTGAGTAATATTCCATTTTGTATATGTACCACATCTTTATCCATTCGTCTGTCTGTGGGCATTTAGGTTGCTTCCATTACCTGGCTATTGTAAATAGTGCTGCAATGAACATTGTGGTGAATGTGTCTTTGTGATTTATGGTTTTCTCTTGGTATATGCCCAGAAGTGGGATTGCTGGATCCTATGGTAATTCTCTTTTTAGTTTTTTAAAGGAACCTCCATACTGTTCTCCATAGTGACTGTATCAATTTACATTCCCACCAATAGCGGAAGAGGGTTCCTTTTGTCCACACCCTCCCCAGAATTTGTTGTTTGTAGATTATCTGATGAGGCCGATTCTAACAGGTGTGAGGTCTTACCCCATTGTAGTTTTGATTTGCATTTCTCTAATAATTAGTGATGTTGAGCAGCTTTTCATGTGCGTGTTGGCCATCTCTGTGTCTTCTTTGAAGAAACGTCTCTTTAGATCTTCTGCCCATTTTTGTATTGGGTTGTTTGTTTTATTAATATTAAGCTGCATGAGCTGTTTATATATATTGGAGATTAAACCTTTGTCCATTGATTCGTTTGTGAATGTTTTTGCCCATTCTGAGGGTTGCCTTTTTCCATTCCCATTCTTTTAACAAAGAAAGAAAGAAAGCAATAGAAGCAGAACACTAATGTGCGTGAAATATGCCTCTTGAAACTGTCGTTTTGAAATATGGACGTCTTTTGAATTTTTTGGTCGATATATGACCCCAGGATTTGTTTTCAGGGCAGGTGTCATTTACAGGCCTGTAATGATTTGGAATATCCACTGACCATTAGCGCTGGCATTAAATCTGCAGTTGTGTGAAACGGCCACAAGGTGGCAGCAGTTCTCCCTTACCAAATCTGGTTACTAGGGCAGCAGAGCCTCAATGGGAGTCGTGTTCTAGATTGGAATGTAGAACGGAATGTGCCAGGAGAAAGCCCCTCAAGTTTGTCTCACTACTTCTTGTTCGTGTTTTTAATTTAATTTTTTATTTTTTATTACAGCAAGTTTGAGTACAACGTTTAGCATGTTGTAGGTGTGCAAGAGGTTGTTCTTTTACACATATACATATGTCTGTTCTTCCTGGGATCCTTTTCCCATGTACGTTATGACAGAATGTTGAGTAGTCTTCTCTTGGTACTCCGTAGGTCTTTGGTGATTATATACGTCTACTGTGTTTGTATCTGTCTGTTAACCCCAATATCGTAATGAATTCAATCCTCACACCTTTCCTTTGGTGAACCATAAGTTTGTTTAATGAATCTGTGATTGCCCTTCTCCGTGGAAATATCTGCCCTGGTATCAATTTATAGGTAACACCTATAAGTGATATGATATGATATGTGTCTTTCACTTTCTGGCTTACTCCAAGTCACGTGATTACCTCGAGACTCATCTACGGTGCTGCAAATTGCATTGTGTCCTTTTTTTCCTTGGCGAATATTCTGTCTTAGCGAGGTCCATATTCTGCAATGTGATTCCCTGAGGGCTGAGGATTAGCTGACCTGGGCAGCCTGACCCTGCCGGCAAGCCCTCCCCAGGTGTGCCTGGGTTGAGGTCAATATAAACAGCACTCCAGGCAGCAATAGCCCCTGCAGCTGTGCCTTACTCCATATTCTCTGCCCCGTCAGCAGTCTCGGGGCTGTGCTGGTGGGAGGGTGTGAGGGTCCACGGCTTTGTGGGTGGCCCGGTGTGAGTGGGGCTTTGCTGGACTTTCGGCAGGAGTTGCCAGGCTGCCACCTGTAAAGAAGAGGATGTGTCACCCATAACTTCCACTGGAATATCTCTCCGGGCTGAGGTGAGGAAGGAAAAAAAGGAGTGGGGGCCGGGACAGGAGGGGTATCTCAGGCAGGGCAATAGAAAGCTTCCAGAAGAGCGCCCGTGGCCAGTACCATCCTGGCTGACCTGCAGGCACCAAGTTGGCCTGCGTGCTGTCGCTGGTGTGGCTCCACGGCCCTTCCTCTAGGCTTTCAAGCCCTTGTACATATTCAGGTGTTTCACCTGGGAAGGGTGGGAACAGTTCAGCAGCATCTGGCCTGGGGCTCAGCTCACGTTTACTCACAGAGGCCTCGGCACGGTCTCCCAGCTTTGCAATGAGGATGCTCCTTGCGTGGGCGGGCGGGGCTGCTGGCTGTATGGGAGATGATTCCCCACCTCTGACCAATTTCAGAATTGTTTACCACTGGAGCAAGTGCCTTGGTAGTGTTTTCCTCTGTATAATTCTTAGGTTCAGTTTTTTTTTCTTTTTTGGTTCAAGTTAGATTTTATTCCTCATTTATGTATTTATAGATATAAGCATGGAAATAATTCATTCGTATAAATACATCAGTGTGAATGGAAGAACTTTATTTCTGTTTTATTTTTACATTTTATTTTTTAAAATTTTGAAATTTAATTTTAGTTATTTTTTTATACAGTAGGTTATTATTAGTTATCTATTTTATGCATAGACATGTATACAGGTCAATCCTAATCTCCCAACTCATCCCACCACCACCACCCCATGGCTTCCCCCACTTTGTGTCCATACGTTTGTTCTCTACCTCTGTGTCTCTATTTCTGCCCTGCAAACCAGTTCATCTCTACCATTTTTCTAGGTTCCACATATAGGCATTAATATACAATATTTGTTTTTCTCTTTCTGGCTTACTTGACTCTGTATGACAGTCTCTAGATCCATCAACTTCTCTACAAATGACCCAGTTTCATTCCTTTTTATGGCTGAGTAATATTCCATTTTATATATGTACCACATCTTTTTCCATTCGTCTGTCTGTGGGCATTTATGTTGCTTCCATAACCTGGCTATTGTAAATAGTGCTGCAATGAACATTGTGGTGAATGTGTCTCTGTGATTTATGGTTTTCTCTGGGTATATGCCCAGAAGTGGGATTGCTGGATCCTATGGTAATTCTCTTTTTAGTTTTTTAAAGGAACCTCCATACTGTTCTCCATAGGGACTGTATCAATTTACATTCCCACCAATAGCGGAAGAGGGTTCCTTTTGTCCACACCCTCCCCAGAGTTTGTTGTTTGTAGATTATCTGATGATGCCGATTCTAACAGGTGTGAGGTCTTACCTCATTGTAGTTTTGATTTGCATTTCTCTAATAATTAGTGATGTTGAGCAGCTTTTCATGTGCGTCTTGGCCATCTCTGTGTCTTCTTTGAAGAAACGTCTCTTTAGATCTTCTGCCCATTTTTGTATTGGGTTGTTTGTTTTATTAATATTAAGCTGCATGAGCTGTTTATATATATTGGAGATTAAACCTTTGTCCATTGATTCGTTTGTGAACGTTTTCGCCCATTCTGAGGGTTGCCTTTTTCCATTCCCGTTTTTTTTTAACAAAGAAGGAAAGAAAGCAAAAGCAGCAGAACACTAATGTGCGTGAAATATGCCTCTTGAAACTGTCGTTTTGAAATATGGACGTCTTTTGAATTTTTTGGTCGATATATGACCCCAGGATTTGTTTTCAGGGCAGGTGTCATTTACAGGCCTGTAATGATTTGGAATATCCACTGACCATTAGCGCTGGCATTAAACCTGCAGTTGTGTGAAACGGCCACAAGGTGGCAGCAGTTCTCCCTTACCAAATCTGGTTACTAGGGCAGCAGAGCCTCAATGGAAGTCGTGTTCGAGATTGGAATGTAGAACGGAATGTGCCAGGAGAAAGCCCCTCAAGTTTGTCTCACTACTTCTTGTTCGTGTTTTTAATTTAATTTTTTATTTTTTATTACAGCAAGTTTGAGTACAACGTTTAGCTTGTTGTAGGTGTGCAAGAGGTGGTTCTTTTACACATATACATATGTCTGTTCTTCCTGGGATCCTTTTCCCATGTACGTTATGACAGAATGTTGAGTAGTCTTCTCTTGGTACTCCGTAGGTCTTTGGTGATTATATACGTCTACTGTGTTTGTATCTGTCTGTTAACCCCAATATCGTAATGAATTCAATCCTCACACCTTTCCTTTGGTGAACCATAAGTTTGTTTAATGAATCTGTGATTGCCCTTCTCCGTGGAAATATCTGCCCTGGTATCAATTTATAGGTAACACCTATAAGTGATATGATATGATATGTGTCTTTCACTTTCTGGCTTACTCCAAGTCACGTGATTACCTCGAGACTCATCTACGGTGCTGCAAATTGCATTGTGTCCTTTTTTTCCTTGGCGAATATTCTGTCTTAGCGAGGTCCATATTCTGCAATGTGATTCCCTGAGGGCTGAGGATTAGCTGACCTGGGCAGCCTGACCCTGCCGGCAAGCCCTCCCCAGGTGTGCCTGGGTTGAGGTCAATATAAACAGCACTCCAGGCAGCAATAGCCCCTGCAGCTGTGCCTTACTCCATATTCTCTGCCCCGTCAGCAGTCTCGGGGCTGTGCTGGTGGGAGGGTGTGAGGGTCCACGGCTTTGTGGGTGGCCCGGTGTGAGTGGGGCTTTGCTGGACTTTCGGCAGGAGTTGCCAGGCTGCCACCTGTAAAGAAGAGGATGTGTCACCCATAACTTCCACTGGAATATCTCTCCGGGCTGAGGTGAGGAAGGAAAAAAAGGAGTGGGGGCCGGGACAGGAGGGGTATCTCAGGCAGGGCAATAGAAAGCTTCCAGAAGAGCGCCCGTGGCCAGTACCATCCTGGCTGACCTGCAGGCACCAAGTTGGCCTGCGTGCTGTCGCTGGTGTGGCTCCACGGCCCTTCCTCTAGGCTTTCAAGCCCTTGTACATATTCAGGTGTTTCACCTGGGAAGGGTGGGAACAGTTCAGCAGCATCTGGCCTGGGGCTCAGCTCACGTTTACTCACAGAGGCCTCGGCACGGTCTCCCAGCTTTGCAATGAGGATGCTCCTTGCGTGGGCGGGCGGGGCTGCTGGCTGTATGGGAGATGATTCCCCACCTCTGACCAATTTCAGAATTGTTTACCACTGGAGCAAGTGCCTTGGTAGTGTTTTCCTCTGTATAATTCTTAGGTTCAGTTTTTTTTTCTTTTTTGGTTCAAGTTAGATTTTATTCCTCATTTATGTATTTATAGATATAAGCATGGAAATAATTCATTCGTATAAATACATCAGTGTGAATGGAAGAACTTTATTTCTGTTTTATTTTTACATTTTATTTTTTAAAATTTTGAAATTTAATTTTAGTTATTTTTTTATACAGTAGGTTATTATTAGTTATCTATTTTATGCATAGACATGTATACAGGTCAATCCTAATCTCCCAACTCATCCCACCACCACCACCCCATGGCTTCCCCCACTTTGTGTCCATACGTTTGTTCTCTACCTCTGTGTCTCTATTTCTGCCCTGCAAACCAGTTCATCTCTACCATTTTTCTAGGTTCCACATATAGGCATTAATATACAATATTTGTTTTTCTCTTTCTGGCTTACTTGACTCTGTATGACAGTCTCTAGATCCATCAACTTCTCTACAAATGACCCAGTTTCATTCCTTTTTATGGCTGAGTAATATTCCATTTTATATATGTACCACATCTTTTTCCATTCGTCTGTCTGTGGGCATTTATGTTGCTTCCATAACCTGGCTATTGTAAATAGTGCTGCAATGAACATTGTGGTGAATGTGTCTCTGTGATTTATGGTTTTCTCTGGGTATATGCCCAGAAGTGGGATTGCTGGATCCTATGGTAATTCTCTTTTTAGTTTTTTAAAGGAACCTCCATACTGTTCTCCATAGGGACTGTATCAATTTACATTCCCACCAATAGCGGAAGAGGGTTCCTTTTGTCCACACCCTCCCCAGAGTTTGTTGTTTGTAGATTATCTGATGATGCCGATTCTAACAGGTGTGAGGTCTTACCTCATTGTAGTTTTGATTTGCATTTCTCTAATAATTAGTGATGTTGAGCAGCTTTTCATGTGCGTCTTGGCCATCTCTGTGTCTTCTTTGAAGAAACGTCTCTTTAGATCTTCTGCCCATTTTTGTATTGGGTTGTTTGTTTTATTAATATTAAGCTGCATGAGCTGTTTATATATATTGGAGATTAAACCTTTGTCCATTGATTCGTTTGTGAACGTTTTCGCCCATTCTGAGGGTTGCCTTTTTCCATTCCCGTTTTTTTTTAACAAAGAAGGAAAGAAAGCAAAAGCAGCAGAACACTAATGTGCGTGAAATATGCCTCTTGAAACTGTCGTTTTGAAATATGGACGTCTTTTGAATTTTTTGGTCGATATATGACCCCAGGATTTGTTTTCAGGGCAGGTGTCATTTACAGGCCTGTAATGATTTGGAATATCCACTGACCATTAGCGCTGGCATTAAACCTGCAGTTGTGTGAAACGGCCACAAGGTGGCAGCAGTTCTCCCTTACCAAATCTGGTTACTAGGGCAGCAGAGCCTCAATGGAAGTCGTGTTCGAGATTGGAATGTAGAACGGAATGTGCCAGGAGAAAGCCCCTCAAGTTTGTCTCACTACTTCTTGTTCGTGTTTTTAATTTAATTTTTTATTTTTTATTACAGCAAGTTTGAGTACAACGTTTAGCTTGTTGTAGGTGTGCAAGAGGTGGTTCTTTTACACATATACATATGTCTGTTCTTCCTGGGATCCTTTTCCCATGTACGTTATGACAGAATGTTGAGTAGTCTTCTCTTGGTACTCCGTAGGTCTTTGGTGATTATATACGTCTACTGTGTTTGTATCTGTCTGTTAACCCCAATATCGTAATGAATTCAATCCTCACACCTTTCCTTTGGTGAACCATAAGTTTGTTTAATGAATCTGTGATTGCCCTTCTCCGTGGAAATATCTGCCCTGGTATCAATTTATAGGTAACACCTATAAGTGATATGATATGATATGTGTCTTTCACTTTCTGGCTTACTCCAAGTCACGTGATTACCTCGAGACTCATCTACGGTGCTGCAAATTGCTTTGTGTCCTTTTTTATCTTGGCGAATATTCTGTCTTAGCGAGGTCCATATTCTGCAATGTGATTCCCTGAGGGCTGAGGATTAGCTGACCTGGGCAGCCTGACCCTGCCGGCAAGCCCTCCCCAGGTGTGCCTGGGTTGAGGTCAATATAAACAGCACTCCAGGCAGCAATAGCCCCTGCAGCTGTGCCTTACTCCATATTCTCTGCCCCGTCAGCAGTCTCGGGGCTGTGCTGGTGGGAGGGTGTGAGGGTCCACGGCTTTGTGGGTGGCCCGGTGTGAGTGGGGCTTTGCTGGACTTTCGGCAGGAGTTGCCAGGCTGCCACCTGTAAAGAAGAGGATGTGTCACCCATAACTTCCACTGGAATATCTCTCCGGGCTGAGGTGAGGAAGGAAAAAAAGGAGTGGGGGCCGGGACAGGAGGGGTATCTCAGGCAGGGCAATAGAAAGCTTCCAGAAGAGCGCCCGTGGCCAGTACCATCCTGGCTGACCTGCAGGCACCAAGTTGGCCTGCGTGCTGTCGCTGGTGTGGCTCCACGGCCCTTCCTCTAGGCTTTCAAGCCCTTGTACATATTCAGGTGTTTCACCTGGGAAGGGTGGGAACAGTTCAGCAGCATCTGGCCTGGGGCTCAGCTCACGTTTACTCACAGAGGCCTCGGCACGGTCTCCCAGCTTTGCAATGAGGATGCTCCTTGCGTGGGCGGGCGGGGCTGCTGGCTGTATGGGAGATGATTCCCCACCTCTGACCAATTTCAGAATTGTTTACCACTGGAGCAAGTGCCTTGGTAGTGTTTTCCTCTGTATAATTCTTAGGTTCAGTTTTTTTTTCTTTTTTGGTTCAAGTTAGATTTTATTCCTCATTTATGTATTTATAGATATAAGCATGGAAATAATTCATTTGTATAAATACATCAGTGAGAATGGAAGAACTTTATTTCTGTTTTATTTTTACATTTTATTTTTTAAAATTTTGAAATTTAATTTTAGTTATTTTTTTATACAGTAGGTTATTATTAGTTATCTATTTTATGCATAGACATGTATACAGGTCAATCCTAATCTCCCAAGTCATCCCACCACCACCACCCCATGGCTTCCCCCACTTTGTGTCCATACGTTTGTTCTCTACCTCTGTGTCTCTATTTCTGCCCTGCAAACCAGTTCATCTCTACCATTTTTCTAGGTTCCACATATAGGCATTAATATACAATATTTGTTTTTCTCTTTCTGGATTACTTGACTCTGTATGACAGTCTCTAGATCCATCAACTTCTCTACAAATGACCCAGTTTCATTCCTTTTTATGGCTGAGTAATATTCCATTTTATATATGTACCACATCTTTTTCCATTCGTCTGTCTGTGGGCATTTATGTTGCTTCCATAACCTGGCTATTGTAAATAGTGCTGCAATGAACATTGTGGTGAATGTGTCTCTGTGATTTATGGTTTTCTCTGGGTATATGCCCAGAAGTGGGATTGCTGGATCCTATGGTAATTCTCTTTTTAGTTTTTTAAAGGAACCTCCATACTGTTCTCCATAGTGACTGTATCAATTTACATTCCCACCAATAGCGGAAGATGGTTCCTTTTGTCCACACCCTCCCCAGAGTTTGTTGTTTGTAGATTATCTGATGATGCCGATTCTAACAGGTGTGAGGTCTTACCTCATTGTAGTTTTGATTTGCATTTCTCTAATAATTAGTGATGTTGAGCAGCTTTTCATGTGCGTCTTGGCCATCTCTGTGTCTTCTTTGAAGAAACGTCTCTTTAGATCTTCTGCCCATTTTTGTATTGGGTTGTTTGTTTTATTAATATTAAGCTGCATGAGCTGTTTATATATATTGGAGATTAAACCTTTGTCCATTGATTCGTTTGTGAACGTTTTCGCCCATTCTGAGGGTTGCCTTTTTCCATTCCCGTTTTTTTTTAACAAAGAAGGAAAGAAAGCAAAAGCAGCAGAACACTAATGTGCGTGAAATATGCCTCTTGAAACTGTCGTTTTGAAATATGGACGTCTTTTGAATTTTTTGGTCGATATATGACCCCAGGATTTGTTTTCAGGGCAGGTGTCATTTACAGGCCTGTAATGATTTGGAATATCCACTGACCATTAGCGCTGGCATTAAACCTGCAGTTGTGTGAAACGGCCACAAGGTGGCAGCAGTTCTCCCTTACCAAATCTGGTTACTAGGGCAGCAGAGCCTCAAAGGAAGTCGTGTTCGAGATTGGAATGTAGAACGGAATGTGCCAGGAGAAAGCCCCTCAAGTTTGTCTCACTACTTCTTGTTCGTGTTTTTAATTTAATTTTTTATTTTTTATTACAGCAAGTTTGAGTACAACGTTTAGCTTGTTGTAGGTGTGCAAGAGGTGGTTCTTTTACACATATACATATGTCTGTTCTTCCTGGGATCCTTTTCCCATGTACGTTATGACAGAATGTTGAGTAGTCTTCTCTTGGTACTCCGTAGGTCTTTGGTGATTATATACGTCTACTGTGTTTGTATCTGTCTGTTAACCCCAATATCGTAATGAATTCAATCCTCACACCTTTCCTTTGGTGAACCATAAGTTTGTTTAATGAATCTGTGATTGCCCTTCTCCGTGGAAATATCTGCCCTGGTATCAATTTATAGGTAACACCTATAAGTGATATGATATGATATGTGTCTTTCACTTTCTGACTTACTCCAAGTCACGTGATTACCTCGAGACTCATCTACGGTGCTGCAAATGGCATTGTGTCCTTTTTTTCCTTGGCGAATATTCTGTCTTAGCGAGGTCCATATTCTGCAATGTGATTCCCTGAGGGCTGAGGATTAGCTGACCTGGGCAGCCTGACCCTGCCGGCAAGCCCTCCCCAGGTGTGCCTGGGTTGTGGTCAATATAAACAGCACTCCAGGCAGCAATAGTCCCTGCAGCTGTGCCTGACTCCATATCCTCTGCCCCGTCAGCAGTCTCGGGGCTGTGCTGGTGGGAGTGTGTGAGGGTCCACGGCTTTGTGGGTGGCCCGGTGTGAGTGGGGCTCTGCTGGACTTTCGGCAGGAGTTGCCAGGCTGCCACCTGTAAAGAAGAGGATGTGTCACCCATAACTTCCACTGGAATATCTCTCCGGGCTGAGGTGAGGAAGGAAAAAAAGGAGTGGGGGCCGGGACAGGAGGGGTATCTCAGGCAGGGCAATGGAAAGCTTCCAGAAGAGCGCCTCTGACCAGAACCATCCTGGCTGACCTGCAGGCACCAAGGTGGCCTGCGTGCTGTCGCTGGTGTGGCTCCACGGCCCTTCCTCTAGGCTTTCAAGCCCTTGTACATATTCAGGTGTTTCACCTGGGAAGGGTGGGAACAGTTCAGCAGCAGCTGGCCTGGGGCTCAGCTCACGTTTACTCACAGAGGCCTCGGCACGGTCCCCCAGCTTTGCAATGAGGATGCTCCTTGCGTGGGCGGGCGGGGCTGCTGGCTGTATGGGAGATGATTCCCCACCTCTGACCAATTTCAGAATTGTTTACCACTGGAGCAAGTGCCTTGGTAGTGTTTTCCTCTGTATAATTCTTAGGTTCAGTTTTTTTTTCTTTTTTGGTTCAAGTTAGATTTTATTCCTCATTTATGTATTTATAGTTATAAGCATGGAAATAAT